>NC_090929.1:215326842-215978592 GCF_040938575.1 Ambystoma mexicanum | reverse complement strand
TCTTAATCCCAAAAATGGTTGCATTACCAGTACTCACCACTATCAGAAAGCCAGCGTTTTAAAACCACCAGACTTTTGTGTAAAACTGCACAAATGAAACAAAACCAGACCAAGGAAAGACTTGCTAAGAGGTGGAAGAATGTAAAACCATATTCTAAAATGACTTGAAGGAAGTAATTATTTAATGTATAGGTACAAATTGTCAGTTTGATTTGAATGTAGAAAACTGGGAACAAAAAGTAACATTTAGCTGAAACCTGGCTTAATGAAACTGGATTCTGCCTGACAACTACCCCCGACAGGAGAAACCTGTTCAGCCACTCTTCCCAGGCCTAGCTGCATCCTGCTGCCCCTTGCCAAAAGGAGTTGTCACCTCTCTGATTAGATTAGGGGTGGAGCACCTGAGAACTGGAAAGAACAGAACAATGCAAATTCCTTGACTCAGGCAAATGTTAATTTGGGGGCGTCGTAAAATAGCTTCCTCTTGGGAGAAACTGGGGGGCAGCTGTGCCTCTGTGAACAAGCTAGCTTGGGGGAAGTGGATAAACCAGTTATTCCACCTTGTGATGTGGGAAGCCACACCCCTCTTTGACCAGAGCATAATTTTAAAAAGATAGATAACTCATAGTGGGGACTTGTCAGAATCATAGAAGTAATATCATTATTTTTGTGATTTTTCTGTGAACATTTTAAGAGGCGTTAGGACCCTGTGGTGTATTCTGGAGGGTTGCTAGCGGAAAATAGGGTCTCACTCCAAATGTATGCATGTTAAAAATCTGACACTTCATCAATTAATGTCCATACTCCTTGCGCACATGTGTGTAATTTTGGGTAAATGTCCGATATTGCAAAACCAGTTAAAAAGCGCAAAATGTTGTCATTTTTTAATGCAAGCCCCCAGGAAGATCAGAGGCGGACAAGCATCGACCATAAGGAATATATAAATTGTACATGTAATTTCAACAAATTGTATATCTGGGAAAGATGTATTTGAATCAAATATAGATTTGTGGGCAAACTGACCAGGGGAGGACCCTCTGACCCATAAACAGACCTCATCATGATGACAATCCATTTCCTTCCCCCAATCATGGGAGAGGGGAGAATTAGGCCAATGACAAGTAGAGAGGGGCAGGCTTAGCTAGGCCCAGGCACACACCCATTTTCAAAACACATAAAAAGAGACTGCTGGGACAGGTAGAGACATTCAATTCCATTTGCTGCGGAGCATGCTGACCGACGACTTCACATCCAGAGATCCAGACTTCAAATCCATCAATCTCCAAAGACCAGAACTTTACTTCAGAACTTAAAGCAATGGCCTAAACCCACAAACTGAGAACTCTTCTCAGCAGGCCTCAGCAACCTTAAAATCATTTGCAAACTATTCCACAGCCGGGCGAGCTGTTTAAATTCTTTTGCCAAGAACAATTGCCAGAGACCAGACCAGAGATCCAGAGTGACCCAGACCGCTGTGAGCAGAACCAGAGAGCTGACCCAGATCACTGTGAAGTGCCGAGACCAGAACCAGAGTCCAGTCCAAAACCTGACCAGATCCGTGGCGAGGCCTATTTCAAATTTATATTGTGAGTACCTAGCAGAACTGTGCAGAACCAATCTCTTAGTTAAATCCAAACTATTTTAACCTAAGTAGAACTGCCTCCTAGAAATCGTGTCATCTGTCATTTGTAAAGCTGCACAACTGTCACCTGTCAATTCTGAAGCTGCAAGCTGTCACCTGTCATTTTGAGTTTTACTTTAAATCCGAAAAACTACCTTTATTTAATCGTCCGTATCTCTGGAACCGTTTGGGCTAGGAACGAAATTTAACTTTCCTCTGAAAGCTTAGAATCTAAGCTTTCCAACAAGCCTAGAACCGACTTGCGCCTTATACTTTTGCCGCAATCACGATTTACGCATTCGCGAAATTTACCGCGATTTTGGCTCAATTTCTCCACTTGTCAAAATAGCAGCTCCATTCTTTCTTTGTTAAAATCCGTTTGCAACTTGGTAATAACTCATAGAGCATTGCAAAAGTGAGCCTGAACTAATACCAACACGCATCTTCCACTCTCCCTGAATCTCTAGAGGGAATTAGAATCAGTTGGCACATTTTCCCATTCATTGCCATCACATTTAAAAAGCATTTTGGGCCTGTGTTTCAAACTCCTACCTGTTTCCTCTAAGCTTGCTGGGGGGGAACTGAATTTCGTATTGTATTTGATTGCATTCCTGAGAACTGTGTGCTCCTCTTTCCATCTCCTTCCATTTCTTACATTGCATAGGGGAGGGTAGTTAATTGCCAGAGAAAAAGTGATTATCTTATCTTTTGCTAAAATCATATCAAGTATTTCTGTACTGCATTTTATTCCTCATTGCTTTCCCTTGAAATCATAAAAGTATTTTTGCTACTTTATCCATCCTATACTAACTCTTCATTGATTGTAAAGAAGTGTACTAGTGCCAGATTACCCATTGTTGATCCACATCATATGTCTAAGTGTACTATCAGATATTAATTTATTATAAAGTGTGATGTATATATATTGTTTAAATTCTCAAATAAACCTTTTAATTTGCAAAACAAACCTACTTCTGGGCTCAGTGGGGTCAGGGGGATTCTAAGAGGGGGTGTTATACAAGGGTGGTCATCCAGAGTACTGAACTAGACATAAAAATACATTAATAAGGGTTTTCCTCAGCATCCCAGACTAGGCATTGACTTGGCTGTAGTGTTGATTGAATATCGCTTACAGGTAAGGGTTTACCGGTACCAGTATTTTACCGGTACCAGTAAACCCTTACCGCCTTACTACGAGGTCCCTTTGCGGGTTGGGGAATTTAACGCCTGCTTTTTGCTGGCGTTAAAAACCAACCCACAAAGGGACCAGGGAGCTAATTACGGTACCGCAATTTGCGGTACTGTAATTAGCGCCTTCCCCATTCCCATAGAGCCCTATGGGGCAAAAATGGGAATGGGGAAGGGCAATGGGGGAAGGGGGAATTACCGCCCCACCAACCTTGGAATAGGGCGGTAATTACCCTTTCCACCAAGGCGATGCCAGTATTTTACCGGCATGGACCAAGGTGCTAATAGCACCTTGGTCCACCGCCATCCGTGTAATGAGGCCCTAAGTCTTTTTTTTTATTTGAAATAAACATAAACACCTCTTCTCTACTCAGTAAGTAAGTAAGTAAGTAAGTTAAGGTAACAACATAATAAACTGTATAAATAAATCAAAAAATATTACATTTAAATCAAATATCATGGTAAGATTAACTCACCCACACACTTCAAAGCATAAAATATGACCATAAAATTACAACAGTTTCACAGACGGTCATTATGAGTTTGCCGGTAGTAATTTCAGTGGGATACCGTCAAACAGACCTACCGTTACCAGTGTCTGATGTCCCGGAATTGCCAGCATATTACAGGTGCCGGCAACGGCGGTCATTCCCCATTCCATGGAGTCCCATAGGACTACATGGAGGGGATTGCCAGTATTACCAGCCCTGGTAATACAGTGTCCTGTAATACCAGCTGTTATTCGCCAGTGGGGGCTGATTTATCTCCAGCTCTTGGCGGGAGGTAAAGCAGTTAAACCCCACAGGCAAACTTGGATTCTGCTGGTCCAGTTAAGTGCTGGTATGCGAAAATACAAGCACACCAATAATAAAAGTTAAAAGAAAGAATAATATATTTATAATAAAAAATGACTACCTAATAACGATCTTAAATTATAACATTCAAAAGCAAAATTCCTCGCAAACAATAAAATATTATACAGAATATTTTCAAAAATAAATCTTCAATAACAAAATACACATAAGCAGTCAAGTCTTATACTTTAAATCTATATTTATGAAAGTGAAAATGTGCGGGTTTGTGGCTGGGTTTATGGCAAAGCTTTGTTCCTTATACAAATCCACACCGTTTCTCCAATGTGCACCAAAATGTGCATAGTTACCTGTTTGGACCCTCTGGGCAATACCGGCTGCATGACATTTTGACACCCCACCTCTTTCACCGGATTTCAGCAAAACTCTTAATTTGTTTGCGGGTTTATGGCTTGTCAAAGCATTGTTCGTTATACAATTCCACATTGTTTCACCAATCTGGACCACATTTTGCATAGCTACCTGTAAGGACCCTCCAGACATTACTGGCTACATGGCATGTGAACACCCCACCCCTTTCCCCAGATGCCAGCACCTTCACACATGAGAAGGTTGCCTGAAATCGGCGAGACATCACACTGGTGATAGAAGGACTGGTCCTCAACCCTAGAATGACCGGTTTATGGGACATTTGCACCGCAATGCACTGCAACGAACTGCACCACACCAGGGTGAGACAGCAGGTGGGGAGAGAGCACAGTAGGCCCCAGTATGCAGCAGCACACCAACTCTCGCCTCCCCCCCACCAGAGTCTGCTTTGGGGTATGTCAGCCATCCACACAAGACCATTCTCAGTGCAGTTTACTTCAGAGTGTAAGGCACATCTAGCGATAAGTGAATCGGAACAGCGACCGATAGGATCATTGATTTTCAACAATTGATAAGAATGTTGTCATGTCTGTCCATGGGTACTTTTTGCTAGTTTACAATAAAATCTATTAACACATAACTTTATAAATTAATAAAAATCTAAATATAAATATTAATTAACAAGGTACATGTCATCATTTTAAATACATATAATTTACTAACCAATAAACATAATATTTTACAAATAAAACATATACGGAGACCACTAGAGGGTGCGGATAGTATTGGCTGCATATACCGCTCTCTCCTGATCTAGCTCACTTCAATTAGAGTTTCATCGCTCCGCTGGCACTCCCGGTTGGGCATGGCTCAGTGGCCCATCTGCACCCAGCACCCACTGAGCCAGAGGTACATATGCCCACCCATGGGGTCCTGCTATAGAGGCCCCATCAGTGACCTTGGGGAAGTGCTGGAGTGGCCGTGTAACTAGGCCTTTACATGCTGCAGACAGTATTGGAACAATGCGACAGAGACGCTGCAGTGAGAGAGGCAGCCTTCGGAGAAGTCGGCATTGGAGCAGCCGCGATGAGTCCTGGCTGCTGCAGAATGTAGTGCTCTGATTGGTGTATGGCGGTTCTGGTGTAAGTGGCAGTGTGCCCTAGGCTGGCATGGACCGCCTCAGCAGTGTAGACTGAGGAAGATCTGGAAGGAGAAGCCCACACAGATACCGCTAGATGACCCTTTGGGCCTCAACAGCTGGAACCATACAGCAGAGGATATTGCAGCATGGGCCTGGCCCCAGGGTCAACGCAAGGTTGCCGAGTTTGAACTAGGCTGAGGAGGTCAGAAATTTTGATTCGAAGACCCAGAGCATTACAATACACCTCAAAGGCAGGCCATAAATCATTCGGCCAAAGTGGGCCCAGTGCAGCTCTCAAGTTAATCCCAGGCCTGGAGCTGCCCCGATCCTGTCCTTTTCTGGGTGTTGGGGGCACAGATGCACTCTAAACACTGCGACGAAAGCCCTAGCTGGATGGGGCAACGAAAAGCCGGGTGATGCTGTTGGCTCAGCCCAGCTGTTGTAGGGTCCAACATGGTGGAAAGGAGAGTCACGTGCAGGGTGGAGGAGCGGCTCGAGGGACGAGCGAACATGCAGTGACATGCAATGATTACCACCACTGGGTCATGAGTGGAGGAATTAGTGCATGGACAGGAGAAGGCACATTCTAGCCAAAGGCCCACCTGGCAATGGACCTGGTAAGACAGCAAGCTACCATATTGATAGCACTATGGCATATCGTTGCGTCAGATAAGGAATCCTCCAACGTGGATGGTGCTGTTAGCTGTGTGTGTGCCCCCCTGGGATAGATAGGACCTGTTAGAGCTTCCATAAAGGTGGAGACTACACAGGAGACAAACTGGAGAAGAGTCAGTGATGACCCATGAATGGATCTGCAGGAGGGGAGATGGGTGACGTACAGCATGATATACGTGAAATCCTTACAAAATTGAAAGCCTTCCGAACTGTGGATCAGACTTTGATGGGGGACATCATAGAATGGGTCAAGAAGATCAAAGGTAGGGTTGAGGCCCTGGAAAACTATTAGCTATCGGCGGAAGTCCTGGAGGCCAAGTTGGAGACGCGGATCAAGGTGCTGGAAAGTATGGAACAGGAGACATGGTCTTAGAGTGTGGGGGATCCCACAGCAGGAAGGTGAAACACAGAGAGGTCTTGAGCGGAGGGTGATACAATTGGTGAAGAAACTCCTTGGCCCGACAGATCAGATTGATGTTCTTTTTGATATGGTTCACAGCAGGGCTGGTTTGGGCTCTTGTGGAGATCAGTGGTGGCCAAGTGCCACTATTTCATTGACAAGGAGGACATTTTACAGAAGCCCAGAGAGGTGGATGTTTTTGAATGGGAGGGGCCATCAATTAGGATTTAACAGGATTTATTATCATATACTCTAGACCAGCAAAGGCAATGTAAGCCCTTAACGACGTGGCACCGGGCAGAGGGGATACGCTACCGATGGAGGTTCCTGTTCACTTTGACATTTGTGCTTCGAGGTGAACAATAGGAGATGAAACAGGGAGAAGAGGCGGAGCAACTACTTCAGGAGTTACAAGAGGAGAGAATCCCTCGAACAAAAGATGGCCCGCAGCAGATTCAGGAACAATTCAAGAAGGCATCTGCACAACCAGTGGTGTGAAAGAAAGGGTGTGGAGCAAAAATAGTTCCGAAAAATGTCATCCTCGCAGTCGAAGAACCCAGGATGATGCTGAACTATGCTTATTAAAGAAATGGAGCAATGGAACAATCAGTACTACGTGTTATATTTTATGAAAATCTATCATGCTGGTGGATAATGGACAGTGTGATCCTAGTACCCCATTGATAACTGAGCATCTCAGATAGGTTGGGTTATTGAACTTACTAGTATTGTGGTTTAGACCATTGGAATTGGTGGGAGTAGGGGTTCTAACCGTGGAGACAGGGGGTTGCTGGGAACAATGGTGGGGATTTTTTCATTCCACGCATACTTGTTTAGTTAATTTGTTGGATGGAATGTGGGAGCTTGAGATGGTACAAGCAGAGACTTTTACTGGGGATTATGCATGAAATTAAATATGTGACCCTGAATGTAAAGGGTCCCTGCTGTGTGGCACAATTCACAAACTGCATCTCAATAGTCGTTTTATGCAGGCAACTCACTTTAAGCAGGGGAAGGAGACTAGGTTTGAGGTAGGGAAATTGGACACGTGTTTTGGGCCTCTCATACCGAGAAGAAAAATGGTGGAGTGGGTATTGTTTTAGCAAAACATTTGAGGATGAAGCTAACCCAACAGAGGCAAAGGCTTGATGGAAGGCTTCTGATGGTAAAGGGATACTTGGGAGAAACAAGGGTCACATTGGCTACTCTTTACTTCTGCAACACAGGCCAAATGATGGTCTTTATGTCAGCCTTTAATATGTTGGAGCACTGAGGCGAGGAACTCATGATGTTAGATGACAACTTTAATATGATTATTGACCCCAGCATGGTTTGGAATACTGGTAGGGGGATGTCCATAAGGCATGAAGGTAGGATAGCGTGAAGTTTGCTAATCTCTTTAGGGTTCATTTATGGACAGATATGTGGTGGTCCAGACATAGCCAGCCAGGGGGATAAACTTTCTTTTTGCACCAGCACTGCACTTACACGAGGATAGACTTACTCATGGTGCTTCTGGACCAGCAACACTATATCGGTCCTTTGGAAGTTCAGACAATAGCATTGTCGCACCATGACATGGTCAAGCATATATGGAAATTGGGGAATCAGAAGAGGGTTAATTCTCCTGGCTGTAAAATTGTCTTCTCCTCAAAGACTTAGTCTTCTGGGATGTCCTAGAAAAGAAGATTAAGAGCTACTTTGAGGTTAACAATCCCGGCGAGGTTGCCATGAGATACATTTGGGATGCGACTAAACCACTTTCAGGGGCCATATCATTACAGAGGGAGCAGGAAATAAAAAGGGAGAGGGGCATCATAGCGGTTCAGCTGAAGGAAGATATTAGACTTCTGAGAGCCTGTCTGCCAGAGGGAGAGGGAGACGTGGAATCCACCATGAACTCCATGAGGGAAAAGAGGCAGGAACTGCATTTACTACTTTGGGTGAAGTACTTCAGAACATGTTTTATCTCACAGATGTCGGTCAATGTATGCTTTTCTCCTGGGCGAATCGGTATATAGTTGTTGACAAAGTGGACACCTATATTGTGACCGTTGCAATAAAATAAGATACAATATTTTCCCAAGTGGTATCCTTTCCTGTGGGCCAGATATTCTTTTATTTATAGGGTGGTTGCTTTTGTTTTCTCAAAATGGATCACAGTATTCAGTAAATACATTTTTTCAACATTATATTGTTTCTAATGCTTTTCTCACAAGTTGTTGAGGGGGGAAAAGGAAATATATTCCATGGCCTAGATAGTCACAAATCACACATCATTTTTTCTGTCTCTCTTTTCTTTCTCTCTACATGTGTTCCACCATTGTTTTGTCATTAATCATCAGGATAGAATCTATATACAGAATCAATCATTTGCAAGACAGTAGCATTAATCACAGTTATATTCCCAAACATGTTTATCCCTTACTGGACAATTCTTTTGCTTCTATCATTTTTGCTCATATTAGTTGCCCTGTTCATTATTAAGAGTGGCTCTCGCAGGGTGGACATTATTTTCTGTTGTTGGGGTAGCTTATGTTCTTGCTGTTGTGGTTTTCTCACAGCTATTTGTTAACCTTTGAAATAATCCATTGATAAGGTAATTTGAATGCGGTAAACAAGGAATCTACACATGGATATGACATTTTCTTATGTTTACCCTATAAAGTAATTAATAATTCACTTTTAGCAAATACAGAGTTTGTATCTCTAACTTTGGTTCACAATAGGCAAAGAATCATTCTTATAACCCAAAAACTGTTTTAGGATGCTGAGGCCATTTTGTAAGGGCTAAACCCTTTTCCAGTGGTCTTACATTAGCAGTTAAAGACATATTGAATGGCTTTAGGGGAGATAGGAGACAAAGAGAAAAGGTGGGAAGGAAGGAGAGCCGCACTCTTACCTGCATTCTAAAGGAGATCCATGTGTCCCTCTCATCGCCGTTCCGCAATGTGTTCTGACTTGTCCTACTCCGCTTTATATTTACAAGTGGAATGACATAATTGTGTTGTTTTACGCGATTATGTCATTGTGCCCAGTGTGCCATAGCCATTTTAAATGCTACTTTTCTTTGTAAATGGAAAAGCAGATTGTTTATAGAAAGGCGGGTTCTTTTTTATTTATTGTGTGCTTTATCTCAAGGACAAGTGTAAATATTTTGAAATAAACTTACTAGGCTTCTATTACAAGAACTATTTAATTGAAGTTGGTATTCTTACTCAAAAATTCCAATGGTGAATTTTCTTTTGTTTTTGTTCACACTATCAGTTATTTTTTGGGAGGCCTATTAGAGCTTTTAATTATACTGTGTGTTAACATTCAAATACCATTTTTGACCTCTTATGATAGATAGGCATCACATTGCATGTTTATACATTATAGTTCGGAGAGA
Organism: Ambystoma mexicanum; assembly: GCF_040938575.1. Classification (NCBI taxonomy): domain Eukaryota; kingdom Metazoa; phylum Chordata; class Amphibia; order Caudata; family Ambystomatidae; genus Ambystoma; species Ambystoma mexicanum. The sequence goes on along the minus strand of NC_090929.1, from coordinate 215,968,995 downwards.
TAGGTATACATACATTATCTAACATGAAATATGCGTATCTCACAACATTTCTGGTATCAATTTCTTACAACCAATATGACATTTCATGGTCCGAATTCAGACCTGTGAAGCAAGTGTCCATTAGACAAATCCATTTTGCTTCTTTTTCTTCTGAGGATTAACTCCCTGTTGCGACCTCTTGCTGGAGCCTTTACCTTTTCTAGTCCAAAAAACCTTATTTGGTCTGAACCAATACCCAATTTGAAAATCCAAGTCCCATGATAGAAAGTGATGAAAAATCAGCTGAAAGCCTGCCTGGCATCCAGAAGATGGGTGAACAGTTGTTCCTCCCATTCAGTTAAATGAGGGGAGGGAGCCTGTTCTCGCCGGAGTATGTTTGAATAATCGAAAAAGCTTAATCAGGGAAGCGTTGTTCAGGAAACTCCCAAAATTTCTGACCAGGTGTATGCTAAAAATGTCCATAGGTGATAAAAGCATAGAGCATAACTGTTGGGTCGTGCGAGATGTCCCTTCTGCATTGTACTTAGGTAGTGACATTCTCAATCTGTTCGCAATTAATTTGGACCTCATAAATTACAAATCCTGGTCCCAACTACGGGACAACCTTCTGGGCTTTGATGATTCTGAAAAGGCATTTTGGTCAGCTCAATTGCTACCGTATGCAGTTGGAATTCAAATTGGAGAGGTCACCATCCCAGGATGGACCCAACAATTCCCACTTTACCTAAAAATTAAGAGAGGAGATAAACTCCGACATTCAGACGCATATATACACCTCAATTACCATCTCCAACAGCAGGGGTTGGGGTTGAACCTGACACCATTAGTGGACTTAGAACACAACACCATTCCAATATTGGTGGATAACAGCAACGCTAGGAGTATCACTCTGGGCGCAGACACCTTTATTGGAATGGCGGTTGATGACCAGCATTTTTCCATGAACTTAGGAAATTAAATCAAAAGACCAATCTCCAATGACTGCTATGACTGTGACGATGACATACCGCCAGAAAAGATCTTTGCCCGGCAATGGGGGAATTTCTTGGTGTAATCTTCCTGTCCTTATGGGGGGAAGAGGTGACCTGTGACATCAGGAAGGATGAGGTGACACTCCAGGTCCATAATGACAGCCTCTCCTACCTGAAACCCTCTGTCCAGGTCAACAACCTCACCAGAGATCTCTCCACACAGCTGGAGGAAACCACTGAGATAGCAAAACCCGAGGTCTTCCCAGGCTACAGACATATGGTTGAAGAACGGGTCAACCTCGCTGATGCCTGTGAGACCAAGGAATAAAAGCAAAAGTTGAAACAGGTGTTTTTAGATTTTCAAGATATCTTTGCTGTGGACTCGTATGACTGTGGTCGCACTGAAATACATTCTACCTCAATTCCCACGGACCCTGGTATGACTCCCGTATTCATGAAGCAATATCGATTGCCTCTTGCGTCTATGGAGTCCCTTGCAGAAATCATAAAAAACTCTAGAGTCCAGTGGGATAATTCGTCCAGTCCACAGTACCTTTAATAATCCGGTACTGGGGATTTTAAAACCAAATGGCCAATGGAGACTTTGCGCAGACCTTAGGGAGCGGAACAAACAGGTCCACATGCCCTGATGGCCTCTTCCCTACATCGACCAAGGGCTGGCTCAGATCCAGGGGTCAAAGGTGTACACTGCCATTGACCTGACCAATGGATACTGGAAAGTACCCGTAAGTAGGGAAGACAAGTACAAGCTGGCCTTCACATTCGGGGGCAGCAGTACAGATGGACCCGAACTCCCTTCGGTTATATAAACTCCAGCAATTAATTCAACATCTTTCTGCATAAGGCCATGCCCGACTTGGGTGAAAGTGGTAACCGGGCCTATGTGGATGAAGTCCTTATTAAAAGTTCAACTGTGGAGGAACTCATTGCGGAAATCTGCTATGTTCTGACCCAGTTGAAGGTTGCTGGAGCAAAACTGTCCTTTCAGAAGTCACAGTGGTGTAGGAACCGTGTAAACTTCTTGGGACATGAAATCACCCCTGAGGGTCCCTGTCCCCAGGCAAAGAGAGTGGAAGCACTACTAAAACTAAAAGACCCCAAAACTGCATGAACTAAGGAGCCTTCTTGGACTGACTAATTACAGTAGGAAGTTCATTGAGGATTATTCAGAGGTCACGGGACCGTGGTCCATTTGTTAAATGGGGGGTCAAGTGGGAGTGGGGTCCAGAACAAGCCGAGGCAGTAAAACAACTCAAGAGAAGCCTTTCACAAGCGCCTTCTCTAGCTTACCCTGTCAAAAATAAGGAGTCCTGTTTGGAGACAGGGTTCTCAAATACATGCTTAACAGCTGTATTATATCAAAAGCATGACATGGTCAATAAAGTAATCCCCTATGTGAGTAAGACTTATCCTCTGTGGAGGAAAAATTCAACGATTGTGAGAAGGCACTCCTGGCAATGGTGTGGGCATTGAAAAATTACGCCGGTTCATCCAGTGGGAGCACATCATCGTGGAGACTCCGCACCAGCCTTTGCAATACCTCCAAAGTGACAGAATCGGGGCAGGAAATGTAAGTAATTACATAATTACTTCCTAGATTCTGTCCATGCAAGGCTTTCCTGTGGAGGTCAGATATGGCCAAAACAAGAAGAGGCCCTTCGCGCAAGGTTTGGCTGACTTGCATGATTGTGCCCGAGAAAATTGTCTTGAGGACGAAAGTCTCTAAACCCAAGACAACATGGAGATGTACCTGAATTCCCTGCACAAAGTCTATGAAGAAGACATGTGCCATGGGATGCCCACAGTTTATGTGGATGTGTGCTCCTACCATGTTGACAACAACGGGGAAAAGGAACTCGTGGGTGGTATTGGGAATGCCTGGGTGAATGATGCCCCGGAGCCCTTCGCAGGGTACAAGATCGGTCCCCGCAGTAGTCAGGAGGCAGAGTTGATGGCAGTTCACCAGGCCATCCACACTGCCACGCAACACCGACTCCACAAACTGGTCATAATCACTGATTCAGAATATGCCTAGAACAGGTTCGTGGAGCACCTGATTAATTGGAAAACCTGAGGCATGCTGTGTGGAAATAATAAACCACCCAAGCATGGCAAACTATTACAAAACATTGATGATCTGGTCACCTCTAATGGGATGACCATCTATTGGAAAAGGATTAAGGGTCATTCCAGAATAGAGGTACCAGACAAAATTGGAAAAGACCTGGCTGATCAGTTGGCCAAAACCTCAGCCATCCAGGGGGATCTCCTTGAGATTGAGTCCCCATTGGGGGAAATCCAGGTCACTGCTGTCACCAGGTCCCAAACATTTGCCCCCAATGAACTCTCAACTTCGCAGTGGAGTAAGGAGACCCCATATGCTGATTTAATTGAGGACCCCGTCAACTTTCCTCTGGCAGAAACCGTTTACATTGGGAAAGAGGATCTGCTGGTTTTGATGAAATTTCCCAAAATGTTCCAAATCCAAGACAGTTTGTTGGTAAGGAGATCCATCTCTGGATATGACCAGTGGGTGGTCCCTACCTTATTCCGAAGCCTGATGCTAAGTGACACAAATGACGTGGCCACAGCCGGTCATCGGGGGTTTCATACTACTTTAGAAATCTTGTGTGAGAGGTCGCATACTGGCCACACATGGGGCAGGACCTCAACCAATATTTGAAGGGGTTTCTTGTGTGTGCCCAATTTCCGCCAAGTTCACTCACACACTGAGCTCCACTCCAGAAGAGACGATGACACTGCCTTGTCCAGATTTTCAAATAGATTTCATTGGGCCTGTGATTCGCTCCTTTAGGAGGAACAAGTACATGTTAACAGTACCATGTTTGTTTACCACATCGGTGGAATGTCTCCTGGCCCCAAATTGCAAGGTAGAAAGAGCAGCTGCCCTGATGATCAACCACATATTCGCACCTTTCAGCCTTCCCCAAAGGATTGAATCAGACCAAGGAAGTCACTTCACCAGCGAAGTGAAGACAAAGATGTGGGAGATACTGGGGTAAAGAGAAAACTCCATATTGCATACCACCAGTCCTCTAGTGGGGGAGTTGCGAGGTATTGTAATGCATCAACCATGGAAGGTATGGAGCTGATGGAGACACACCTAAGATGGATCGAGAAGTGCCAGTCAGCGGTTTATGCCTTATTCCAAGATGGCCGCCGTGACGTATATATGTCACGCGCATCTTTGCTCCGATGCGTTGTATCGTCGCTTTTCCTTGTAGGAAACTTCTAACGCTCAGTTCTCGTACTTTGCAAGCCCTTACAGTATCTTTCTACATTTTCCCTTTCCATTGCTTCACCATATTTCTAGCACTTCCTAGGTGTTTTCCGCTATTCGGGTGAGGGTATATTGATTTGCTGTCTCGACTCACGGAGGAGGTAAGGGTTATTCGGTCTCTCTCTGTTTACTATCTACGCTACCCTTACTCTTACTCCTCCTGTCTTCCCTGTTCCTCATATTACTGCTACATCTGCTGCTTTTGCGTTGTTCTATCATGCTTCCCTGTAGTGCTCTTTCAGAGGAGATTGTGCCCCTCTGGCGTACCTCACCCTCCTTCTTTTCGAGCATTTCACTTACCTTACGCCAGGATGCTTCCATCTGGGTCAGTCGGCAGGATCGCCGGCAGTATTCCTTCCTAGCGGGAAGGTGGATTCACGGCGGCTTTCCTTTCTGGCCAACGTTGGAGCGGTACTGCTTGTTTACGGCAGACCTAGACTTTATCTTTATTATACTCTGAACAATCATCAGTAACATTGTATGTACAATCAGAAGAAGAGTGTTATCTTTCCACACAAGCCACACTTTCAACCTCGGTCTTCTTACCTACCATTCTTCAAGAAGAAAGAGACTTCTTCGCAGGGTTTTTCCTGCCAACCGGCTTTTTCCCTGTTTTAGGACTGGCTCCTTGGGGGTCTCCTGGACCTGGTTACATCCTGTCACGACGGCCTCTGAGGAGCCACGCCCCTATTTGCATCGTAAGAAGGATAAGAAGGAGAGGAAGACAAGAAGAATCCATAAGAAGAAGGAGACAGAACAATCCACAGATTCAACAGCGGAAAGAGGTGAGGAGGAATTAAGGGAAGAGGTTAAGGACATTGTCCTGCATGACAGTATACAATGCCAAGGAGAAATCATGACCTCTTTAGAGGAGTTTCAGGAGATGTTCAAGGCCATACAGAATCTATGAGTAGATATGCAAACACTCCAGACGGAGAAACAGGCCCTGCACCAACAAGCCACAGCCAGAGATGAGTTAAGAAGTGAACTACCTCCCATGCCCTTTTCTCTCAGCAAATATAACGGTAATCCAAGAGGAATGAAGGAATTCCTGGATGCCTGTCAGGTTTATTTTTCCTTCAGAAGGAGGACTTTCTAGACTGGCAGAGCTCGAGTAGGCTATCTGATAGCTAACCTGACGGGAAGTGCTCTGGCATGGGCCACTCCATTGGTTACCACAGATGATCCTTCAGTTAATGATTACGATCTGTTTGTTCAGAACTTTAAGCTCCGATTTGAAAGACCAGAGGTGAAGTACTCGACTTACGAAGCCTTTATGGATGTCAAACAAGGCAACCAGGACGTTCAATCGTATATGGCCCGGTTCCAAGACCTGGCTACCATGGCAGCATGGCCAGACACGGCCCAACAAACAATCTTCCTCCGTGGGCTACACGAAGAGATAAAGGACGAGCTAGCACGAGTAGCTCGACCAGAGACATTTTCCGAATTAGTATCACTAGTCCTTCGGATAGAGTTCAGACTAAATGAAAGATGGAGTGAGAAGAGACGAAGTCGAGGTCATTCACCAGTTTATATAGGTTATATACGAGGTCATATACCAGTTCACCAGACAGATAATGCTCCTGATGTGCCTAAGGATCACACCGCAACAGAAGAACTGATGCAAATAGGGGCAACCAGAGGTCCTCTAACTTCAGAGGAAAGAAGGTGCAGACGAGCAATGAATCTGTGGATGTATTGTGGATCCTCGAAGCATCAACCAAAGGATTGCACAGAAATACCTTCCAGACGCCAGGGAAACGCACAACCTCGTATCTATGCAAGGGAGATAACGGGGATATCAGCTCAAACCCTTGCAATACAACCAGAGCAGGAGGAGAAAACATAGAGGACAACCGACTGATGGTGCTACAGGTTACTCTTGCAGTATCTTCCGGGAGCACGATTCCTGTATTGGCTATGTTGGACTGCGGGGCTGCAGGCAACTTTATCGATGTGACATGGGCGAACGAGAAGGGAATTCCGCTCCAAGAAAAGAATAAGAGCATACCAGTTGAAGAAGTGGACGGACGTGCTTTCTCTTCAGGACCAATAACAATGGAAAGACATCCACTACAGATCACGATGGGTGAGCCAACAGACTAAGTTTCAATTCTAGCTATTGCGAGGCACATTGCTTTAGGAAGACCGAGGGAGAAGTTCTCACCGCACTCCAGATAGGACAGTCTTGTGTTTCTGTCTCCTCGATTCCTGAACAGGATAAAGAGTTCTCTGAGGGTTTTGAAGACAAGGTTCCCAAACTACTTCCACCGCATCGTCCAGAAAATTGCGGCATAGATCTCAAGGAGCTGACACCGATACCCTTTGATCGTATGTACCCGTTATCTCAGCAAGAAAAGATCGCTCTTCAGGAGTATTTGGACTCTAATCTCGAGAATGGTCTTATTAGAAGGTCAAAGTCATCTAGAGGAGCATCCTAGTTTTTTGTAGCTAAGAGGGGTACCAGGGAACTGCGTCCTTACATCAATTACAGAGGACTCAACAGTATCACAGTGCGGGATAGATACCCGATGCCCCTGATTAGAGATATACTAGAAGCTGTCAAGAATTCTCAGATATTCACCAAGATCGATCTCCGCGGGGCATGCCACTTCTTAAAAATAAGATCCGGAGATGAGTGGAAAACTGCATTAAGAAACACTTTTGGGGTTCTTTGAGTACTGTGTAATGCCTTTTGGTCTGGTCAATGCCCCAGCAGTGTTCCAAAGATTCATGGATGGAATGCTTGCCGATATGCTCAACGTATCGGTAGTCGTCTATCTAGACAACATTCTCATTTTTTCTACAGCCCTTATGGAACATCGATCTCAGGTCAAGGAGGTGTTACGGAGATTACAGGAGAATCACTTATACGCTAAGCCCGAGAAATGCATTTTTGAAGCCTCAGAAGTTCCTTACTTAGGGTTCATCCTATCTTCCACAGGAGTTCGAATGGACACCGACAAGGTTAAGGCCATTCTTAGGTGGCCCAAACCTTCATCAGTCAAGGAGGTTCAGAGATTCCTTGGTCTGGCGAACTTTTATTGCCGCTTTATTCCCCATTTTTCTGACATTGTTCTACCCATAACATCGCTCCTTAAGAAGGGAAGCACTTTCGAATGGAACCCGAAGGCACAGGAAGCCTTTGCCAAACTTAAGGAGCTGTTTACTACTGCCCCAATCTTGATACAGTCTGATCAGTCAAAGCCCTTTATTGAGGAGATGGATGCCTCTAGCAGAGCCATGTGTGCAGTACTCTTACAGGAGGACTTGAAGGATCAAGAACGTCCTATTGCTTATTTTTCTCAGACGTTCACTGCCAGTGAACGGAATTATTCAGTCCTGGAAAGAGAGCTGCTGGCCATGAGAATGGCTTGTGAGGAGTGGAGGCATCTGTTACAAGGAGCCACCTACCCATTTATTATTCGAACAGATCAAAGGAACCTGCGGGTACTCCAGCAGATGGAGTGTCGCAACTCTCGACATGCCATGTGGGCTTATTATTTTTCTACTTTCGATTTCCGGATTACCTACATACCGGGAACTCAGAACGGACTACGAGATGCCCTCTCACGAAGCTGGCCAATGACAGAAGACCCAAAGGTCGAGGAGGAGGTCTTAATTCCCCGGCAAAGGTTTATTGCAGTCATAAGCCGTTATCTCCAAGGGGTTAGAGAGGAGAGCAAGGCCTGGAAGAAAGACAACCCCCTTCCGGAACAGTTACAGGAGAAGGAGGGTCTGTGGTTCCACGATTCCGCCCTCTTCCTACCCACTCAAGAATTACAACATCAGGCAATGCACTTTTGTCACAACCTTCTGTTAGCTGGGCATAAGTGTCAGAAAGCTACATATGAGCTATTGACAAGAAGTTTTTGGTGGCCTTCTGTCCGGTCCGATGTCATTTCCTTCATCAAGACTTGCCCGGTATGTGCCACTGGAAAGGTGTCTCGACAAAAGAAATTGGGTCTTCTGCAACAACCCAGTCTACCAACCAGTCCCTGGAAGGATCTTTCCATGGATTTTATCATGGATTTGCAACCGTCACAGGGAAAGACCACCATCATGGTCACTGTTGACTCATTCTCTAAGTTGGCCCATTTTTCCCCTCTAGCTGGTATACCTACAATAGCTGAGACTGCATCTGTCTTTCTCAAGGACATAGTATGCTTACATGGTTTACCACAAGTGATCATTTCGGACAGAGGAGTCCAGTTCACCTCCCGGTTTTGGTCAATTCTCTGCAAAGAGTTAGGTATTCAAAGGGCGCTTTCTTCTGGCTACCACCCACAGTCCAATGGGCAGACTGAGAGGCTCAACGCCAACTTGGAACAGTATCTTCGCTGTTTTCGCAACAATGAGCAGGATAATTGGGCTACGCTGATTCCGATGGCCGAGTTCGCCTATAATAATACAATCCACAAAGCAATCGGCATCAGTCCCTTTAAATATACCTATGGATATCATCCACGCTGGTTACCAGGACTAGATCTGGTTGAAACCAAATCTCCCGCGGTTAATGAACTGCTGGCACACTTGCAAGGAATACATCAATTAGCTCTCCATACTTTGGAGGAGAGTCGAAGGGTCTATAAGAGATCTGCAGATTCCAAGAGAAGACCCAATCCCCAATGGGACCCTGGAACCTTGGTTTGGTTATCTACCAAATACCTGCCCAGATGGGCTCATCTGGGTAAATTTTCCCCAAGATACATAGGACCCTTTCGAATTGAGGACAAGATAAAACCTGTAGCTTACAGACTGAAGCTGCCCGCAAGATTCAAGAGAATACATCCGGTTTTCCATACCTCCTTACTCAAGGCTTACGTGGAAGACCCATTTCTTAGAGCAAACAGAAGTACAAACAACAGGTCAATTTCTGGACCTGAAGAATACGAGGTGGCCAGATTAATGGATTCACATTATAAACATGGCACCCTTCAGTACTTAGTACACTGGAAGAGGTATCCAGTGTCTGAGAGAACATGGGAACCCAAGACCCACGTACATGCTCCGGACTTGGTCTACAAGTTCCATAGACTCTATCCAGGAAAGCCAGGAGGTCCGACTCATCTGAGGGGGCATACTGTAATGCATCAACCATGGAAGGTATGGAGCTGATGGAGACACACCTAAGATGGATCGAGAAGTGTCAGTCAGCGGTCTATGCCTTATTCTAAGATGGCCGCTGCGACGTATATACATCACACGCATCTTTGCGCCGATGCATTGTATCGTTGCTTTCCCTTGTAGGAAACTTCTAACGCTCAGTTCTCGTACTTTGCAAGCCCTTCCAGTATCTTTCTACCTTTTTCCCTTTCCATTGATTCTCCATATTTCTAGCACTTCCTAGGTGTTTTCCACTATTCGGGTGAGGGTATATCGATTTTCTGACTCGACTCACGGATGAGGTAAGGGTTATTCAGTCTCTCTCTGTTTACTATCTATGCTACCCTTACTCTTACTCCTCCTGTCGTCCATGTTCCTCATCTTACTGCTACATCTGCTGCTTTTGTGTTGTTCTATCATGCTTCCCTGTAGCGCTCTTTCAGAGGAGATTGCGCCCTTCTGGCGTACCTCACCCTCCTTCTTTTCGAGCATTTCACTTACCTTACGCCCGGCTGCTTCCATCTGGGTCAGTCGGCAGGATCGCTGGCAGTATTCCTTCCTAGGAAGGTGGATTCACGGTGGCTTTCCTTTCCGGCCAACAGTGGAGCGGTACTGCTTGTTTACGGCAGACCTAGACTTTATCTTTATCACACTCTGAACAATAATCAGTAACATCGTATTTACAATCAGAAGAAGAGTGGTATCTTTCCACACAAGCCACACTTTCAACCTCGGTCTTCTTACCTACCATTCCTCAAGACGAAAGAGACTTCTTCGAATGTTTTTTTTACGCCAACCGGCTTTTTCCCTCTTTTAGGACTGGCTCCTTGGGGGTCTCCGGGACCTGGTTCCATCCTGTCACGATGGCCTCTGAGGAGCCACGCCCCTATTTGCATTGTGAGAAGGATAAGAAGGAGATGAAGACAAGAAGACTCTGTAAGAAGAAGGAGACAGAACAATCCACAGACTCAACAGAAGAAAGAAGTGAGGAGGAATTAAGGGAAGAGGTTAAGGACATTGTCCTGCATGACAGGTACAACAAAACCATTGTGAGCATTCTTAAGAGGTTTGTGGCGGACACTGGGCCTAGTTGGGACATCCGATTACCAATTGATAGCCATCAGATCTACATCATCTTCTGTACCAAAATGTATCAATTTGAGCTAATGACTGGGTGAAAAATTGTCCTACCCCAGCATCTGCTCTATAGAACACAAGAGCAGACACTAATTAACGCCTCCACAACTCATAAATATGTTGATAATCTAGGAAAACACCTTCTGCATGCTTTTGCGAATGCTCAGTGGAATCTGGAGAAATCGGCAAAGAGGATGAAAACCCACAATGATTTAAAAACAACTAAAAAAAGAATATGAAGTAGGCGACAGGGTCTACTTATACAATTTTCAGAGGAACCAGGCTAAGGAGAGGACATCTCTCCCCTCCTGGCACAGTCCCTTTGAAATTGTAGAATAAATTTCACCTGTCGCCTACAGGATCCGCATCCCCAAAGGAGAGCTCTCAGAAGAGAAATGGGTCCACATCAATCAGTTAAAAAGTTGTCACCCCAGACACACTCTGCAGGTGATTGATGAGCCAAAGGAAAATCAAACAGAGGAGCCATCAGAAGAATAAGAAGAAAGGAAAATAAAAAGCAGAAGGGGAAGTATTTAGGTGCATAGGTATATCTATATAACCGGGAGTAATTTACTTGAAGTAATAAATAGAAGAAAAGGTTGTTTTAAAAGTCAAGTTGTTGTCCTTATCCTGTTGAACTTTTCTTGATGTTATTGTGAAACTGAGAATAAGAGAACACAGAAAATTGTAAAGCTGTAATTATGGTTTCACTGTTGTAAATCTCCTGGGAATACTGTCACTGAAAAATCCTAAAACTAGTTTTTGTCTATCTTTTATTAGATAATTAACTCCATGACCTCTTAGCCTGGTGAGGACTGTGATGCTGGAAATGCATCGGAGGGACAGGGCCTCCGTATCCTTGTCCTTTGTCTGTTCTTATCGTGTGTTCTGTCGTGTTTTCCGCGCAGACGTCCATGCGGGACTCCTGGCGGTGCAGCTCTCTCTTTTGGTTTGGTGAACAGACCCATGGGATACCCTTATGGCACCCATGGGTAGGGGTGCAACCCTGTGCCCCTAGTGTATGTTTTTGGGCACCCGTGGGTGGCCCACAGAGCTGGGTATGGGCTGGTGGCAGCTACATGCTGAATGTGACAGGTGCGCTGGGTATCCGCCATTTTAGGGTACCCCGGCCCTGCCATTGGAATCAGTTGATTCCTAATAGGAAACAAGATGGCCCCGGTGGCCTCTTGCTTTCTATCGCCTGATACCTTGTTTTCCCAAAGTCCTGGGAAGCCCTGACTCTATCCCTTCCCCCTGACTGGCTGTTGGGTGGAAGTTCCGTATATGGTGTTGTTGTGAAGGCCCAGCTAGACTTACTGGAGCCTTCCCGCTGACTGTATGTTGTGGGTACCGCCTGTGGGTGGGACCTGGGTGAATGGGGAGTGTGACCAATATGCACTCCGTGTTGTGGCTGTCTGGTTTCTGCCATGAGAGACAAAGACTGAGACAGCCCTGCCCGAAACTGGACTGAATGCAGTATGTAGAGTTGAATGGCTGAGTACTTGTCTCAATCCACATTCCTTGTTGTGAGTGTCTGAGCGGGAGAAGAGTGGCCTGAATGCCCTGCGTGCCTGATTGGCTGACCGACTGCATGAATGCCCTTCTGTACGATTGGCTGCTGAGTGTGTGCCAGCAGTGTGGATGAGAGACCAAATAGTATATCTGGGGACCTCTCACCACTGGAAATTGTTCAGAAGCTGAAGTCCACTACGACGAGTAACTGGAGTAACTGACGCTTGACCTTGAGGCCCTGCTGGAGGAGAAGGATTGCCGTGGCTCTCCTTCACGATCTAAAGGCTGCTGTGTCTCCAAGGACTGACCCAGAGAGGACCTGGTAAGGCGCCCTCTTCCCGAGCTACGAGGGACCATCGTGCACAGCTGACCTTTGCCAACGCTCCCTGGTAGACAGACCTACGACAGGCTGCCGACCCGATACGGGGACTGCTGAGGAATCCCAAAGCGAAGCACCCGGACTGTTGTCCGCCACTGTCGACGACCGCCGTCGCCGACCGGAGCCGCCGTGCTCCCGTTTGCCTAAGAACTTTAACTTGATCAACGGACGCTCTCGTCTGCATCGCCGTGCCGTCTCCTGTGGGAGAAGGCCTGACCGTCGACGCGCCGAGGAGTATCCGCCGGTGGGTTTCCCGCCACCCAAAGACCGCAGAGACGCCGACGACTCGACGCCCTTGCTGGGCCACAGTTCTTCTTCATCTCTTTGCGGTCCAGAACTATCGTCACCGAGGTGCCCCGCACGCCTCTTCCTTGCAGGACGCCAACGCTCCGTCGTCGACGAGCACCGCTCGGATCAAAGCCTGCTGCCTCATCGACGTCGTTCTACCCGGTTCACGGTCGGACGTTCAGCGCCCCGTGTCTCCCGCTTGAAAGGGGCGACATTCAAGAAGGGCCGCCGATTCCCCGACACCGAACCCCGAGTCCGCGACGCCCTCGACGATCCGTGGCTCCTGCCTTAAAGGGAGTCACTCCAGAAGGATCGGTCGACGCCTCGCCGACGAACTCTACTCCACCAGGTACATTGGGGGGGTAAAACATTGTAGGAGAGAACGAGACTCTTGAACAATATAGGGACTGGGCTTGTTTTATATATCGTTATTTTACAGGTTGCCCAGGTGGAGGGATCTCCACTCAGAGCTGTGTCCAGTAGCAAGGACCAGTCGTCTGCCTATTGTTTCATCCGTCTGCTTTCTCTCTTCTCTCTATTGCTGGTTTCATTGCTATTGATCCGTGTGGCATTTTCACAGCCTTGTTGAATGCACTCTAATCGAATATTAGTGGTACCACTTTAGAATTGTAGATATTTACCATTGTTGATTTTCCGGAGCACAAAGTGCATTATTGTGATAAGTGTACATAACCTTTGAATATTAATTATATAAAGACTGTGTTTTCAGTAATACAGTGTGTGGACATTCCTTTGTGGGGGCTTGGGGATACACTGTACTTAAGAACCAGCCCGCATCACCTCCTGAGAAGCTAGGCCTTGATTGCTCGTCCAGCGTTACCATATCAGAGAATCTCGGCTGGGGTCCTCTGTGCCTTTCCTCTGCCATATAGAGAGCGGAAGTACAGACCCCCCCACCTCGTCCTGACAAGCTTGGTGGCAGCGGTGGGATGCTTATGGTTTTAAGAATCAGTGTATAACCGTGCCACTTACAAAATATCTGCACTTTATTGAATTAAGGTTTAGGTGTGTTCCAAATAACTGCATTACAAGCAATGGAGACCATTGCGAATGGTAAATTGACTCGGATGAGCTTAGAGGCTCTCCAGAGTGCTTGTGAAGCCAGGGAGTTAGACTTTGTGGATAAGTCTAGGGCTGAGCTGATAGCTGCCCTGGTGGACTACCAGACTGATGGTGAAACTCTTGATGAAGGGGGGGATGCAACCAGTGAGGACTCTGCCCCTGGGGTTGTCGCTGAATCTGTTTCTGGGAATGCCGCCATTCCTGCTGCCTCTGTTCCGAACCCCAGCAATTCCATGGAACTTGAGTTATTAAGGATGAAGTTAGCCTTTGAATATCGCAAGTTGGAAATCGATGCTGAACTTAAGAAAGAGGAGCTGGCACAGCAAGTGGAACTCAAGAATAGGGATCTTGCGCTCAAAGATAAGGACACTGAATGTCAGAGAATCCAGTTAGAGAAAGCTCGAGTGGAGACTTCAGCTAGACCAATTGAGAGTGGCAGGTCCCCAGCCACCAAGTTTATGAAAGATTTGGTTGGTGTGTTTTTGGAGGGTTCAGATATCCTCCAATGGATTGAAGCGTTTGAAATGGCTTGTGCGATTCATGATGTTAATAAAAGAGATTGGGCTAAGTGTTTGTTAAGTAGAGTACCTCAAACTGGATATGACTGTATTCTGAAGCTGAGTGTGGAAGAAAGGGGTCAGTATGAGTGTATGAAGTCTGCTTTAATTGCCAAGTTTGGCAAGACACCTACCCAATATCTTAAAAGGTTCAGGGATTTTAAGAAGCGAGAGAATGTGTCTTGGGTTGACTGGGTGAGTGCTGCGCACATGAACATGATGGGGTGGATTGATGGGTACAAGGTGAAAACTTTTTCTGAATTATCCCACCTGTTGTTTTTTGAGCATTTTTCTGAAGCCTGTTCGCCAGAGCTGCGTCAGTATGTTGCTGACCAGAACATTTTGGATCCCTTTAAGCTGGCTAGGTTGGCTGACAAGTGGGTCTCCCACCGGGTGTCCCCTAAGGACTCCAGTGGGAAGGACAAGGATAAAGAGAAGGGGGCCTCTCAGAAAGCTGAGGAGTCCCCCAAGCAGTCACAGTCGAATAAAACAAAACCTTCCTCTCCTAAGAACCAAAAATCTAGTGGGGATAAGTACTCTGTGGGTGGGAATAAGAGTAGTGGTCCACCTGCTGCAAAGCAGGCTCCCAGTGGTTCCAGTACCGTACCTCGCACTCCTAGCACTTGTTGGGATTGTGGGGCTCTGGATCACCGAAGGGGTGACTCCAAGTGTAAAGGTAAGGCACTTGGAGTACAGGCTGTCAGCCTGACCTACCCTTACCCCGTGTCTGAGGTGGAGGCCACCGTCCTCCCCTCCTCTACCGGAATCACATTTGGTGCTCCAGTAGAGATTTCCTTAGTGTCCCTTGGGGCCTGGGACCAGTACGCAGAAGTACTGGCGACTATCCCGCAGAACACCCGTAGGTTTTTGAGAAGTGTCCTCTTGAATGGCCAGCCTTCTACTGGTTTGAGAGACACTGGGGCAAGCATGACAGTGGTGGACAGGACCCTGCTCAAGCCAGAGGACTATGTAAGTGCTCCTCTGAGAACCACCAGGTTAGCTGGTGGGCCTCCCAAATTATCGCCTGTAGCCTTAGTCACACTCATGATTGGAGACAAGACAGCAAAGCTTCCTGTCCTGGTTCAGGACAATGTCCCTGCTAACATTCTGTTAGGTAATGATCTAGTAGAGTTGGGGTTGATCTCGGATGGTCTTCCCATGACTGCTGCTGCGGTCACTAGGTCACAGGTGACCCCGGGTCTGGCTGTGAGTCAGGTACCCGAGCCAAAGGCGAGGCCTAAGGCACGAAGAAGGAAGACCAAGAAGGCCACCTCTGTGGGAGGAACACCTTCTCTTCCTGCTGTTCCGACAGCACCCATTGGGATCCAGGCTCCGGACGGGCTGGGTCCAGTGGAAAACCCGGACTCAACTCCTGTGGGAGAAGAGACAGAAGACTCTCCTGTGGGAGAGGTTCTCAACCCGGAGGATCATCCCGACCTTCAATGCTTGTTAGCTGAAGGGGGACCCTCCCGGGCGGACTTCTGTAAAGGGCAGAGAGAGTGTCCCTCTCTCGAGGGTCTGCGGACGCAGGCCCTGTCCCAGGCACAAGGTGAAGTGCCTAGGACATTCAAGATTTATTGGGAGGGTGAGCTCCTTGTTAGTGAGCCCACTAAGCCTGAACCTGGTGCCCTCAAGAGGTTGGTGGTACCCCAGGTTTACAGGCCCTTCCTACTGCAGTTGGCGCATGAGGTGCCCTTGGCTGGTCATCTTGGTACCAAGAAGACTAAGCAGAGGCTCTCTGCCCACTTCTACTGGCCTCGGATGGGAGTGGAAGTGGAGTCCCACTGCCGGACCTGCCCCACTTGTCAGTTATCTGGCAAGACTGGAGGCAGGGTCATTGCCCCACTGCAGCCATTGCCAGTGGTCGGCACACCGTTTGAGAGGGTGGGCATCGACATTGTCGGTCCCCTGGACCCTCCCACTTCAGGTGGACATCGGTTCATCCTGGTCTTGGTTGATCATGCCACCAGGTACCCTGAGGCTATACCCCTTCGGACTATTACTGCCAAGGTGGTGGCCCGGGCTCTCCTGGGCATTTTTACCCGTGTTGGATTCCCCAAGGAAGTTGTCTCCGACCGAGGATCCAACTTCATGTCGAGTTACATGAAGACCATGTGGAAAGAGTGCGGGGTAACCTACAAGTTCTCCACCTCTTACCACCCCCAGACCAATGGTCTGGTTGAGAGATTTAACAAAACTCTCAAGGGCATGCTAGGTGCTTTGGAAGAGCCCCTACGGAGGAAATGGGATCTCCTCCTGCCATGCCTGCTGTTTGCTTACAGAGAGGTACCTCAAGAGGGTGTTGGTTTCAGCCCCTTTGAGTTACTCTTTGGACATCCCGTGAGGGGGCCCCTCGCCTTGATCCGAGAAGGCTTGGAAGCCACCCCTCCAGGTCCCGCCAAGCAAGTGGGGGACTATGTGTTAGGCCTCAGACGGAGGATGACACAGATGATGGGTCAGGCAACAGCAAATCTCAAGGCCAGCCAAGAACTGAATAAGTATTGGCATGACCTTAAAGCTTCGCAGGTCGACTGGACTCCGGGACAGGAAGTCCTCGTGATGGAGCCTACCAAGCCTAGGGCTTTGGCAGACAAGTGGACTGGACCCTTCAGGATAATCTCCAAGATGGGCGAAGTCAATTATCTGGTTGACCTGGGTGCCTCCGGGGTAGCCCCTCAGGTATTCCATGTCAACAGGCTCAAGCCTTTCCACCGGCGAGCAGAAGTCTCATGTCTCTTGCTAGCTTCAGGGCAAGAAGAGGATGAGAGTGAGCCCCTTCCTGATTTGCTGCATAGCAACCCTCAGGATGGCTCAGTGGAGGGAGTACAGCTCTCTCCCGATTTGACAACAGAGCAGCAGAGGGCCTGCCGGGCTTTGCTCCAGCAGTATGCCTCTCTGTTTTCGCTGACACCGGGCCTTACACCTTGGTGTAGGCATGAAATTGACACTGGTGACAGCGTGCCTGTCAAGAGCAGGTGCTACCGTATGTCAGATACCGTTAAGAACCACATCCAGGCTGAGGTCGCCAAGATGTTGGATCTGGGTGTAATTGAACCCTAACCAGTCCCTGGTCCAGTCCAGTGGTCCTTGTCCCCAAGGCAAGTTCCCAGGCGGGTACCAAAGATTGGAGGTTCTGTGTGGACTACCGAGGAGTCAATGCCGTCACCAAAACTGACGCGCACCCATTGCCCAGGGCTGATGAGCTCGTGGACACCATAGGTGCTGCCAAATTTGTGAGCACCTTTGACCTCACCTCAGGCTATTGGCAAATAGCTCTGACGGACCATGCCAAGGAAAAGACGGCATTCTCCACACCAGAGGGACTCTACCAGTTTAGGGTCATGCCTTTTGGGTTGAAGAATGCCCCTGCCACTTTCCAGAGGTTGGTCAATCATGCGCTCAGTGGGCTGGAGGCCTTTTGTGTGGCCTACCTAGACGACATTGCCGTCTACAGTTCCACCTGGGAAGCGCATTTGACACACCTGGATAAAGTGTTGCAGGCCTTGAAAAGGGCTAACCTCACTATCAAGGCTACCAAGTGCCAGATAGCTCAGGGGAAAGTTACCTATCTTGGTCATGAGGTAGGAGGGGGTCAAATCCAGCCTCTTTCCAGTAAGGTACAGGACGTAGAGGACTGGGAGACTCCCACTACTCAAACCCAGGTGAGAGCCTTTTTGGGCCTCACTGGGTATTATCGCAATTTCATGGCGGACTATGGGACCATAGCCGCACCACTGACAGCGCTGACTTCACCCAAACAGCCTAGGAAGGTTAATTGGACTGAAGACTGTCAGAGGGCCTTTGATGGCTTGAAAGAAAGTCTGTGTAGGGCACCCGTGTTGTGTGCACCTGATTACAGCCGACCCTTTATCGTCCAGACGGATGCCTGCGACACCGGAATTGGAGCTGTCTTGTCCCAGTTAGATGACAAAGGGAGAGAACATCCTATCATATTCATCAGTAGACAACTCAAGGGTAGAGAACTTAGGTGGGCTACTGTTGAAAAGGAATGTTTTAGTATAGTTTGGAGCCTTAGGCGTTTTAGGCCCTACCTTACGGGGTCCACCTTCAAGGTCCAAACAGATCATAAGCCCCTGAAATGGCTTATGCAGATGAAGGGTGAAAATCCGAAACTGCTCAGGTGGTCCATTAGCCTGCAAGGGCTAGACTTCACCATAGAGCACAGACCAGGGAAGAGTCACGATAATGCAGATGGCCTTTCCAGAAGGTATGTTGACCGTCTGGATGAGGGTGTCTATCCCGTGGGAGATTAGGCACCCTAACCTCAGTCTGGGGGGGGCGACTGTGATGCTGGAAATGCATCGGAGGGACAGGGCCTCCGTATCCTTGTCCTTTTTCTGTTCTTATCGTGTGTTCTGTCGTGTTTTCCGCGCAGACGTCCATGCGGGACTCCTGGCGGTGCAGCTCTCTCTTTTGGTTTGGTGAACAGACCCATGGGATACCCTTATGGCACCCATGGGTAGGGGTGCAACCCTGTGCCCCTAGTGTATGTTTTTGGGCACCCGTGGGTGGCCCACAGAGCTGGGTATGGGCTGGTGGCAGCTACATGCTGAATGTGACAGGTGCGCTGGGTATCCGCCATTTTAGGGTACCCCGGCCCTGCCATTGGAATCAGTTGATTCCTAATAGGAAACAAGATGGCCCCGGTGGCCTCTTGCTTTCTATCGCCTGATACCTTGTTTTCCCAAAGTCCTGGGAAGCCCTGACTCTGTCCCTTCCCCCTGACTGGCTGTTGGGTGGAAGTTCCGTATATGGTGTTGTTGTGAAGGCCCAGCTAGACTTACTGGAGCCTTCCCGCTGACTGTATGTTGTGGGTACCGCCTGTGGGTGGGACCTGGGTGAATGGGGAGTGTGACCAATATGCACTCCGTGTTGTGGCTGTCTGGTTTCTGCCATGAGAGACAAAGACTGAGACAGCCCTGCCCGAAACTGGACTGAATGCAGTATGTAGAGTTGAATGGCTGAGTACTTGTCTCAATCCACATTCCTTGTTGTGAGTGTCTGAGCGGGAGAAGAGTGGCCTGAATGCCCTGCGTGCCTGATTGGCTGACCGACTGCATGAATGCCCTTCTGTACGATTGGCTGCTGAGTGTGTGCCAGCAGTGTGGATGAGAGACCAAATAGTATATCTGGGGACCTCTCACCACTGGAAATTGTTCAGAAGCTGAAGTCCACTACGACGAGTAACTGGAGTAACTGACGCTTGACCTTGAGGCCCTGCTGGAGGAGAAGGATTGCCGTGGCTCTCCTTCACGATCTAAAGGCTGCTGTGTCTCCAAGGACTGACCCAGAGAGGACCTGGTAAGGCGCCCTCTTCCCGAGCTACGAGGGACCATCGTGCACAGCTGACCTTTGCCAACGCTCCCTGGTAGACAGACCTACGACAGGCTGCCGACCCGATACGGGGACTGCTGAGGAATCCCAAAGCGAAGCACCCGGACTGTTGTCCGCCACTGTCGACGACCGCCGTCGCCGACCGGAGCCGCCGTGCTCCCGTTTGCCTAAGAACTTTAACTTGATCAACGGACGCTCTCGTCTGCATCGCCGTGCCGTCTCCTGTGGGAGAAGGCCTGACCGTCGACGCGCCGAGGAGTATCCACCGGTGGGTTTCCCGCCACCCAAAGACCGCAGAGACGCCGACGACTCGACGCCCTTGCTGGGCCACAGTTCTTCTTCATCTCTTTGCGGTCCAGAACTATCGTCACCGAGGTGCCCCGCACGCCTCTTCCTTGCAGGACGCCAACGCTCCGTCGTCGACGAGCACCGCTCGGATCAAAGCCTGCTGCCTCATCGACGTCGTTCTACCCGGTTCACGGTCGGACGTTCGGCGCCCAGTGTCTCCCGCTTGAAAGGGGCGACATTCAAGAAGGGCCGCCGATTCCCCGACACCGAACCCCGAGTCCGCGACGCCCTCGACGATCCGTGGCTCCTGCCTTAAAGGGAGTCACTCCAGAAGGATCGGTCGACGCCTCGCCGACGAACTCTACTCCACCAGGTACATTGGGGGGGTAAAACATTGTAGGAGAGAACGAGACTCTTGAACAATATAGGGACTGGGCTTGTTTTATATATCGTTATTTTACAGGTTGCCCAGGTGGAGGGATCTCCACTCAGAGCTGTGTCCAGTAGCAAGGACCAGTCGTCTGCCTATTGTTTCATCCGTCTGCTTTCTCTCTTCTCTCTATTGCTGGTTTCATTGCTATTGATCCGTGTGGCATTTTCACAGCCTTGTTGAATGCACTCTAATCGAATATTAGTGGTACCACTTTAGAATTGTAGATATTTACCATTGTTGATTTTCCGGAGCACAAAGTGCATTATTGTGATAAGTGTACATAACCTTTGAATATTAATTATATAAAGACTGTGTTTTCAGTAATACAGTGTGTGGACATTCCTTTGTGGGGGCTTGGGGATACACTGTACTTAAGAACCAGCCCGCATCACCTCCTGAGAAGCTAGGCCTTGATTGCTCGTCCAGCATTACCATATCAGAGAATCTCGGCTGGGGTCCTCTGTGCCTTTCCTCTGCCATATAGAGAGCGGAAGTACAGACCCCCCCACCTCGTCCTGACAAGGACCACTTCGGGGACCCCGAAGGGAAGGGAGGAAAGAGGGTGCCGCTCCATATCCTCCAACCAGAAAACAGAAGGGGATCCTGGAGTGCCGCTCCCTGATAAAGGAGAATTCAGCCAAATGAACCCCACACTGCCCTACCTTCCCACAACAAAATGTCATGGCAGAGCAGGGGGTGGGGGGGAATCTGTAGGGTACATTTAAGGTCCATTTCAGAACCCCCTTCACACCAAAAACTGCATTGGAAAATGCCACAGAAGCGGCTGTGCTGGTCTTCCCTTGGCACATGTGTGGAGAGCACCGAACACTGCCTCCCATAGAATGGCTCTGTATTGTTTTATTTTCAAAGTAAATCATCAGAAAATGACCTACGCTCAGAACTTCATCAAATCTGCTGTTCTGTCATTTTGAAATTCTAAAGCTGCGCATGACATCCGAGAAGCCTTTGCAACTTGTTCTTTCTTCATGTTAAACCCCCCAAAATTGTGCTCTTCTTGGAAACACGCCCCTGCATGCTTTATTTCTTCAAATTGCCAAAGAAGTGAGGGAATATATCTCAGGAATGGCACTGCTACTGAAAAATCACTGGAGGAGCAAATAATTCTGTGTTTTCATTCAACACAGCTTTGGTTTTCTTTTCCGGTGAACTAGTATATTTGAATTGCAAGCAATGAAAGAAATGAAATGCAGTGTTTTTCCATGTCAAGATCAAAGGCATTCTTGGCAGCATGATATGATATGATATGGTATGGCATTTATAACGCGCCTACACACAAGTGTTTCAGCATCTCTCTGTGTCCAGAATCCGACCTTACATGTAAAAGCCCTCCAGAAGGTTAATTAAAAAGAAACTGTGGGCTGCAGAAACCACATTTAGGAACTTGACATGAAAGGAAATAAACACCTGTGTAAATCTTCTCTTTTGCAAATCAGGAAAGTGTCGTTTGAAAGTTAAATGTCAAATGACACCCTGTGCTTGCACAGAAATGTGATTGAATAGGTGGGTGGGGGTTTTGCTATAAAAAGTACATTATATTTATTCCCAAAAGACTTGGTTTCTGTTGGAAAAAAAACCTCCACAAGAGAACCAGCCCACCAGGACAGAAGAAAGGACTGAGAGTGTGAAAATGCACTATGTTTCCAGACTGGCCGGCATCCCTTCAGAAAGGAACAAAGGACCCAAGTGGAACTAGTATTTCACTGAGAGGTGCGATTTCCTCCTGGACCCTTTCCCAAGACAAACCACAGGGCTTCAAAGAGCATCATAAAAGTCCTTTGTGCAGACTGACCCAGGAGGAGACAATTTGGCTGTGGGGGTTTGAAGGGCTAACCACACATGTGACTAATCCAGCCCTTCTCCCAATGCCCTGAATAAATAGTAATGTTATATTATGCCAGCATGTCATGTGAGTTGTGGAGCACTTGGTGAACTGGAATGGCAGGAAAAATACATTTCTGTGTGAATGATAAATGGCACAGACATGAAACTTGGCGGAAAGATGTGAAATAGTCATGGGCATATGTGTAGCTATTTGCAGAATTTTAAATACTCTGCATCTCATGAAAAGGGCAAAAATGTGCCACAAAATGATGCTACCTCACACAGAATCACTGATCGGCTTGCCCAATTCCCTTTGACCCTTTGAATCTGTATATCTACCTTTCATGACGGTGGCTAGTATAAGTCTGATGTTTTGATCCATAACTCATTTTTGTCAATAAATAAGCTTTGTGAGACAAAGCAAAGCCATACATGCACACACATAAATTATGTCATTTCCCCTGAACCAATCAATCCAGAGCAAGGAGGGGACACTGGGAGACTGCCCTATCAAAGCAGAGGGGTAAGTACAGAGTACTCTCCCCCAGATAGTAAACCAATGATGTCATTCTCGCTATTTAAGGGGGAGACAGAGAATCTACTGGGATCCACAATCCACTGACAAGCCACGGGGAGGCAGATTCAGACTCAAAACCAGTTCCAGAGACAGCTGATCCCAGGCATATACAGGAATCCAAGGAGAAAGGCGGAAAGGCAGCTGATCCCATCTAGGAGAGCCCAGCTGTCCACAGTGACCAGACCTAGCTTAGCTGACCCGCATCACATCCAGGAGAGCCCAGCTGTCCCAATGACCAGATCGCTTGGCCCTGCTGTCCCAGTGACCCGATCCATTGGCCCCGCTGTCCAAAGACCTCACTGGCTGTCCAGATTCCCAAACTCAAGCTTACATTGTAAGTATCACATCACCCAGTCCCCAAACTGCATATCCCGCTATTTTGACCCTTGCATCCTATTCAAATCCCATTGAAATACTATTTAAAATCCCAAATTGCCAGTATCATCTGTTCACCTTTTCTATAGAAGAATCTGTGTTAGTCTGTCTGTTAGCGTATTCATTTTCTATTTCTCACAGTTATCTGTGTAAGTCCATACTATCATTTGAAGTAAATCAATTAATTTCCCCATTGAAAATTCACGTTCATTATTGTTGCCCTTCGAAAGTAACAATTTGGCGAGCGTTTTTACTAATTATAGCCCTTAAAATATAGTCGCAACAGAAATAGTCTAGTGTAACAAAAACTGAATTTGCATGTGCACTGTGCTTTTCTATAAATTCCGATTTGCTTTTTTCCCACAGAAAAACCCAAACTACCATCCATTTAAGAGTAACCCGTTTCACTGAGATTCCTATCAGTTATGTGCCTGTGGTTCTCATCCTAAAAAACGATTTCCGATTTTGACAGTTCAGCCCTTCTCTGTTGCTGCCTGTCAGCACCAGTTCTCTGTAGAAAAGAATTGCCATTCTGCCGCGTGTGTTTTCTTTTGCATTGTTTTTTTCCCTGTGTTCAGATTGCCTTGGTGCCCTTCTAAGTAGTCTGTAAGCTTCCTTGTATCTTAAAGTGCGGCCCCACAAATTCCTATCCCACTGCAATTGTAAACTGATGTACAAATAATAAGTACAATCCGAGTATGCCATTTTGCTCCTAAATAAGGTTTTCAATTTCATTTCTGGCCTCCCATCTTGGGGTGGTGGGCTGGATTCACATTTCGATTGTTCCTTCTTCCTACTGATTCCTTGCCTCTACTTTCCATCCACAAACAATTTAGTTAGCTGGTGTTTGGGGGAAGTGTTGCAGGGGGAGTGCTGAACCTGAATGCCACCTGTTTTTCAGAAAAACACGATTTTGCTTCTGTTTGCTATTAAAGGTTTATGTAGATTATGTTAGGAGTTTGAAGAAACTGTATTGTGGGATTTTTGTACTGCCACACAGTGGTGGCTGCTGCACATTTATTTGATTCTGCTTTGATGTTCCATTGAACCATAACATTAATAAGTTTTCAATGTTACACACCGGCCTGGTTCATAGTCCATTGCGACACAGGGTGTTTGTTAAGGTGGGTGTGAGACGGGTTGGGGGCCTTCTCAAGAAATAACCCAGGGTTCAAATTATTATAAAAAGTTTTTTTATTGTGCGCCACATTCATGGTCAGTGGAAGAAGTCCCTGGCTGGAGTGTGCCGTGTTATAAAACCGTTACACTTATTGAGGCATTGCATTTGTAATAGCAAAGTTGTAGGATAGCTCAACCAATTGAGTGCTTGCTGCTGAGATCTCTTTTATCAGGCTTGAATCCCAGCAAGGCCAACGCAGGCTTTAATTTTTCCGTGGTTGATAAATGAGTATCTACTTCAGTTCAGATGATAATTGTGTGTATGTAAATATGTGCTATGTATAGCACTTTGGTGAAAGTGATATATAAATAAATCAGTATAATTAATTAAAGCATTAATGCTCCTCTGAACTGTTGGGTACTTGCAGCTATTGCATTTTTGGTTACTGCACTGATATTTAATGTTTTTCATTGGTATTTTGGTATTTTAAAAATGGTAGGTTTATGTACTATATTTTTACACCCGCAAGCCACTTATGGTGATGTCACCATGGTTAGAGGAACTGATGTCATCCCAGTCAAAGGTCATGTGACATCACTTCCTGTGGTGTCAAGTGTGTGATGTCACTTCTGCTACACCCTTGGTGAAATGACATCCCTGCCGTGCGCATGTAATGTGTGTGACGACAGTATCGACATCATCACAAGACAATGAAAGGATATTGCACAGTAGCCCGAGATCATTTATCCTGTACAATATCACGTGTTTGTGGTGAGGTCTCTTTAAAACCGATGACACGTGTTGTAACACATGGGTTTCCCCTATAAATGAGGCATCACGCTGGCACGCTAGCAGTGTCCGAACGTAGCCCGAATGTACAGCACGCGTCCCGTGTGTGTTCTTTGGTGTGTGTGAGTTCCTGGTTTCCTGAGGACATGCTGCCTCACCATAGTGTGCATGTTAATTCTGTTCATGACTGAGTGTGAATTACCAACAGGGCTGATGACCCCATTAACACCACCTCGATCCCAGCCTTCTGCCCCGTTCTTTCTTCCTCCACGCGTGTGCATCCTTCTCGTAGTTTCTGTTGCTTATTGATTTATTTTTGATTCCGTCGTTGTATCTTCTCCTTTGGATTTGAATGTCTGATTTTCTTGATCTATCCTTCGCTCTCTATTGCACACACTGATCATCCTTTTCTTTTTATTGCCCGTATCTTTATTCCTCTGTGTTTCTTAATCTGGTAGTTGGACTGGCATTAAACCCACCATCAGTCGCTGTTGCGCCTGCCTTGCCTTGCCACCGTCGGCTCTCTGTGATTTAGGGGCCGATTCATGGAACAAACGCCCACCGAAAATCTCAGCGCAAGCTGGCGCAAGGTGTCGCAAGCATGAAAAAGCAAGCGCACGCGTGTGATTCAAGGAAGGGCCTGCCCGTGTTTTCCACTGGTTGTGCGCCAATCTGCGCGTGGCGCACACAGGCGCACATGTCATTGCAACAACCCAAACGCCATGCGCGACGCGCACAGGGAAAGCGCACAACGTCGGCGCACACACCAAAAAGGGGGCGGGACACGGGGCGTAACACGCGGAATGCGGAACAACGCATGAAAAAGAAGGCGTAACTGGGGAAGTACTGCAGGGAAATACACAGAAAGCCCACACGCACGCGAACAACTCGTATTCATGGATTCGAATATGGGAAACAAGCGCACGCTAAAAGATGCGCACAGGCGTCAACACATCCGGCACAGGAAGGCAGGCGTAAGCATCCCTGTGCACAGTATAAAAGTGTGCGCAAACAACAAACACGTATATACAGCTACGATGAATGCCCCATTTGTCGCAGCACTGATCGTGGGACACCACAGGAGGAGGAGAATAGCCAGGGCCTGCATTTTTTCCCCCCGGACTAGCGTTTTTGGGATGCCTGACGACCAGGTCTAGCGCAGGTATAGGTTTCCACCCCGTATCATCCTAGACCTGGTCAGGGAGTGGGAAGATGACCTTACATCCCCCACCCTCTGCTCCCAAGCATTGAGCCCCTTGGAGAAGGTGCTCAATGTCCTGCATTCTTTGGCCACTGGGTCATTTCAGCGGACTGCTGCCATAGTGGGGTGGGTCTCACAGGCCACGCAGTCACGCTGCTTACACCAGGTGTTGGCAATCATGACTGCGCGTCCCTCAGTCCGCAGGCACATATAATTGCCCAGAACACCCGCAGAAAGGCAGGCCGTAGTCCAGGACTTTTACAGGTGGCACACTTCCCCAAAGTGCTTGGTGCCATAGATTGCACCCATGTGGCCCTACGTCCACCTAGGGCCACTGAGCACATCTATCGAAACCGCAAGCACTGGCATTCCATCAACGTGCAGGTGGTATGCGATGCAAAGGGAATCATCACCTCTGTCTATGCAAACTACCCAGGCTCCACCCATGACAGTTTCATATACAGAATGTCCGCCCTGAGCCGGGCCCTGGAAGCTGGGCAGCATGGCGACATATGGCTCCTAGGTGAATACAAATTCCCGTGCACATGCATGCATGTCACACACAGACAAATACACAAACCCCAATAATCACAACCATTATCGCCTCTCCAGGGGACAGTGCCTACCCTCTGAGCAACCACATGATGATGCCAATCCAGAACCCCACCACATCACCCCAGGTAAGATACAATGCTGCCCATATTGCAACCAGGGGCATAGTGGAGCGCACATTCGGAGTGCTAAAGTCACGCTTCCGCTCCCTTGACTGCTCTGGTGGGCAGCTACTCTATGCACCCCCAGTAGTGTGCAGGATAATTGTGGCAGCATGTGTCCGGCACAATGTTGCTAAACGGCAAGGTGTAACAGTGGACATGGTGGTGCCCCCACATCCCCAACCACAGGCACAGCCGCTGCCGGTGGGAGGGGATAGGGCACGTGGCGAGGCAGCCCAGACCCAGCTTGTGGCTACATTTTTCACCTAAACTCCCACCCCTGCGGAGTGCACACAGGCCTGGCACATACCAGGTGACAATCGATGATGACAAAGAGACAGTCAATTGTCCCAACCTTACCACCCTGAGAATGTTGCCATGGAAGTGCTACATTGTGTGCATCCCTAGCTACTAAAACATGAACAATCGTGTGTGACCAAAAGGAACACATGCAAGGTGTGCATCACACACCCCTGCAAAACAGGCCATCACAATCCCTTTTTATGTCATCCAAACCCTCCTAAACCACATCACACTTGTTTGACACACCATGACATAGCAAGCAATAGCAAAAGACCAACACATTACCAATAATATACAAAGTGACATGTGATAAATGGAAATTGGCTTCACACAATGATGCCTGTCATGGAATCTGATGAAATGACTGACCAACAACCTCCCACACAAAACAAGTCATACCCAAATGCATTCCAACAGTTCTAGGATGAACATAACAATCAATGCCTGTTCACATGCACATTGGCCAAGGCAAAATCCCTACTCCTGAATACGTGTGCTGTGTTCATCTCCTCCGACACACTGCTCAGCACACAGCATAGTGACCAGCCATTGCATTGAGCATCACATGAAAAGGACAAAATAAATAAACAATTGACGCATGTACAGGATCCACAAATGGTCATAGATCATGTGCTGCAGAGACACAGTGATCCCCAGAAGACAAACTGTGTGCACATTTGGACATGGAAGGGTGGATGTACATGTGGTGGATCATAGTGTGACTGTGTGTGTCAGTAGGGACATGCACTGAATACATGCATGTCTAATCAAGTGACCATCAGTGTCCTCTACACATCACATGTGAACATTGCCCATGTGCACACCCCAGAATGTCAAACCACACCAATCCCCTCACACCTGAAAGGTAAACACAACACAGGAACAGGCATTGACCAGCAGAACACATCATGTACATAGGACACCACAATAACAATGTCAGGGTGCCCATCACACTGCAGGCCAAGACAACTGTCCAACAACCAAACACCCTCCCTCATTCAGATATCACCATGACTTACTGAACAACTGTGTCTGGGGTATGTAGCCTTCTTCCTTGAAGTCTACCTGGCCACAGGATCACCCTACCCCTTTGTCTGCATCTTCCACCTTGCGTGTAAATAGTGTCCAGCACCCTCAGAGGCCACCTTGACTGGCAAAAATACCAAATCAAAGAGAACTCAAAGGAGCCAAACACACAAGCCAGGCAAAAAGCCTGTAAGCAGCAAAAAACACTTGAAGAGTCTCCAGTAGATGACTTTAAGTAGCAGTAAATTTCAAAGCACATGTACAAGCACAATGAAGCAACAACAAAGTTAGCACACTTAAACAATGCTACAACATGATGTGTACCAGGTTTGGTACATAATATACAATGATGCAGCACCAACTAATGGGTAGTGTCACTGCTCCGGCTCCAAGTTCAAACTTACACAAGCCTCTGACACCACGGTGGGAAAGGAGGGTCAGGGATATGTTGACTGGACAGGCATTGGTATTCTGTATAACCGGAAAGAAGGGCAGGAGAGGGGAGTTGGATTGTCAAGGGAAAGTAGGGAAAAGACAAAAATCTACTATTCACAATAACACATACTCAATCAGATAAACCATGTACATCATGCACATTGTACCAAATGACTCAAATGGAAGTCAAAGAGAGACTTATCTCTGGGGTGAGTGCTGGCCTCCTGCCTGCGCACTCTCAGGTCCGGCAACAGGAGCAGTTCAATGCTGCAAAGATAGTAAGAGTTACTAATCTGTGTGTGTCCATAACACACACGCACATCACCATACATGCCCCAAAGCAAGTAAGTCCTCCACAAACAAACACTTTTGTCTGCTGCTTCGTACCCATAGGTAAGACTCCCCCCATGATGGTTCATACACTGTCAATGCAGTAAGTCAGGTGCACGTGGGCGCGTGGCAAATGGAAGACCAATGTGTCAAGATTCACACATCATGCAATGGTCCCTGGGTAAGCAGCTACACGCATATAGCGAGGTACGACTTGAGTACAAATAGTGTTCTGGCATCTCCCAAATAAAAGAGGTAGTGCAGGTGTCAATTTGAACATGCAAATGATATGCACTGCACACCAGTCTGTCCCTCACTAGGTGTCCCTGTGCGCAGCTCTATTTTTTCAGGCTTGGAACGCTAATGGGCTTATACATCTGCTTCAATGGAGCATGGTGGACTGGAGGATATGTGCGACAGCCCCTGCATGTACCCCTGACAACTTGGAAAACAACTTGCCACATGTCCACCAACTCATTTTAGCTGTACTGTGCACTTCAACACCAATAACTGTCCAAGCTCACTGTCAGTGGCGCTACTTAGCATGCATGTGCAACAGGCCTGGTGTAAGGTTGGCTGTGGTGTGTGCCCCTTGTGTTGCACACCTTGCATGGAGTTCCTGGAAACATGTCTGCTTCTGCTGGATGTATAAGCATAAGCCCTATGGCACCGCTAGCGCACACATGCGCATGTCTGCACAACTAAACGTGGCCAGCTGCCAGACGTACACTCGCCCATGTCTGCCGGCAAAGGTGGTCTGGAGGCTCATTCTCTTGCAGAAAGGGCACAAAACACAAAATGAATGCAGTGTGTGTCTCTTCATGCTGGCTGTGACTGGACCATGTCAGAGATGTACATCAGACCCAATCCCACCATCAGTGTGACTTTGACAGTCAAAGGGTGGCGGACACTCTCTACAGCATGAAGTGCATCAAGCACATTTACAGTAAAGAAAATAAACATACAACACAATGTATAGCAATTAATGGACACCTGATTCCTGAAAACACCCATTACTAATGCTGAAATGCCATTGATAAGACCCCTACAATCCTCACTCGGGGTGTTAACACAAGTAGTACAGCAGCAGACAGACCACAGATATGACAGTCCAAAGCCCTTGTGAAATAGACTGTAACAACGAACCATTCTTGCGAGCCCATGGATAAGGGAAGCAGGAGTGGCCTATGTGAGTCAGGACCCCAAGCTGCAAACACATACACGAGACAAGCTTGAAGGGCCCAGCTGGAACAGACAGTGGATGCTTTCAAAAGCCACAAAGCACCACACCGTCACACGAAAGCACAATAGACAAGCAATTTTAAACTATATTAACTAATTACACTAACTATAAAAAACCTACATTACCTAATTAAACTAACTATCAAATCGAATGTTAACTAACTAAACTAAAAAGCAAAATCAAAAATGACCACATACGACCTGGGGGGGAGGCACCCAGGAGAGGGGAGGTACAGGGTGCAGCTCAACACCCACATGCGACGATGTTGAGGGAAAAAAAACTCCATGGGCTCAACGCCTGCACAGCCTGACCTGTGTAGGAGATACCTTGTCGTCTGAGTCTGGCTCATCCTGAAAAGGAGGACGTGGCACAGGAGCCTGACCATGCCTAGCTGCAGCTTGCCCCTTGTCGACAGCAAGTCCGCCGGACGGGTGAGCCAGCGATGACACGTAGGTCTGCATGCAGAACTTCCCATGATACGCATGATTCCTCTTGCAAGGTAACACGTGTAACACAGAGTCCTTCTTGCAAGGCCTGGCTGGACAACTGACGCACCTCCCTGCAAGCACGTAGCTCAGCCAAGATGTTACGCTGAAGCTGCTCAAACCTCTCCTCTGACAGCGACCTCTGGGATATCAAGAGGACACATAGAGTGGATCTGAGGGACTCATACTCACCTCTCAGGGCCTCCATGTGTGCCTCTGCATGAGCAGCAATTGCTTGACGCAAAGACAACATTTCAGCGTGGCATACCCTGTCTGAAGCCACCATGCCCAGCCTGAGCGAGCGGGCCGTGGACCGTGACGCCCGCTTCTGGAGAAGCACCTGCCTAGCAGGGGGGAGCACGGATTGGGCCACACGCTCCATGCTCACAGCGATGTTTTCCATTGCTGCCCCCTGGCGTTCTGAATTGGCAGTCATGTCTTGCTCCCACTCAGTATACCTCGGTGGCGCGCGACCACCGCATTGCTGGGCTTTACACCTGCGGGACCCAAGAACCGGCTGTCCTCGTTGGGTTGGCACCACCCGCGGCTGCACGACTACATGCCCCCGTCGACGTGATGGCCCAGGCCCATCAGCGACTGGTGTGGAGGGTGACCCTCCATCCCGATCCACCACAGGCGTAGGTCCCACCACTGTCTGACCCCTCAGTGCAGGTGTCGCGGACAGAGGAGTGTCCACATCAGAATCATTCACCCCTGACGTATGGACCTGATGCACATCCAACTCGACATGGACGTCAGAGTGGTCATCTGGGCTGGACTCATTGCCAGCCAAAGACAAGATGGTCTGTAGCACATGTGGGTTCTCGTGGTCTACCACCACACGACCCACACTTGTGCCGGGTTGCTGTACTGATAACAACCCTGTGTCTGGCATGACAACACCATGCTCTGGCTTCATTGCGTCATCATCTGAAAAGTAGAGAGAAAAAAAGATCACTACACATGTTAGAAGCACCCAACACGCACTCACACACACACAGACATCACAAAGACAGCCAACACATGAAGCAGACATGTCACACACAAAAGAGAACCTACCATGCATGCCGGGACAACTTGACATTGCTTCTGTGATTAGGTATGTAGAAGGATTTTATACTGCTCAGAAGTGGGTCGATGCAGTGCAGAATATTTGTACATTATTCACTATCTACATGTACAAGTACTTCATGATTTGTATCAGAAAACGTGAAGGCAGTGCAAGGTCAAGTTCAGGCATCATGTGCAATGTGCATGCAATGGGTTGCATGGCTACAAGCAAACCACCCCTTCCCCTAAGTGGAAATGCAGGGATGCCTTGCATGGTATCAAAAGGATGACCAGAGACCTGTGTATTTGCAGACAGTGTTGACTAGCATCAATTGCATCATCTGAGTCAACTGACAACACAGCAGATGATGATGAGACAGTAAGCAGGACACATGATGAACCCTCAGTAGTACACCCATGTGTGCAGAAAACACTACACCAGTTGGACAGAGTCAGTGGGCCATGAACAGGGTGAAGCCTGTGAGCCACACAGACCGCCACACACTAAACATGTGTGTGACACAGGTCTGAGCCACAGTGGCCATGGGAAGGCTGATTAAATGGCATGAAATGTAGGTCACCCTGGACACGTACTACAATGATCATTCAGTCAAGGACACATAGGGGCATGCATGGAATGCACATGGAGCATTAATGGCCACTCATGTCCCTGCAGA
Organism: Ambystoma mexicanum; assembly: GCF_040938575.1. NCBI lineage: Eukaryota > Metazoa > Chordata > Amphibia > Caudata > Ambystomatidae > Ambystoma > Ambystoma mexicanum. Next base: position 215,936,395 of record NC_090929.1, on the reverse strand, counting down.
GCATCTGCCATCTGCACAGTCCAAGTGAGACACCCAGCATCAAGGACAAAGGATGTACCCCACTGCATGTGTCTGGCAGGTTGGCTGGTGGAAGTTAGCATGTACCCAGGAGGCATGAACAGGCCATTGCATTATGGCAAAATCATGCACACCAGTGCAACGGTCAAATTGGTGTGCAGGGGGGGTGGAGGGGCAAGGGAGCATGCCTACCTGGAGTACCCGCATGCAGGCAGAGGACACATGCACCTCAGTCATGCCATGACATAGTCCCAGTGCAGAGAGGAAGGAAACCCCAGGCTACATGAAGAAGTGCCAGTGAGCTGGCACATGGATCGGAGGGGCATTGAGGTGACCAGCATGTGAGTGGGGTGCAAGTGTGGTGATGGACAGTCTCCATCTGCTCCACATGTCCACCATCCTGCAGAGCAGCCATGCATCAGTGAAGCATTGCATGACTTGCACATCTGAACCATGTACCCATGACATGTAGTGGCACTCATGCACAGCACATCACACAAGTAAAACACACATGGCCTCGACAAACATGCAGCTACACTCACTGGACTGGGCATCAAAGTCCTGCATCTCTCCCACTCCTTCGACCGATTCAGGTGGTATGAACTCCACAACGAGCGACTCGTGCAGAGTGAGGTCTTCCTCCTCAGGTGCCAGCCCACTGCCAGTCACCAGAGTCATGTTGTAATTTGAGGCACGCTTTGCCTTAGTGCTGCGTTTGAGGTCATTCCAATGCTTTTTGCACTCTTGCGCCGTGCGCACCTCATGGGCGAATATACTCACATGTTCCGCAACTTGCTTCCAGTGGGTATCACGATGGGCAGCTGTATTTTGACCATTAGGCCCCACTAGCATGTCACGGTTGTGGTCCCGCACGTAGTCCACGAGGAAGTCCAGTTCCTGCGCACAGAAAGGCTTCTTCCTCGATGTGCAGGAGGTCGTGGCTGTGTGTGGGGTCCCAGCCTGTGCTGCAGGTGCAACCTTCCTCCTCTTGGATAGTGGCACGGACCCTGGCTGGCAAATGCCGCCCTGATCAGTATGGCCAGTGGCACCGGTGGATTGAGCCAAGGGAGTGGCAGGTGGAAGGACGACCGAAGGCCTGACTTGGGTCAGTGGCTGCTGGGTGCCCTGGAATGGACCCTGCACAGCAACCTCCGCTGTGGCATGGTCATTGACAGCGACTGTCCTGGTTGGTAGACTCACACCGGGGTGTTGTTGGCTGCATCTTCCCCTGCACTTGCCAACACCTGGCTGGTCAGGGCAGCAGATGACATTACTGCCCCAGGGACACGTGTCTCGGTCAGGGCAGCCCTGCGTGCACCTACGGTGTTCCTCCTGACCTGTTGGAAATCTTCTATGGACTCTTCAAGTGACAACGCAGCCTGCGCTGGCAGACCCTGAGCCTGGGTGGTGGTGTCCAGAGCTGCACCTGCAGCTACCACTACCCTTGGGCCCGTGGCAGTCGATGAAACGGACTGCCGGGTCACATGGGCGCCAGTGACAGATGCAGAAGCTGCATCTCCCGGAACCACAGGGGGTGGTGGCATGACTGCACCAATACATGGCACAACATCGTGCCGAAGTGGCGCACCCCTACCTCTTCCCCCTCTGCGGCCAACCTGGACACCCTGGAGTCCCCCGCTCCCTGGTCACCCCGTCCACGTCCCTGACTATGCTCACCACGAGGAGTACACCCAGCTGCGGCGCCCCTCACCTTTGGTGGCCTCCCAACCATGGCACAGATGGAGTAGTGCCAGCACATATGGAGAAGTGCCAATGGGAGGTGTACATGACAATTTTCCTGGGCAATTGGGGTGAAGTGGGTGGGATGCAAGATGTTAACAGCACCTTTGCACATGCAAGGCTGTATGTGACCCCGGTGATTAAGTGACGGGTCACGCAATGCTCAGGCACCCCAAAACTGCAGTAAAACCGTGCACGCAACCCCCGCAGCCTACGTGCGTGGAATTAACCTCCCGCAGTATGCGGTGGCATCCAGGAACACGAAAAACGTGTACCCGTGGGACACACAGGCTACTATGACCTCGAAAATGGGTACGTGATACACAGGGGCACCCGCAGTGGGAAAAATAGCATGCACGACTCACTGTCAGACTAGCGTGATGATGAAAAACACACGTAGCCAATACCCCCACCAAAAGAAGAGATACGTCCTTGATCCGCTGTGAAGTTGTGATGGCGCGTGAAACAACACGAAGTAGCAATACACACATCGGTCTCCACGAAAGGCACGTACAGCAAACTGCTGGCCACGCTTACCTTTTACCCGTGCTGAGGGTGACGCCTGCGCGCATCACGTCACTTATGCTCTTAGGCCCTTTCCTCGGATTGCATGCATTCACACACGGACGTGTGGTTTTTTCACGTGCTGATCCACTCTGCACCCTTGTTGAGGATAATGCCTGTGCACGTTACGTCACAGATGCGCTTACGCGCTAAGGGCCTTTCCTCGAATTACACGCTGATGTGCACTTTTTTCACGTGCCAAATCACTCCATATCAAGCTGGCCACGCGACAACACACGGAAGACCATGCTCCTGCCCAGAAGGCCATTTTCCTGCCCCCCAGAGCCCTGAGCACACTCCCACCTGCCATCTGCTGCTGCCTGCCTACCTGCTGCCCACGTGCCCTGCTATTTGGTGACTGCATGTCAGCCATCTGCAGGGGTCCAGTTGCTGTGTCCACCCCTGCTGAAACAGAGACTCCCGACTGGGATACCATCGCTCCACAGCCCAGCCCCAGGACCCAGTTGCCCACCCACACCTCCTTCGGGGGTCACCATGCCAGGGCAAACACCATCAGAGACCACTGGCGACCCCCAGCCAGAGAGGCAGAGGGCTACCAGCTTCAGTGACAAGGAAGTTGGTATCCTGGTGGAGCAAGTTCTGGGGCATTATGATGCCCTCTTCACACCATCGCGCACCAACAAGGAAGGACGGGAGAGGATCTGGGAGGAAGTAGTGGTTGCCATCAATGCGGAGGGGGTGGCAACCCGCGACATCAAGCATGTCTGGAAGGGCTAGGAGGACTTCAGGTCCAGGACCCTCAACAAGGCCCGGCGCCTCTTGAAGACAGAGGATGCAGAGGGGTGCCGGGTCAGCCTGACCAACATCCAGATGAGGGTCCTGGAACGCATAAGCCCAGCGCTCCACGTCCAGATCCTTCGAAGGAAGACCCGCCTGGAGTCGAGCGGTAAGTGGCAATGCATTGCTGTGTAAAACAGGGCATGTTGCAGTGTGCTGGTAGTCAGCTACTTGCCTGTACGTGTTACATAGGCCATGTATGGATTTGTGTGTACAGGGACATCATGGTAATGCATGTGAGACCAGTAATGCGTGAACCACATGGATGGTGCATGTGTTCCAATACAACATGGGGAGCAGCATGCGGAATGCACACATGAATGCATGCCTGTGTCTGTTCTTGGGCATGGATGGGGGGTGAGAGATGGGTGCTGCTCTCATGTACATGTGTGGTGTACATGTCTGTGTGTCTGAGAAGCGTGTGTATGACTTTGAAATTCCATGGATGCATGACACATGTCAGTGACGATGTGCTGGTTCACTTATGCAGTCTAGTCACCCTAGTATCCACTGTGTCTGTGGTGATGCATGTGAGTTTGAAGCCAAACCTTTATGTCAATAGAGGCCCTTGTAGATGGATGCTGATGTTGATTGCATGCGCATTGCCTGTTTCTGCATGTGTGTTGCCTGCATTGACCCATGTATTGTGGAGGGACAGGATGGAAGTGACGTTTGACAGTGCCACTCATGTGTTATTGCTTCCTGTCTAGGGGACTATTGTACAGTACCCTGATGCTTGTGTTCTATATCCCCCTCTACGCAGTGTCGAGTGAAGAAGAGGGCGGAGACGGCGCTGTGGCGCAAAGCGGTGGGGATGCCTCCACTGGGCGGCGACGCAAGGCCCAGCCACCGTCCCAGGAATTGCCATCATCCGGGAGCGAGGGGACTGGTGCCGCGTCTGCCACTATGGTTGTAGTGGAAGGGCCGGGTGAGCCCCCACAGGGGCTTGCAATTGCGGAAGACAGTGCAGAGACATCCAGGTTGGTGGTCTCCACAGAGGAGGAGGAGACCACTACTGAGCCGCACATGGGACATGGTGGGGGTAGTATCACAGGTGCAAGTGGTGCAGTCCAGGGCCAGGGGCAGGAGGCAGCACAGGTCACTGCGGAGGGGCCTGTGCATGTTGCTGTCCCTGACCCCGTGACTGCACCACCATGCACCAGCAGGGATGACCCGTGCCAGGCCCATCCGCAGATAGGGGGGAGGCCCACGTCATCTGGCACTCTACTACCTGCGGACGAGGAGTCCCATGACCATATGGGGTCCGTCCTGATTGGTGTCACATTGCGCACGCGTGTCATTCGTGATAACGTGCGTGCTTCTTGGGGGGACCACACACGCCATCACGACAAGCTTCGTGGCAACGTGGCACAGTTGGGAGGGGGCATGGTCGGAGGGTTCCTAAATGTGTCGAGCACTCTGGAGGCCCTCTCCTCTGTGGAGACAATGCGCCAGTTGTTCTCCCTGCCGTCTTCCGGCCCAGATTCCACCAGGGCCCCCTGTGGACCTGGCCTGACCAACACAGCCAGCTTGGTGGAGATTCCGCCCCTGCCACAGTTGGGAGTCGGAGGTCCAGCAGGGGTGGACACCCCACCAACTGGAGACCAGCAGATGGAGGATGTGCAGGCATCATCGGACAGGGCACATGGACAGCAGCAGCAGCAGGCTCAAGGTGGGAGCGATGATGGCTCGGGGCCATGAATATCAGAGGGGCAGGCATCGGCCAGAGGGCAGGAGGACCCTGGAATGGGAGTGTCTTCCGTGTGGCAGCGGTTGGGCCAGCGGATAGATGCGGAGTGGCAGCGGGTGGAAGAGGCGCGGCTCACCATGGTCAGGGTGGAGTGCTCCATGCGCCGGGCATTGAAGCGGGCTGTGTGCCTTGAGGCAACTCGCAGGGAGTTGGAACAGGCCATGACTGCATCCATGCGAGACCTCGGGGCCAGGGCAGAGGCCCGCCTCTGGGACAGTCACATGGAGTTCGATGATGCCCTGGCCCGGGAGATCACAGAGTGAGCCGTAGGACTTGCCTGCCACCATTGTATATGTATATATTGTAAGTTAATGTTAGGTTTCCTTTCTCTTTTTATTTATTTGGGGCGCTTGGACAATGCCCCATGTTTTTGTATATAGTTCTTCATTAGGTAGGGTTTTTTTATAGGTTTCATTTCAATGATTGGGCACATGGACCCTGGATTTGTACTTTGTAAATAGTTCCACAACGGATTTAGCTTCTTATCATTTTTTTTCCATGGATCAATGGTTTTTTATTGTTTTTGCACTTTGGATTTGTTTTGCCGGACTGACACTTTGGACACGTGCTTTTGGATTGCTTTGGATTTTGCTGTGTTGCATTTTTGGTTTATATTTTGGACATGCAGCTTTTCATTATTAATTTCCATTTTTGTGTGTTTCATTTCATTCTCTTCTTTTGTGTTTAATACATTTTTATTTCCTACTTCAATGTATGATATTCTCTCTTTGGTTTCATGCATGTCACAAAGTGTTTTCTCAATCACATGCACTCATTGTGTAGGTGAGACGGAAATATGTTGATGTGCATACTTGCCATTTGGGATGCATCATGTGATGGGGATTTCATTGGGGGGTGGATGTCATACCTGCTTGTGTGTTTGGACTGGGGTGGTGTGGGGTGTGGTTTGGGTGGCCATAAGGCCCATGATTGTGGATTGTCATGAGGTATTGGGGGGACATGAGTCGGGGCCTGCTGGCAGGTGCCTGTCACTGCTGGGTGGGTGAGTGGGTGGGGGGACATGAGTTGGGGCCTGCTGGCAGGTGCCTGTCACTGCTGGGTGGGTGGGGGAGCAGGGGGACATGAGTCTGGGCCTGCTGGCAGGTGCCTGTCACTGCTGGGTGGGTGAGTGGGTGGGGGGACATGAGTCGGGGCCTAGTGGCAGGTGCCTTTCACTGCTCGGTGGGTGGGGGTGCAGGGGGACATGAGTCGGGGCCTGCTGGCAGGTGCCTGTCACTGCTGGGTAGGTGGGGGTGCAGGGGGACATGTGTCCGTGCTCACTGTGCATGGTGACATGTGGGGTGGCTGGGGGGCATGGCCAAGGTGGATGGGCTGCCTGCGGGGCATAGTCAGGGGGGCAGGGTAGTCCCCCGTGTTGTGGTCTGCCTGCAGGGCCTGGGGAGGGGTGAGAGGGCACACCCGGGAGGATACACACATCCAATTCGCGTTGGGGCACACCAGGAGTACACGTACCCCTCCTGTGGCAGCAAAAACACATGTAAACCTCCCCACGCACCCCCCAAATACACGTACCATGCCCCAGTAATACACGTACCCCACTCAGCCAACGCCTATCGCATGTGATTCTGCCGTGTACCCCAGTAATACACGTACCCCGCTCGGCCAAGGCCTATCGCGTGTGATTCTCCCCGCGCACCCCAGTAATACACGTACCCCGCTCGGCCAAGGCCTATCGTGTGCGAAACTCCCCGTGCACCCCAGTAATACATGTACCCCGCTCGGCCAAGGCCTATCGCGTGTGAAACTCCCTGCGCACCCCAGTAATACCCGTACCCTGCTCGGCCAAGGCTTATCGCGTGTGATTCTCCCCGCGCACCCCAGTAATACACGTACCTCGCTCGGCCAAGGCCTATTGTGTGTGAAACTCCCCGCGCACCCCAGCAATACACGTACCCCGCTCGGCCAAGGCCTATCGCGTGTGAAACACACCGCGCACCCCAGTAATACACGTACCCCGCTCGGCCAAGGCCTATCGCGTGTGAAACACACCGCGCACCCCAGTAATACACGTACCCCGCTCGGCCAAGGCGTATCGCATGTGATTCTCCCCGTGCACCCCAGTAATACACATACCCCGCTCGGCCAAGGCCTATCACGTGTGAAACTCCCTGCGCACCACTCGGAATACACGTACCCCGCTCGGTCAAGGCCTATCGTGTGTGAAACTCCCCACGCACCCCAGTAATACACGTACCCCGCTCAGCCAAGGCCTATCACGCGTGATTCTACCCGCGCACCCCAGTAATACACGTACCCCGCTCGGCCAAGGCCTATCGCGTTTGCAACTCCCTGCGCACCCCAGTAATACACGTACCCTGCTCAGGCAAGAGCTATCGCGTGTGAAACTCCCCACACACCCCAGCAATAAACGTACCCACTCGGCCATGGCCTATTGCGTGTGAAACTCCCCGCGCACCCCAGTAATACATGTACCCCACTCGGCCAAGGCCTATCGCGTGTGATTCTCCCTGCGCACCCCAGTAATACACATATCCCACTCGGCCAAGGCCTATCGCGTGTGAAACTCCCTGCGCACCCCAGTAATACACGTACCCCTCTCAGCCAAGGCCTATTGCGTGTGATTCTACCCGTGCACCCCAGTAATACACAAGCCCCTCTCGGCCTAGGCCTATCGCATGTGACTCTCCCCACGCACCCCTCGGAATACAAGTACCCTGCTCCCCAAGGGCTAACGCGCGTGATTCTCCCCTGCGCACCCCCAGAATACACGTACCCCGCTCGCACAAGGCCTATCACATGTGAAACTCCCTGCGCACCCCCAGAATGCATGCAGGCAGCCCATCCACCCTCCCCATACCCCGCAGGCAGCCCTTCACCCCAGGGCATGCCCCACAGGCAGCCCATCCACCCTCCCCATACCCCGCAGGCAGCCCTTCACCCTCCCCATACCCCGCAGGCAGCCCTTCACACCTGGGCATGCCCCACAGGCAGCCCATCCACCCTCCCTATACCCCGCAGGCAGCCCTTCACCCCTGGGCATGCCACGCAGGCAGCCCATCCACACTGGGCATGCCCCGCAGGCAGCCCACTCCACAGGTGGGACTTTTCCCATCTTTTACACACGATTTCGCTGACGTGAGCGGGGTACGTGTATTGTGGGGCGTGCACGGGTAGTTTTACACGCGATTGACCAAGCGCAAGCGGGATACGTGTGTTCTGGGGCGTGCACGGGTAGTTTTACACGCTATTGGCCTAGCGTGAGTGGGGTACGTGTGTTTTGGGGCGTGCGCTGGGAGTTTTACATGCTATTGGCCTAGCAGGAGCGGAGTACATGTGTTCTGGTTCATGCACGGGGAGTTTTACACGCTATTGGCCTAGCGCGATCGGGGTACGTGTGTTCTGGGGCGTGTGTGGGGAGTTTCACATGCATTTTCGTGGTTGGGGGGCTGTGTGCTGGTGCACTGGCCTTTGCGCCATGTACTGGATTTGTGCACTGTTCGTGGCGCACGGGGCGGGGTATGGGGGCGTAACTGGCGCTGCTGCAGGGTCGCTGCGCCACTCTGCACCACGGCTGGTTATGGATGTTGAAATCCATGAATATGCTGTGCGCTGAAATGGGTTTTGGCGCAGACTGCCGCACGCGCACACTGTGCGCCAGCCACGTGCGCCACTTGTGCGCTGAATTCTATGCATTATCCCCTAAGTCCTGATGTGAGTAAAGCTGGGCTGTACATCTCTCAAATCAATCCCCTGCTCTGCTGCCTAATGAAGGTAGTGAGGCATTGTTTTATTTATTTATTTCAACCTGTAAACTTGTATATCTTCTGTGACACTTCCCACGCAATCCCCCCCCCTCCAGCCATCTCCAGAGCAGGCACGCTGCGAGTTTCCCAGGAGGACACGCTGCGAGTTTCCCAGGAGGAGCAATGCAAGTCACTCACAGTAGTCCTGCCTCACACAGAAAATAGGGTATATTCACAGGAAGGAGACTTCTCAGGTGGAAGTTGTTCGTAAACTACCTTGCGACACTAATATAACAATGCACAGTTCACTGAAGACATCAAGCCTGTATCAGCTTTACCCGCAGAGTCTTTTCAGACATGGAGTGCATGGAGCAGGTTCAGTCATTACTGAATACGCTGTGCTCCCTATTGTACAAAAACACCCCTTTGAACATTAATGGCAATAGAATGAGTCAATACAACTTTGTAGAATGTTTGCACAAAACTCCAAACTGAACTAAAACAAAAAGGTGCATGTTCTCTGATTTCCCAAAAAAGAAAAAGCTTTGTCGTTTCCTCTGGTTCTCTTAATGTGGGGACAAGTAGGTTCTTCCCTGACACGAATAAGAGCTCTACCAATGAGGGGAAAATAGGGTTCATGCCCCACCTAACGGCATAGAAACAAAAGCAAGACTATCATGTAATTAGCTCGTCTGCGTGTTAGCCGCTAGTGGAAGAAGAGTAAATCGACAGGGGGTAACAGCAATGCTGGCACAGGATGGTAAACCAAGCCTTGGCAAAACCAAGAGGTATTTGCTGTGAAGACGTGCAGCCAAACAGGTGCCATAAACTGCAAGCCAAGACTAAAGGAAAGAAGAAAAGTTCACAACATTACAAGGGGTACCAATCATTATACTATTATATACAAAGCAGGTATCTTTACAAAAATATAGAGAACACGCATGATCCTGTCAATTCTGGACTGGACATCTAGGACTCTTTCTATTAAATGGCCAGCTGTGGAAACCGATTGCAACTACGGAGCATGCAGAATGGTCAACCATAAGTACATCACAATGTCAGAAGCACAACATAACATCAACAAAGGGGATGTCTATTCATACACAATTGCCGTCTACCACTACCCATACCAGTAGTTTCTGCTCAACTAGTTGAGTAAAAACCTACAAATGCCCACATACTGCTCCATTTCAATGGATTGTTACTTTCTAGTCACTCAACCATGATAGACCTCTGAGCCCAACCTTCTGGTAATTTGTGGCTAGATGCACAACATTAAAAAAAAAATGGTATGTCGCACCTCATCCGTAAGTTAATCTACCTATCATGCCCCTTCAAATAGATAGTGCATGCATAATAAATGCTCTGCTCTAGCTACACCACTTTTCAGGGCAGGATTATGCCTCTATTAGAGCTTAATTAAGCAATAGGCCCCGAGCAGGGGGGCATTACCACTTCAGGTAATGCCCCGGGGCCCATAGTTGCAGGCCTGAGCTCAGCAACAACCTGTTTGCATGACTCATGTGTTGTGTGTTTGGTTTTCTACGTTGCAGTGTGCTTTTTGTTTGGCTCCAGTCTGGCGGTCAAGTCAGGGAATATGCAGCCGAGGTGTGCTTGCTACCAAGGCATGCTCTGGCAATGGATCTGCAGTCGAGACCCAAAACTCCCGCTAGTTTCTCGTGGCTAGTTCAATCAGAAAATTGATGTTCTGGGGTATCATTTCTGTGGGGTTTCTCCCACCAGGCTGCTCCCCTTATGTAAAGGTAACGCTAACCGCCTTTCCCCACTTCTCATAAGGAACATAGCTTTCTGGCACCTCTGCCATACATTTTGATGGATCAGACTTTTGTATGGTTGATCCCTCTAAAAATTGGATTCAAGTAGGGAGGTTGGGCACCAGGACTGGCAAATTATGGTTTTGCTGCAGAAGCCGCAACTGCTCTGCCAGTTACTAAGGAACTCATGATCCCAGCTTCTCAGCCAGCACATTTATAATATTTCTTGAGGATCCCAATTGAATGCTTCCCAAATTGAAGAATCTCCTATGCTGGCAATTTATTCTTTTCACAATTGATTCCTAGTAGACCACCCAACCCCCAACAACAAAAAAAGTCTGTCCTATCAGACGCAACGACTGTTGCCAAGCCTTTAGGATAGATGTTGAAAGCATAACCTAATGTGTGAGGGGGGAACTTTAACTGTCCTCGCTATAAGGGTGCAGAAGTACAAGTTTGACATAGAGGTGGCTTATTTGTTGTCTAAGACTTTTATTAAAGATTAAGAAAAGGAAAAACATATCTGGCCCTATTTCTAAGAGAGGTTTCCCTACCACAACAAAAAAATGAAGGACTCTGTCAGGATGTCCGAAAATGTAAAATGACCACCGCCCTGTGTCCAAACCTATCTCTGTCCCTTACACGCTAAATTAACTAGGACAACTGTGGCCTTCTCTTCTGGATCCAGAAGAAGGCTTCTCTTGTTCTGGACTCTAACTAAAATGGTCAATTTTTAATGTTCAATTCTTGACAAGAAAACACAATTCCCAAGTATCGGTGGTGGTGGAGGCAGGGTCCCTTCCCCTCTTCATCTTTCAAGTCTTGTTCAATATCGCTCCTTGAAACACTTAAGCGCGTTATGAATGCCATATCATATCATATTGTATTGTACCAAACTTGATTTGTAAATCCTCTTATTTCACAGTTACACTTCCACAAAAAATAGCACACAATACATCCGGCTCACTCTCCTGCCAGATTTGACTGTGGTTCTTCTTCTCTTCAGCTGAAGCTGTGTTCCATAAGAAAAACAATAATCAAAAGCAAAAAAAAAACAATTATCAAAATCAAATCATCAAGTTGGGTTTATTATCCTGCCAGACTTGGCTGTGGTTCTTCTTCTCTTCAGCTGAAGCTGGGTTCAACAAGAAAAAGAATCATCAAAAGCAAAAGAAAAACAATCATCAAAAGCAAAGCATCAAGTCTGGTTAACTATCCTGCCAAACTTGACTGTGGTTCTTCTTTTCACCTGAAGCTGTGTTCCGCAAGAAAAACAATCATCAAAATCAAAACAAAAACAATCATCAAAAGCAAAGCATCAAGTCTGGTTTACTATCCCGCCAAACTTGACTGTAGATATTGTTGTACCAGTAAGTATGTTTATCAATGGGCCTGTACCCCTTTATCATTACTTCTTCTTTCTCACTTTTGTATGGGTCCCAGACCCCTCTGGGAAACTTTGGGGTCTTCCTGTTTTTTTGTGTCTTCTCTCTCTTTCAAGTGTGCCCCTGACCCCTTTAAGCTTTCTCTGGGCTTCCCTGATCTCTTGTATGTATCCCAGATCCCTTTGGGATACTTTGGGGACTTCCAGACCAGCTTTGTATCTTTTCTCTCTTTTCTATGGGCCCGACCGCTTTATGCCTTCTCTGGGCTTCCCTGACTAGCCGTGGATCTCATCAACTTGTTTACATGCTTCCTTAAACTGCAATGGGTCCTGTAAGTGATTTGTATCCAGCACTCCAACTAAGTCAATGCCTAGTATGGGATGTCTAACGGAAACCCTTATTTATATATTTTTATGTCAAAGTTTGTTTAATTCTGGATGATGTACCCTTATATAACGCCACTCTCTTTGATTTGCCCCGGTCTCACTGAACCAAGAAATAGGTTTGTTTTGCAAATTAAAAGATTTATTTGAAGAATTGAACAAAATATAGATTACACTTTTACGAATATGAATAATATCTGAATATCACACTTATGAATATTCATGTAATGATCAGCAATGGATAATATGACAATATCAACAATCTCTTCAATCAATTAGGAGTAGGAATAGGAAGAAGAATCTAGCAGACAATACTTTGTATGGGTTCAAGAACATGCAACGATAGGAAGAAATGCAACACAGAAGTAAACTTGATATGAATTTAACCAAAGACAATGTAATCACTCTTTCCCCCTGTTGTTACTCACTCCCCCCAATATGCAATATGAAGAGATGGAATGAGGGCACACAGGTTTCAGAATTAACAATCAACAATGCAGTTCAATCCCAATTACCTCCCCCCCCCCAAACCCCCAGCAACCTTAGAGAGAACAGGAATGATTTTAAACAGGTCAATTGCTTTTAAATGTGGGTTGAATTGAATGGGAAAATGCTAAAAATGATTTTAATTCGCTAAATGAGATTCAGAACTAGTGACAGTGGCTTGGGATAGGTTCAGGTCAACACTAGCAATGATTATAGAATGATTAGCAGATGGAAAACGAAATTCAGAAGTTGAAAGCAAGAAATAGCTGTTTTACATAGAATGAAATTGAGCCAAATTGCAAATTGTTTGAAAGCTGAGGGTGTTAGCTTCAAAATGACACTTAAATTTCGTTTCTAGGATGTACAGTTTCAAAAGTTTCAGAGGTTTTAGTAGAGGTAGATTTTTCTCAAAAAGTAAAGATTTCAAAATGAAAGCTGTGCTGTTGAAGATCTGGAACAAAGATTTCTTAACACTGAAGAGTCTATGGAGCCGCAAACTACACGACAGCCCAGCCACCTATCCAGAGGCGCCTCCGGATGGTTTCTGTCTGCACGAGACGATTGCCTTTCTCCAGAAAATATATATTAGCGCCAAGATGATTATCGCTACAATTATCACAGACTATATAATGAGAATAATTCAGGATGGACACAAGATTCTATAATGCAGTTCTGGATAGGTTGAAATGGATTGAATAGGATTACTTTAAACTAAGAGATGACTATGGACAGTTCTAGACTAAGGGCCTGATCACGATTTTGGCAGTTACGCCGGCGGTATTAGGTATTACCGCCGGCGGTATTAGCCCTACCGCCGAACTCCCCGGCGCTAATAGCGCCGGATCACGAGTTCGGCAGTAATGTAATTCCCCATTCCCCATTGAGCCCATTCGGGAATGCCCCACTCCCCATTGGGCTCAATGGGGAAAATTCACGCTCTTACCGCCGGCGGATTTCCCACCGGCGTAATAGCGCACATTTTCAGTGGATTTCCCCCCAGCCAAGAGCTGGGACGAAATCCGCCGAAGTCCTGATTTGGCAGACCCTTAAAACCAGCAGTAATAGCGCGACCGCCGGATTTAAGGGTTACCGCCAAAGTCGAGATGAGGCCCTAAATACTCACTCCTATGGCTTTGGAATGGAATGGGCCCGTCAAAGATCTGGTCATGGGTTTGGCTGGGATTCTCTTGCCACCAGACAGGTCTCAGGCACTGGGTTCTGCTCTCAGCAAGGCCCTCTCGTCTGCACGGCCTCTTGGACTGGGTCTGACGGGTTCTGGGTTACAGCTCTGCTGGACGGATCTGGATCTTGGGTTCTAGCACGGGGTTCTTAGCTAGAATAGCAAAACAGCTCAGCCAGGCTGTTGGATTTTGTGGTGCCCCTTGGAAGTTCAGGGGTTAGAATCAGGTTGCTTAGGATTCTGAAGGCCAGCTGAGAAGAGTTCAGCTTTTGGGTTAGGCCTCTCTGCTTCAAAGGTTTAGAGTCTGGTTTCTGGATCTATGTCTGGAGCCTGGATCTTCCTGTAGGGTGCTTCGCCAAGGAATCAGTTGATGAGTGGAAAGTGTGTGTCTTGTCTGTCCTCAGCAGTCCCTATTAATCCATTTCCAAAGTGGGTGGGGAGGCTGATTATCAATGCCCAACCCTCTAAGGATCTGATAGGTCAGAGAATTTCCCCTCTCCTGATTTGAGACAGGAGCAGTGTGTCATATGTGTCAGAGTGACACTGTGTTTATGGTCCAAAGGAAATCCATCCCCTTTGCTTTTACTTAGGAAATCTATTTTCCCCAAAAAACATATTTCCAAGATGCACAACTTGTTAATAATACATAATTACATCACAGATTGCTTAAGGTATATGGTTGTCCAACTCTCATCTCCCTGCGAGCTTTAGTTCATAAATGACAACTTTTTTGCACTTTTGGTGGGTTTCTCAATTTTAGTTCTGCACCAATTTTTTTACATGCATAAACATCCCATTTGGGCATATTCCTGTAATTTTTCATCTTCCTAACATAAACACAATGGCTGGAATATGAATATTTCCGGGGATCAATCTCAGAACATCGCACAGATTCCAGATTAGTCAAACTGTGAGCGAATTTTTCATTTTATCAATCTCTAAGTTTCATATTTTTGTCAGCTTAGTACAATTTGTTATAAGCATTTTCCTAAAACATACATTTACTCCAACTTAAATCCACATTTTCAGTCTGGCCCGCCTCCAAAGCTGGGCTGAGTCAGAGGGTCACATGGCTTGCCTTCCTGCCAGAGCTGTTGTTGTCAGTCACACCAGAATTGACATTTTCTATTCAGTTCAAGGAACCCATTGTTTCTTGCTCAGGGCAGCAGAGGAAATCTCCACCCCTTCTGATTAACATGCCAGTGCAAAATCTTCTCCTTTTGGTGGGAATGAACAAGGTGGGAGGTTCTCAGGGAAAGAAAGCCTTTTGAAAGTCTTAGCTAAATCAGTTTACCTTATGGTCAATTGTAACATAGTTCCTTGTGAAAACATTACATTTATAAATTTAAAATAAGCAAACATCTCTTTAATTCCAGTCTTTTTCAACATGAAAATCAAATGTTTGGCACTCTATATGGCATTTGATGAAATCCTTTCTTTGACATGTTTAGCTTTGAAAACACAAGTTTCTCCTGCCAGATTTAGAGATCGCCAGCGCCTGTCGGAGGCAAGTAACGGTACTGCACCCATTTTGACAGATTTCTTTCCATCAAGTATCTTTAAAAGTGGATTTTGTTCTGATAACATATGGTTCTTGCTGACATTGTAATTGTATGGATTCCTGCAGTAGAATAATGTGAAACACCCAACAAGGAGGTTGGATGTTTTGGGTGGTTTGTGAGCCATGATTTTTTCCAGATTTGACAACCAAGAAAACGGATTTCCAAACAGCTCTGTGTTTCTTTTTTTTCAAGTGGTTTCAGGCTACTTTGTCGATAGCCCAATGGTGGGTTTTGGCAGTGGTCTCCTGTGCTCACTGAGATAGGCAAAAGTGGATGGCAGCCTATTTTTCAGATTTTCACTGCACAATTTTTAGTGATTTTTAGCGAGCAGAATGCTTTCCAGTGGCCATTTCTGAGGTTTCTGCTGCCAGCAATGGACAGTAATGTTGCAGGGCCTGGACCAGTGGGTTGAAACATCCTACAGTCCTTGATTCGTTTGTACTGTTCTTGTGGGGCTTCCCCATTTTCTTATTGGTCTGGACTCCTCTCTCAGGTTTGTTGTAACTCTTAGCCAGGCCTAGTTCAATAACCTGCCAGGCACTGTTTCTCATGTGTCCACTTTGTATTTCTCCCCAAGGACTGTGAAGAGGAAAAGGGATATTGAAAGCATAACCTAATGTGTGAGGGGGGAACTTTAACTGTCCTCGCTATAAGGGTGCAGAAGTACAAGTCTGACATAGAGGTGGCTTATTTGTTGTCTAAGACTTTTATTGAAGATTAAGAAAAGGAAAAACATATCTGGCCCTATTTCTAAGAGAGGTTTCCCTACCACAACAAAAAGATGAAGAACTCTGTCAGGATGTCCGAAAATGTAAAATGACCACCGCCCTGTGTCCAAACCTATCTCTGTCCCTTACACGCTAAATTAACTAGGACAACTGTGGCCTTCTCTTCTTGATCCAGAAGAAGGCTTCTCTTGTTCTGGACTCAACTAAAATGGTCAATTTTTAATGTTCAATTCTTGGCAAGAAAACACAATTCCCAAGAATCGGTGGTGGTGGAGGCAGGGTCCCTTCCTCTGCTTTCCCCAACATCCTCCTTCACTCTCCATAATCCCTGCCACCCGATACGGTAACCCAGATACCTTTCGGGGCATTACCGTCTGGTTTGGGTGACTTTGTGGGACCGCGTCTGTTTGCTTTGGGCTTAAGCACACCTTACTGCTCTCTCAGCATCTCCTCGATGTGCTTCCAGGTCTGGTCCCTCTGGGCTCACGTGGTATGGCTTCTGGTTGCTCCTCGACCTTAGATTCTCCAGCCAGGACAGATCTGAACATCACCTGTGTCCAGCAAAGCTGCACTGGTGTCCCCTGTCCTCTGCAGACAGCTGCCAGCCAGCTCTCGATTCCCCCAGGCAGGATCTGATTGACTACACTGTGTATGTTGGTTCCCCAATGGGCTTTTTCCTCCTTGCCCAATCTTCATGTCAGTTGTAAGGAGGACTCCATCTGGGTAGTTCTTACTCTTCCTCGTTGCAATGCAGGCTAAGTGGATGGTGTCTTCTACCCTACAACAGTATATAGACTTGTGGGCAATTATAGAGGGTTGCGTGGGGGAGAGAAGTGAGGGGACAGAGAAGAAGGGGGTGCATACCATGTTCTCCCAGGATAGCCGTCACTGATCCCATGGAGGGATTCCCTCCCCCATGAGACCCACCCACTGAGTACCATCTCCAGGGTGACTATCAGGTATAGGCATAAGCTCCCTACTGTCATGGGAAGTGGCTCCCCCCACGGGAGCAGTTCCAATACCCTGGGATTCATCACATCACCTAAATGTTGCAAATTGTCAAATAAAATTGTTACACAACAAACATTGAGCTAAATTCAATTTTTCAAAAAGAATGCTGTTAAACAAGGTTCAGTGTGGCAGCGCTGAGCCATTGATGCAGCATAGACCCAGGGACGTTTTGAGTCTATTTGTGGCAAGCTGTAGTTAAACATTGGTTGCCATTTCCTAATCCTCCTAAAGCAGAAAAAAAGGAAAACTCATCTGTAAATATTTTCCTTGGGGAGAACATATTCAAACAGCAGAATATTCTAATAATGGACATTCCCTCAGGGTTATAATTCATTTAATTTCAAGAGTTGCTAACTTTCAAAGGGAATATCATAAATTAGTACCCGGCGAGAGTCAAGCAGAATGCAACACACATTCTGATTGGCTCTTGCCGGGTCATTACCCGGCCGAGAATCCTTTGATTCTCAGCTGGGATTCCAGCCGCCTTGTTCTCGGCGAGGGCGTGGCAGCCCCTCAGCCAATGAGGAGGCTGTAAGCGGTGCCATGCCCACTCCGAGCCTCCCTGCGGCTGAGAGGCTGCCTTTGCCCCCCGCCGGGGACTCGGGTAAGGCTTTTTTTTGTATTCCCTTTCCTCCCTCCTCCCCCCTACCCCCACTTACCTTCTTGTTCCTGCTTCCCCGGCGAGGGACAAGGGAAGCCTCCAGCTGTGTGGAGACTCGGAGCGGGGCCATCCCCGCTCCGCGCCTCCACACGGCTGGAGGCTTCCCTCGTCCCTGGCCAGAGACGCAGGTACGCTTTTTTTTGGTACTTTTTATTTTTATTCCGGGCTGTCCCTCATAATGCCCACTTTTTTGCATCTTCTTCCCCATTTTCGGTGTTCCGCCCCCTTACGAGCCCTCTGCGCAAGCCACAGCCATGCTCTGTGTGGAGTCTCACGCAAGGCATGCGGATGCTTGCAGAGCCGTGCCGAGCCTGCGCAAACTCCACACTAGTCCTGGAAAAGTGCCATGCTGTCTGTTCATGAATCGACGAGCAGGGTCTTGCATGCAGTTTGACGTGCAAGTGCCCTGTTTTGCACGCAAATAATTCCATAAATCGGACCCTTAGTAACTTATTATAGCTCGCCCAGGGCGTTCCATCCCACCAGAGGTACGTTCAATGCTTCTTAAACTGTCACCAGTTTATAGTGTGGGTACCGTCTACCATTTTCAAATCGACCAAACCTCACGGTCACGCTTCACAAAATGAAGTTTCTTAGCCAACAGAAAGCAAAGTGTTTGACTTTTAAGGCTTCTCAACTTTTTGAAATATTTTGAGGCTCAAAAGATGGTCTTGTGGCCCCTGAGTACCGCAGAAGTGAGCATGTGGCACGATAGTCAGAGATCAGATAATGAGACCAGTCTTGGTGTACCTGACACCAAAGCAAAGAGTAAGAATGAGCGAAGTTGTTTGAGTGAAATGACAAAGAAGCACAATATGCAGTTTTTATAAACCCAAACAATGGCAAAAAACATTTCCCCGTTTTCACACCTGAGGAGGAATTCCAATAAAAATAGAACACAGGTGCAATTTAAGTTTATGTAATAGAGCAAGGATGGCGATGGGGTTCGGGAAGAAATGTGCCGATAAAGGAATGCATGCATGGATTACTCGAAGGGACTCTGAGATGAAAGCAGCAGTGCAGTGTACGAAGGCATCGTTGCAGTTGTGAAGACAGAGTGGGAACTCTGAGAGGCTGACACATTTCTACTTAGGAGAGTCAGGCTTTCATGTTGCAGTTCTTGTGATAATCATATCAGACATGTCCCACATGGTTGGCTTAGTGCTGCATGTTGTGTTGTTGGCAAAGTAAACATACTTACTGATAGGGGATGCTCGAACACTCCTAAGTGTGCCCAATGTGAAGGTTGTGATTTTATGGGTGAGTTAGCCCTGTGTGGTTTTCAGAGGGTTGAACCCCATCTCAAGTCACAAGGTGGTGTTAAAGACCCGAGAGGTGAGTTTGACCAGCCAATCAGAGGCCCTGCACCATTCGAAAACAGTTTCTGCTTTTGTCTGTGTGTGTTCTTCAGGATCCCTCTCTAATGTTCAATTTGTATGCATGCTCCCTTCTTAAAAGTTCCAACTCTGTCAAACAAAAATTTAAACACACAAAAATAATTTCCTAACACTTTTGCAGAAAAACCTTTGCATTTGAATGAAAAAAGTTTTCCAATGCTGTGCACAACCACCCTTCTTACCTTGTGATCCAAGAACCCTTTCCTATCACGTGACTTCTGTGTGCAGTCCCTTTCTTTCCCTTTGTCACTTGTTTTGTGTTTTACTCATTGACACATTGGTCACCTTCATAGGTGGACTTAGATGAGGACCACAAAAGGCGAATGGGCTCTGCCATTTCCTGGTCTGACACCTTCCCATCCAGTCACACCAGCACAACACACACGCCTGCATCCCTCCTTGCTGGCAGTCAGGCACATTTGAATAACAGAGCAGATTTAGCACAACTCACAGGTCCTGGCGAAACATTTATCGGGACTCATGGTGGCCCATTTCAATATGATTGGTCTCCCCCTTGTCTTCCATTAGGAGGGGTGGACACAGTCTGTGGCACCCTTGGGTTGCTTAAATAAGTATGAATACAAAGGAATGCCCTTTAAACTCATGGGGCAGGCAGCTAGAGGTGAGCGGAAACACTAAACTGCACTGAAAAGTTAGTAATTGCTCTGTCAGCCAGATACTAATGCAGATGAACCCAAAGTAAAAGGCAAAGAGCCGTAAACACTGCTGGATGCTGTCAAAGGCAATCTGTAACCTGCTGCCAAGCACACATTTAAAGTCTTCAGTTAAGGCAGTGGTCTTCAAACTAGGAGGCCCGAAGAATGTCCAGAGGGGACCCAGACTCTTTAAAATAAGATGAAGTTGAATCGTTTTAATATAAAAAGGATTAAGGTGGTTGTTTTTAATAGAAAATATAAGAAATAGAAAATCTTATATTTTAAGAGCCTGCCACCCTCCCCTGGCCAGACTTTGACCCCCTAGCAGGGACCAATGCCTAGGTAGGGGGGCTCAAACTTTTGTTACTAGGGGCGGGGCTTGGTATGAAAACGTTTGAATATCACTAAGTTAAGGTAACATCAGCCAAAAAAGGGCAGCCTGTAACATGCACACAAGGCAAAGGGTATTGCGTTCATTCATCAACAGGTGTTTTTTCGAAGTAATTTGTAACTAAACAACTACTTCGAAATAACTCATGTAAATATATGGGGTAAGGGGTTAAAAAGGGTGGGGCAGGGGAAAGGATAATAGCATTAAGAAGAACAGGGTTTGGGGGCCCCCTGCCAAAGTAAAATAAAATACAAATTCAGTGAGTTTTTTTGAAGTAATTTTGTTCTTAAAAATTATTTTGAAAAAACTGTTGTCAATGTAGGGACAGAAAAACAGGCAAAGTGCACGTTTAATACTATGAAAGAAATATGTTGTTGTTGCCCCCTTCCTGACCTCCGCCTCCCAGAGGCTCTTGAACACATACACAGCACACAAAATTCACAACACAGTGGGGCTGTTAGGCAAACAATGCACTGATATGTTCTAATTTGTCTTCTGGACTTAACCAGCAAAAGATATGCAGAACCCTAATTTGCACAATATGGATTGGCATGACACGTAGCAACATCACAGTAAATAGCATTACAAGGAGTGACATCAATATTCAATACTCTAGGATCCATTTGGAAAAGACATTAAAAGAAGTCTTCACGCGTAAGCCAAGAGAATATGTTGTGCAATATATAAATATAGTACCTGAAGTACCTCTTTGCCTCCCACACTGCTCTGGACTCCTGCTGCAGTCTTTGTTCAACTTTACTTCACAGTATTATCATGAGAAGGATTGCAGTGACTTGAGACTTTGGCATACTGATTTTATATTTATATCCAGTTACAGCTCTATCTTCTTTCTCTAACGAGAAAATTGACGTTGTACGGATTTAACAACTGAAGCCCCGCCCCTTTTGTAAAAGCAAAAGAAAATATCGAGGCTGAGTACCCCAAAAGGAAATACACCAAACACGGCCTTCTGAAGATTCTCAGATCTTTATTCAAATGACTGTACAGTTTACAAAGAAACAAAGTATCAGATAGCTATCTGGCCCTCAGTACATCACAGCGAATACCAGCCCTTTCGGTGTGAGAAATGAGAGGTACTGGACATCTAAACATTTGCATCTTTTATACAGTTTCCAATAGTAATGTCCAACCCCTCTGCAGGTTAATAATTCTCAGTCTAGGGTTCGTGCCGGGTTCACCTCTAGTTTATCCAACTACATACATGTGGATTATTTCCAGTTTGTACAACAACAAGTCACAATGGCAACAGTGTATCTTCAAATTTAACATTAAGCATTGGTACACGCCCTATACAGTGTTCACATTTAGTATTTAAACAACATTGTATTTGATGTATATCCGCGTATCGGACTTGTTGGCGCAGGTAATCCTCGATCTACAGGTCAAACGTAGGGCAAGGTCTCATTACACGGTCCTAACATTTGGCCTACGGGCAGTTTGTACATTAACTTTGCGCGAAGGTGAGGATGGCTAGGTTACAAGTGGGAAACACTGTCCACCATTTTGGAACACAGAGTGACTTTGAAACGGAAATCAAAATGGCGGATGGACCTAAAATGGCAGCTAGGTCGATCTAAGGTCGGAACCTTGCAACACAGATTTCTTCGCAGAGCGACTGGGCTTAGGCCAATATATACAATAAAGGAGGTACAATATGATATCCCATTTAACAAACCCTCCTTTTGGCCTAAGCCAAGCGCTAAACTACTTCTAGTTACTTTACGAGTAACTCCACGTCTCGATGTCCATGCATCCTGAATCACTATCGGAGATATCAATTGCCATGAGGTCAGAAACTAAGATTTCCTTCAGTACAAATTTGTTAGATATTTTCTCTGGGGCGTATACCCTGTGCCCTAATGCACCCATTGCTTGTGCACAACATCCTCCTACCATCGAACACATACCAGTAAGACATTGTACACAACAGCAGAGAAACAGCAAAATACCTAAAATAATCAGCAAGACCGAGAGCACCTTCCATGCCCAAGATAGCAAGAAGCCCCAGAACCAAGCGCTAAAATCCCAATTTCCCTCGGGAACATGCACTTCTGAACTAAGGACATGCAGATTTTGAAATGCCCTGAAGATAGTTGGGGAGGAATCTGAGACGAATACACAGCAAGCAGACCCCACTAATGTACATACCCCACCACGTTCAGCCAGAATGACATCTAATGCCATCCGGTTCTGAAGTGCCACTAACCTTATTGCTTTCTGTTCTAATGTTATATCCTAGAGTATGTCAGTGGTCCAGTTGATGGTCCTCTCCAGTACGCTCGCTAGTCTCCTGATATCTTCTGAATTTAGTATTTGTCCCCAAAATGGCACAATGGATTTAGCTACATCGCCCAGAATTTGTGCTGAAGTATCCCCATTATTGTCCCACCGTGGACGAGCCTTTGAAACTTCTATAGTGCTAGCAATGAATACCCCGGGTAACAGAATCCCTAAATAACAAGTTCCCTGCCAATCCCTGGGTAACCATGGAAATGCTACATTGTTGCAAACAAAGTAAACAGGTTCGCCTACATACAAAGGTCTGGCCTCACTAGTCAAATTCGCAAAGTTGGCGCAACCCCTAAAATCACCCATTGACTGAGAACCATTCCTCTGTATGCAGAAAGAAACTGAATCGGGCTGTGGTTAACAGTATAAGAAGGAGGCGTGGCATCCTTATTGTCTATAGGAGCCATCTTGAAAGAGATCAAGGATTTAAAAGGACGGGACAGTCTGTCAGAAGGCCTAATAGAAGTAACATTAGGCTTGCTCCTATTCACAAAGAGTGGGCATCCCAGGGGCATTAGAACACGTTTTTCAAAATCATTTAAGTTAGTTCCATCAAAATTCCCTGAGATGCTATCGTTCCATCGGCCAAAGAATAGTGCTCTAAGAGAAGCATAACAAGCAGTTGTCAAAGGTAAAGGATGAATATACCAACCCAGCCCCTTATCCCTGTGTTGCGGTAAATGCGAACAAACCCAACAGTTGGACTTATTAAAAATGGCATGTGTAGCATTCATAATGAGTAGCCGAGTGTTGTATTGTTAACTCTGTCTGTGCTGAGAGACTCTAGGAGATAGAGTGTGCAGATGCACGAATGGAGTAGAAACAGTGGGTACATTTTCAGTGGGTAACTCATTTTCAAGTGGATGTACTTCTTCCAGATACCAAAACCCTAAAGCAATGACTATTGTAAAATTAGTTAACATTATGACTAAACAAAAATACGTTTTCGGGACCCACACATTCGATCTTTCTTTTTCGTGGCTGGTCACACTGTCTCTTATCTGTTCCGTACGAGCGGGAGCGGTTGCAGGCATTATATTCTTCAAACGATTTGCACCAAAGTTTATTTGCTGGCGCCCTCCAGGCCGAGCATCTTCTTAGTCCTTTCACAAACCCTAGCCAACAGAATCCCCTTATATACAAATGATCGGGCCAAAAAGGCAAGCCCTTTGATGATTTTCTTGATGGCACAGCCGAACCGTGCATTAGGTCTATTTCCTCTGACGCAGATTGTACCTTGTAACACCTTGTACTGAGTGATCTGTGAACAATGCGTCTTCCCGTTGGAAGCGACGAATCCAAAGCAGGATTTGATGCAAGATCTAGAACAAATTTAAAAGACAGAACTGTTGGAGAGTGTGGAGGTGAAATGGCTGTTTCCCCAGGCCCCATGGACTCAGGGAGAGTCTCCGACGCACTCTTGATGCTGTTTACTGCTTCGTGATCGTTGGTTGCAGTACTGGTAAGGGGTTCTGTATCCTCTGTAGCGTGTGGCACAGGGCACGGAATTCTCTTAATGTAGGATGCGTGGATCCAGTTCTTCTTGCCTGTTACCTGCAACACCGTCTGTGTGACCAGGAGGACCTGGTGGGGGCCCCTCCAACGAGGTACGAGGCAAGAAGATCGCTCAAATGCTTTTGTGAGGACCCAGTCTCCCGGCCGTATGCTCTGACCGGGGCCCTCATATCTAGCAGGTAAAGCCTCTTGCACCTGTTGATAAATCAAATACAGATTTTTAGTCAACTGGCCACAGTAGTCAGAAAGAAGTACATTTTTGACATCTCGTAAAGAAGGGGGCTTTGGGACATTCCAAATGTTAGCTGGCCTACCCATGACCACCTCAAAGGGAGAGAGCCCAGTCTTAGTTTGAGGGGTCGTCCTCATGGACAATAATACGATCGGTAAGGCGTCCAGCCATTTTTGTTTGGTGCCGGCACATGTCTTAACAAGCTTGTTCTTGATGATGCCGTTGTGTCTCTCTACTAGTCCAGCAGTCTGTGCATGTCTGGCCGAATTGAACCGTTTATCGATCTGTAATCCCACGCATATCTGCAGAATTACAGCAGCGATAAAATGTGGACCATTGTCCGACCAGATGACTCTTGGCAGACCAAATCTTGGAAAATATTCCTTCAGCATGGTCTTTGTCGTGGTCATAGCAGTGGCATCTTTGACGGGAAATGCTTCAACCCATTTGCTAAAGGCACAAATGACAACTAGTACATATTAAAAGTTGTTACAACGCTCCATTTCTATGAAGTCAAAATGGATAACTTCAAAGGGGACAGCAGGTGGACCAAAACTACCCCTAGGAGTTGATGTGTACTTTCCCACATTGCGCTGTAAACAAATCATACACCCCTAAACAAAGCGTTCAGCTACCTTAGGGATTTTGTCATTTACTCACACATTTTGCAACATTTTGGTGACCTTACGAGCACAAATATTGGTGGGACCGTGAGCCATAACAACCATCATCATAATATACGCGTCAGGCAATAACCACTTCCCTTCAACTTTGTCCACCCAACAGCCGTCATCATCAAATTTCGTCAAACCCTCAGTCCACTTCTTAGATTCCTCTAATGTGGCATTGGCTTGAATAATCTTTATGGATTCGATACCCTCATCCAAAGTACAGGCATTTGTGGCTTCCCTTGAAGTATACATTTCTGAAGAGAGATCAGTGGCAGTGTCAGGAATCAGGGTTGGCACAGGCGTGGAGTGCTAAAATACGCCTATTGAGACATTATGTGCTGGAAGGACAAGGAAACTTCAGTTCCCAGCATCCTTTGTGTTATTTTGTAGTTTGGCCCGTGCGCGCCTTGCCAGCTGTACTGCATCAAGAATCAAGGCAGCTTAAAGGCAGGCAACGGCGGTGGGCAGGTGTGGCTTATTGTTGATTTGGAGCAGGAGGCAGGCTGCCACGTTCAGCAACAGGAGGAAGGCGTCCGCGTGCGGCGAAACGAGATGCAGGGGAGAAACGCTTGATCGCACGCGTTCACGGTGCGGTAGGAGCAGGAGGGGCGCTGAGTAGCCGGCAGAGACAACGTTTGCTGTTCTTCATCTGGGAAGTCCCACGGGGCTCCCCGGACTCAAGATAAGTACTCGTGGGGGCAATATATTTCTGAACTGCTTGGAATGATTTACCGCTGTTTCAATATTTGTCTGGGAAGTCCCGCGGGCTCCCCAGACCTGAGATAAGTAACGCCCTAATCTCTTTGAATTCAATCGGTGTGAAAACTAAAGTGTGTTTGTTACTCATATAATTCAAGAACTTTGCTAATCTTGTGTGGGTTAATGCAGGAAGTACTGCATATGGACAACGACATTTCACTAGTGCCAGGAACTAAAGGAAATGCATTTATGTTGTATGTTGCTAACGCTGCCCGAAGGGCCATGTGTATTGTCTAATCATTTTGGGAAGCTTTCCCTTATGTGTGGTCATATTGCTTTCTTATGTGTTGTAAGAGAATGATATTTCAGAGCAGGATACAGTACACGTATTAAGGTGTGCTATTCAGGAATCAGGCACATGTTAATAGTGCAGGTGATATTTCTGTTCATTCTATGTGAGTTAGAGTAGGGTTTTTTCCTGGTGTTTCCCCAGTCCCATCCACCTTAGGAGTTTCCTTACCCTCTTTCCGGTGTTCCTAATTTCCCCTCCCTATCCACAATCTCTCCCTAACCCCTCTTCCCCCCATTGGCTGCCACGTGGCAACCTGTTTCCTAACTCAGGTGCCTGTGCCAACCATGGTGGGAGGGTCGAGTTCATTCGGCTTCCGTGGTTCGGGGGAGAGTGTCGATCTCTCTTCCTTCCAGTTAGTGTGATTGTGACATAATAAGCCACCCCCAAATTGGGATACTCAAAACCACCTAAGCCAAATGGACCCGACACCTCCACCTTTAGCGGATGTGCTAAAGGTTTTACAGGATATTCAGTTGGAATTAGCACATGCTAGGCAGGAAGCTACCACCTTGAGAGCGCAGGTACAAGGGTTGGTAGCGCAAGGTACCCCTTTGAAGGGGCCCAGTACCTCCACTACTGAGGGCACTTCCACTAGGGGCAATCCTACGGTCATTGTCCAACCACCGAGTAGTGTACCATTGGCCTCACCAGAACGTTTTTCAGGGGATCCTAGAAAATACATGACCTTTCTTACCCAATGTAGACTCCATTTTTTGTGCAAACCTGCAGCGTTTGAGACCATCCAAGCCAGAACCGCTTTTGTAATATCCTATTTGACAGGGGATGCAGCAGCCTGGGCGATGCCATTAGTACAGAAAGATGACCCCTTGTTATATAACTGGGATAATTTTCTAGGAGAATTTGGTAGACTGTTTGATAGACGGGAGGTTTCATTGGCCCAAGACAAGGAGTTGTTAGGGTTAAGACAGGAATCACAAGATTTGGTTACATATGTGACACAGTTCAATAGATTAGTGATTGAAACTGAATGGCCAGAAGCAAAACAGACGGTACTGTTTTATCAAGGGCTACGGGAGGAAATGAAAGATGCCATTGCGCAGGTAGAACCGCAACCCATTACTTGTACAGCGATGATAGACCTAGCTCTTAGGTTAGATCATAGAATGAATGAGAGAAGGGGAGACAAGAAGAAACCAGAAGCAGTCCCGTTTGTGAGATTGGACAGGAGTAGAGGAGGAAGGAGTAGCGATGTGGAACCAATGCAGATTGGTAGTATCAGAGGTCCTTTATCTGAGGCAGAAAAAGAACAGCGGAAACTTAATAAATTGTGTTTGTACTGTGGACAGGCAGGTCATTTTATTCGTACCTGTCCTAATACTCCGCAAAAGAATCTTGTAGGGGAACGAGGCAAGAAGGAAGCGGGAAAAGAGTTGGGCTGACCTTAGGGGGAACTGAGGTGACAGGCCCGAAGGAAGCAAGGTTCCCCAAATTAGTGGCAAATACAGTTGGGAGCAAGACATCTCATTTGTATATTCTGGTAACGTTATGTTGGGCGATGTCTAAGCAAGTGGTGTTGGCTATGGTGGATTCAGGGGCCACAGGTAATTTTGTAGACATTACATTGGCCCACCAGTTAGGACCACCTGTACAAGATAAACCAAGAGTGGAAGGGGTCCAATCAGTGGACGGTTCTCCGTTAGTATCTGGCCCTATCAAACAACAAACTCATATGTTACAGATGACATTTGCATCAGGTGACAGAGAAGACATTGCTTTTGATTTAATAGCTGCACCACAGTTTGGTTTAATTTTAGGAATGCCCTGGTTAGTGCAACATAATCCCGGATTGACTGGCAAAAGCAGACTGTAGAGTTTACGGAGCAGAAGTGTCAAGGACACATGATATCTGAGATGGAACCTTCGGGATGGTTGGTTGATCAAGACGGAAAGGATCAAGTGGTAGGAGCAGTGGAAGCAGGGATTCCCTTGCAATACCAAGAGTTCGCAAAAGTATTTGACAAAGGTGGGGCAGAGCAACTACCACCGAATAGACCATATGATTGTGTCATTGAATTGGAGGAGGGGGCGAAGTTGCCTTGTAGCAGAATCTAGGCCCTGACAGAAACAGAAAATGAACATTTAAGAGTTTATCTGGATGAAATGCTGGAGAAGGGGTTCATTAGACATTCCATGTCCCCTGTCTCCACTCCCTTGTTTTTTGTCCCTAAGAAAGAGGGGACATTACGAACTTGTATTGATTACCACGCATTGAATAAGGTAACCATTAAGAATAGGTTTCCCTTACCTCTAATTTCAGTATTATTGGATCAGGTGCGGGTGGCAAAAATATACACGAAATTGGACTTAAGGGGGGCATACCACTTGATCAGAGTGAGGGAGGGGGTTGAGTGGAAGACGGCATTCTGGACAAAGTTTGGTTTATTTGAATACTTGGTCATGCCGTTCGGATTATGCAATGCTCCTGCGGCATTTCAATTCTTCATGCAAGAAGTTTTGAGAGATTTTAATGATGTTTGTCATAGTTTACATTGACGACATTTTGATTTATTCAGTTTCACCAGAACAACATGTTCAGCATGTGAGGGCAGTGCTTCAGAGGTTGCAGGAGTATCAGCTCTGTGTAAAAATGGAGAAATGTGCTTTTCACACTAGGCAGGTGGAGTTTCTAGGGTTTATTCTCACTCCAGAGGGTGTAGTGATGGATGCAAAGATAGTACAAGCTGTAACAGATCGGCCATCTCCTCAATGTATCAAGGACGTTCAATCATTTCTAGGATTTGCCAATTTTTATCGGCGTTTTATTAGTAACTTTTCAGCCATTGTAACGCCAATTACACGATTGCTTAAGAAGGAAACACCATTCGTTTGGGATCCTGAAGCAGAAAAGGCTTTTCAGACTTTAAAGGTAGCTTTTACCACTGCACCAGTGTTCAGACATCCAGACACAAGTCAGGCCTTCAAGGTGGAGACTGACGCTAGTAACTTGGCAGTGGGGGCTATTTTGTCACAGAAGGATATGGAGGGAGTGTGGCATCCAGTGGCATTTTATTCTAGAAAGTTATCAGGTTGTGAACAGAATTATTCTATCACGGATAAGGAGCTGTTAGCTATTCGATCAGCTTTTCTAGAATGGAGACATTACCTATTGGGGGTTAAGCATCATGTAGTAGTGGTGACTGATCACAAGAACCTGCAATACTTTAAGACTGCTCACAAACTTAGTCCCAGACAACTCCGCTGGTCTCAGTATTTCAATGAATTTGATTTCGTAGTAACCTTCAGGCCAGGAAAGAATAATGGCAAAGCAGATGCACTGTCTAGGCAGCAAAATTTGGAGAGTGTGGAGAGTGAAGTAAGAGCAATTATTCCCTCAGAGAAAGTCATTGGAGCAATTACCACCAACTTAATTGGGGAGGTCAAGAGAGCATTACCACCTCGGCAACTCCAGAAGTGGCAGGACAGTCATCCAGAAAGAAAGGTGCGGCAGGGGTTGCCGTACCATCAAGACCGATTATTTCTACCGACTAAAGAAGTACAGAAAAAAGCATTATATTGGTGTCATAATTCTCCATTAGCGGGACATGCTGGTCAATGGAAAATGCAAACTATGCTAGAAAAGTATTTTTGGTGGCCTACATTGAGACAGGATGTGAGCAACTATCTACTAAAATGAGAACATTGTATGAGAAACAAAGCAGATCATGTAAAGAAAAGAGGGTTACTTTAACCATTACCCACTCCTGAGAAGGTATGGACCCATATATCAATGGATTTCATTACCGACCTTCCACCTGATAAGCAGTTTGATACTATTTGGGTATGGTGGATTTCTTGTCCAAACAAGCGCATTTCGTTCCTTATGAAGGAATACCTGGAGCAGGCAGGTTAGTGGAGTTGTTTCTTCAACATGTGGTTAGGCTACATGGTTTGCCAAAAAAGTATTGTCTCGGACAGAGGACCTCAATTCACTTCGCGGTTTTGGCGAGCTTTCTGTCGCATTTTGGGAATCAACTGTGCTCTCTCTATGAGTTATCATCCCCAAACTGATGGTCAGACAGAACGGGTCAGCCAAACACTCGAACAATATTTGAGAGGCTATTTAGGTGATGGCCGAGAGTCTTGGGTACAGGCACTCTGGTTAATTTACATATAACAATACACTGCACACGTCATTGGGTATGTCTCCTAACTAATGCTTATTTGGGTATGAGCAGAATATGATACCAGAACATTTACCTGAAGTGGAGAATCTACCTGTGTTGCAAGATCGAAAACAGTTGCTTCTGAAGATCTGACAGAAGGCGCACACCAATTTGGAACAGGCTAAGAAATCCTATAAAAGACATGCTGATAAACACCGACAGGAGAGTCCGCGTTATAAAGCAGGAGACAGGGTTTGGCTATCAACCAGAAACCTCTCCATAGTTAGATCTCGTAAATTTATGCCTAGATTTATTGGACCTTATGAAATCATTGCATGTGTGTGACAAACAGCTATGAAACTGTGTTTGCCTAAAACTCTACAAATACACCCGGTATTCCATGTTTCTTTGCTTAAACCCGCAGCTCCAGGGACAATTACGAAGAAACCCCCAGCCATAGTGAAAGATGGGAACATGGAATACGAAGTAAAACGCATTGTGGATTCCAGAAGAAGATATCAACAACTATGGTATTTGATCCACTGGGAAGGTTACGGCCCGGAGGATTGTTCTTGGGAACCAGCTAGAGAGGTTCATGCTCCCAGGTTAGTGAAACAATTTCATTTACGCAACCCAGGTAAACTAGGTCCTGGGAGGAACCCTGGAAGAGGAGGTAATGTCAGGAATCAGGGTTGGCACAGGCGTGGAGTGCTAAAATACGCCTATTGAGACATTATGTGCTGGAAAGACAAGGAAACTTCAGTTCCCAGCATCCTTTGTGTTATTTTGTAGATTTACCCGTGCGCGCCTTGCCAGCTGTACTGCATCAAGAATCAAGGCAGCTTAAAGGCAGGCAACGGCGGTGGGCAGGTGTGACTTATTGTTGATTTGGAGCAGGAGGCAGGCTGCTGCGTTCGGCAACAGGAGGAAGGTGTCCGCGTGCGACAAAACGAGATGCAGGGGAGAAACGCTTGATCGCTTGCGTTCACGGTGTGGTGGGAGCAGGAGGGGCGCCGAGTAGCCGGCAGAGACAACGCTTGCTGTTCTTCATCTGGGAAGTCCCTCGGGGCTCCCCAGACTCAAGATAAGTACTCGTGGGGGCAATATATTTCTGAACTGCTTGGAATGATTTACCGCTGTTTCAATATTTGTCTGGGAAGTCCCGCGGGCTCCCCAGACCTGAGATAAGTAACGCCCTAATCTCTTTGAATTCAATCGGTGTGAAAACTAAAGTGTGTTTGTTACTCGTATAATTCAAGAACTTTGCTAATCTTGTGTGGGTTAATGCAGCAAGTACTGCATATGGACAACAACATTTCACTAGTGCCAGGAACTTAAGGAAATGCATTTATGTTGTATGTTGCTAACGCTGCCCGGAGGGCCATGTGTATTGTCTAATCATTTTGGGAAGCTTTCCCTTATGTGTGGTCATATTGCTTGCTTATGTGTTGTAAGAGAATGATATTTCAGAGCAGGATACAGTACACGTATTAAGGTGTGCTATTCAGGAATCAGGCACATGTTAATAGTGCAGGTGATATTTCTGTTCATTCTATGTGAGTTAGAGTAGGGTTTTTTCCTGGTGTTTCCCCAGTCCCATCCACCTTAGGAGTTTCCTTACCCTCTTTCCGGTGTTCCTAATTTCCCCTCCCTATCCACAATCTCTCCCTAACCCCTCTTCCCCCCATTGGCTGCCACGTGGCGACCTGTTTCCTAACTCAGGCGCCTGTGCCAACCACGGTGGGAGGGTTGAGTTCATTCGGCTTCCATGGTTCGGGGGAGAATGTCGATCACTCTTCCTTCCAGTTAATTTTGATTGTGACCTAATAAGCCACCCCCAAATTGGGATACTCACAACCACCTAAGCCAAATGGACTCGACACCTCCACCTTTAGCGGATGTGCTAAAGGTTTTACAGGATATTCAGTTGGAATTATCACATGCTAGGCAGGAAGCTACCACCTTGAAAGCGCAGGTACAAGGGTTGGTAGCGCAAGGTACCCCTTTGGAGGGCCCAGTACCTCCACTACTGAGGGCACTTCCACTAGGGGCAATCCTACGGTCATTGTCCAACCACCGAGTAGTGTACCATTGGCCTCACCAGAACGTTTTTCAGGGGATCCTAGAAAATACATGACCTTTCTTACCCAATGTAGACTCCATTTTTTGTGCAGACCTGCGGCGTTTGAGACCATCCAAGCCAGAACCGCTTTTGTAATATCCTATTTGACAGGGGATGCAGCAGCCTGGGCGATGTCATTAGTACAGAAAGATGACCCCTTGTTATATAACTGGGATAATTTTCTAGGAGAATTTGGTAGACTGTTTGATAGACGGGAGGTTTCATTGGCCCAAGACAAGGAGTTGTTAGGGTTAAGACAGGGATCACAAGATTTGGTTACATATGTGACACAGTTCAATAGATTAGTGATTGAAACTGAATGGCCAGAAGCAAAACAGACGGTACTGTTTTATCAAGGGCTACGGGAGGAAATGAAAGATGCCATTGCGCAGGTAGAACCGCAACCCAGCACTTGTACAGCGATGATAGACCTAGCCGTTAGGTTAGATCATGGAATGAATGAGAGAAGGGGAGACAAGAAGAAACCAGAAGCAGTCCCGTTTGTGAGATTGGACAGGAGTAGAGGAGGAAGGAGTAGCGATGTGGAACCAATGCAGATTCGTAGTATCAGAGGTCCTTTATCTGAGGCAGAAAAAGAACAGCGGAAACTTAATAAATTGTGTTTGTACTGTGGACAGGCAGGTCATTTTATTCGTACCTGTCCTAATACTCCGCAAAAGAATCTTGGAGGGGAACGAGGCAAGAAGGAAGCGGGAAAAGAGTTGGGCTGACCTTAGGGGGAACTCAGTTGACAGGCCCGAAGGAACGCAAGGTTCCCCGAATTAGTGGCAAATACAGTTGGGAGCAAGACATCTCATTTGTATATTCTGGTAACGTTATGTTGGGTGATGTCTAAGCAAGTGGTGTTGGCTTCGGTGGATTCAGGGGCCACAGGTAATTTTGTGGACATTACATTGGCCCACCAGTTAGGACCACCTGTACAAGATAAACCAAGAGTGGAAGGGGTCCAATCAGTGGACGGTTCTCCGTTAGTATCTGGTCCTATCAAACAACAAACGCATAAGTTACAGATGACATTTGCATCAGGTCACAGAGAAGACATTGCTTTTGATTTAATAGCTGCACCACAGTTTGGTTTAATTTTAGGAATGCCCTGGTTAGTGCAACATAATCCCAGGATTGACTGGGAAAAGCAGACTGTAGAGTTTATGGAGCAGAAGTGTCAAGGACACATGATATCTGAGATGGAACCTTCGGGATGGTTGGTTGATCAAGAAGGAAAGGATCAAGTGGTATGAGCAGTGGAAGCAGGGATTCCCTTGCAATACCAAGAGTTCGCAAAAGTATTTGACAGAGGTGGGGCAGAGCAACTACCACCGAATAGACAATATGATTGTGTCATTGAATTGGAGGAGGGGGCGAAGTTGCCTTGTAGCAGAATCTACGCCCTGACAGAAACAGAAAATTAACATTTAAGAGTTTATCTGGATGAAATGCTGGAGAAGGGGTTCATTAGACATTCCATGTCCCCTGTCTCCTCTCCCTTGTTTTTTGTCCCTAAGAAAGAGGGGACATTACGAACTTGTATTGATTACCACGCATTGAATAAGGTAACCATTAAGAATAGGTTTCCCTTACCTCTAATTTCAGTATTATTGGATCAGGTGCGGGTGGCAAAAATATACACGAAATTGGACTTAAGGGGGGCATACCACTTGATCAGAGTGCGGGAGGGGGATGAGTGGAAGACGGCATTCTGGACAAAGTTTGGTTTATTTGAATACTTGGTCATGCCGTTCGGATTATGCAATGCTCCTGTGGCATTTCAATTCTTTATGCAAGAAGTTTTGAGAGATTTTATTGATGTGTTTGTCATAGTTTACATTGACGACATTTTGATTTATTCAGTTTCACCAGAACAACATGTTCAGCATGTGAGGGCAGTGCTTCAGAGGTTGCAGGAGTATCAGCTCTGTGTAAAATTGGAGAAATGTGCTTTTCACACTAGGCAGGTGGAGCTTCTAGGGTTTATTCTCACTCCAGAGGGTGTAGTGATGGATGCAAAGAAAGTACAAGCTGTAACAGATTAGCCATCTCCTCAATGTATCAAGGACGTTCAATCATTTCTAGGATTTGCCAATTTCTATCTGCGTTTTATTAGTAACTTTTCAGCCATTTTAACGCCAATTACACGATTGCTTAAGAAGGCAACACCATTCGTTTGGGGTACTGAAGCAGAAAAGGCTTTTCAGACTTTAAAGGTAGCTTTTACCACTGCACCAGTGTTCAGACATCCAGACACAAGTCAAGCCTTCAAGGTGGAGACTGACGCTAGTAACTTGGCGGTGGGGGCTATTTTGTCACAGAAGGATATGGAGGGAGTGTGGCATCCAGTGGCATTTTATTCTAGAAAGTTATCCGGTTGTGAACAGAATTATTCTATCACGGATAAGGAGTTGTTAGCTATTCGATCAGCTTTTCTAGAATGGAGACATTACCTATTGGGGGCTAAGCATCAGGTAGTAGTGGTGACTGATCACAAGAACCTGCAATACTTTAAGAATGCTCACAAACTTAGTCCCAGACAACTCCGCTGGTCTCAGTATTTCAATGAATTTGATTTCGTAGTAACCTTCAGGCCAGGAAAGAATAATGGCAAAGCAGATGCACTGTCTAGGCAGCAAAATTTGGAGAGTGTGGAGAGTGAAGTAAGAGCAATTATTCCCTCAGAGAAAGTCATTGGAGCAATTACCACCAACTTAATTGGGGAGGTCAAGAGAGCATTACCACCTCGGCAACCCAAGAAGTGGCAGGACAGTCATCCAGAAAGAAAGGTGCGGCAGGGGTTGCCGTACCATCAAGACCGATTATTTCTACCGACTAAAGAAGTACAGAAAAAAGCATTATATTGGTGTCATAATTCTCCATTAGAGGGACATGCTGGTCAAAGGAAAATGCAAACATGCTAGAAAAGTATTTTTGGTGGCCTACATTGAGACAGGATGTGAGCAACTATCTACTAAAATGAGAAAATTGTATGAGAAACAAAACAGATCATGTAAAGAAAAGAGGGTTACTTTAACCATTACCCACTCCTGAGAAGGTATGGACCCATATATCAATGGATTTCATTACCGACCTTCCACCTGATAAGCAGTTTGATACTATTTGGGTATGGTGGATTTCTTGTCCAAACAAGCGCATTTCGTTCCTTATGAAGGAATACCTGGAGCAGGCAGGTTAGCGGAGTTGTTTCTTCAACATGTGGTTAGACTACATGGTTTGCCAAAAAAGTATTGTCTCGGACAGAGGACCTCAATTCACTTCGCGGTTTTGGCGAGCTTTCTGTCGCATTTTGGGAATCAACTGTGCTCTCTCTATGAGTTATCATCCCCAAACTGATGGTCAGACAGAACGGGTCAGCCAAACACTCGAACAATATTTGAGAGGCTATTTAGGTGATGGCCGAGAGTCTTGGGTACAGGCACTCTGGTTAATTTACATATAACAATACACTGCACACGTCATTGGGTATGTCTCCTAACGAATGCTTATTTGGGTATGAGCAGAATATGATACCAGAACATTTACCTGAAGTGGAGAATCTACCTGTGTTGCAAGATCGAAAACAGTTGCTTCTCAAGATCTGACAGAAGGCGCACACCAATTTGGAACAGGCTAAGAAATCCTATAAAAGACATGCTGATAATCACCGACAGGAGAGTCCACGTTATAAAGCAGGAGACAGGGTTTGGCTATCAACCAAAAACCTCTCCATAGTTGGATCTCGTAAATGTATGCCTAGATTTATTGGACCTTATGAAATCATTGCATGTGTGTCACCAACAGCTATGAAACTGTGTTTGCCTAAAACTCTACAAATACACCCGGTATTCCATGTTTCTTTGCTTAAACCCGAAGCTCCAGGGACAATTACGAAGAAACCCCCAGCCATAGTGAAAGATGGGAACATGGAATAAGAAGTAAAACGCATTGTGGATTCCAGAAGAAGATATCAACAACTATGGTATTTGATCCACTGGGAAGGTTACGGCCCTGAGGATTGTTCTTGGGAACCAGCTAGAAAGGTTCATGCTCCCAGGTTAGTGAAACAATTTCATTTACGCAACCCAGGTAAACCAGGTCCTGGGAGGAGCCCTGGAAGATGAGGTAATGTCAGGAATCAGGGTTGGCACAGGCGTGGAGTGCTAAAATACGCCTATTGAGACATTATGTGCTGGAAGGACAAGGAAACTTCAGTTCCCAGCATTCTTTGTGTTATTTTGTAGTTTGGCCCGTGCGCGCCTTGCCAGCTGTACTGCATCAAGAATCAAGGCAGCTTAAAGGCAGGCAACGGCGGTGGGCAGGTGTGACTTATTGTTGATTTGGAGCAGGAGGCAGGCTGCTGCGTTCGGCAACAGGAGGAAGGTGTCCGCGTGCGACAAAACGAGATGCAGGGGAGAAACGCTTGATCGCTTGCGTTCACGGTGTGGTGGGAGCAGGAGAGGCGCTGAGTAGCCGGCAGAGACAACGCTTGCTGTTCTTCGTCTGGGAAGTCCCTCGGGGCTCCCCAGACTCAAGATAAGTACTCGTGGGGGCAATATATTTCTGAACTGCTTGGAATGATTTACCGCTGTTTCAATATTTGTCTGGGAAGTCCCGCGGGCTCCCCAGACCTGAGATAAGTAACGCCCTAATCTCTTTGAATTCAATCGGTGTGAAAACTAAAGTGTGTTTGTTACTCGTATAATTCAAGAACTTTGCTAATCTTGTGTGGGTTAATGCAGCAAGTACTGCATATGGACAACGACATTTCACTAGTGCCAGGAACTAAAGGAAATGCATTTATGTTGTATGTTGCTAACGCTGCCCGGAGGGCCATGTGTATTGTCTAATCATTTTGGGAAGCTTTCCCTTATGTGTGGTCATATTGCTTGCTTATGTGTTGTAAGAGAATGATATTTCAGAGCAGGATACAGTACACGTATTAAGGTGTGCTATTCAGGAATCAGGCACATGTTAATAGTGCAGGTGATATTTCTGTTCATTCAATGTGAGTTAGAGTAGGGTTTTTTCCTGGTGTTTCCCAGTCCCATCCACCTTAGGAGTTTCCTTACCCTCTTTCCGGTGTTCCTAATTTCCCCTCCCTATCCACAATCTCTCCCTAACCCCTCTTCCCCCCATTGGCTGCCACGTGGCGACCTGTTTCCTAACTCAGGCGCCTGTGCCAACCACGGTGGGAGGGTTGAGTTCATTCGGCTTCCGTGGTTCGGGGGAGAGTGTCGATCTCTCTTCCTTCCAGTTAGTGTGATTGTGACAGGCAGTCTGTTTGGCTATCTGGTCAGCGAAAGTGTTCCCCTTTCCTACATTATCTACAATCCTCTGATGCGCTGCGCATTTTATAATCGCTAGCTGAGTAGGGAGTGCAAGCGCTGAGAGTAACCGTACTATCAAGCAGCCATGTTGAATTTTAGTGCCATGTGAGGTCAAGAAACCTCTTTCTGCCCAAAGTCTGCCAAAGTTGTGAACCACCCCAAAGGCAAACTGACTGTCAGTATATATGTTTACGATAAACCCTTCGGAAAGTTCACAAGCTCGGGTCAATGTAATAATCTCTGCGGCCTGCGCAGAGTTATGCGTGATTCTTTTGGTCTCCACGACCGTGCTCAATGTGGTGATTGCATAAGCAGCTGTGGATATACCATCCAGGAGTTTGAAACAGGACCCATCGCAAAACAGCTCCCCTTGTGGATTGTTCAAAGGAATGTCTCTTAGATTGATTCTGCCTTTGGTCTCTTGTTCTGTAGTGTAAAGGCAGTCATGTTACTCTTCGTCACTGCAAGCAATACCTTGCGAGAAAGGTAAAAGTTCAGCCGGATTAAGAACACAACACCTCTTGATTTGGATGTGCGGTGCAAACAAGATCAATTCGTATCTCATTAATCGTGCAGAGGTAAGGTGTTGCGTTTGTGTTCTGTTTAATAGAACATCTACAGAGTGAGGTACCATCAGAGTTTAAGCATGGCCTAGGACCATTCCCTCACTCTGTTTTACGGACTCAGCATCAGCAGCGACAGCTCTCAAACATCTTGGCAAAGCGCATGCAACAGGATCAAGGGCGGAAGAAAAGTAGCCGCACGGCCTATTCTTCCCTCCATTTTCCTGCGTTAATACAGCCAAAGCACATCCATCACATTCATGCACATAAAACACAAAGGCCTTTTCATAGTTTGGTGTGCCAGAAACTGGTGCCGAGCACAATGCAGTCTTGAGCAGATCAAATGATTGCTGGTGTTCCAAGTTCC
Source organism: Ambystoma mexicanum (assembly GCF_040938575.1). Lineage (NCBI taxonomy): Eukaryota > Metazoa > Chordata > Amphibia > Caudata > Ambystomatidae > Ambystoma > Ambystoma mexicanum. The sequence goes on along the minus strand of NC_090929.1, from coordinate 215,897,894 downwards.
ACGGCAATGGCGAAGAAATGCCCTTCTTCGTCAAGGCCAACATTGGTTTAATCACTAAGGAGAAATTTGGGATCCACTGCCTACAGTAAGAATCCATTCCTATCAAACTCTGACTTCCTTCTGTGTATTTGGGACAGACATGCTAGAAATTATTTTTATCCATTCAGGCGTCAACATTCTTCCCTCCTTTGACAGGAGATAGCCTAAATAGGCGACCTCCTGTCGACAATATTGACATTTTTGAAGCGAAGCTTTATGTCCGTGTTGTACTAAGTGAATAAGCAACAACACGGTGCCCTCCTTACAAGCGCTCTCTGAGTCAGCAGCTAAGAGAAGATTGTCTACACACTGAAGCAGTGTACAAGTAGAGGGCAACTCAAGTGTGTTGAGCTGCTCTTTCAAAGCCCTACGATAGATGCTTGGACTTTCCCTGGAACCTTGCGGTGCATGGGTAAAGGTAAACAAGCGTCCCCCTAAGGTGAACGCAAACAAGTATCTACCTTCCTTATGTATAGGGATACTAAAGAAAGCGTTCTTTAGATCCACAACACTAAAGTGAGTAGCTTAAGCCGGAATCATGGTCAATATTGTTGTCACATCAGGCACAATGGGAAATTCTGGAGCAACGATCTTATTAATGGCACGTAGATCAATAAAAAAACGGAAGGGAAACGCATTATCGCCTTTTTTTAACACGGGCAAAATCGGACTATTGCGCAAACTATCTGCAATTTCCTCAATCACCCCTCGATGCACAAAATCACAGACAATGCATTTCAAAGCTTGCTCACCATCGACCGAGATCTTATACTGGGTAATACGTGGCAACTTTACTCCATGTTTCAGAATAATCTTAACGGTCTCAATTTGCAAAACACTGACATCATTGTCATCAATTGCCCACAAACACTCCGGAACATTACTAAATTCCAATGGCAAAGGTCTGGTTAAGAATTGGGAGACAGAAAGTTGCTGTGGTGAAATCGTCAAACGCACTCCATCAGAAGAACAATGAATTACCGCATTTAATTCTTTCAACAGATTCAACCCCAACAAATTCTCTCCACAATTCGTGGTCAAAAGGAATGGACAGAGGTCCATAAATGGACCCAAAGTAGTAGGTACCGGCAAAGAAACCGGACAGACGACTGGCGTGCCAGAAAACATTAGTTAGCCCTGACAGTGAAATGTTTGGAACCCGTGAATGATCAATGAAACACTTCTGTGCCCCTGTATCTATCAAGAACAGATGTTTCCTATTTCCCACTATCATTTCAAAGTAGGGACCTTTCTGATTAACGGGAATAGGCGTTGGTTCCAAACCTTGCTTCGGGCAATCCTAGCGAAACAGAATGTCATTCGAAAGGAAGTTCTCGAGAGAGGTAAGCGGCAGAAGGATGATCAAAAATGTTTCTATAGTCCACACTTGGTGCCTGATTGTCCTGTGAAAAAGGTTGCTGTGAATCCTGTGAAAACTGACTTCTACCAGGACCCCCTGACCGTGGGCGACCTCTGGATCGTCTACCCATATTCCTAAATGCGTTATTTGACCTCTGCTGGAGGATCGGGCATTGTGCACGCCAATGACCCTATTGTCTGCAATAAGCACACTGGTTTATGTTTACAGGACCCAAAGGCGCATTTCCCCGTGGAACGTACTGACCTCTAAATTGCGAAGTACCCCCTCTAGGGCCTCTAACAATTTGTTGCAAAAGTCCTTTTGTCTTTAAGTCACGTTTTCTTTTTTCAACTCTTTAATTTTCATTATTGATACAATTCTCATAGTACTGAGCCATATGCAGTACTTCTGACTGAGACTTCGCTTGCCAATCTCTCTCGGAAGACATAATTTGTGACTGGATGTCAAGCAGCAATCCACGCACAAATGTATCCACGAATAGTCATTTCCCAGACTCTGTGCTTAAGTCTTGCCCACTGTAATCCGAAAATACTTGTTCGAACCGGTTAAAGAACTCGGTAGCACCCTTGGATTATCCTTGGAAACAGGCGGTAAGCTTGTCCCAAATAATCCTTCTTTCAGGAATTATAGTTTTGAACTTTGTAACTATTCTATCAGACAAAGTTAGTATTACCTGTGGAGGTCTCTCACCAGCTGGCCTTTCTCTATCAAGTCTAGCCATAGTATCCCATGAATCTCTTAACCCTGGTACATCATCTACAGTCCTAATCTGCTTCCATAAATCAACAGGCAGGAGTTTGGGAAATAACAATTCAATTTCACTTAAGGTGAATACTGACGACTGAAAGACACTCTATTTCTTTGTAGAACACTATCAGATTCTTCCTAATATCAGGAATAGATTGTTTAATGGTGTTCACTTCCTGTCTCGAGAATGGGACGTGAACGAACTGCGATACATAATGTGCAGGAATATCTTGAGCAACTGCACCTGTTGCAGCATTAGCTGGAATCTCAACCTTTGGGACAAATGTCGGAGGAACCTCTCTCATAGGTAACTGAGAAATAGGCAACTCGGAACGCTTACTGAGCAACAGTACTAGATCAAGCGCTAAAGCAGCTGCAGAAGTGTCAAACTAAAAAGCCCTCTTATAAATACTCAATAACCCTGCGGGACAACAAATCTTTCTTTTTACGCACTCATCCTGCAGGTACTCTACCATTACCTGTATCACTTTCCTCTGCATTTCTGGCGTATACTGACTATACGTGTCATATACTTCAACGGGAGTTATCAAAGTATCTGAGATCCACCTAATCGCATCTTTCGTACAAATTCGTGTTTCCTCATTTATCTATTTTCGATAAGGAAAGAACCATTTCTGCACAAACATAAAGTCCAAACTATCACCATCTTGATCTTCATTCTTCAACATTTCAAATTCCTTTCTATACTCAAAAACCCTCTCAACATGCTCTTGTACTTTCTCCGCAGTATCTCTAGAGAATGCTAAAGTATTCAGATCCCTTAACCCTTGTGGGAGATCTATATCATTTAGTCTATTCTACATTATACATAAATTAATTCCTAATACTTCAATAAAAACGTTTTTCTCAGGAAAATTATCCAAATTACAGAGTGTGGCAAGAGCATCATTGTGTTCATCCCTCTCCATGCAATGTTTAGCCCACGCAGTTAATTCATGCTTTTTCTCCGAAGACACAGTATTACGAGTTACAACCCTCGATCCCGCTCCCCGATCTACTACAAGCGGTGTAGAACCACTTGGAAGAGGGAGAGTAGGCAATTTTTGAGCATCTGGAAACAAAGGTACTATCACTGGCGCGGCAGGCGAGCCCACCGGACCCGTAACAGCAGGCAAAGGTGGAGGAGCAGGTGGAAGAGCGACAACAAGAGGAGGAACAATAGGAGGAAGAAGAGGAACATTAAGAGGAGCAATAGGAGGAGCAGGAGGAATAACAGCAGGAAGAGGAACATACGGAGGTGGTGCAGTGGCACCAGGCCTTCGTTCATTTAGAAGTGTGTCAATAAATTCATCAGATACATGAAAGTCTTTGGAATGATACATTTTCTGAATACCAAGTGAAAAAGGCTTATCCATATTCCTAACTGACTCAGACTGTTTATTCTGGTCATATAACAACACTTTTTCGGCGTTCGTCATATGACGGCGCGCATGCTTTTCTCTACTCTTAAGCTACTGCATAGCTTCTTTCTTCCAATTCTTTAATACATCAAATGCTGCAGGTCTAGCCTTTTTCTTAAATAATATGGATTCTAAGTATTCAATACGAGGAATTTCAAAACTACCATTGATTGGCCACTGAAGTTCGGAAGCATGTCTAGTTTGTCTGTACCAAATATGATTAAATACTATACTACCAATGCCTTGCTTACAGTACATAGTACACACTGGCGACCCCTCCATTGGTGCCGGTCGGACAAATTCCAAAGATTGTCTGTCATTGCGGAATAACGCCCTGAAGCAAGCAGACAATTTCCCAGGCATATCAGAATACTGGTGTTACCTGGTCAATAATTGTACTTGCAAGAACAATACGCCAAAACAAATTATCAGGATACTTAAGAATCAGGTCATGGCTCACCTGATAAAATCCTAAGGAGGTCCGATCGGATTGCAAAAGTTCTAACTAAGGTTCCACGTGGTTGGTGATTTCAGCAAATCTGCCCGCCTCGATATATGGACCCTCGTCAAGATGCCGACTCGGACCACAAGCTCACCGTCCAGGGATCGGGTCATGCAGCGCTGCTGAGGTGTCGCGTCTCATCTAAGAAAGGGGCCCCCTTTTACACCGTCTGATCCTGGTCCGATAGCCGCGTCAACCTTCAACGAGCTGGCATCAATCTTGAGGGTCCCTATTCGGGCGCCATCTGTAAAAGCAAAAGAAAATATCGAGGCTGAATACCCCAAAAGGAAATACACCAAAGACGGGCTTATAAAGATTCTCAGATCTTTATTCAAATAATTGTACAGTTTACAAAGAAACAAACTATCAGATAGCTATTTGGCCCTCAGTACATCACAGCGAATACCAGCCATTTCGGTGTGAGAAGTGAGAGGTACTGGACGTCTAAACATTTGCATATTTTATTCAGTTTCCAATCGTAATGTCCAACCCCTCGTTAAGCGTTAATGTTACGCTCACCTGGCTCCCACAGTGGAGTCGGTCGGACCCGGACAGCTGTGACCTCCTCCAACGTGAAGCGTAGTGCAGAGATGACAGACTGGACTGGACCACCTAATCTCATCTGCTTGACCCGTAGAAATATTCTCCTTATGTTTGTAAATGATGAGCTCTCCATCCTGCGTGGAATGCAGGGGCGCGTAAATACCAGTTACTTCACTGGTTTGAGGGTGTTGGAAGAGTTCCGGATGAATATTGACTCCGAGGTTCCAGGCGAGAACCCGTAAGTATAAAGTTCAAAGAGTTCAATATGTCCGATGTTCACTCTTGTACATTCCTTTCTTGTGTTGCAGCTGGGTCCAAGGGAAGATTGTCTTGTGGCAGCTGATGTTGTTTAGGTAAGAGTCTGTATTACCGAACACTGTCCGGCAAAAGATGCGTGTGTTTAAATTGCTGGTTTCTCTCTCCTTACAGGTGCGGCGTAAGAAGTTGCGGTTTGTTACAGAATAATGCCTCCGGTTGTTAATCAGGTAAGTCTATGGTGGAGAGGTTGTATTTGTTCGCTCTCTCGGCTCACCTTATGTTTCTTTTGTCCCCTTGATGGTGGAATTCGGCGGAGAAAATGATGGAGGCTGCGCTGGATCGAAAAATGCTGTGAGGACTGGTGAGTATGGCACGGCGCTGCAGCATGCGATGCGACGAGTGTGGAATAATGTCCTTTTTAAGTTCGAAGACGTGATGGATCTGGAATTCAGGTAAGGATTGAAATAATATCTGTTTTCTAACCTTTCCTTCTTCTTTCTTCTATTGCTAGGAGCTCTGGATTCGAGACGGGCATGGCTGAAGACTGGATGCTGACTGCAGGCACGGTGAGCGTTACGCTGCTGGATGCAGAATAACACGAAGCATGTGCTGCTGTTCGGGCGTGGTTTAAATAGCCTACAAAGTAGTTCCAGGTAAGAAGTCCCTAGAACCACACCCGAGTAAAAAATAGTCCATGTGGAAAAATAGTCCCATCCAGGCCTCACGTTGGCTTGGATTCATTTGCAGCATGGTCTGCATGAGGTAAGTAAAGTCTATGAGCCTGGCGCCTATGGCGCCAGGACTGATTTCTATTATGAGCCTGGCGCCTAAGGCACCAGGACTGAACCCAGACAGCCCCCAGCCGGGGCTGCTGAGGTTTTATTAAATACCTGGATGCCTGCTCCCGGGGTCTATGGGCTTGATCCGGATGCCCGGGGGTAGGCATCATGACAGTTAATCATTCTCAGTCTAGGGTTTGTGCCAAGTTCACCTCTAGTTGATCCAACTATATGTATGTGGATTATTTCCAGTTTGCACAACAACAAGTCACAATGGCAACAGTGTATCTTCAAATTTAACATTAAGCCATAGTACACGTTCTATATAATATAGTTCAACAAGTGTTCACGTTTAGTATTTAAACAACATTGTATTTGATGTATGTCCGCAGATCGGACTCGTTGGTGCAGGTAATCCTCGATCTACAGGTCAAACCTAGGGCAAGGTCTCATTACAAGGTCCTAACTTTTGGCCTACGGGCAGTTTGGACATTAACTTTGCGCGAAGGTCAGGACGGCTAGGTTACAAGCGGGAAACACTGTCCACCATTTTAGAACACAGAGTGACTTTGAAACGGAAATCAAAATGGCAGATGGACCTAAAATGGCGGCTAGGTCGATCTAAGGTCGGAACCTTGCAACGCAGATTTCTTCGCAGAGCGACTGGGTAGGCCAATATATACAATAAAGGAGGTACAATATGATATCCCGTTTAACACTTTGGGTGATAAGGAGTTAAAAACATGTCCCCACGCACGTGCACCAGACGAAGTACCTGAAGTACCTCTTTGCCTCTTCGCCGCTAAGTCACGGTGGGGTGGTGGAGAGATACCAATCTTGTGCTTCTTTGCCTCGTACTAATCCCCATCTTGGTCTTTCAGTGTTTGAGATGTCACATTATAAAGTGCCAACACTAAAAACAGGTATGCCTGTTTTATTAAATCCATTAGAGTGAGATCCAAAGCAAAGATCACAGTTGCTTACATCATGGAAAGGACCGTTAAACTATTCAACTTCTACGCCCACAGAGAAACGTTCTTGTAAAGCTGCAAAGCATGGTACCACTCAAACACTGTCGCATGGATGTACAATCAGTGGTGCCTCTGAGAACAGACACAGTAAGCCTGTTATCTGCCAGTGTATTACCATAATTCTCTGTGCCCATTACTTTGGACAAAAGTCAGTCACCTAATCAAAGTCCTGATAAATGTATCAATGTTATGTCACAAAGTGTACCAGAAGAATTTCCTGTATTATCTGCTTCTGGTCAAACGAAGGGTGTGGACAGCATAGGTGATGCCCACAATACCTCCCAAACTACCAGTGTCATTTTGGAAAATGCACGGACCGCGGCTGTGGGGAAAAAAGACATACCGTGCGGCAATGTACTGCCTGATGTGGCGATAATTGATTTGGATCAAAGTGTCTCTCGTTTTTCGGCACAAGACCACTCACAAAATCTTTCAGGCTCCCCTATATTGTTTGACGAAAATGATAAGTCACAATCTGAGTCTGTGGCTTCCTTCTATGCTCCTACACCACGGAGAGTGATTGCTCCTTTGCTGGAACTATCGATTCCACCTTCAGTGGACTCGGCCTCCAAATTAATAGAAATAGCTTTCAATGCTATTAATTTTACAATGTTGTCTCTAACTAAATTATATGACTCTTGACAAAAAATTAACATTGCAATCTTCCCAAATTGAAAACATGTCGGCATGGCAGGAAGAAACAGGGCTTTGGTTGTGCCGAAAGTCGAGAGAACCCTGGGTCGAACCGACCATGAGTATTATATGTTGCCTGTCAAACTACACTATGTTTAGAGACTCAAACAAATGCAATTGATGCAAATCCAGTATCTTAACTTCATAAATTAGGTTCAGTGCTGTCGGTGCAAGTTGGTGGTACACAGGATTTGCCTGTGCAACCGCGGGGCGATGCTAATGTGCAAGCTCTCCCACAACTGGAAGTCCCCGTAGTATTTAAAAACACATACACAATTTTTGCAAATCCGTCAAAAATAAAATCTCATGTAGCTGCACAGATTAAGGTGCCCAAAAATCAGGGATTTGAAGAAAATTTCTCTAACAAATACAAAGCAATTTTTTAAAGCCATTAAATTACCAAATAAAAGCTCTGAAATAGCCTCCAGCGCTGTCTTGAAAAAATACCAATTACAAGCGCAAGTGAGAGCCAGTCTACAATTGGCTACTGCAATCAAGGAGATTACTCCGTATGCCCCATTGGAAGAACTAGATGAAGCTGCCTCTGTGTGTGACTCAGTTGAGGCTGTCCTGGATGCCATTCCTGTCCCTAGAAAGGTTTCTTCTACTAAAAGTATTTCTGACCTACTTTCTACTTTAGACCCTAGTGACCATCACCGCCGGGAGATCAGAAGAGCAGTGGATGCCTATATGGCCGGACATCCGTAATTCCCTATAGTGAGGAGACCAAATATACCTGAAAACTTGCCTTTGAATAGTGGGAAGGCAGGATTACAAACTGATAAACATGCTCCGCTAATCAAAGGAAATCCAACACACAGAACTTGTCTGAGGCCAGCTGATAGTGAAAACAATGTAAAGGCCACTCAGCTCTGCAAAGCAAAATTGCTAGCCTAGTGGAGTCAAATGGAGTCACACCGAGCTCCGAATTGTCCTCAGTGCCTGGAACAAAAGGCACCATTATGGCTGATCTGGCTCCAGATATGATCCAGTTGATCCAATCTGTGTTAGTCAATAATAGGGAAACAAGTCTGGCAGTGGGGGGCCAGGAAAATATAAAGGAGGAGTTGAAAGTGCAAACTGACAAAAAGTAATTACAGCTCTCCAAACGGCCAGCTGCACATTATTTAAATTTGGAATGCATACCAAGACCTTGTATGCAGTTTGATCTCAATCGACGATCTATTTTAGCCATATTTTCGGATATCCCACAACTTGAAGACATTGCTTCAACCGACATTGCACTAGTGGAATTTCCAAATGCTCCTAGGTTAAATACTGTCAAAATTTGGATGAACTCTAGAGTCATACAAAATATAATATGGTTAGCCAAAAACCAATTATTTGCTTTGGAGTTTAAAATTTCAATAGAGGCCCCCTTGATAAATGGTCTAACTGATAAAAATGTTTCTGTAAATAAGGGTCAAGATCTGTGACCCTGTACAGACAGAAACTTAATGCCAGGCAGCCACAATGGGTGTGTTTGCAAATGTACTGAAGGCTCTAATTAACTAGACGTAATTACTACAGATTTGGAGATTTCTTTACTTAGTTGGAACACTAGAGGTTTCAAGCATCTGCTAAATAACAATGAAAACTCACTGGATGGTTTTAATATTCTACTCTTACAAGAAACATGGATCACAGAGGTTCCAATATGGGACAATTATGATGTCCATCTAAATGCTGCTCATAAAACAAACCGAGGGAGACCAACATCTGGCCTACTTATTGCAATAAAACAAGACTCTGGTTTACAGTCTGAGCAATGGGCAACACCCAATAGTTATATGCAATTCGTAAAGATACACACATATACATTCAAGTGTGCGGTTGTCAACTTGTATTGGAACCCAGTGGGAATGTCTGTGACCTGCTTCTTTAAAGATTTGACTGAAATGTTTCTGCTGATTGCCCTTGATCCATTAGTCTCCTACATATTACTTGAAGGTGACTTGAATCTTAACTGTGTATCTGAAAAATCAGCAATCAATAAAGGCAGATTACTAAAATGGAACAATTTTATAAAATCGCAGAAATTGTATAGATTAAATGAAGCATTTAAATCAAACATTCCCCCTCTTCCTACAGGGAGCAGAGGAAACAGTCAATCTACGATTGATTACATCTATGTGAACTTGAATTTATTCTCTCTAATCTCTGATTTTTGTATTGTGAAATCAAATATGAGCGATCACGATCAATTAACAACTAAATGGGTTATACCTAGGATTAATCAATCCAATAGGAGCCATTATCAACAAGGCTTCCTCTTACCAAACCCTGGTCAAAATAGACTATGATGGTCGGAAGAGTCATTAGAGGACTTTAACCAAGCCCTATCAGCATTAAATCCCAAAAATGCAGGTGACAACATACTTGGGGTTATGTACAGTGATATGATGCATCAATTCCAACATAAATCATCAAAGGATAACAGATGTAAAATTCAAGCTCCAAAACTTCATGTATATAATCATGAAATGAAAATGCAAAAAAGTGTGTTTAGAGCCCAAAAGCGAGAAGCCCTAAAAAGCCTATAGTGATAAGAGCAGCTATTCTAACTCGACTTCAAACCAGGTATAAGAATTGGCTCCGTTGTAGAAGTTATATCAGAAAGACGGAGCGAAAATGTTGAGACTGCTACAGACTAAAAACACAGCCAAAATCTGGGCCTTACTAAATCAAGTATACTTAGGTCTGCAATGTATAATACAAGCCAATGGTGTCACAGAGCAGCTTTGGATTGACCATTTCTCTAGACTTTACTCACTACCAGAAGGTCTTTCGGGATCGGACCCCTGGTTATTGAGCAATTTCTTTCTCAAATTTGACTTGGATGATATACATTTTTACATCAAAAAAGCAAGTAACTCCGGAAGATAACGTATGTATAGTATGTACTGAACAGATGACACGGATCCAATTACCTCTTGTAGAATTATTGTTGTTATGGTTTGGCTCCTTCGGCGTCTTTTGTTGTAATGTTTATCAGAAAACCAATAAAATGTGTTACAAAAAAAAAGAAAGTAACTCCAGAGCTTGTGGACCTGATGGCCTTTCAAATCAAATATTGAAAAAGAACCCAGAAATCTGGGCTAATATACTGTTTTGCATTTTCACTGCCATAAATAAAACACAATTGCTACCTCCATCTTGGAGACATTCCATCATTGTTCCCATTTATAAAAAGGGCGATCGTCAACTTACAATGAGTTACAGTCCAATAGCACTGCTGGATGCTCCCGGTAAAATATTTGCCTGACTAATATTAAGGGACCTTAATGAATGGACTCAAAGAACACAATTAAGAGACCCTTTCCAGGCTGGATTTGTTACCGGTTTAGGCACAATTCCTAACATCATGGCTTTAAACACGATCAAATCTGATATGGCGGCCCAAAATCATTTGCTCTACCTAGCGTTTATTGACTTTTGAGTCGCCTTTGACTCTATTGACCGGCATCTACTATATCAGAAATTAGTCACTTATAAATGTCCATCATCCCTCTGCACCTTAATCATGCTTTTGAATACTGAAACTACAATGCAAGTCAGATTGACTTCAGATGGATTCTTAACAGCGCAGTTTGCAACCCATCGCGGCCTTAAACAGGGCTGCATTCTGGCATCAACAGTATTCAATTTGTTTATATTAGATATGGATAATTCTCTTTTGAAGGTGGTAAGTGATCCCCCCAGATTAGGCAAATACAAAATATGTTACTTATTATGTGCCAATGTTCTTGTGTTACTATCTAAAACTCCAGTAGGTCTTCAACATATGCTAAAGACCCTTGATATCTATGTAAAGCTAAATAACCTAGTAATAAATACAGATAAAATGCAAGTTATGGTCTGTAGACCAAACTCTAGAATTAAGCAGAGGCATTATAAGTGGAGACTGGATAATGTTGAGCTCACAGATGTTACCCAATATAAGTATCTGGGCACTACAATGACTGATTCAACATAGAATCTGCAAAAGTAAACTGCAAACTCCGACTGCCCAAGCCAAAATAATAACACAGAAATTTGGCAAATTTTCACTTAAACAGACTTATACTACCAACAAAAAGCAATTTCCATTCTATTATATGGCGTGGAAGCCAATTCCCCCAAAGACCATCTGTGGTGGGATAAAATTGAGGCACGGTTTTGGAAACAAATTCTGTGTCTTCCTAACTGTACACCTCTCCCATTGATTCGTTTTGAAGTTGGGTTGACATCTTTACATGCTCATGTGCTATGGAAAAAGGCAGCCTTCTTAAAGAAGTCCTTGCCGAGTCTTAATGTACCAAATATAATGGGTGTAGTAGCCCAATACTTATCATCTCAGCATATGTTCCAGAAAATACGGCTGAAGTACATTCTGAATGCCTTGGCAGATGCATTTGTTGATCTGGATCTATTATTACACAACCCTGACCTTGCCAAAGTGAAAATATATCAGCATGATTGGATTGTGAAATGAACTAGATGTTTGACATATAAGGACTTTAACACATTTTTGTTTGGTCACAAAAGGTTTTGTGTTATGACTGATTATTTGGCTAAGTGCCCATCTCTGCAAATACGAATCCAACTTCTTCGATTTAGGCTGAATCTCTGGCCAACAATATGTGTTCGCCAGGAGAAAAATAATAGCACCTGAACAAAATTTCTGTCGCTTTTGTAAGAATCGAACAGTGAGAGAAACACTCCAACATTGCATTGTAATATGTCCAGCGCTGAATGATAAGCGAGAAATATATTTTAAGAATCTTATTGTGTCCTACCAATTTATGGATCCAGATGAAATTTGGTATTGTTTTATTAAAAATATGAAATGAGGTGTCAGTATTGCGATAGCTCAATATTTGGAATCTCTTTTTCCTTTCATTCAAAAGTAATATATGGTCTCTATAAATTGTATTGTTGGAAAAACAGTTTAGATACATCTTGTTGAAAGTTTTAAATGATTTCCTTTGTGTAAGAAATGTAAATATCAATTGATTTAAAATGTACAGTATGTATGTGTATATGTTATGTTTTGCTTGTATTTTATATTTGAAAGGTTGATTTTATCATCTAACCAAATAAAAAATAATAAACAATATATATATATATATATATATATATATATATATATATATATATATATATATATATTCACTATTATAAATATACAGTGCAATAGTTTAGTAAACCATGAGGGGTTTGCAAACTAAATCACTTCTAGCAACACCCAATGTCAGCAGATCAAGTGAAATTAAATGATTTGCCCAGGATGAAATCAATAATTGGACCCAGGCTGTGATTTAAGCACTTGACTATATATATTCCCACTGATAGATCATACATATTTTTTAAGGTTTGGGTTTCCAAAAACAAAATAAGTCGTTTTTCTATCAATGACTTGAAAAGTCCACACATCACATAAGAAACCAACCTGACATTACATACATTGTTATATAAATAGGTCAAGCAAAAGATACGTATAGCTTTATTTTTACCATCTTGAATGCACAGTTGCAGTAGCAGCTTGCAAAGGAAAGTGGACCTAAAAAAATATCATTTGGTTTAAAAAACGTTATTCCCAGTGAAGGAGAATTCATTATAAGGTAATCTGCTTGAGTCATTATTTTACACGGCATGCAGCATTATACTCCCCTCTAATTTATCATCACACACCAACAACACGTTTTAAGGGACAACAGTCCTTATCCAGACACCCCTTTGTCTGGATCATCAACTTCTAATCGGTTTATTGAAATGAGGTTGACACAAAGCTGAAAATGGAGGTGCTGGTTTAGCATTCATTCTTATGTAAGTGGCTGTAGTTTAATTGTTTACTTGTTCATTCATTAGATTTGATGCATTTGGTGGCCATAGCATCACCTAATGTCCAAAACATTGATACTGTAAAACAGAAAGGGGAGTTCAGGAGCAGTCTATTGCATTGGCATTTCAACCTGCCAACGCTTGGCGATGAAATAGCTGAGGCACCAGCTTGGCCTTGGTTTTTGAAGGAGGGCTGTGGGTCTGTCATTTCTGACTGTGCTTTAATTAGTTCCTCCCTTCTTCATATCTTCTTTGTTATTGTTATTGTTATTTTGCATTTATATAGCACCTTATATACCATTGGTATGGTCTGAAGGCGCTGGTAGGTTGAACGCCCTTGGGAACCGAAGTTCGGGTCAGTGGAGAGATTAGAGAGAGTCCAAAGGTGCGTGTGCGCACCGGTATGTGTGCAGCTGGTGCGGAATTCATGTGGTAGCTGCTTCTTAGCGGTCGGTGTGGTGGTTGAGAGATCAGGGGTATGTGTTCGGTCTGGCCGGAATTATCCAGACCGAGTGTGGCAGCGTTAGGCCTGAGGAGAAACGCCTGGCTGGGGATGTGAGACCAGCCATGTTTACTTAGAGTGATGGGGGGTGAGCGGCAGATGTTGATATGAGAACAGTTATACCGAATGGTGTCATAGTATCTCTGTGTTCTAGTTGAATGGTGGTGTAAGGAGAGATTAAGCGTGGGGTGTGATATGAAGTATGCTCTTTCAAAGGTTCCTTGCATTCCAAAACAAAATATGCACGTCACGCATTTCTGAGCGGTCAGGTTCCGTTCTATGTGTTTTGTTTCTCATCCGCTCTATGCACTATTCACCTATACACTCATTTGTTCCATGCGTTCATCCGCTCCACACACTCGTCTGCTCCACACACTCATTTGCTCTACACACACTTGTTCGCTCTCCACACACTCGTTCGCTCTCCACACCCTCGTTCGCTCTCCACACCCTCGTTCGCTCTCCACACCCTCGTTCGTGCTCCACACATTCGTTCGCTCTCTAAGCACTTGTTTGCTCTCCACACACTCGTTCGCTCTCCACACACTCGTTCGCTACTCGGCCGCTCTCTGCACACTCGGCCGCTCTCCGCACACCCGGCTGCTCTCTGCACACTCAGCTGCTCTACACACTCAGCCGCTCTACACACTCAGGTGCTCTACACACTCAGCTGCTCTCCACACTCAGCCGCTCTCCACACTCAGCCGCTCCCCACACTCAGCCGCTCCCCACACTCAGCCGCTCCCACACTCAGCCGCTCCCACATTCAGCCGCTCCCCACGCTCCTCCGCTCTCCACGCTCCTCCGCTCTCCATGCTCCTCCGCTCTCCACGGTCCTCTGCTCTCCACGGTCCTCTGCTCTGCACGCTCTTCCGCTCTCCACGCTCCTCCCCTCTCTACACTCAACCTCTCTCTACACTCATGTGCTCTTCACATTCATCCGTCTTCCACATTCATTTGCTCTTCATATTCGTCGACTCTTTACACTCAACCGACCTCCACACTCATCCGCGCTCCACACTCGTCCGCCAGCAGGGCTCATCCTCCACGCTCATCTACATTCATCTATATTCATTCGGTCTCCCATTCAGCCCTCTCACCCTCTGCACTCATCCGCCCTCCTCATTCATCTGTTCCCGACACTCATCCGCTCTCGACACTCATCCGCTCTCGACACTCATCCGCTCTCCATACTCATCCGCTCTCTACACGCTTCCGCTTTCTACACTCATCCGCTCTCCACACTCATCCGCACCCCCCACTCAGTCGCTCCCCCATTCAGTCGCTCCCCCCACCGCTCTCCACAACTCAACCGCTCCCCCCACTCAGTCGCTCCCCCCACTCAGTCGCTCCTCCCACTCAGTCGCTCCCCCCACTCAGTCGCTCCCTCGACTCAGTCGGTCCCATGCTTCTCTACTCTCCACGCGCCTCCGCTCTCCACGCTCCTCCACTCTCAACGCTCTTCTGCTCTGCACGTTCCTCCGCTCTGCACGCTCTTCCATTCTCCACATGCCTCCGCTCTCTACACACAACCGCTCTCCATACTCGACCGCTCTCTACACTCAACTGCTCTCCACACTCTTCCATCCTCCACATTCATTTGCTCTTCATATTCATCCGCTCTCCACACTCAACCGTCCTCTACACTCATCCGCCAATAGCATTCATCCTCCACACTCATCCACGCTCATCTATACTCATCCACACTCATCCTTTCTCATTTGCTCACCCCACTCATCCGCTCACGTCCTCCACACTCATCCGCTCTCCACAATCAACCGCTCTCCACGCTCGTCGGGTCTCCACGCTCATCCGCTCTCCACGCTCCCCCGCTCTCCACGCTCCTACACTCAACTGCTCTCTACACTCAACCGCTCTCTACACTCATGTGTTCTCCACATTCATCCGTCTTCCACATTCATTTGCTCTCCACATTCGTCCGCTCTTTACACTCAATCGACCTACACACTCAACTGCCCTCCACACTCATCCGCCATCAGCGTTCATCCTCCACGCTCATCCATACTCATCTATACTCATTCGGTCTCCCCACTCAGCCCTCTCACCCTCCACACTCATCCGCCCTCCTCATTCATCCGCTCTCGACACTCATCCGCTCTCGCCACTCATCCGCTCTCTACACTCATTCGCTCTCCACACTCATCCATTCTCCACACTCATCCGTTCTCCACACTCAGTCGCTCCCACCAATCAGTCGCTCCCATGCTTCTCTGCTCTCTACGCGCCTCCGCTCTCCACGCTCCTCAACTCTCAACGCTCTGCACGCTCTTCCGCTCTGCACGCTCTTCCGCTCTCTACGCTCAACTGCTGTCTACACTCAACCACTCCCTACACTCAACTGCTCTCCACACTCTTCCATTCTCTACATTCACTTGCTCTTCATATTCATCCGCTCTCCACACTCAACTGTCCTCCACACTCATCCGCCAACAGCATTCATCCTCCACACTCATCCACACTCATCCTTACTCATTCGTTCTCCCCACTCATCCGCTCACGCCCTCCACACTCTTCCGCTCTCCACGCTCGTCCGGTCTCCACGCTCATCCACTCTCCACGCTTTCTACATTCCCAGTGATTTATTCCTATTATCCACTTCACTGTTTAGATCTACATTACTCGTTTTAGTTCTGTTTGTCATTGTAGGTTACAGTCTGGTTAGTTTAGCTGTACATTGTTTATTTTTTTTTTTTTTTTTTTTTTGGTGGTTTGCTGGGTCGGTGATATTGTGATGATTGATGATGCTGGTTTGGAACCGGTTGGTTTTAGGGAAAGAGCCAGGTTTTCAGTAGTTTGCGGAATGCCGTTAAGTCCTCAGTTAGGCGGATGTGGGGAGGGAGCGAGTTCCATAGGGTTGGGACCAGGGCTGAGAATGATGCTCCACCTAACCTGACTGAGTTTGTCTTGGGAATTACTAGGAGGCCGGCTGAGCTTGATCTAAGAGTGCGAGTGGGGTGATAAGGTATTAGCTTTTCTTGAAGATATTGCGGTCCAGTTTTATGTAGTGCTCGATGGGTCTGGAAGCCAGTACAGTGTCTTGAGGGCTGGGGATACGTGGTCTCTTGGACCAAGCGCAAGTAGCACTTTGGCCGCCGCGTTTTGTGCTCTTTGGAGTTTATTCAGTTGGTAGGCATGAATTCCGAGGTATAGGGGGTTTCCGTAGTCCAGACTTGATATGACGATTGATTGGACCGCGGAAACTCTGTTGGGAAATGAGAGATATGGAAAGATGCGCCTAAGGTTTTTGAGGTGGTAGTGGCAGGACTTTGAGACATTGTTGACTTGGCGCGAGAGTGTTAGGTCGGAGTCAAGGGTGCATCCAAGATTTTTCACTGTGTTGGAGGGTGTCGGTGAGTTGCCCATGGCGAGTGGCCAGGGTAGTGGGTGCGGAAGAAGATCGGAGTTGCCGCAAACCATGATTTCTGTTTTGGATGGGTTTAACAAGAGTTGGCTTTGGGTCATCCAGCGTTCTATGTTAAGTAGGCAGGATGCCAGATCAGGTCGGGAGTTGGGTTTCGCGTTCAAGATTTTTAGAATTAGTTGAGTGTCGTTGGCGTTATTGTAACACAGGATGTTGTGTGAACAAATTATTGGTGGGAGGGTGATGAGGTAGAGATTGAATAGGAGGGTGGATAGACATGCTCCTTGTGGGATTCCTGTGTCGACTGGTCAGGCTTGGGAGGTAAAGTTGGAGAGTGTCGTTATTTGGTGCCTGTCTTTGAGGAACAAAGCTATCCATTTAAGGGCAGTTCCACGTATTCCTAGGGAGTGGAGGCGGTCAAGGAGGATTGAGTGATTGATTGTGTCAAGAGCGGCCGATAGGTCGAGAAGGATTAATGCGGCCATCCCGCGGAGTCGGCTGTCATTTTAAGGTCATCCCAGATCGAGGTTAGGGTGGTTTCAGTTCCGTGACGGGTTCTGAATCCTGATTGGGTGGGCTCTAGGAGATTGTTGGCTTCAACAAAGGCATTTAGTTGGGAGTAGGCGGTTCGGTCAATGAGTTTGGCAAGGAACCTAGTGTTTGAGATGGGGCGGTAGTTTTTGGGCTCGAGAGGGTCGAGCGAAAGTTTTTTAATTAGAGGTTTGACGTGCACCAATTTGAATGCGTTTGGAAAGATACCGGAAGAAAGGGAGGCATTTATGATAGATCTTGCGTGTTCTCCTGCGCAGGTGGAGGCAAAGATTTCTTTTAGGGTTGTGGCTGGGCAGGGGTCTGATTGTGATCCAGATGGTTTGCGGGCAGATAGGAGTTTGAGAAATAGTTCTGGTGATATTGGATTGAAGGATACGAACGTTGGTTGTGTAGAGGTCGCAGCTGATGGGCTGGCCGGTACGGGCAGAGGATTGCCTGGTGGCTGTAAGAGAGCCAGTTTGGTGGTTAGAGTTTTTGTCCTCTCCCCCTGTACCTCCCACGGTGGTACATCCCTCAGTGTGCTGTTAATATATGTGGTGGTGTTTGTGACGTGTATGTGCGAGTTTGGGGATTTTGTGGTAGTACTAGACCCGTTTGTCTACTGTGGAGTGGCCCACCTCAGCCCCAACTACACCCCGGAAGGCAGCGAGCTGCAGGTGAGGGCACACGCGATGGTGGTGTACATGATATTGTTGGTGTTCGCCGTTGATGTATGTGGCTGTGTTTGTAATGTGTATGTGCCTCTTAGGGGATTTTGAGCCAGTACTAGACCAATGTGTGTTATGTGGAGTGGGTGTCTTTTGTGGCATGTATGTCGGTGGAATCCGGTTTTTTGGTGTTTTTTAAAAATGTGAATGAAAACTGAATTTGTAATATTATGTATTTGAAATAAATACTGTCTCCTGTGTTTTTCTACTTTTTTGAATAGGGCAACATTTAACATTATAAATTGATAATATATTAGCACAACCATCGCGTGAGGTAATGATGCGAGGAGTGGTGGCACAAGAGAGCGGGAAACGAAATAGGGGAGGGGCTGCTCGAAGTTGTTGAGATTGGTTGCAGTGTTCATTTTAAGCCCCTTTCTGGCTCTGACTATGCCATAAGAGTCCTGGCCCTGTGATAAGGAGGGTGGTGCTACAGGACCCGGAGCTAGTCCATGTGAAAGCCTTCCGACAATCAGGGATGTGGCAGCGCCCCCTCTGACCATGCGGGGCAGACAACTGCTTCTCTCGCCATGTGCGCTATGTTTCCACTTCACAGTCAGCACCCCTCCACCGCATCTGCGCAATTTAGCGCATCAAACATCTATACGGAAAACTGAAGTAAATGTGCACTGTGGCCTAGAAGGTCACTGTCTGCAGAATAGTGTGCTTGCTCCCCCCTGTCCCCCTTCGTTCTTCTCTGACTTCCTCCAAAACCCCCAGTTTAAGCTCGTTCCTGCTACAGAGATCTGTGCAATCAGAGCTTTGTTTCATTACTGCTGTAGTTATCTGTGTGCAGGGAAGATGTCAGGGCCTTTCAACACTTTCAGAAAGGGGCCTCAGGTGGGCCCAGGCAACTGCCCCTATTTGCCAGTCAAAAGTCTTATAATACAGCAATATATTCCTTTATTTCTAGGGCTTAAAATGTGCTCTTTGCAGCACTCTTTACAAACTGCATTTGCTGCAGCCCTCCTGGCTGTGGCTTCCCTTGGAGTATACAGACATGTTATCACCTCGTTGCCTTTTAACCCTGACAATGAAGTGGACAAAAAAGGATCTATAGCTTTCCGGTGGTCATTTAGTGTTTCAGCTCCAAGCTGGCAATCTCGCAATATCTATGTCTATCAACTTCCCTCTGTGTTTCTCTGTCTCCATTATAATGTATGGGCCTCAGACTGATTTCCTCTCTAAGCAAGGATGGCCCCAAACCATTGTGTTGAAATAGGCACCCACAAATCTTAAGCCAGGCCTGTCTGTGCGACCTGGGCTCATATCTCAGCAGGACGATGTTAGCCATGGTGTAGTGGTCTGCATGCTGTTACTTTGTCTCTCCCTCTCTCTGTGCGCTGTCGCTCTCTCTCTTCCCTTGTGTGCTGTCGCTTTTTCTCTCTCCCCACGCACACTGTCATTCTCTCTCTCTGTAAGTGCGCGGTCTATCTCCATGCACACGCTGTCACTCTCTCTCTCTCTCTGCGCACTGTCTCTATCTCTCCCCACACATGCTGTTGCTCACTCTCTCTCTCTCTCCCTCTCTCTCTCTCCACGCACGCTGTCACTATATCTACCCACACATGCTGTCGCTCTCTCTGGCACTCTTAAAGATATTCCCTTATTCCCTCTTCTCCAACTCTCACTGTTGCTCTCAGACCTTACTTTTTTGCTCATCCTTCCTCTCATACTAACTTTTTCTCTTTCTCGCTCACCATTTCTCGCTCATATTTCCTTTTGCTCATCATTGGCACCCTCGCTCAATGGTTTCCTCCTTTGCTCCATTAGCCTTCTCATTCCATTGCATATCCTCCTTTCAAACTTTCCACTCTCCGCCTTGCACCCGGGTGCCTATAAATGCAAAATGCAAAGAACAGCAATAAACACAAAAGCTATTGGCATTGCCAGTGCTTGTTGTTCTATTGCAGCTGTGACTGCGTATAGGTGGGCGGCTAGGGTGAGCACCCGCCCACCTGGCATCACAAATATGCTCCCCTTTTGCTCCTTTCGCTCCAGCTTCCATTTTCTCCCATACAGCAGTCTTTTGCCCTCCTTTTATCTTTACTAGCAATTTCCTCTCTACTATCCCACTCTTTCCTGCTCTTTTTAAACCCTATGTCATCCATCCTCTTGTCTCATTGCCTTATCCTCCTCTCGCCTTTGCATTCTCCATTTCTGTCAAAGGTTCTTTGTTATAAAGATACCGCTCTCTTCCTCAGTTTGCTGCCAATCGCGTACTCATCTGCCTTCCTTCACTAAATCTGCCCCTCCTTTATTTACCCATGTCCACCAGTTGCCTTTTCATTGCTGCTCCTCCACAGCCAATTCCTCACTCACTTGCCTCCCTTCTCTCTCTTTCTCCTGCCCTCCCTGCCTGAGTCTTTAGACCTCCATTTTCCCCATTCTCCTTACACTCCTAAACCCCCTGCTCTCTATTTCCCCGCCCTTTAATCCTCTTCACCCTGCATATCCCCTCACTATTCTGCCTTATTAGCTATTGCCCCATTCTCCTGCCTTCGTTCATTCTCTGTACCCATTCATCCTTTTACCCTCACCAGGCTCCCTTCAATCACCTCATCTCCTGCCTTCCCTCACTCTCAATCTCGCCCTCCCGCTTCTGCACTCATTCATTCTCCGCTCTCCTGTCCAATCAGTGTTCATGTTACCTGTCCCTTCTCTACTTGTTTCCTCTCACTATCCTGCCCTTAGTCCCTCTCCATTTCCATTCACTGCCCTGCAGGAGAGCCCTGTGGATATGTAGGTGGTGGGTTGGCGTTAAGGGGTCCTTCAAGTGTCACAAGCAGCACCAACAACAAAGGTAACCCCTGGTATGTTTTGAGATTAAACAGTGAACTCCTTTAAGTGATTGATGTTCAATATCATTTCAAGTGGGTGGTGTAAAAACACAGGGGAAATGCACAAAATTATTATGTATGCTTTAGGAATTATCCTCTGAAACCACCCTTGTAATGTCTCCTCCCATTGCCTTGAACACTATAATTTCCAGCATTAGCTCCAGGCTTGATCTTTCAATATTACCACCATTGACAGCAAAACCTTTCGCTAGCTAGAGTCAGACCCCCCCCCACTCCCAACACAGAAAACTTTAAAATAAAACAAACTTTTAAAAAGTAGCATTTTTCCCTACAGTTCATCAGTGTGCAACCCTGCCCACTCTAGGCTCTGCCTCCATGACCCGCCCACCTGGTGCCCCCTGTCATTTTTGCAAACTGGGCCCTTTGCCTTAAATCTGACACCAGTCAATTTATGCACATTTGCGCTTTGCACATTTGACATAGTTATCCATTTAATTAGAGCCATTGCCATTGTGGGGGAAGAGGAGGAGATGAATTACCCAGTTCCTAGAGGCCCCGACCACGGTGCTAGACTCTAAGTGCCCACTATCTGACATATGGAGATTATAAGAAAAAATGATCAGTCCATGGGAAGAAGACGAGACTGCCGGCATTAACTAATTCAGAATGACTAAACATGCAATCCAAAGTATGCCCTGCTGCGTGAGTGGGAGATGAGACCAGCAGGGCCAGGCCTCCATTAAAGTGTCATCTCCCACTCACGCAGCAGGGCACACATTGGATTGCATTTTTAGCCATTCTGAATTAGTGAATGCTGGCACTCTTCTTCTTCTTCTCATGGACTGGTCGTGCTGGCAATCCTTTCACGACTGATTCGTCGCAGGACAGCTTTGCTTGCCCCTCTAGGATGTTCGCTTATATCCTCCATAAGTGGGATAATGGGCATCGAAAGATCTAGCGCCCCCTTCTTTGGAGTTACTGGGGCGTCCAGGGAACAGGAATGTTCAGCCCCCCACCAATCAATGACTCTTGATACATTGTATCAAAACGTATCTAAGGCTTTGAACCAGCTAGCACCTGGTGTACCCAAACTCCCTAGTAGAGGTGGTCAGAAGCTGAACCTCTGTTTTTTTCTGGTACTTAAATAAAAAAAAAAGAATGGGTATGGAGAAAACACTACTATTTAAAAGCCAGAACTAACTAAGCAAATGTGTATTAATAAAAACGCTGGTAAAGGTTAAGTATTCTTAATGTACACTGCGTTTTTTCTCAAACGCCAATATGGCTAATACTGCTTAAAGTGCTGTCAGAGGTGCGCTCCCCTAAAGCCATAAGAACATCCTTCAACCCATCTCAGGCTTTTCTGATGACTTGGCCCAATTTTCTTTGAAATGAAATGTTTTATGACACAGAAAGAGTTGGCTCCTTTTCTGGGTTTTAATAGCTAATCCACCTCAGAAAGGAAGCTCGAGGTCATGACTCCTAAGGAAACCTTTTCCACTTTTTAACCCATATTGGAATCTTCCTTTCTGGTGATTATGTCCACACTCACCGTCCAACTGTTTTCTCCCCATGCACCTGGTCCTGCCAGAATCGTAAAAGATATAGAAACGTTGGTGATCTCCGACCTTTGTGAAATTATAAACAGCTTCTTTGAATCAGGCTTGATACCTGACTACATGAAACTACAGACAATCACACCATTATTTAAAAAAACGTCTTTGGAAGTGAGCAATTTAGCAGACTTTCACCCAATTTACCTGCTTCCTTTTCAGAGAAACTTGATGAAAGTGGTTGCAATGTTTCAAGTTTAATATTTTGTTGATGAACATGGGCAGCCAGCTGATGCCCAGGCTGGTTTTCATCCTGCCTGTAATATGACATTATAGAGGTGTAGTTGCTCTGATGCCGGTGGACCTTTCTGCTGCTTTTGAAACCATTGGCTACTCTATCCTCTTCACTTGTCTCCATAGTATAGCCATCAGATACAAAACCCTGGCCTGGCTTACTTATTATCTGACAGGCAGAGTTCAATGCGTATTTCTACCTCTGTTGCTGTCTTAAACTATACCAAGTGGGATCTTGCGCAAGCCGTACTTCAAGCTCTGGAAGGATGTCCAACAGGAAGGGGTCCAGATGAGACGATTTGGCAGTTCCTTAGAGGTAACATCATTGAGGGTTGGATCAAGGGTCCCAAAACCCTTGTTGAAAGGTATGTAGTAACCAGCGATGACAACAAAGGTTCTCACCTGAGTCTGAATAGTGGGGCTTTCCAAATCACTCCACTGCCTTGACTTTGGCCTGGAGAGACTGTATCATACTACCCACTTGGTGTCCTATATAATTAACAGTACCCTATGCTATCTGGTAGTCAAGCCAGCCTTCTGCATGGATTGAAGAACCTGTTTCAGGGAGGAATAATGGTCTTCCCATCTATAGCTGAAGACAGCAACATCATCTAGATATGCAATACTGGTGTCTTCTAACACAGATAGGATCTGATTCAATATCCTCTGAAATGCTAACAGGTGCATTTTGTTTAACCAAAAAGGCACTCTCTCACTTTGGCCTTCTGGTCGTGGCATTACTCCATGATCACTTGGCTGGCCTTTAGATTCTTTGTGCGCTGTTCTTTGTCCATCATGCATTTTAGGCCAAGTATATAATCCACTATGTCATGGGAAAGAGTTCAGGGATTGCCCTCCCATATTTCCAGCACCAGGCTTAGGAGACCCATAACAGGACAGCCAAATAAGAGCTCAAACAGACTGAATTCTACTCTTCCATGTCTTTTCATCGAAACTGTTTAATCTATACATTTTTCCATCGAATATTTTCTAACGAAAAAATGTTAATTGAATGCATTTATTTTCTTTTTTTCGGGGTGGGTCCCCCCAACCCCCAACTAAGGACCCTTTAAATCCCACACCAAACATTTTGCAAACAAAGTGAACTCTTTACCCCACACAAAAATGCATTCGATGAACATTTTTTCGTTAGGAAATATTCAATGGAACATTTTTAGATTAAGCATTTTGTCGATTTTGAATACCGAATTCTACATTGCTCTGTGGCACCTCCCGGTAAGCAAACATAAGGCATGGTAGGAAAATATCCCACTTTCTCCTCAGGTTCTCCTCTTTTGGGCCACCTATTATGCAATTCAGGGTCTTGTTAAACCACCTAACAAGCCCATTGTTTTGTGGGTGGGAGGCTGTGGTGAACCATATTCATCTCACGTGGTCTTCATATACACCGAGATGAATTTGGATCCCCTGTTAGAAATAACTTCTTTAGAGAACCCCACACGAGAGAATATCCCTATGAAAGCCTTTGTCATCACAAGGGTTTTGATGCTCCTCAAGGGTACAGCCTCTGGGTACCCGATGGCATGGTCTACCAGAGGTGTTCTGATGATCCAAAGGACGCAGCGTGTCCATGCCTATTCTCTTGAAAGACTGGACAACCACTGAAAGTGAAATTAGGAGGGCCTTTGCTGCACCACCAGACTTACCGGACACTTGGCAAATATGTTAAGGACTTACAAATTCCTTAATTCTTCCACCCATCTGAAGCCATTAAAAAATGGCCAGGCAGCCTGTTGCCTGTCTTGGTCATTTCTAAGTGACCAATGAAAGCAATTCCGTGAGCCAAGCCAAGTCCAGTAGGATCCTCCTAAAGCATTGGGGCACAACCAACCTCTGGTTGTATCCTGGCTCAGACTTCTTGACTCACTGTATAGAATACCATTCTCCAAGAATATTGTGAATATCACAGGGGCTTACCTCTGAGCTTGTTTCGCTGCCTACTCAGGCAGATCGGTCAGAGTGGCATAATCCCTTGCAAAAGACAGCCTGACTTGGACATCAAGCTTATGCCAACTTAATCAGTTCTGGCAGGCCCTTGAGGTCTAAAACTACTTTGTCTTCAATTACTTCATTACTTAAGGGACAGTCCACCGGAATTGTGTCTGAGAGCGACAGCACTGGGAGGGCTTTTCTCTACAACTAAACTCTGCGATAGAGCAGCAAATTCCATAACTTGTCTGGACCAGGAATTAGCTGATCCTCTTGCACCCACCATCACCGGACAGAGATGATACTCACAGCTGTATGACATAGTGTTGGGGCTTTGTTCCCATTTATGAAGACATGCTCCTAAATGATCTATTTGTGGGAACCCAGTACCATTCCCACCCAATCACTAGAAAGCATTCGGCCAGGCCCTGCCCTAGTGGAAATTCATCCTCTATGATGCCCACACACACTATGGCTTCCTCTGTCATGAGGGTAGCACTAAGGCGTGCTTGGTTTTACCCTTGCAAACTCTCCTCTTTTATGTGTCATCTCTCCACATAGAAAGCAGGCTTTTGGGGCTGTTCATGCAGGTGACCCAGTATTAGGGGTACCCTCACTCCTCTCTGAGGGAGCTGACAACTATGTGGTGGGGATATCCCATCATTCGTTTGTGGTCCTTTCCTGGCAGTAAGGTGTGGACATGTGTCCTTGCCCTTCTTAGGTTTTTTTTAACGTATTGCCTTCTCATCTGTCTTAGATGTGGTTGTCGGAGCCTTTTTCTGGACACAAGTGCTTACATACCAGTTGGCACTCTTGGCAAGCTCCCTAGGTAGTGTAAATCCATCTCATAATTCTTGAGAGTATTCTCATTTGCCAAGAAACGGTACATGCCCTCAAACGTGTCAACTTAGTTACCTTTGAGCCACCTAGTGAGATACTTCAAGGATGTGCAAACACCTCAAAGGATTTACCCCCTTTTTTGTGAGCTCTCTAAACCAATCACATATGTCTCTCCTCACCTTACATGGTTGGACCAAGTCATTGGGGAAATGGTGCTTATGCTTCCACAGTATCAAAAGAGTAGGCTGAGCTTCTCAGAGTTGATTCTCCAAAATTCTGCTGTCGAGTTGGGAGAATTTCTATAAACTCATCATGCTCTTTTGAACTGAAGCCGAATTGTGTGTACGATTTTCTTTGGAAATAACCTTACTCTTTAGAGGATTGATGGACGAAGCGTAATTAAGTGGTGGACATTAAACATAATACTCCTGGTCGCAGCATCAGCCACCCTCTAGAGCATTCCATAGGGATTATTCCTTTACAAAAACTCTGGGACGTGGCCTATGGATTGACCTTCCCACAACAGCAGAGCACAGATTGACATGTGGAATTCCTCATCCAGCAATCACTTGATTGTAAAACTCCAGCCATTCCAAGGCAATTGTGAACATCTGTTCCACAGCTCAGGAGAGGATGTTAGGAATTATGTTAATAAAGGAGATTCTCATCTGCCATCTATAATAATCTATGCATTGAGTCTTTGTGATGCCAGAGTAACCCCTTTTTTCACTTGTGTTCAGGTAACATGAGGAAGAAATTACCTAAGAGCAAAATGGACTATTCTCACCTACAACAGATTAATATAATTATCATTAGGTGACGACAGATCACCTCAATTACAACTTGCCTATGTGAACTCCCAATCGATGAAAAATATACGTGACAAAGCCTGCCTGATTAGGTCAAACGAGAACGAATTCACTGTACAATCCACCACAATAAACCCCATTGAAGGCGACATAGAAGAGAACATATCATAACATCTTACACTGGCCCTTAACATTTTTAAGAGATTGGCTTTAAGGCAGCCATTGAAGGCCCCGCACCCAAACTCTGGGCCGGATGCAGTATTATAAAGTATGAAATCATTCACCAAAATGCAAAGGAATTGGGCAATCTGAAAATGATCAACTGGACACAACAGATGGCATGTATCCAGGGCATGCAGTATTGAGTAAGCTGGGAGATAGGCAGACACTGTGCTCCATCTGCTGGGCATCTTCTACGAATGCATGTGAAATAAAGGGTAACATCAACCGCAAGAACTCATCCATCCTGCATTTGGATAAATAATCATGTAACAATACGGGACAATGCTATCTTTTCACCGGCACGATTCTGTGGGTCATGTCTCCATGGCAATAATAGTTTTACATTGGAGTGAGGCGGACTGATATTATGTTATTGTGATTTGGGCCACACACTGCTGTCTTTTTCATGGTCTCCAGGTGAAAAGGTAGGAGGGCTTGCGGAGGGGTGTGTGTGGCTAGTGCGCTTGAGAGGCAGATCGCTAGGGAGTTGTGATGTGATGTTCAGTTCGGAAAAATTGGTCATTGGGTGTTGGGTTTGTTTTTGTGGTTGGTGGAAGTTAGGTGGTGTTCAGTGTATGAGTGTGTGTGAGATGTATTGTGTGTCTAAGCTTTAATTTTCAGCAGTTTGTTGGCTTTGGTTGGGTGTTGCAGAGTGTGTGCAGTTTGTAGTGGTTTTATGTTTCTGATGTGGTTGTAATATTGGTGGGATTCGTTTGGTATTTGAGGGTGAGTAAGCAGGATATTAGAAGTTTTTGAGTACGGTTAGTGATGGGCATCATTTCTGCCTTTTTCTGCTTTTGGTTCAGATGGTCTGGAAGGGATCATATTCTTCCATAGTGGTTTTCGTTCAATGTTCTTTTGCATTGGGTGTCCAGGCTTTCTA
Source organism: Ambystoma mexicanum (assembly GCF_040938575.1). NCBI lineage: Eukaryota > Metazoa > Chordata > Amphibia > Caudata > Ambystomatidae > Ambystoma > Ambystoma mexicanum. Next base: position 215,870,182 of record NC_090929.1, on the reverse strand, counting down.
TCATAAGGGTTTCAGTTATTTTCGGAGTTTCCTCTTCAACATTGTTTCCTGTTTAGCCCAGTGAGTTAAAAAGCCATAATTTTAGCAGTTTCTTGAATTTTGGGATATTTTCTGTATTTGTATTTCCTTCAGGAGTGAAATCCAAAGGTTTGCCAACATGGAGGAGAAAGCTGATCCACCAAATTTCTGCTTAGCGTTTTGTTTAGGTTCAGGAGAATGTCATTGCTGGACCTTAGTGTTCTGTCTGGTTTGTAGACGGAGATTTTTCCTTGTTTGAATTCTGTTCCTTGCCCATAGATGGCTCTGTGAGTTATGCTCAGTGTTTTGAAGAACATTCTTTTTTTGATTGTTTAAAAATGTAGGGCTGTATGTGCTGGTCTGATATGTTCTTTCTAAGTGAGTCTGCGGAGTAGTCTTGCTACAGCATTCTGTTTTCACTGTACTTTTATGGTGAGGTATTCTGGCATACTGAGATAGATGCTGTTGGCGTAGTCTATTCTTGACATGAGGGAGATGATGGCAAGTGCTCTGTGTGGGAAGGTGCGGAAAGGATAGGATTGTGTATAGGCGGAAGAAGCACTTCTTTACTACTGCATTGACTTGTGGTTAGAGTGTTAGGTCATTTTCCAGTAAGATTCCCAGGTTGTTAACCACTTTTGAAGGTTCCAGTCTGTTTGACATTTGGGGAGGCCATGGGATGTGGTGTTGGTTCGATAGGTTGTTGGGAGTGATCATGATTTCTGTTTTGTCCGGGTTGAGTTTGAGGCTGTTAGTACTCATCCAGTTGCTTATTTCTGTGAGGCAGTTGATAATAGTTGGGTCTTGTTCTCCACCAATATTGATTTTGCAGATGGTTTGTGTTTCATCTGCGTAGTATTAGCATACGAGTTCATGTCTTATGATGAGGTCGATGAAAGGGGTCATGCATATGTTGAAGAGGAGTGGTGAGAGTGATTAACCTTGTGGGACTCTGCACGTTGTTGTGTGTGGTGCTGATTTGAAGGGAGTTAGCCATATTTTTTAAATTTGTTCAATCAGGAAGGATTTTATCCATACTAATGCAGTGTTGAGGATTCCTATTTTCTCAAGTCCCTTGATTAGTGTTTTGTGGTCGAATGTGTTGAACACTGCTGCTAGGTTGAGTAATATCAGTGGCATTTGAGTCTGCATTGGTTTTAAGCTTGTTCCATATAGATGGTAGTGTTATTTCCATTCCTCCCATGGCTCTGAAGCCTACTTGTGACTGGTCTAGAATGCGGTTGTTTCCTACACATTGCAGGATTTGTTAGTAGACAGAGCTTTCTGAGACTTATGCCGGGTGCGGGATGTTTGAAAATGGTCAGTAGTTGGTAAGGTCTTCCTTGTTTCCTGCTGAAACTTCAAGGAGTGGTTTGATGTATACGGATTTGAAGGCTCTTGGCACGGTTCCTGTTGCTACTGAATGGTTAAAGAGGTTGAGGCAGGGATGGAGGAGGCTCAGAAAGGAAGAAAGGGATCAGGAAATACACTGGGGACAAGCGTTCATAGAGATTTCCCCATGGGTAATTTAAAAAAAACAGGGCTGGGTTTTTGGTGCATTCCTCATGAAAGGACAAATCCAAAAATTAACAGTGGTCAACAGTAATATCCGTAATTGCAGGGGGAGAATAGATGCCCTCAGTGAGGCTGAGAAGAGAGCCAATGGGACACAGAAGCACATTTTAAAAATGACAAAACAGGAAAGACGACAGGCATGGGTGGCAAACAAATGTAGTAGGACAAGGGTAAAGGAGGTGCAGTAGGTGGTGCTTGGGTTGAGTGAAGCGTAGACACTGTGAAAACGAACTGAGATTACTCTTATCCCAAGATAAACTAATCTCTTGGGTGAACATTTCCAACTTTGCAGATTTCCTCCTGCGGCCGCATGTTTGTCCCTCCCCTTTCCAAGCCCCATTGGTCTTACTGTGACTCTTTTCTTTGCGAGGCATTGCATGCCCTTGGTAAGAAACCAATAATTCAATCATCATCTCTGATCTAGAATATATATGCAGTTTTCAGAGAGCATAGGTGATGTGTTCTGCTTCTTGCTGTCTTTGACACTTTTTTATTTAACATCATGGAAAGGCTATTTCCTGGCAGTGAATACCAGATTGATTGTTCCTAGCTCACTCTTATCACAAATGTGTGTTTTCTAGGAGCTTCCTATACCCTTTAATTTGACAAATCAGTGCTCTTTTCTCCTTTGGCTTCCTTGGCTCTAAACCAAAGCTACCCTTGTTCTTCGACAAGCATCCAGACTCCCAACTGCCATATGCTTTTGGTCTCTCCCTTTCCAATTCGGGCCGAATTGTTGTATTTTGAGACTATTGTGTGACTCAGTATTTTCACATAATAACGCTGTTCCAGCTTGATTGCTTTTGTGTGGTGCAGTTCCATGTTTCTTGGTATTTTTCTGATGCACCATATCTCTCTTACACTATTCTTTTGTAATATAAGCAATTCAGGCTAGATCTTGTGGCAATTCGGACTCCATTCTTGAGTCTAGGATATACCTAATAGCTTAAATAGTAAATTCCTGCAAACAAACTAGTATCACTTTGATGACTGAATGTATCTACTTGAGTGTCATACTCCACTTGTATCCACATGTATCTACTTGAATGTCTTTTCTGCTGCCAGTACCTATCTGTGGGTTAGTTTGGTGGCCTCTGTTGCACAGTGTTTCCCTATAGCAGTATAATCTCCCTGCAGCCCTTGCTCCTCTGCTTTGAGAGATTATCTGGTTTATGTGAGGGTCAGTGTTAAAATGGATTTCTAAAGTCTGGCCTGGTGGACAATAATTAGTAGACCACCCTAGTTTAGTGCAACAGGGGAACCTTCTGGACAAACCAGACCAATCTACAGTCGCTTGGCAGGCAGTCAAGACAATGGGCCTCATTACAAGCATGCCAGTGTGGAAACAACGGTGCCGGTAAGCCTACCGGCACCGTTGTTTCCGGACTGACAGATTACATATTTGCCTGCTGGAGCCGCTGTGCCCAGCAGGTCTGACCCCTACCGAACACAATGGCCACAGTAGGCAGACTGTCACGGAAGCACCGGTGTCGGTGCTTCCGTGTTCCCCATTCCCATAGAGTATGGGGAATTACTATGTACCGGCGCCTGACTTTCCAGACCGCCCGGGTTGTAATACCCCAGTGTTACCGGCAAGTCAGGTGCCGGTAAATATTTACGGGTCCGGCCGCAACCAGGCGGGAATATGGCACAGTTAACGCTGGAACCATAATGAGGCCCTAAGTCTCAGGAGGAGTGAGAGTGATTGGAAACCCACAATGTGCGCACACAGTAAAACTCCACAGTTTACCCTTAGACAGATGTATATCAAAAATACATTTATTATAGGCCTTTATAACAAAAACATGATTAAACCACAGTTATCAATAAACAATTACCACACACGCTTTTCACGCGATTTGTTTGGCGCGAGCGGGCTATGTGTATTCAGGGGTACGTGAGTGCGTTTTTCACACAATTTGGCTGGGGCGTGCGGGGTACGTGTATTCAGGGGTATGCAAGTGCGCTTTTCACGCAATTTGCCTGTGGGGTGGTCCCTCCCCCCGTCCCCATGCCCCGTAGGCAGTCCATGCCACAGGGGACCCCCCTACACCCATGGCCATGCCCCACAGGCAGCCCACACCACAGGGCCCCCCTTACACCGATGGCCATAGCCTGCAGGCAGCCCACATCACAGGGGACACCCCATCACCCGTGACCATGCCCCGGGGCAGCCCACATGACACCATACATTGCATTGCAGGCCCTGACTCATGACCCCCACAATGACGGGCGCCTGCAAGCAGGCCCTGAATCATGGCCCCCCCAACCAACCCATTGTCACAACATGCATTCATGTAGCAAACGTCCACCCTAATGCCACCCCACACTGCCCCCCCACATTACAACTCCACACCCATCCATTGTCCCCACTTCCCAGTACAGGCACCCAAAGACACGCACAACATGGCCACACAGCAATGACACCTGACTGAGGCAATGACGACTGACACATGCACCAAACAAATGAGAGCAGACAACACAAAGATATGACTGCATTGAAATGTATTAAAATAAATTAAATTGACCAAAGGAAAAGCAAACATGACAATGAAAAATAAATGAATGTCAATTGAAATGAAATACAAAATCCAAAGGAACATGAAATCCAAAAAAAATGCAAATCCTTAAACTGGTCCATGTCCAATGTCAAATAATACACATCCAAAAGGTAAACCAAAAAAAAAACATTCCTCCATGGGTAAAAATAATAAATAACAAAATACACAATACTCCAACTATGTACAAGGAATGTTTGAAGGGTTCATGATCCCAAAACAAAAACTTCCAAAAAACCCTATAAAAATACAACTATATACAAAAAGTGGAGCAATGTTCATGGACTCTAAAGAAAAAAGAAAAGAAAGGAAACCTAACCCTAAATAACTATTTACAATGGCGGCGGGCTAGTCCTACGGCTCACTGTTCTTAACAAGTGTTTTGTCCAGGGCATCATCCAACTTCGAGTTAATGGCCCGGAGGCGGGACTGTGCTCTATCCTCGAGGGCTCGCAGGGTTGCCACCATGTTCTCCACCAACTCCCTGTGAGTCTCCTTGAGGAACTCTGCCCACCTCTCTGCCCGCTGCATGGAGTTCTCCACCATGACCATGGTGAGCCGTGCCCTCTATGTCCACCGCCGCTATGCATCTATCTACCGGCCCATTTGCTGCCACATGGAAGACACACTTTGTCCAGGGTCCCCCTGCCCATTGGCCGATAATTGCCCCTGTGATGTACTTGGCCCCGAGTCCTGAAGTCTCCTACGTCCTGTGCCACCACGACAGCCTCCGGGAAGATGGCAACCCCGGGGGCCGTCATGCACGTGCCCTGCTCGAAGGTGCCTGCACAACCTCCATTGCCAGAGGTCCTGTTGCTGGGGTGACCACCTCTGCTGTACCTCTGACTCCCGACTGTGGCAGGGATGGTATCTCCACCAGCCTGGCTGCAGCAGGTCCACAGGGGGCCCTGGTGGCATGTGGGCCAGAAGATGGCATGAAGGATGACTGGTGCATAGTGGGTGAAGAGGAGGAGGTCGCAGGAGCGCCAATCACATGTAGGAGACCCGCGACAATGAGCCTTCCTAGCCAGTTCAGGATGGTACACACCTGTTTGTGATGACATGCGTGGTCTTGCAAGGAAGCACGCACATCATCACGAATGACGCGTGTGCGCATCGCGATACCAACTAGGATGGGCTCAACTCTGTCATGGATTGCCTCGTCCGGAGGTAGAGGAATGTCTGTTGACGTGGACAGTCCCCCTACCTGCGGAGGGGCCTGGTCTGCGGCATCCGTGCCGGTGCACAGTGATGCAGTCTCAGTATCAGTGACAGGATTAGGCACAGGCCCCTCCGCGGTGACCTGTGCTACCTCCTGCCCCTGGACTGCACCGGTGGCATCACCCCCTCCAGGCCCCATGTGCGGGTCTGATGCGGCCTCCTCCTCCTCCTCCTCCTCCTCAACCACCACCAACCTGGATGCCTCTGCACCGTCTTCCATACTGGATTGCTCCTGTGGGGTCTCACCTACCCCTTCTGTTGCCGAGGAGCCCACTTCCAACCTCGGCCTCTTGGGCATCCCCTCGGCATCTGCAGCCGTGGATGTGGCACCAGTCCCCTTGCTCCTGGAAGATGAAAAATGGTGGGAGGATGACTGGGCCCTGCATCTCCACCTGGTGGAGGCATCTCTGCACACTCCACAGTGCCGTCTGTGCCCTTTTCCTCAATCGCCACTGTAGATAGGGAGAGATTGAATACAAGCATCAGGGTACCGAACAATAGTCTGCTGGACACAAAGCAATTGCACATGAGTGGATGTCAAAAATCACTACCATCATCACCCTCCACAACACACGGATCAGTGCAAGCAACACACATCCACAAACAAGCATGGCACATGCAACAGACATTTGCATCCATGTCCAAGGCACTGTGTGAACATCAGAAGGGGGGCTAGACCTTACATGCATCATGGGACATGCACATCAGATGCACACACACCATTGGACAGTCATGCATCTGCCCATGTCTACATCCTTTTACAGAGCACACATTGGCAACTGTGCCGCCTCAGTCATTCAGTGATCGAGATGACCATGTGTCATGCATCCATGGCGTTTCCCAGTCACACACCCGCCACTCACACACACGCACATGTACAACGTACATGTCCATTAAGGTGTAATTAGCATTCATGTCTCACACCCCAGAAATGGCTCACTACAGACACAGACATGCAAACATGTGTGTGTCATCACATGCTGGTGCACATCATGCATTGCAACACAGACACCATTGATGTGGATCACGCTTGACTGGACTCACATGCAGCACCATCATGTCCCTGCACACAGACATCCATACATGGGGCATGCCAGACATACGGCCGAGGTGCATATTCCTGCCACACCTCGAAATGCACTATGCTGGACATGAACACATGGACACTTACCACTCGACTCCAGACGGATCTGCAACTCGAGGATCTGGAGGTGAAGCGCTGGGTATGTGCACTCCAGGACCCGCATCTGTATGTTGGTCAACTGGTCCCGGCCCCCCACTTCTCCACCAGCCTCAATGAGGCTCCAGGCCTTGCTGTGGGTCCTGGAGCTGAAGTCCTCCCAGCGCTTCTGGACGCATTGGTAGTCGTGGGATGCCACAACCTCTGCCTTGATGGCATCCACAATGTCCGACCAGATCCTCCTCTGTCCTTCCTTGTCAAGGCGTGATGTCGAGAAGGGGGCATCATAATGTCCCAGGACTTGCTCCACCAGGATGCCAACTTCATTGGCAGTGAAGCTGATAGCCCTCTGCCTCTCTGCCGGGGGGTTGCCACTGGCCCCAGATGGTGTCTGGCCTGAGTCAGGTGTGGGTGGGCAACTGGGTCCTTGGGCTGGGCTGTGGAGTGATGGAACAGCAGTCAGGAGTCTTCTGTTTCAGCAGAGGTGGTCGCAGCAACAGGACCTCTGGCAATGTCTTCTGTTCAGGCACCAAATAGCAGGGCAGGTTGGCAGCTGGCAGAATGAGTTGGCTGGCAGCAGCAGATGGCTCGTAGGAGGCTGCTCGTGGCTTTGGAGGGCAGGTAAATGGCTTCTGGGCTGGAGCGTGGTCTTACGTGTGTAGTTGCCTGCCCAGCTTTATGCAGAGTGACTCCGCACGTGAAAAAAGCATGTTAGGGTGAAATTTGAGGAAAGGCCCTTAGCGCGTAAGTGACTTGACGCATGCGGGCATTGCCTTCGGCAGGGGTTAAAGATCCACGTGGCACAGCAGTTCGCTATACGTGCTTTTCATGGAGTCAGAAGCGTGTGTTTCTACTACTTGTGGGTTCACACATGACATCTTCACAGCGCTTAAGGTTCGTACTTCTTGTTTTGGTGGGGGAGTTGCCTACGCGCATACGCGCAATATTTTTTTCTTTTCTACGCCAGGCAGACGGTGAGTCGCACATGCTTTTTTTTACTACTGTGGTTCCCCTTGTGTGTTGGGTACCCCGTTTTCGAGGTCACAGTAGCCTGCGTGTTCCATGAGTATGCTTTTTTTGTGTCCCTGGGTGCCACACCGTACTGCAGGAGGTTTATTCCAAGCACAGGGGGGTTGCATGCACGTTTATTAACATTTTTTGGGGTGCTTCAGCGTTGCCTGACCCGTCTATATTCATCAAGGGTCACATACAACCTTGCAGGAGCACAGGGGTGCGTCTAACATCACGTACCCTGCCCCCTTCACTCCAATTGCCCAGGACAATTTTAGTGTGCACCTCCCATTGGCAATACTCCATCTGTGCCATGGTTGGGAGGCCACCAAAAGGCAAGGGCAGCAAAGCTGGGCAACCTCCCAGGGCTGGGCATGGAGGGGCACGTAGCCGGGGTGGCCTGGGGCAGAGAGTCCATGGAGGCCAAGGTGGACACGGAGGGGGGAGTGGCCAGGGTGTTCCACAGGGGCAGGATGTCCAGCCACATGCTGGGACAGCCATGCCCCCTCCCCCTCCCAGCGGCTCAGGGAGATGCTGCTGCTCCAGTCATCCCCGGCATACATCTGACCCCACAGCCAGTGTCATCTGCTGGCATGGGCAAGCAGGTTGTGAAAGCTGCAGGTGCAGCTGAGACAACCACCACCCATGCTGGTGGTCAGCCAGCACAGGCTGCCTTGGCACAGGAGGATTCCCTGGCAGATTTTCATGTGGGGAAGGCCAATCCACGTGTGCCTAAGGTAGCTGTGACCAAGGCACATGTATCTAGGGCAGTGGTAACATCTGCTGCCCCGAGCAGCCAGGTGGTGGGAACTGCAGGGGCAGATGCAGCCAAAACCAGCCCGTCAGTGAGTCGGCCAGCCAGGACTGTGTTGGTCACAGTCCTTGGCACTGAGGCAGTTGTGCCACTGGATCCTGGCAACAGCACCCAGCAGCCAATTACACAATTCAGGCCTTCCATCCTCATGCCTATTTCTACTCCATTTGGCCAGTCCATCATCGCCACTGCCCCTACTGACCAGAGCGGCATTAGCCACTCAGGGTCCGCACAACCGGCCAAGAGGAGAAAGGGTGCTTCTGCGCAAGAGGCTGTGACCCCAGACATGGCTCTGGCCTCCAGCACGGCAAGGAAGAAGCCTTTCAATAAACAGGAACTGAACTTCCTTGTTGACTACGTGTCGGCACATGTCAGCGATATGCTGGTGGGCTCAGGTTGCCATACTACACCTGCCCAGTGCCAGGTCCACTGGCAGCACATTGCGGAAAGTGAAAGTGCCATGGGATTTGAGAGGCGCACAGCTCATGATTGCTACAAGCGTTGGACTGACCTCCGACACTGTGCAAATCATAAGCGAGCCTCCAATTACACCTTGACTCTGGTGACTGGCAGTGGGCTACCACCTAAGGAGGAAGAACTCACTCTGCTTGAGGAAATCGCTGCAGAGTTCATCGATCAGGGAAAAATCGAGGGAGTGGGAGAGATGCTGGATTATGACGAGGCGGAAGACAGACTGCCCCATGTTAATACTGTACTGTCCCACTGATAGTCAGGCAAGGACAGGCAGACCCAGCCCAGAACTCACACCTGCAGCCTGTTAAAGAAACCCAGGTGTATAAAAGGTGGAGCTCCTGGCAAAACAGAGAGCAGCAGTTGGGAGAACTGAAGGGAGGCTGCGAGGCTGAGTCCAGGAGGTGTGTGTCCAGCCCATTTGTGTTTTGCTTGTGTGATGTGTTGTGATCAACTGCCAGTTCAGGCTATGTATTATTGAGTGCCATGTGTGACACATGCAATGCTTGACTGATGCATGCTTGTCGTGATGCAGTCTGCATGCAGGCCATGTGCTGCACACAGGGGCAGTCCTCATCAGCACACATGCACCCTACTTACATGCAAGTCACTCGGCGGCCTCTCCTGTCCATGTTCAAGCTCACTGACACATTAGCATATAGCCTGTGGTGTAGTTCCACTCAACACTTGGCCTAAGTCGTCACATGACTGATGGCTATGTGAGGTCACCCTGCAAGCTGCTCGTCCTCACAGGCATGCTTCCTTGCCTCTCCACCACCCTGCGGCTCACTCTATCCATGTAACTGGTGATTTCTGTGTTAGACTATTGCTATAGCCTGTTCCCCATTCCTGTGTACATGCACACTTCCCTCTTCAACCCTGCCAAACCTGTACTGTGGGGTACTTCCTTTGTCCTTGAGGCAGGGTGTCTCACTTGGACCGTGCAGATGGCACAGGCTCAGAGTGGACATGAGTGTTCATTCATGGACCATGTGCATTCCCTGCAAGCCCCTATGGGTCAGTGGCAGGCTACTCATTGTACTACATCTCCAGTATTTTATCCGTCTCATGGTATTTGGTCATCCATATCATGCTCACTCAGGGTCACTTCCTCATCACGTACATGTTTAGGGTGTCCTTGTCTGTGTCGAGCACAGGCCTCCCTCTGTTACAGCCACCCTGTCTTTAGGCTACTGGTGTTGTGGCTTCTGCATGAATATATGTACTTGTGATGGTTCCTCATGTGTTCTGCTTACTGTCTACCTCTCATCTACAGTAGTCTCAGTTGACTGAGATGATGCAATTGACACCTGACAACACTGCCTGCAACTTCACAGTACTCTGTTCAGCCATTCAGATCCATGCACTGCCTTCTTGCCATTCGCCAGTGGAGGGGGGTTCACTGCATTCCTACAACCCAGTGCCAACACTTTGCACATAATGACTGCACTTTCCCTTACAGTGTCGGCATGTCGCGAGATTGACATCCCTACGTTTTTGGTTCTGTTGATAGTTGAGGACGTACACATGTGCTGCACTGCACCCACGCACTTCTGAGCCATGTTTCACCCTTCAACATGCCTATTCACTTGTGTGATGTCAAAGTGACCTGGCATGTATGTATCCATGTGCCTCCCTTCACTGTATTTCAATGCACTTGCGTTGTTGCATCCTGTGACACGTGTACTTTTTGGGACATTTATTTTCTTGCAGTGCATGTTGAAATGCATTTTACATGTGTCATGGACAGTACAATTTGACTTACTGCTGTGGCTATTTGGTAATTGTGCTATGGCTATGCTACGTGCCATCTCTTTGTTGACATCTGTCATTTTTGCCTAAAATCTATGCCTGCCAGAAGGTTTGTGTGATGCAGGTGATATGCAACATTCAGTACATGTGTGGGTTTCGCATTTGACACGCATCCATGTCTGCTTTCACGGTCCACTTCCATTTCATTGCCACTGCATGCATGCCAGAGTTTGTGTTGTGTGTGAGATAGCTACCTCATGTGTTGGCCCTCAATATTGTGTTGTGTATGTGTGTGGTGTGTGCTGCTGACATGTGTGCTCATGTCTTTTTTTAGTTTGTTACAGGTGATGATGCAAAAGAAGCAGAGGAGGAGGAGATGGCAGACAGCGTCGGGTGTTCAGGTCAACAACCATGCACCAGTGGTGGTCGTGGGTGGTAGGCTGCGAACATCCATTGGTGCGCCATGCCATCCTATACAGGCCTGCCTCTGGCTATGGCTCTGAGGATCTCTTTGACTCATATGGTGAATCGGATGCTCATCAATCTGTGCCGTCGACGGTGGGTGATTCTGCAGGGGACCCTGTTCTGCCCGCCACACCTGCAATGGGGGTGTAGCCCTCAAGAGGCCGGTTAGTGTTGGAATGTCCGCCTGTGGTGGTTACGGGTGCAGTGTCACCCTCCACACCAGTTGCTCCTGTTCCTGGGGCAGCAGATCAACGGAGGAATGCAGTCCTGCAGCCACAGGCAGTGCCACCACAGCAAGGACCATGTCTCCTTGGGCCCAACAGGTGTGGTGTCCGGCAACGCGATGGCCGTGCGCCACCGGGGACCACTGGGTGGAAGAAAGCCATGTATGCCATAGCACAGCAACAGGGGGGAGCGGTTGAGATGTTGGCTCCAGGTATGGAACGTTTGGCCGATTCCATTCTCCCCCCTGATATGCAGGTGGAGCTCCAGCAGCAGGCAACGCAGTCCATGTGCTGTTCACTCAGGCTGGGCACGGCTTTCCTCTAACCAGGCCCGCCGGGCTGAACTGGTGGCTTGCGCTCAGCTATTGCCTCAGAAGTATTCTTGCTGCACTCATTATGAGCCAGGGGACACGGGTAGAACAGGCTATGGAGCGGCTCGATCACACCATCTCGGTTGAACTCCATGCAAGGTGGGAGGGGGCCCGTCTGTCACATGAGGCCTCGTTGGCAGAGCTCCGTGTTACATGTGAGTCCTTGCAGGAGGAACTCTGTGTTACACGTGAGGTGCTGCATGGCGACCTCCATGACATATTCATGCAGAACCAGGCTCACCAGGCTCCCATGCATGCTGCCATGGAGGGGCTTGCTAGGGCTATGCGTGTTCGGACACCTGTGCCACGTGCACCTCCTGATGTACAAACAGGGGGTGACGACGACGACTTATCTCTCACTCAGGTTGGGCCGTGAAGAGCATGAGCCCATCGAGGATTTTTTTTAGTCTCAAAATTATCGAATGTGCGTGTTGAGGTGCACCTTGCACCTGCCCCCTCCCCCCTGGGTCCACTATGGCCATTTTTATTTTTTGTCTTTTGTGCATTTATGTTACAGTCTGGTGCTATGTGTCATCCAATGGCATCCACTGTGTGTTCCGCCCGGGTACATACAGGCTTGGCTCGTGTTTGTGGTTTGGGGTCCGGACACATATGCCACTCCTGCTTCCCCTTTCCATGGGCTCGCAAGGATGGCACCATGTGACAGTAACTTACACAGAAGTATTGGACTTCGGTCATATCTGTGGCCAGTCTGAAGTCAAACTTGTGTATACACCTCTAGTGGGGATTCATGATGGTTTCTCCAGTGCATGGTTGGACTGCTATTGGTGAGTATATTGTTGACTGTGCATGATTTCATTTTGCTTATTCATGTATTGCCTTGACTGTATACCTTGTTGATGCACTTAATGCTGTATGTGGTCCCATGCCCCCTTTAACTGTCGAAGCCACTCTCATGATGGTAGGGGGACGTGTGGTGGTAATGTCACATTGAGGCACTTGTGCCATGTGTTTCCTCACTGTCTGACATTGTCACTGTTGGGTCCTGTGTTCATGATATGTTATGCTGGTAATTTGATAGTCCTGTGTTGGTTTTGCTTATGATGTGTCACAGGATCGGCAATATGTTTCCGTTGTAGATGTGTCCACAACGGAGTGGTTCATATGGGAAATGTGCGCAACACTGAAAGTTCATGCATTTCCCATGCTAACATGCATTGGATAGCCCTGCATAAAAAAACCCACCCACACCCGCATCACAACCCCAACATCCACCCACGCACACACTACTTGCCTTCTGAGAAATGCTGTGTCCCTGCTGCACAAGTTCACATTGACTTTCATGAGCGTCAACTGGCGCCACTTTTTTTGCTTAGTTTTTTTATGCAGCTGCAGGGTTTCCAGGCCGCAAACACCACTCACTGTACTGTGTCATGTAGTGAGCGGGGTGTTGCAGGGGACAACCCAGCAGCACATGCATTTTCATGTAGGTGCTCAGAGGGTAGGCACTGTCCCCGGGGGAGGTGTGATAATGGTTGTCATTAGTTGGATTTGTGTATTTGTCTGTGTGTGACATGCGTGCATGTGCACAGGCATTTGTACTCAGCAATGTGCCTTGTGTTGCCATGCCTCCCAGTTTCCAGGTGCCGGTGTAGGGCTGACATTCTGAATATGAAACTGTCATGGGTGGACCCGGTATAGTTTTCATAGACAGAGGTGATGATTCCCTTGATAACACATACAACCTGCACGTTGATGGAATGCCAATGCTTGCGATAGATGTGCTCAGTGGCTGCACTTGGACGTAGGGCCACATGGGTGCAATCAATGACACTGAGCACTCTGGAGAAGTGTGCCACCCCGTAAAGGTCCTGGACCATGGCCTGCCTTTCTGCGGGTGTTCTAGGCATGTATATGTGCCTGCGGACTGAGGGGCGTGCAGTCATGCTTGCCAACACCTTGTGTAGCAGCGTGACTGTGTGGCCTGTGAGACGCCCCAACTATGGCAGTTATCCGCTGAAATGACCCAGTGGCCAAAAAATGCAGGACATTGAGCACCTTTTCCAAGGGGCACAGTGCTTGGGAGCACAAGATGGGTGATGTGAGGTCATCCTCCCACTCAGTGACCAGGTCTAGGATGATATGAGGTGGAAACCTATGCCCGCCTTAAACCTGGTCATCAGGCATCCCAAAAAGGCTGGTCCTGGGTAAGAAAATGCGGGGCCTGGCTATCCTCCTCCTCCTGCGGTGTCCCACGATCACTGCTGCGAGAAATGGGACATTCATTGTAGCTGTATATGCTTGTTTGCACGCACTGGTATGCTGCGCGGGGGCACTTCAGCTTTGCGCGACTTTTGGCGTGCGCAGGTTTGCCCTGTTCAATTCCATGAATAGGTGTTGCTAGCGTGCGTGTGGGCGTTGCAGGGATTTTGCTTCTGAACTTCCCCCGTTACGCCCACATTTTCGTGTGCTGTTTCCCATTCCACATGTTCCGCCCCCATTTTCGGTGTGTGCGCTGGACATTGTGCGCCTTCACTGGGTGACTCGCGCACAGCTTTTGGGATGTTGCAGTGACGTGTGCGCCACGTGTGGATTCGGCGCAGAGCCCAGGTAAGCCAGGCGCAGGCCCATGAATTGGGAAATGGGCGCAAGTGTTCGTTTCTCACGCGAGCGCTGCATTTTCCAAGCTTGTGCCACACATTTTGGTGCCCAATCATTCCATGAATCACCCCGTATGTCTTTCAGCACCTTCAAAAGTTCAATTTTACCCATGCAAGGCTCTTTAATATGCCAACAGAATTTAGATATTTTGGATTTTGGTTTTTATGACTTGTTAACAACTTTTCAATTATTTTATTGAAAGCATCAAATAATTTAACCATGTAATCTCCCTCACCACCTCAGGTGGTGATGGAGACAGCCATTACCCCTTAATTACTTGTTCCAAGACCAGTATGGTAATAATATAGATCACTTTAATCTACAACCTGTGCGAAACCACAGATAGATCCCGGGGATTCTTTGTGCAGGTGGCCAGGGCACGGCCATTATCTTAGGAACCAGGTCCTGGGAGTGGACCAGTGCAGGAGGATCACCTGGACAGGGTGTCCTTGGGGACTGTTGGAGGAATGCTCTCAAGTGAGACGCAGTATTCCCCCTTTTGTATTACACGCCCCTACCCGATATCCCCTCTGTCTTTGGAGGATATTGTCAGCAGAATCCTGTCGCACCCCAACTCTTCAACTTAGAAAAGAGAAAACACCATGGGAAATCAAACCATCTGTTGTCCCTTAAAAGTAACCTAGTACCCCCTCTTCCAAACCCAGAGGACATTTAATAGCGATGTCTATCTAACGCTATTACAGGAAACTACAACTCCCATAATTCCCTTAGCCCACTGAGTTACCCATGTACTGCAACTAGAAAGAATACTTCTAGTAAAATGCACTGGCCCTACTCAACTGAGACCAAGTAGGAAAACGCGTTCAATCACAATCACACCCATTCTGCCTTTAAAGAACAATTATTCCATCACAATTCCCCCTCCCCAATTTCGAAAATCACTAAGAATAGGAGGCTACTAAGAAGAATAAAGATGACTCAAAACCACACAGAGGCGGAAGACAGACTGCCCCATGTTAATACTGTACTGTCCCACTGATAGTCAGGCAAGGACAGGCAGACCCAGCCCAGAACTCACACCTGCAGCCTGTTAAAGAAACCCAGGTGTATAAAAGGTGGAGCTCCTGGCAAAACAGAGAGCAGCAGTTGGGAGAACTGAAGGGAGGCTGCGAGGCTGAGTCCAGGAAGGTATCCCTTCTCCAGCCCAGCCTCTCTTACAACTTGGACCAAGGAAAGGTGAGACACCGGAATGCCGATCCGGTGTTTCTGGAGGCTTGCAGCCTAGAGAGGGAGACACAAAAGGCAAGAGGAACTACTTGCAGCAGATCAGATAGAGGCCAGTGCTGCTTTCCCTGGGTGGATGTTGAACCCCAGGGAGACAGATGGGCAGGTGGTGAGACCCCCTGATCTCAGATCTGAGAGCGGCAAGTCTTTTCCCGACAGCATAGAGTGGCCAGTGAGTTTCTGAGTGAGAAGAAACCTGGCACACATGTGAGGCTGAAGCGGGAACTTGTCCGAAATATATCAATCTTTCTTGTAAGCATGAAATTCACTTTTTAAACATAAGGAAAGGTGCATTGTGGGATGTGTGGTGGAAATACAACCACAAAGACATCTACACCTTGCCTATAACTTGTGAACTGTGGACAGATGCTACAGAGTAGCAGAGTGTTCCTGCATAGTGAAAGTGCCCAATCAAAGGTCTCTGTTTAGACGAACATTTAAGACTGTGAGAAACTGAGTTGACGGGAAAGTCGAAGTGGGCCTGCAGAGGTCTATAGTAAAAGGCATGCACATTCGAAAAGTTTTCGACATCAGGAAAAGGTCCGAGCCCGACTGAGGGAGACCAGAAGTGTGATAGGTTAGTTTAAGGGAACCCCTAAAGGTTGTGAATTAAGCTTCGGGAAGAGAACCCCTGCAAGTGATGTGTTTGAAATGTCTGAGCCCGACTGAGGGAGACTTACGTGAACTTTTTTCTTTGAAAGTTCCGAGCCCAACTGAGGGAGACCCAGTATGAACCATGAACCTGAACCTTGCCAACTTTGAAATCCTGAGGAGAAGGAACTTTTTTTGTGTGTGCCCAGGCATTCTGCGAATGAGAGACTTTGTTTTGGAAAGCGACTTTGTTACAGAAGGCCCTGGCTTATGTCCTGAACTGCATCCTCAAGCCGAAGAACCCAGAGATTGTTCCAAAGCTCAAGTGTGCCACCTTGTCCCATGATTACAACGTGGGTAAGGTAAGCCAACTGTTCAGTGATCCTGACGCACACATTCTTGAACGCTGTTTTCTTTTGTGTACACCTTTTTCCCGCACACATTTGTTATTCAGTAAGGATTAACAATTATTATTTTTTTTTTTTTTAGCATAGGCCATTTTGATTTGACAAGACACTACTAAGACTGTGTTATTCATTATTTGATGGTTGAGCTTGCTCCCATCCTTACAGATAGGGCTAGATAGGCATTCTACCAATCCATCTTTGCTAAATAAACACCCTTGAACTGTTGCTCATTTGTGTCCGTCTTCAATCGTGATACCATTATTTCGTTACAAACCACAATTACAGGTTTGTAGAGTAAAGATCGCAGGAGCAGTCATTTTGGATCCTACCTAGTCCAATTTAATATTTTGCAGTGGAGGAGGGGCAGTAGGTGGGTAATGGTCCCTTTTAACCTTTAATACAACATTTTTTCATTTAAATGCCAACAATCGCCCTTTCTAGTGATAAATTAGTTGGTCCAGACAGTTTTCGGCTGAAAGTACTGTTAACTGAGATATCCTGAGTCGTTTGACGGGGAGCACAACTCATGCATAGTAATGAGTAATTTGCATAGACATTCACCCTTTTTTGTAACATATGCGGACTAGGATACCTTATCAGGTATACACCAGGCCTCCATTTCATGGACATCAAGACCTAGCATTTTCCTACCTGTCCCAACATGGGCGCTATAGTTCCCACCCTTGATCACAAAGTGATCAACTGTTTGGTCTAACCAGTCATCATGAATAAGATTTCCACACAATGTCAAGAGTGTTCAAACAGAATAACTGCGTATCCACTCCTCCACATTTATTACACACATTTATTACACACATTGAAAATACCGGCCTCCGTTTGCTGCAAAACACATGTCTAAAAATGTGGCTTATTAGCAGAACTAGGATCCAATTCAATTCCACCTTTAGATCCACCCCAAAGAGGGGGTAGCAGCAGTACAATACGTAGTATACACAGATACATACAAAAGTGCAAGGGATCATGTTTTTCTGGAATTATATAATATATCCAGAGACAAAAGAGCACCAATCTGGATCGAACAATTTTGCAACTAAATCAGCATAACTTCCAGATATTCAACAGCTGAGATGAAATCTCCTGCATATCCCGCTCCATCTTAGGATGTTAAAGAACTGAGTACGGTTGTCATTTTAGGCTGATGAGATCAGCTCTACTTTTTATTGGGAATTAGCTATGGACAAGCTCTAGTTATGGAGTGCAGGTTATTCGTATTTGGGGGAATAATGATCTTTCTAATAGAGTCTCCATCAATTGTATGGTTGAACTGCTATGAGGAAGGGCTGTAAACTCAATCACCACTGGCACTTCACCAGCCATTAGGCACCTATTTGACATCAAATCTGGGTCCCTCCCTATTTTGCAAATGCACTGCCTTATGCATATTGCTCTGGGTGATAGACAGCCTTTAACATGACACAACCAGAGCAAACACATTAAGGAAGTTCCCCTCTCCGTCTTCCGTGGAGACAATTTTGGGAAACTCCACAGACAAAACATTACCCTCCCTAGTTTTTAGGGGAGTGAGGGAGATTGGTCTCCATATGGTGTACAAGAGTTACCTGGTCTTCTGCTAATCTTCATGGGAGATTTGGATACGTGTTAGTAATCTGATGAGCACAGCTATTCCTGAAGTGTAAGTGGGATGGTGGATGATTGTGCGCACAACGATTGGCAAGAATAGACGGTATGTTCAAAAGGGTCTTGAGATTTCCCCAGAGTGCTCTACTAATGCTTGTCTTCTCATCAGACCATGGAGGTACCTGTGAAATAGTTAATGTGCAGCCTTATTGGCTGGAGTCCTAGATCTACACTTCATATTAGCATTGGCTGTTACTACTGAGTGGCGTTTGTCAGATGTTAATGTGTTAATCATATCCCTGATAACTCCCTTACCCACAGCTCAAGCTTCTTCAATTCATTATCAAGCGGCCTTAATTTTGGAGGGTCCCAACCATGTTCTGCAACTCTTGACAGCAGCTACAAGTCAAGGAGGGGAAATATCGTGAACTCTCACCCTTCCTCCCTCTTGCCTTGCACACTTGTCCTTTCACCCACTTCCTAGACCATTCCAACAGGAATCAGCCTCAAGGAAGACCCCGCGACTAAATCAGACATTGGAAATACCATTGCCGAGACTAACTCTTCCACATGGAGGTGCATTCATAGCCAGAAAAGGAGCTAAAGTTCCTGGCTCAGAATCAGAGCATGAGGTAAAGAGTAGAGGGGGAAATGAATTAACTGATGATATCAGCCTCAGCTATCATTTGCACTTTGTGTCCCACCAGAAACTTGCACTGTTCCATGATCCGCAGTCGGTCTATGGCTATGGTAGATATCAATTTCAGCTAGGACAAGAAAACTGTGGCCACCTTCTTAATGTGGCTCTCTGAGGACCTCTGCAGGGGGTCTGACAATCTGTATCTAACAAACATATGGATTAGTTAATGGTTTTTGGAGCCTCCTCGGCTAGGCACACCAATTCCTTGTAATTATTTGCAGTGGGACCTCCTTATTCTGACTGAATGCACTCTGCTTATGACCAATCAGAGGCTTTATCACGTAAGTCATTGACAAGCGACACAATTTAATAAGTACATTCACTTCCTTTATAGGGGCCATTATTGCAATCGGTTTCTTTGTCATTTGGACTGAATGTAGAGCGTTTGGCTTCCGCTTCGTTGTTACAGTAAAATAAAAATGAATATGTCCTTATAGGAGCTGTTACAAGACACACATACAGTTCTACCTCAATGCAAGGGTGGACAGAACGACAGAGGGAAGCTGTATTTCACAGACCGCCTTTTTTTACCAATGAGTTACATGCCACTGCCCATCACGGCCTGTCACGCGCTGTTGCACCCTTTACTAGAGCTGGGTGAAAATGGCTAATTTAATTCCGCAGTAAAATTGCCAGATACCTAGCAAATGTCATCCACTCTTCATCCAAGGAGTGGAATTGGCCGTTTGGCGCCTTTTCTCACCTGAAATTTCGTTTTATCAACAAAAAAAAATTTTTGCAAAAATTAAGCTTTGGGCAGGAAAGGTGTGTTTTGCCCCTTAATGTTTTGTTTTTCCCATAAATTTCGTTTAGTGTGTTTTCGGACCACTCGAAAAACGATATTTCGTGAAACACGAAATGACTGCTGAAAAAAAGAAAAAAAAAAGGGCAAACGTGCAGCAGACAAGGTGAAAAATCGCCCAGCCAATGGAACGGAATTGTTTTGTCGTATTTCACAAATTCGTTTCGCCAGAGGGATTTTCGCCCACCCTTCCTCTTTACCACACTAATATTAAGTTCAACACCATAGAGGGTTTCCCCCCATTTTGCTATGAGGCTTTCGATACATGCCACACTATGACACACTACCTAACCACCATGCTCCTGCGCAAGCACTATCAGATGACAAACTCACCATTGCAACCACTTTCTCCCTCGCCTCAGTGAACTCCTGTCCTGTGCATCAGGGAATGAATTTGAAAGATCCCACCCCTTTGCTGAGAGAACCTGCCACTGATCTCACTATCAATGTATGCCTCAACACAACACAGAAACCCCCATTCACCACGTCGCGCATATGCAAAAACCGACTTGCTCATCTCTCAAGTCAGACTTATGCCCCTGTCACCACTCACCTAGCCTACCCATGGGACCTTAATACCCGCAACTCCTTCCTCTGTTATCGCACTACAACTCAATGCCACCTTCCCAATTTCACACCATCACATATCATACAAAATGCCACCAAGCTCAATCCATCCACCACCTTCCTTGACACTCTCTTGCATCCTGATCAACACTAAGTCCATTGTCGCCCATGCTCTGTCCATCCATGACCTCAGCACATCCAACAACACTGACATCATCGCCATCACTGAAACATGGCTCACTGCTACATCTGGCCACCCCTATCCATCACAGTACCTTCCGGATATATTACTATCCGAGTGGATAGATCCACAGGCAAAGGAGGAGTTGCCGCCTTCATTCACAAAACTGCCCTGGCCCTTCGATCTATAACCATCCCCTTCAATACCACACTGCAAAATCATCTCAGCCAAACTAGTCTGTTCACCTAATTCGACCAGCGCACTTCACCTTGTCTACTGGGCACCAGACGCTCTAGCATTATTTGAAGAAGACCTTACTGTTACACCATTCCTGCGATGGCAGATTAGGCCCATTGGTCTCTGTGTGGAGGCATGTTACAAAGAATCCCCAATAGGGCAAGAGAGAACTGTTTCAGCAGTCTAGTTGTTCCACGCTGCCGGCAGAGGCACATGACTGATCACCCGACTCCTCTTAAAGAACACGGAACGCCGCTTCGATGCGTCGCTTCTGTTGAATGTGATGCTCCGTAAGTTCGCAGAGGATTCTTCCCTTACATTCTAATCTATTGAAAGCAATCTCTCTCTCCCTTCTGACTAACTTTCTTTCTCTCTTAGAATTGTGTCCCGTGTCGGCCTCCCTGCTCCCGCTCCCTCTTTGCTTCTCTGGGTTTCTCCCGTTCATTCGAGCTGGGCTCTCGATTCCAAATTCCGACCTGATCCAGAGAGAAAGTCTGCCTTGCGGAAGTAAGTTTTGTGCATACTTTGACTCGTACTTTTCCTTCTCGGTGTGCCTTTATTAACCATTCTTACTTTGTCAGTTACTCTCCTCCCCTTCGGGTTACAACACTCCCAACCAACAGGATTGATCAACTCGATTCCGGTCACGTCAATTATTAGTAAGCACACTCACTGCTACAGATTACCATTCTTCCCTTCCACTCGTTCTATTACTTACCTGTCATTCTATCGTCCTGTAGAACTCCTTCCCACTTTCACCACCTGGAGAAGAGTCATCAATCCGAGAAAGCCAGTCCAGGATGCCCCGAGTCATCAATTCAAGAAGGCTGAGCCCAGACGTCCAGGGTTTTTTCCCCCAGAGGGTTTCCCTGGGGTTCATGTCTCCCTTCGCTGGTGCTCTGATCTCCAGTGATTGAGGGAGGCAGGGACTCCCGGGTGATCCTTTATTTCTGCAGTTGTTGCTCCAGACAAGTTGGTGCTCGATCAGGTTAATGTCTACGCCTGTATGATCGCCTTTAGGAATTTGGCTATACAATACTGTGTTGTAATAATTTCAACGGTATCAGTAACAGTAAGCAACGCCATTAAAAAGAGAAACTGACAGGATCGGGCGGCGACAAGATGGAGCAACAAATGCAACAATTAATGGCTGCCATGCAGTCTATGTCAGTAGAGATGCAGACTATCAAACAGGATAATGCTCAATTAAGACAACAAGTGACCCGAGCATTTTCAGAGACACCCCCTATTACATTGAGCATGGGCAGGTTTGATGGAGATCCACACAAACTCAAGGAGTTTTTGGATAGCTGTACTGTGCAATTTACATTTAAATCCCGATTCTTCCCAACGGACAAGGATAAGGTGGGATTCCTGGTCTCACATTTGTCTGGTCCTGCTCTAGCTTGGGCTACCCCCTTAGTTACTTCAGGAAACGCTATATTGGATTCCTATCCAGCGTTTGTTAACAGCCTGAGATGTATGTTTAGTCGTCAGGAAATGTCTGTCACTACCCAAGAGAAGCTTCTTGATCTCCGTCAGGGAAGTAAGGACCTTTTGTCTTACATCACCCAATTTAAACAATTATCCTCAGAGATTGGATGGCCAGACGATGGGTTATTAACTTTGTTCCGCCGGGGCCTGACAGAGGAACTGAAGGATGAGGTTTCCAAGGTTCCTCGGCTGGCCAATTTGGCAGAAATGATAACCCTCACCATGCAAATTGACTACCGGCTTCAAGAAAGGGCCCATGAGAAAAAGAAGCCAAGGGGGATTCGTCCTCATTCTGATCCACTCCCCAGTGTTCTCAAGTCCCCTACGGTTGATGAACCCATGCAGACTGGATCTGTCAAAGGTCCGTTAACACTCGCAGAAAGAGAACGGAGGAAGACACTAGGACTTTGTATGTATTGTGGCCCCTCCTCTCATATACTACGCGATTGTCCATTAGTTCCCCTGTGCAGGACAAGAGCTCCGACGTCGGGAAACGCCAAATCCCTGCCATAGAGGGAACCACGGTTGGGAAGTCCGATCAGGGTTCCCCACATCAGTTAGGGTTATCTCTGGAACAGCCCCCCTGCAATCAGTCCATGATAGTTCTATCTTTGACCTTTAGTCTGCCAGATCAATTAATTCGAGGTATCCATGCCCTCCTTGACTGTGGGGCTGCGGGGAATTTTTGGATGACCATTGGGCAGCCACAAACTGGATCGCTAGGACTCTTAAATCCTGCTCCACACCTATTCAAGGAGTAGACGGCAGTCCATTAATCTCCGGTCCTATTCGGGAACAAACCAGACCAGTGACTTGTCTGATCGCTTCACATAAGGAGAGCCTGGTTTTTTACCTGATCAAAGCTGCTCACTTCCCAGTTATACTGGGACTCCCGTGGCTACGCACCCATAACCAGTTTATAAATTGGACGGCAGGAACTCTCTTTTTGGGTTCGGAGTATTGTTTAGCTCATTGTGTATCACAAGATGCAGTGGGAATTCAGGTTCCATCTGAGATTTCCAGCATTCCCGAAACTTCA
This sequence comes from Ambystoma mexicanum, assembly GCF_040938575.1. Classification (NCBI taxonomy): domain Eukaryota; kingdom Metazoa; phylum Chordata; class Amphibia; order Caudata; family Ambystomatidae; genus Ambystoma; species Ambystoma mexicanum. The sequence continues at coordinate 215,847,038 of NC_090929.1, read as the reverse complement.
TCTGTCAATCAGTTTAAGACAGTGCTGAAATGTCATCAGCAGTACCACAAAGTCTTTTCTAAACCCCTCTTTCCCACCTTACTACCTCATCGCCGGGATGACTGCCACATCACACTACTCCCCGATCAACCTCTTCCATTTGGACGTATGTATGTCCTATCACTAAAAGAAAAGGCGGCTCTGAAGGAGCACCTTCATTCAAACCTGCAAAATGGGTTGATCATTGAGTCCAAATCTCCTGCCGGGGCTTCTCTCTTTTTTATTCCCAAAAAAGACTCAGAGAAGTTACGTCCTTGTATTGACTATCGAGGACTCAACAAGATCACTGTCCTGGACAAGTATCCGATGCCCCTGATCAAAGATATACTGGAAGCGGTTCAAGGAGCAGCTCTATACACCAAGTTAGATCTCCGCGGGGCTTACCATTTGATTCGATTCGCACCAGGAGATGAGTGGAAAACAGCTTTCCGCACCCCCTTTGGCCACTTCCAGTATCAAGTAATGCCATTCGGTCTTGTAAATGCACCAGCTGTATTCCAGAGGTTCATGGATCATTTATTTGCCGACATCCTCCTTCACTTTGTAATCATCTATTTGGACGATATCCTAGTTTGCTCTGCTAACGAAGACGATCATATCCATCATGTTAACATCGTTTTGGATCACCTTCAGGCTAATCAGCTATATTGTAAGGCCGAAAAGTGCGAGTTTCACCTAACACAGATCACCTATCTTGGGTTTGTCCTATCAGCCCACGGCATCTCCATGGACCAGAGGAAGGTTACAGCCGTCCTAGATTGGCCATCTCCCACCTCAGTTAAAGAGATCCAACTTTTATCGGAAGTTCATCCCTCGCTACTCTGAGATCGTGTTACCCATAACAAGATTACTCAAGAAGGGGGTCAATTTCTCATGGGACGTACAAGCGCAACACGCCTTCGATACTTTGAAGGGTCTATTTACTTCTGCATCAATATTGGTCACTCCAGATCAGACTCATCCTTTCATCGTGGAAACTGATGCATCGCATCATGCTTTAGGGGCAGTCTTATTACAACAATCAAAATTAGGAGACGAAAGGCCCGTAACTCATCTCTCGAAGACATTCTCTCCTTCCGAAGAACATTATTCGGTGCTTGAAAAGGAACTACTGGCTATAAAAAAGGCCTTTGAAGAATGGAGACATCTCTTACTGGGTTCCCCCTTCCTGGTAGTAGTGCGTACGGATCACCAAAATCTTAAAGTCCTTCAACAGGCCCAAACAACCAACAGCAGACAAGCACGATGGGTGCATTTCTTTCTCCCTAATCGGATCAAGTTTACCTTTTTACCAGGAAATCAGAACCTACGGGCGGGTGCTCTGTCCTGCAAGAACCCTCAATCCACCAGTTTCTGTTCAGAGAAGATGTTTCCTCGAGCACGGTTTGTCTGCGTCATCTCCGATTTTCTTCAGGTCCTTAAATCTGAGACTTCAAGTCAACGTCAACTGTGTGAAGAGTTAGCTAGAGATTATCTTACCAGAGATCAGGAGCTGTATTTTCACGAAGGCCAAGTTTTGGTTCCTACTCCACCTTTACAATTGGAGGTTCTTCGGATGTGCCATGACAACCGGGCAGCTGGATATCGAGGCATTCAGGCGACTCTCGACTTGATTAAGGGACACCTCTGGTGGCCTACTCTTCAGTCGGATGTCACAGATTATGTTAAGACATGCAGTATTTGTATTCAATCAAAAACATTACGCACTCCCCCTTTTGGTCTATTAGTCTGAATGCCCATACCAGAAAAACCTTGGCAGGTCATCTCTACAGATTTAATTGTAGATCTCCCCCTCTCTTCTCAGAACACCACTATTATGGTCACCATCGACTATTCCACCAAATTGGCCCACTTCACTCCGTTACCTAAGATTCCAGGAACCGCTCAGATGGCTAAGATATTCATTTCAGAAATCTTCTCAAGACATGGTCTTCCAGATACAATAATTTCTGACTGAGGTCCTCCGTATATGTCCTGTTACTGGAAGAGAGTATGCCAAGTCTTAAGCATCAAAAGAGCTCTGAGTTCAGGGTATCATCCTAAGACCAACGGACAGATAGAATGTCTAAACCAGACCTTAGAAGGCTACCTACGCTGCTTTGTGTCGGCCGCTCAAGACAACTGGGTAGATCTCTTGCCATTTGCAGAGTTTGCTTACAACAATGCCAGGCATACAGCTTTAAAGAAAAGTTGCTTCTATTGTTCATATGGATACCATCCTTCATTCATACAGTCCATCACCTTAACCTCGTCACGAATTCCTGGAGTGGACAGTCTAATAGCGGATATCCTTGAGTGACACCGGACGGCATGTGTGGCGTTAAAAGCAGCACAAGATCGCACCAAAAAATACGCTGATCAACACCGCCAAGATGCTCCAGTTTTGAACCAAGGAGACAGGGTATGGTTGTCCTCTCACTTTGTCCCCAAACATCTGGTTCCTTCCAAACTATCCCCAAGATGTTTTGGACCCTTTAAAGTACTAGAACGGGTGGGCTCTGCGGCAGTTCCATTGTCTTTACCTCCCTCTTGGTCTCGTATCTACCCAGTGTTCCATTTGTCCCAGATCAGGCTTGATGTAGCAGATCATTTCCCTTGATCCACCAAGCCATTACCACCTCCAGTTCTGACCACTTCTGGAGCTGAGTACGAAGTGGCCGGTATCTGTGATTCTAGGTATCTTCGGGGCTATCTACAATTCCTTATTGATTGGAAGGGTTACTCACCTGCGGACAAAACATGGGAACCGGCTTCGGGGGTTCATGCACCTTGTTTGATACAACGTTTCTTTCGCCTTCACCCGGGCAAGCCGGGGTCGCCTCCCCTGAGGAGGGGGCATACTGTTACACCATTCCTGCGATGGCAGATTAGGCGCCATTGGTCTCTGTGTGGAGGCATGTTACAAAGAATCCCCAATAGAGCAAGAGAGAACTGTTTCAGCAGTCTAGTTGTTCCATGCTGCTGGCAGAGGCACGTGACTGATCACCTGAATCCTCTTAAGGAACACGGAATGCTGCTTCGATGCGTCGCTTCTGTTGAATGTGATTCTTCCCTTATATTCTAATCTATTGAACGCAATCTCTCTCTCCCTTCTGACTAACTTTCTTTCTCTCTTAGAATTGTGTTCTGTGTCGGTCTCCCTGCTCCCACTCCCTCTTTGCTTCTCAGGGTTTCTCCCGTTCATTCAAGCTGGGCTCTCGATTCCAAATTCCGACCCTATCCAGAGAGAAAGTCCGCCTTGCGGAAGTAAGTTCCATGCATACGTTGACTCGTACTTTTCCTTCTCGGGTGTGCCTTTATTAAGCATTCATACTTTGTCAGTTACTCCCCTCCCCTTCGGGTTACAACACTCCCAACCAACAGGATTGATCAATTCGATTTGGGTCACGTCAATTATTAGTAAGCACACTCACTGCTACAGATTACCATTCTTCCCTTCCACTCATTCTATTACTTACCTGTCATTCTATCGTCCTGTAGGACTCCTTCCCACTTTCACCACCTTGAGAAGAGTCATCAATCTGAGAAAGCCAGTCCAGGACGTCCCGAGTCGTCAATTCAAGAAGGCTGAGCCCAGACGTTCAGGGTTCTTTCCCCCAGAGGGTTTCCCTGGGGTTCGTGTTTCCCTTCACTGGTACTCTGATCTCCAGTGATTGAGGGAGGCAGGGACTCCCAGGTGATCCTTTATTTCTGCAGTTGTTGCTCCAGACAAGTTGGTGCTCGATCAGGTTAGTGTCTACTCCTGTCTGATCTCCTTTTGGAATTTGGCTATACCATACTGTGTTGTAATAATTTCACCATTATCAGTAACAGTAACACTTACCAAATTCCTCTTGATCAACTTAAAACCATCCACCCAGCTGACCACCCTAGGTGATCTCAATCTAGGTTATAATGACCCCATGGACTCAGAAGCGGCATCCTTTACCAAACCCATGACTGTCTTTGGATGCATCCAACTTATCCAAGACTATTCCCACACTCATGGCCAAACACTTGATTGGATTCTCGATCATAATTGTAACACCTCCATCCTCTCTAACACACTTTGCCCCTGGGCTGACCACTATTGCATTAGTTTATCTATCCCTAGCCCTCCGAGCTGGCAGGAAAGGCCTAGGCTGCTGCCCCCTACCATAGCTTGTAGCGCCCGCAATCTAACAAGAGCGCCTACTCCCATTGCTTTCCCCCCACATACCCACAAACCTAGAAACCCAGACACTTGTTGCCCACTACAACAGTATGCTTACCAAAGCTGTTGAGACCCTCACCCCACTCAAGCCACAGAAATCCAAGAACCCTAAGCATAGGAACTCCTGGTTCACATCCGAACTAGAACCTCTACGCACAACAAACGGTGCGCGGAAGCCACATGGCAGAAACTCCCCACAAGCCAAAATAAAGCACGATTCACAGAGCCAACAGAAGCTTACAAAAATAAATCTAAAACTCTAAAGCAACTACCTACAACACAAGAATTGCTGAAGCTGCTTCAAACACCTGAGAATTGTTCTCCATCCTAAAAGAATTAGAATCCCCCATCACACCTCTCTCTAACGTCACTAAATACACTACCTGGTGCAGCAAAATTCAAGAAACCCTACAAATAAAGTCACAACTTCAGGTTAAAATGAAAGCTAAACTCGTCAACTACTCCGCAAATGGGTCAGGTCATCCTCAGAACAATCGCCCCCATCGCCAACCGTTCAAATTCAAACCTATTTCAGAGTCTGATTTAGCTACTATTATCCCAAGCCTCAAGCCATCCAGCTACATGGGTGATATCTGCCCTGCCACTTTGGTAAAGGAATGTGCAGACCCTTTGATCCCCCTTATCACCACCATTGTAAACTTCATTCAATTCATGCACCATCCCGACTTGCCTTAAAGAGTCATGGATCACCCCCCTGCTCAGGAAGCCTTCCTTCGATCCCATTATCCACACCAATAGTAGACCCATCACCACAGTGCCTTTCCTTCTGAAAAATATTCGATAAAGTAGCTTATACCCAAATCCAAGCCTTCTTGGAAACCTACCATATCCTCAGCCCTCGTCAGTCCAGCCTTTGCCCCACCATGGGACTGAAACAGGACCCCTTGATTTGAAGAATCAGCTTGACAAGGCCAATGATGAAGGAAAACATTATCTCCTTCTCCTGGACCTAACTGCGGCCTTCAACTTAGTCAACCACCAAATCCTCTGTGGCCACCTCACTAAGGTTGCAGGCTTCTCCCCCAAATCAGCCAACTGAGTTGCTTCCTTACTGGCCAACAGATCCTCCAGAGTCTTCTCAGATGGAGTGTCAGCCATACCTCCTATATCATGCGGTGTGCCCCATGGTTCATGTGTCTCGCCCACTTTGTATAACATTTACACCAAACCATGATTTGACCACCATGACACTCTGGGTATCACCATCCCTAACTAGGCCAATGATACCCAGATACTCATTCCCCTTTTGGGTGATTATAACCAGGACTCAGAACAGAAACAAAATATATGAAGAAAATTCAATATTGAATGGCACAACATAGTCTATGTTTGAACGACGAAAAGACGGAGCTCCTCATAGTTGGGATTCCACCCACCTAGGTACGCCTTGACTTCGCATTCAGGTTCTTCACCATTGATGGCCATACAGTTCCAGTCTCACCATCTGTAAAAACCCTGGCCCGTTGGTCTACCTTGATGTCTCACTAAGCATGTCATACCATTTCAGCCACATCACCTCTTCTGAAGCTTATGCTCCCAAATTGATACAAGCAGCGCAAACCATTCCTATCATCTGATAACCGCCTCACCATCGCACAAGCCCTTGTAGGTTCAAGGCTGGACGATTGTTATGCCTTGCTTTGCAGCCCATTTAACAAAAACATAAAAAAGCTCTGGGTCATACAAAACAATGCCCTCCCGGCCGCACTGGACCTAAGCAAAATTGACCACATCTCTGAAGCTCAGAGATCTGTACACTTGCTCCCCATAAGAGAGAGGATCATATTCAAAATCCTTTCAACTACGCATAAATGTCTATCCAACAATGCCCCATTTTACCTAACCCAGGGAACTACTCCTCATCCATCATCCAGACCTCTAAGATGCACCCAGAGCCACTGTCTGGTCAAACCTAGATTCAGACGCAAAAGAGCCAGTGGCTCCAGCTTCCCTACCATGGCAGCCAAACTCTAGAACAATTTACCCCTGCACATACACTCTAAGCCATCCTATCTCACTTTACAGAAACACCTAAAAACCCATCTCTTCAATTAATCTTATGAAAATGTACCCAATATGTCTGTAAGCAGTGCCTAGATTCCCCCAGGCATTGTGTGCTCATCCAAAGGAAAAATAAAGACAAATAAAAAAATAAAAAAATAGATAGATTCTGGGTCAAAAATCTAAAATCTGGGATCCCTGCAAGTAGCTAAGGAGTTACAATTACCAATGCTACAAAGTGCATCAGTATTCATCTTTGAGGTCCTCAAGCCCTTATTTCAACTGAAGCAGTACATACAGCTGCTCCAGTCAAATGCAATGATGTATCAATATTGGGAAGGCAACCAAGGGGGCACAAGGGGCACAAATAAATAAGTGAGGCAGAGTGGTGCCTCAACAAATAACCCTCAACTGGTGCAAGTAAACATATGTTGTCAAGATGCTTGATAAAAGTGACAATTTGAAAGTTCAGAGTAGGCTTAAGGCAAAGGTTTTGCATCAAGTTAACATTCACCTTATAAAGTTAACTCATGTTGAACAGTTTCAAAAAGACCCCGAAGAAAATATCCACAGGCATTTAGTGTTACACGTGTTTTCCTATGGCATTAAGTACCGTTTCAGGGGCTGGAACGAGTGTTAATGGCCCGGCAGCCCGAGTAATAGGCCCGAGCAGGTATTTGTGATGTCTTCTTTGATGTCCTGGGTGTTAGTCTTAGCAGTGCACGGTGGTGGCGCGAGTTATGGTTGCTTAGCTTACCATAACTGGTGAATTTAAGGGGTTTTTCGATTTTACTTGCAACCATAATGTCCTTTCAACAACGTTTTTGGGGCCGCCAACAAACTAGTTATCTATTCGAGGCGATATAATGAACGTGAGAAGCAAGACGGGCTTGTGTTGAGGTGTAATCTAAAAACACTACAAGTGCCAGGTTTTATTCATTTAATAGTATTAAAGACAACTAAGAAGCTCAAAACGTGGTCTCCCGTCACATGGTCAGATGAAAATAGACTTTGGGCAAGCTACACCGAGGCCAGAAGATAAGGCCGTGCTCACACTCTTATTCTTCGGCACAGTGATCCTTTGCAAGGCCGAGTTCAAATAACTAATTGAATGGCAGACAGTAGGAGTGATGATGGATGTTGAGCTAATTGGTGGGAGGTACAAGCGTGCCAACCAATTGTAGAGGGCCACGTAGCAAAGAGCCCTATTTTTTGAAAGCCAATGAAACATCATGTATTATTATGACACGGAAGATGGCTTAGCTGTCCACCTGACTGAAGAGACCCAATCACAGCCTGTCCCTATATAGAAAGGATACTTAGATGTTCCCCTTAAACCTATCACAAATTCACATAGGTTTTCTTACTCTGGCACGTATCGTGACTTCATCAAATGACACATTTCTGTTATAAAGCTGTGTTTTTTTATGAAAATCATTGAGAGATATGCTTGTGAGGTGTCTGTTCATGCCTGTTGTACTCCCTGTTTTAGACAATTGCAATTAAATCATTGTGTTTTGCCAACTTTCTGAGTCAGTATGATTATTGATATTAGAGTAAGATTTGCATTCCCATCCATTTCAGTTACTGGTACCTCGTCTTAAAGGGACTTAAATGGGGGATGTTACTCCACTGATGCACATGTGCAAGTCACTACTAAAACACGCACCCAAGCTCAAACACTATAGTGTGGAGTGGGTAAAGGGTACAGCAGACAAAATGTCCATGGCATGGCCACAAGGGGGATCACTGTCAAAAGCGGATTTGCAACACATGACCACATACTTGCACACTGCGTACACAGGAATGAAGTTGGAAACAATGTTATCTTTCTTAGGAATCTGGAAGATGTACCAGGAGGAACGGGAAGATCCGCTTCCTGAGGACTGGATGCTTAATCAGTGTAGGGAGGAAGGTGCTGAGCCTTCTACTCCCCTTACCTTACCCGAAGTTAATGATGATAGTCCAGGAGATATAGGATTAGATCCATTAAGGGAATTAAAAGCGATGACTGGATATAGTAATCCAATATATGAACTGGCTGTCTATGGCAGTGATGATAGTCCAGAGGAAATTAAGAGAAAAGAGGAGAAAACACGGGACAGATATTCACACCCATAGTAGGGGGTGTCACCATGGTGGGAGGAAGTCCTTTTACAGGTATGGGGGTAAGTGTGTATCCACAATAGGACAGTTCACAGGGTGTCTTGATGTGTTCAGTATGATCGGTAACACCATACCCCCAAGACGAACCAAGGGTTGTTACCATAGGAGGCAAATCCATTTCCTTTGTAGCAGACACAGGTGTCACTCGCTCATGTATACGGGAGGGAAACATCCATTGTCGGGAAAATCCATGAATGTGCTAGGTTCCTCTGGAGCTACAAGAAGTTTCTTTTACTGATGAATTATCAGTCTCCATAGGAGAAAGTGGCAGACACCGGTTAATATTCTGGACTGTGATTTAATGACGAAGCTAAATATGACAATTTCTTTCACTGATGAAGGCATAGTGTGCTCCACTCCAGGTATACATTACAGGGCAAATGGCTCTGCATCCCCTTCCATCGCAGGTACTGTTACCTCGTCTTAAAGGGCCTACAGGTTCATAATGATATTCAACTGTATCTAATGTTCATGACAGATACTTCCCTTGTTGTCTGAGTGCTGTAATAAGAGTTATTATCCAATAAATGGTAATGTAATATAATGTAAAGTGCTCTTGTACAGCAGATCTCTGATATTAGTAGTGCCCTTATGACCTGTGGTTTTACCAAAACAAAAGAGGTGGTGGTTATAAGGGAGAGGCTGGTACTACACATGTGTTCATGTGTGTGAGCTGGAAGTACTAGAGTCCTAAGTGCTGGTATGGCTCTATGTGGCTTGTGGCCTTAATACTTGGGTATTTCTTCTATCTATATGGAGACATTCAAGATCTATGAGTGACAGCCCCTAGCAGGGCACAGTATGTGAAAGAGCGACAGATAAAGAGGGATGTGAGATGATCTGAGCTGCTCCCCAAGGTTCATGTGGTTTGGATGATGTTAGCATCAAACAATCTGCCATGCCTGTTCTTTTCCTTGTGAGTAGTTTAAAGGTGCTAGAAGATTGAAAGGTTGACGAAGAGAGAGCCAATGTGGGGCTCCACAGGAGTCCTATTAGAATGTTAGGGTTATACTACCCAGGTAAAGTTCAAGCTGTTTTGTTATCCATCTAGATGATGTGTTCTGCTGCTATTGGTTCCATTTTATGATGTTGGGGAGGTGTCAGAATCTGATGCGTGATGGGGATACTGACCCGAGTTCTGATCCCCAAGGTGTTCCTAATTTAAGTGTTGTATACAGTTATATTGCGAATATCAGTGAGACTCACCTGAATAGGTCAGTCTGTGTTCCATCCTGTTTATGAGGGTGGTGCTCTGATCGGTCTTTGTGTCTAAGTTTGTGATGTTTTTTTATGTTCTTAAAATCAAAGTGGTCCATCCATTCTGAGTTGCAGGACTATGCTGATTCACGTAAATGGTTCTGGTGAGTCTTACTGAGGCAAACTGTCATGGATAGAGGTTGAAAATTCAGCTTGGTCCAGCCTGCAGAGGGTGTCATGATACTTTATCCGTTACAATCTAGTAAAGAGTCAGGTTTTGAGAGATTTTGGAAGACTAATGACTCATCCGGGCGCAGTCTCCCAAGGTCTGACATCCACATGTTGGTTGATAGGAAAGAGAATGAGGATCTTGAAAGTACTCGATTTATCAACATACGAAGGGCCAAGTCGACTCTGCCAGAACTCAAATCTGTAATGTTAGGTTGTACACAGATGACAAAGGTGAACGCTTAATTTATCAGACATTATGCAGCCAGATAGTGTGGGTTCATTATGATTTTGATTAGTAGTAGAAGTGCATCACTTGTATAGCACTTTTCACTATTAGTATGGTCCCAATGCGCTGTAGGTTGAACACCCTCGAGGGACTGTAGTCCAGTTATAGGAAAAGATTTGAGGAGGGGCTATTGGGCATATTATTCAATGCTTAAGATATGAGTTCTGGCCAAATCCCTGTTAACCACCCATATCTAAGAGACATGAGGATAGGTGGTGGTGGTGATGAGGGCTCTAGTGTGGGTAAAGGCAAGTGGGATAGAAGATGTGTGCACCTACATATCAGATTTTTGTTGTGAACGATAGCTGCATTCCAATGGCAGAGGTGTTGTGCAAAGTGTCTTCAAGTGGTGTGTGAAGGTGGGTTTCCAGCTGTGCCTTTGGCTGATACCTGAAGCAGATTGCATGTGAATAATACAAGGGAGACGTGGAGCTAACAATGGCGGAGAGTGGGCAACACGGCAGCAAGGGATCTACAAGAAACCAAGGAAACAGAAGCAAGCAGATCACCCAAACTCCATTGAGGTGGGGAGTAAAGGCTGTGTGGACCTAAGTGTCAGGGAGGGGTCATTCCTAGAAGGAGGGTCTTGAGCTCCTTCCTGATTTTAAATACATCTGCCAATATTATACCTTTACTGGCTCCCGATAAACAGTGAAGGATCAGTGTTTAAACTTTGGGCTTCACAACCTCATAGGGAATACTGAGGTCTACTTTGGAAGGAAGAATTACTCTGACATCATTCAAGCATAATAGAGGGTGAAAGAAGCAACTTTTTTAATAAACAATTGAACTTTGTACACTAATTTCTGGCTATTTACCTCCAGAAAGGTCTAACTGTCCCTATTAATTAAGTACTTACCCTAGACAGTGGGGGTGTGCTGCTTATGTAGAGCAGGGATAGCAAGAGAAACTACAAATAACTGTCTCACCCTAGGCCAGCATTTTCACACCATTATTTGTATTCTTTTATCCCACATAGAATCCAACATTAGTGAGGTACTTGAGGTAAGAAAAAGAGGAATAGAAAACAGCTATTCAGACAAGACTCCAGGTATTGCCTGAATGCCTTGGTGTGCAATGTATTAAAAAGAGAAGACAACCTTCCCCACCCCAGTTTCATCCCTAATAAAAAATGTGTATTAGTTCTTTCAATTTTGGGTATATTTAATTGATGGCAATTGATGGATAAAAGGTCAACCAGTTTCTGCAACATCTATTTAGTTTTGGTCGCATTTATCAGGACAAACACAAATACTTTATTTAAGACATATACTCTGTTTGAGTCTACCGGCAGGTGTGTTCTTTCCTGCTGGACCTTGTAATGATCCTTTAATTTCTATTTTCTTTGCTTCCTTTGGAGTGTGGGCGTGGGCAAGACAAAAATAAAAAAAACTAAATGTTCCTTAGTACTAAACACAGGTCATAAACACTTGGATTTACACAAATGCTCTAATAAGTAATCCTGTTGAGCGCTAGCAATATTTTATTTATTGGTAATCCTTCACGTAATTCTTCAAATAGATCTCCAAGGACCAGAGAAGGAAAATTGCCTTTATATTTCAAAACCAATTTTCTGAAAGTGCATTCTTGTCAAAGGGCAGTCTTGTGTCATTCTCATACAAGGAGCCAACAGACCAATTATAGAGTTGCCAGTCTTTGCCTGGGTTTTGCTTCATTAAGACTCTTGCTGTCAGTCTGTAACCTAAAGATCCATTGCTGTTAATGTCATTGCCGCTTGCTGGTTTAACTATTTTCTCCAAAACTGTTTATCTGAGTTGGTTCTCACCATGTTTATTCATAGTGAAATGTTCCACCATGGGAGCAGTTTCTTTGTTTTAATGCAGGATTTAGGTTCTAAAGTGCATTTTTTCACAGGTCTGTTGGTCATGCCTCTGTATTTTAGATTGCACAGTGGGACGATTCTTCAGATGGTGTGACTTCTCCCCAAAGGACAACCCCTCTCCATGATGCTAGGGAGATGAGGCCGATAACTAATAGTCCCCATAGGAGTGGTAATATGTGGGAAGATCTAATGGAGAGGAACTCCTCTCCTGGGGAGGAGGACGTGATTGGGAAGCACAACCCCATTAAACCCCAAACCGGTAGGCTGATAGGACCTGAACCTTATGGGTCTAAACTCATCTCTAAATTCATGTGTTGCTATAAAACATTGAACCACCCTGATGGTTTAGGTACTGAGATGAAGAAGCTCTCGAGAATGATGCAGTCAATGGAATGGACATCACATCAGGGAAAGCCCTACACTTTCAGGGTGTCACAAACAAAGGAGGAAGGGTACCATGAAGAGTTCCGAGTAGAGTACTAGAGAGAGTACCGAGGAGAGAACCAGAGATAGAAAACGAGACTGAGAGAGCAGTTGAGGTGGAGACAGAAATTGAGAGCCAAAGAGAAATCGAAGCCAAGAGAACACCTGAAGGCAGGTCCGAGAAGCTTTAGCAAGAGAGGTGGAGTGTGTGGTTCAACAGAATGCACAAGGATGTCTTGCAGGCCGATGGGGTATTGGCCATGGAGAAAGCACAAATGAAGAAGGGAATAGGCATCCCGCATGGAGATACAACTGAAGGCTGGTGGCCAGTGGGTGAGTCAAGTCAAACAAGAGAAGGAGTAGTAGAACACCCTGGTTAACCAGAAGTACATTGTTCATAAGATGCAGGGAAAGTATCATACTAGTCAGCCCAAAGTCAGCCTTAAGGAAGGAGGTAGATTGGGTCTTGGCTGCGTGACCTGCAGTGGGTGGATGTGGTGGTCCAACAACTGCGCCGAAACTGGTAACGCAAATGGTTCACAGAGCTAACTGCACAGACCTGAACATTATCCAGAGAGGTGGTGGCTAGATGATCAATACAAAGTGGGAAGGTTGAGTCAGGGTCCGCTTATCGACAGCCTGCTGTACAGGGCACAAGAAGCAAACTTTGACGAATGTGGGACAAGGTGATTGGCTGTTACGAAAACCCAGCCTGAACCAGTGAAGACTCCTGACACTAAGTACCAGGTAACAGGCATTATTAAAGTCCAGGAGAGGGACAAGTGAAACCTAAGAGAGGAGCCTTAGAGGACATTAGTAATAGCAAGAGTGTGTAAAGGACGGTTGGCTAAATATGTACAAAGATTAAGAACAGTGAAAAGCTAACCCTCACCTTGGCAGTTGTGATTAAAGTCTGTCCACACTGCTCTGGAAACCAAACACCCCATAAGCCATATTCAAGGGGTTACCCTTCCCGTGTATAATGCAAATAAACCAAAACCTGTCAGTTCTGAGGAGGGCAAATGTTGATTGAGATGTAGAGGTCCTCCTGGGCACACCCCAAAATCATCCAGGGCTGGTCCACCGAGCCAAACCCTAATAATCTTCTGTCATCAGTCTGTTACACATTGGTAATTGGTCAACATCAGATCCTGCCAAGAGTCCTGTCTCTTAAGCTCATGACCTTAACCTCACCTTCCTCAAGATATGAAGAAAACTATTATCGTCATCATACTCTTTGTGCTTGAAAAGCTAGGAAAATAGAAAATCCTTTGAGTTTGTAAACCATGATGAAAGAGAAAAACAAACCATTTGGTGATACCCATTCCCAGTCCAGTTCCATGGGAGGGTAGTGCTAGATCATCGGGAGGGACTCTGGGGAACAGCTTAATTGTTCCAGTACAGGCGGATCAAGAATTGTGCAAAACCGAGAGATTGTGAAAACCTCCCTAAGGGAGATACAAACCTCATTAAGAACAGTGACAGACATTGGGTAATCAACTAAGAGAAGGGACTCATTCTCCTAGCCCCACAAGCACTTTATGTAATTGTTTTATTTCCAGTTTGGTTATGGAGAACCCAGAACTTTTATGGAACTTGTACTTTGAACAACTTGTGAAGCATTAAAATGCTTTGCATCCAGGAGAAGGGAGTTATTCTCCTGGATTACGAACAGTTGCTGGACTTTATTGTGTTTTGTTGTAGTGAGAGGGATAGAGTAGAAGCCTTTGTGACCGGGATGGTGCCTTTTCGCTTTGACTCACATGGACTTCCTGACAAGCACCCAAGTGTCTTTACTTTAGGAAGGGATAGATACGTTTGGTTTATCATTTAAAACATGTCTATAGAAACACTATGGCACCACTTGGTCAGTCTCTTCATTCGCCACAAAGGCCATAAAATCAGATAGACAACATTATTATATTTGGTTAGTAAAATGCTTCTGTATGCTGTACACCATCTTATATCAATGTTTCTGCTACGACAGGTTTGCACACATAATGAACATGAGCCACACAGACTGTGTTCACTTGGTCTCAGCAGTGCCCACAATGGTAACCTTGCTTCAGTAGTGTTTGCCTTGTAAGAGTGTAAACAAGACGTCTTGTATACCATTGCAGTACTTAATTGCAATTAGTACCCAGTGAGGAACAATGAGCTTGAAAAAAAGCAAGCTCATTGGTCCTCGCCCGGGCCTTTCCAGAATGACAAGGCCTGCAATCACCACCGCAGCTCTGGGTTCCTTCACCACTGGCCACCATGGAAAGATAGAAGGGACTACTTTTAGTACCTTCTCCCTTTCCATGGCAGCCATTTCATTTAAAAAAAAAAAATAACATTCAGTGGCTGCCATGGAAAGGGAGAAGGGACTACGTATAGTAGGTATTAGAATTGAAGGTGCGTTCAGTGCGCTGATCCTAAGTATTCATAGTCATCATGAGTCATTGTTAATGAGAAAAGGAAAGAATGCTGCCTGGACTTTAATTTTTAAAGCAGTGTTAATCTTTATATGAAAAGATCTTCAAAATCAGCCGGCACGTGTTTCGACCCTCCCGGTCTTTGTCAAGGCGTTTGGTTGGATGCTACTGGCATAGATAAAAGGAATGGATAGCTGAAAAAGAAAAACTAGAGGTTGTAGGTTGGCCGTGCGCTATTAAATACTGCTGTTAATTGTTGCTAAGAGTAATTGGTACGAGTATGATCTGCAGCATCAACACACTTCCACTGGACCCCCTAGAAAGAACCAGGACACTAACTGAAGTTAGTCTCCTGCTAGTCAGAATTTAGGGTGGCGCTGCAATCTTTTTCAGCCAGCTATCCATTCCTTTTATCTACGGCAGTAGCATCCAACCATACGCCTTGACAAAGACCGGGAGGGTCGAAACACGTGCCGGCTGATTTTGAAGATCTTTTCAGATAAAGATTAACACTGCTTTAAAAACTGAAGTACAAGCAGCATTCTTTCCTTTTCTCATTAACATTGAATAATGTTGACTATGAATACTTAGGATCAGCGCACTGAACTCACCTTCAATTCTAATACCTACAATACATGTGTCCTGGTCCCTTCTAGGGCGTCCAGTGGAAGTGTGTTGATGCTGCAGATCATACTCGTACCGATTACTCTTAGCAAAAATTAACAGCAGTATTTAATAGCGCACGGTCAACCTACGACTCCTAGTTTTTCTATTTCGGGACTACATATAGTCCTTTCTCCCGATCCCCGCCGGCTATTTCTTTTCTTGAGTCGATAAACGGCTGCAGTGCCATTGCTCGACTAGAGAAAAAGTGCAATTAGTACCCCAGTACAATGTGAGGGGTACTAATGGCAATATGACCCTCTGAGGGGGGGCATTACCAGTTGGGTAATGCCCCAGGGGCTCCGTTAAAACCCTTGCTTTGCTTGGGCTTCGAACTATGGTCCCATGGGCATTACCCGACCGGTACTGCCCCCCCTCCTTCGGTCATATTGCCTAAAAGTGGCTGGGAAATGTTGATTTTTCCCACATTCAGAATAGGCCAGAGTTTCTTAATTTCATGTTTGATTTGATTCACCAACAGCAAATGACTAACTGCTACTGTGATTTGACCATGTGTTGTTTTTTCTCTTATGTACTGGCGAAATGTTACTTGTCCTGGTATACTCACACTTTTGTATGCATGCTGAAATCATTTTTTGGGATAGCCACGAGCACCAATGAGTGTTTGTGTTTCAAAATCTTGTAAACATGAACAGTTTCTCTTGCATTTTAAATATGTGAGGGGTTCAGAAATGTCAGCTGGACAACTTTGTGAAAGTTTACCAACAAATGCCATTTTTATTGAATGAGAAGGTTGGATAAACTTCTCACTATCTCTACCTTGACAAGGATTTCCCTCCCTAAAATAAACTAAAGTAAACACTAACAAAGGATATCTGTCCCTCACACACATGCATACAATGAATACATGAGAAAATGCATGGCAGTTCAAAACAATTGTTAGAATTCACTAACAATCTCTCCTTATGACCTGGGTGAATTCCCCTTCCCCAGTTATGTTATAAGCGGGATTCTGCTTCACAGTTCAAGAAAATAAAATATGGAAATCCAGGTTTCATAGCAACTTCAACTTGTCAGCAGAAAGTTCCAGCACTCCAGTGATTCAACAAAGAAAACGGCTCTTCTTCCTTGAGCAAGTCTATGATTTATCCTCCTTAGATAAGAACAGCTTCCCAGTTCATCAATAGCAACAATAATTGTCTTGGTCTGGATGATTTGCCACAAATGATATGTTCGAAACAGGTTTGCCACAGCTTCTTTGTAACAGTTTTAAATAGTTCTTCGTTCAGCGCCACCACCAACATGAATTGTCTCTGTCAGGACGACTTTGTAGCACTTCTTCAACTTCCACCTGGTGTACTTCTATGCCAGGCCTACTAACTCAGTTGACATCCAATGTACTCCCATGCCAGGCCTACTCCTCCAAATGTTTGCCATCCGAGTATATTCCCATGCCCGAACAGGTTGTGGTTAAGATCCACTGACAAGAGGTTCACAACAGCTTCACATTATTCAACAGTTTGCAGCTTAAAAACATCTAACAACTCTTCAGGGAAAGCAAGATTCAGATTGTTGCTCTTTAAAACTCTTTTGCAAAGAATGCCCCTCTCCTTCTGAATTTCCTTTTCCAGAAGGGCAGCCTTTTTGCCACTCTTGTTTACCCACTACACAAGTAACCAAATACTGACAAGGATAAGGACTTATTCTGCCTTTCTCTCGGCTTTGGCAATGCGAGTTTATACCAGCTTTCACCACGAGTTGTATTAAGTATGGGCAACAGGATTCACAACTTATGGACCTTTCATTAGCCCCCTTCAGCCATTGGCAATATCTGCTGATTGTATTTGCCTTGATTGTTATCTTTTGGCTTGGTTAATTCTTAGAGTTATTACATCCTAAGAATATCACCCATTGGGTTGCTGAGCTTTGACACTCTCACACATTTAAAGTTACAGTCATTTGGGTTTGCTAAATAAGGCTTTTGCTGCTTTTCAATAGTTTGGTTTTCAAAATGACTTTCAAAACTGCTTTCACTCATGCGCAAGTGCTGCTTACTTGCAGAACGCCTGCCAGGTACTGAGCACTCCAGCGTCACTACCAGCTTGTGAACTCACCGCGTAAGGCATGCGCTTACCGATACCCTCTCCAAACTCCTGCTTCTGTGGCTCTTTGTGACCCGGCAAACTGCTTCTCTTTGTCGGCCGTCATCTTTGCCACTACAATAGGATCACCTTTTGGTCCTGAGTTCTTCTGGTGCACGCAAGCCACTGGAGGTTGCCTCAAGGGCCTTGGGTGCACGCCAACAACCGGAGACGGCCTCCTGGGAAGGAAAGCTTCCCTCGCTTTCGCTTACCTCTGCAGAGCAGGTCTCCATTGGGCAAGCTTCCATCTTGCAGGCTTCCCGCTGGGCTACCTTTGCACTTCAAGTCTTGGGAGACACAGACCCTCGCAGGACCGGCAGCTGGTATCTGCGTCTTCTCCTTCGTCCAGCTTCTGCCTGGGCGGGCTGCATGAACCACACTGCTTCTGCTTCTTGCTCTCTCTGCTCCTCTCTATTGCCTGCAACTGAGGGGGCCTTTTAAGCCGGTCTCCCGCAGGTGTGGGTAATCTGAATTAACAATATGACCACTCCTGCAACACTATCTTTTTAGCCCTCTTCTTCACCCCAGTACTTAGAGAATTATGGGACTTGATGTCCCTAATGGCAAAGTTAGTTTTTCTCATTTCTTCTGTTTTACGATAAGCCATTAGAAGAGTGGGGTTTCAGGGAAAGTTGAATAAGGGGGTTATCCTCCTGTAGAATACCACCCCAAGCGTCGGGATCAGAAAGCGTCTCCCTTTCCCTGCCCACATGAGAAGGTTCCCAGGCCAGATTTTTGGGGGCAATCATTACTAATTCATCACCTATCCGAATGGGAGATTATCCTGCAGGATTTTAGGGTGGTAGCTACTGTATAGGAGCAACACATTTCTGTTGGTTGGTTTATTTTATACAGATGTGTCTTCCACACTTCTGTGTATTATTTTGTTTGTGTGGTTAAATGTGAAGTTCAGATATCTGTTTTGGTCATTGAGTCATCTACAGAATTCAGTTAGTTTCACATCGTCTCCATCAAAGATTACCAACACATCGTGCATGCACCCTGGCCCAGATTTTTATGTTATTCTCAAACAGATTCCCAGGTCCACAAATAGTGGATCTTTCCAAGGTGTCCGCATACAGGTTTGCCAAAATTGAGGAGAATGTAGCACCCATGATTGTGCCAGAGATGTGTTTATAAAACTCATTCTCAAAAATTAAATAGTTCTTAGTCAGTGATAATTCTGCCAATTGTAAAATGAAGATCATTGATATCCGTAGGTCAGGTCCACGCTCTAATATTTTTTAATGTTTCATGTCATGGTATTCTTGTATTCAGTGATTCTATGTCAAGGGTCACTTACAGTTTTGACCTGGAAACAAAGGGCATGTTCTTTACTAGATGTAGCACAGCTATAGTGTCTTTGACATATGATCTCATCTTCCGTACTTTCTTTCTCAGCACGAAGTCTACAAATTGTGAGAGTGTCTCAAGGATAGAGCCAATCCCAGATACTACTGGGCGGCCTGGCGGTGGTGATAAGCCTTTGTGTACTTTAGGCTTTGCATACAATGCTGGCATCCTCCGATGTCCAGGCCTCAGAAGCTCAGCCACTTTGTAGCTAATAAAGCCTTCTCATAAGGCTTCTTCAATATTGTATCAATCAGTTTCTTTGGTTTTGCTGTCCGGTCACCTGGTAGGAGCCGATAATTAGAGTGATCATCGAGTTACTATCATTTTGTAGACCCATGTGTTCATTACAGCTATCGCTCCTCCCTTATCTGCTTGCTTTATGGACATGTCCTTTCTTCATTCAGGCATAAACATTTATAAAGCCAAGGTTTGGTTGCAGGTGGGTTATCTGCATGGGAAAAAACATTGCCAAATAATGAAATTATAATAGAGGTAGATGAGGTGATGGAGGTCAGCAAGAGTAGAGGGAGACAGAGGGTGAGACGGGCAAAGTGTAGGGTGAAGTGTAGCTTGCAATTTCTGTACCTCTTCTGCATGAGCAAAACGTTCACATCTAGTGCCTATGCATTAATTCATCCTTTGGTGCACTAAACCGCATTTTTTCTGTTGTGAGCAGGGGAGGTACTTGCATGTGATCCTGCCTATGAAGCAATTCATATTATCTTTCGTTAGACATGCCCATACACTCACAGGCTACTCTTAAAAGTGTGTAGCTGTATGTCAGGGGACCAGGGGGTTGGAGTCCACTAGAATGACGGGATAGCTACAGGTTACTGAGACACCTTTTTTCCAGTCCCGTTTTAGTCATGGAAACATCCCAGGTCTCTGGAGGAAAAGCTATGGGGGACACAAGACTAACCCATGGCTGCCTCTTTACATGGTGTTCATAATATGCAGAAAGAAAGCTCTTGAGTTGCGCCCTTAAATGCTCACATGTTTACGTCCTTGCTTTCAGCTTCATTTAGTATTCTTTGCCAGCAATGGTAGTTTTAGTTTCAGACCACAAAGCCAGGTTTATAAGTACTAGCATGTAATAAGAGGGCAGAGACTGGTGTAGCATCTTACTCCCGCCATGCGCTAATTTGAAATGTCTAATATTCCCCCCTGGTTTATTTACGTGATAGTCGCACGCTCTTAGTTATTTGATGAAGGAATGCAGTTTTTGTGTTATGCATTTTGTGAATATAAGCAAAAGACAACATACGTTTAATGAGAAGACATAGTTCAACCTCCTAATAGTTTGCCCTCCACATAAGACTATGCGCTTTTAACCAAAAGAGACAACACTTCCAACTCTGTGTCAAATAATCTATAGTTATACATGGTGTTTAGCAGAATAGACATCACTCCCACCTTCAAATAATGTACCACCCAAAGCAGTCACTGTAACAAAAGAGCCATCAGTCATAGTTCAGGTTAAAATGATCTGTAGTCAACGGCAGTCTGTTAAACAGATGATATATCACTCATAGCCACAGCGGCCAGCAGGAAATGGGGCAACTGAATGAGACTGTGTGCAGTGTCCGTGTGGCTGGAGGTCAAACACTGTTGCCTTTAAGTTCATGTGCATGAACTGCACTGTTGATAATGCAGTGGCTTCGAGCACAATCAGAGATCCATTTCTAATTTTGAATTATATGAAGACAGAGTGGCATATCCTAAATCCTAAAGCAGAAAGTTAACAAGGTAGCTATGCAGGTTGAGTGACTGTTTCCGGGAGGATGTATTTTGTATAGCTGGCTGTAAATCGTATGGCTTTTATAAAATATAGGTTCTATGAAATGCACCATTTAGCCAGAAGAGGGTTTGGGCAGGATATTTGCTCATATTCAGGCCATGGGTTGGTGAATTTCTCCCCCCATAGTGAAAATCAAAGGTTGGTACTCATGAACACACTACTTAGTTAGTTTGACAAACACATAACATCTTAGAATATTATCACAGGGTAAACCTCTAAAGGAAGGGGCATCAAAATTACAGGGTATGAATGGGGGTAATACAAAAAACATTTTAAAGAAAATTGTTAAATTTAAGTTTAAGATGTATGTTTCACCTTGGACATGTCTTTTTTGTTGTATCTATGACATTGGCATAGCAAGCTGAACATTTGGAAAACTATACTGTGGTCGGCATGTGGGAAGGTTTATAGTCACTATTTCAAACAACATTTGGTCAAAAGTCAAAATGTTGAAAAAAATGTTGATTTTTTTTTTCAAATTTCTTTTTTAGTTTGTTTTTTTTGTTCGAAATGGGGGGTCCCCCCCAAACACCCCTCTTTTATTTTTTTTCCTATTTTAACCCTTTTTTTTAACTTGCGAAACCAAAAAAAACATGTATATAAAAAAATAAAGCATTCAATTTTTATTTATTTTTTAGACATTTTTTCGACAATTTTGTCATTCGACCAAATGTTTGATATTTTGACTGGACACCATGTGGGGAAGTCTGCCTTTAACAAAAATGGCCCCACCCCATTGATATTCATGGACCATCTATTCCCGTGAGGTCAGGGCCGGACTGGCCATATCGGTCGATCGGCCCGTGGCCGATGGACTTTGAGGACAGTGGGGGCCGGTTTTCCTTCAAGCCACCCAGGGCCGTTTTTTTTGGAACATATGGCACCGCGCCGGCGTGGCTCTGCTGCAGGCAGCTGAGCCACAGAGCAAGTGCTGCAGCAGGCATACCGGGCAGTCACCTGCCCAAGCTGGGCCAATGCCATTTTTTCTTTTTAATGTAACTGTCAGTGCCGCGGCCGGGCCTGGTCAATTTTTTGTAATGTAACTTGTCCGTCGCCGTCGGACTGCTGCCGACAGCCAAGGCTGTGAGGAGCCGCTCGAGCAGCCGCGAGCCGTGCTGCCTGCCTCCGGCGTTGCGGGCCGGACGGGCCGCGCTACTGTCTGTGCAGCATAAAATTATTCATCAAAGCAAGGTAACAACACATACACGTTGTTACCTTGCTTTGATGATTTCATTTGCATGCAGCATGCATGCATCAATAATAACTAATTTGCATGCATATGGGGCCGTAGTGATGTGAGTGCCCGCCCAGTGCCTGGTGCTCCGTGCTCGCCGCCGGACCGCCCCGCCGGCCGCAGGTCTTGGTAAGTGGCGAGGGGGGCGTGCTTCGTTCCTTGTGTGTGCTATGAATAATATAATAAGCAGGCTGAGCTGGCCTGGGGCTGCCTCCTGCAGGGCTGGCGGGCTCGACGACCTTCGGCAGTTCACTCTCACAAGTTGCTTTCAACTTTAGGAAGTAACAACAACCCATTTGTTGCACTTTCCAAAGTTCAAAACAACTTGTGTCTGGGCCGCTCACATACTCCTTCTTGCCAGGACTGGTCCATGTGACTGAGTGTGCTCTAGGATATAGTTGGGCCGTTTCACCCATCCTGGGCATGATGATTTTGAACACACACACAGCAGCGGCAGACAGCACAACACCACAGAGTCTGCACTGCAGTCTGTAGCAGCAGCCAGCGAAGTTCTAGAGACTCATCTGAGCCTGGATATTGGACAACAGGTAAGAATCATACAACAGAGCATAGTTGACGGCTCGCGCTGTAATGGAACCCCCCAGGAACTTGGTATCATGTTAGGTGTACATCCAGCTCGCAGTTCATAGACCGGAAACATTTTAGTGGGAAAACCTACACAGTGAAAGTGGGTATACGCATGCAAAAGGGCCACTCACGGGGATGCGTTAAAACGTGGCTTTGCGTGAGCACGAAGAGCGACAGATGCCGTCACTTTGTAAAGACCCTGCCCATGCCGCACCAAGGTCCGCGTGGCACCTCACACAATCACCCCCAGCGCGTGGGAGGGCACACGCAGCACGTTACCTTGAAGGACATTATGCACATCTCAGCGATGCCTCATTCCCAGTCAGGGCGCAAATCGGGCAGCCTCCCTGGCGGCGGCGGTGGCTTCTTCCTTGCCTTCCAGTCCATAAAGTGTCAGCTCAGGGCAGCATGTGCGGTGCGGCTGTGGAGTCTGCAGAAGCTGGCAGCCGAGCCCCTTACCAGCAGTCATTGCTGCAGCAGCAAAACCAGGAGCTGTATTACGGCTCCCCGGGGAACCGCCTGGGCCCTCTGCACCATGATATGCGCCGGCAGGCAGGAGGCACGCTGCACATGGCTACTATACGGCATGGCTACTACCATACGTGTCTGTGGCATTTTACACATATCAGCATATTGCGCATTCTAGTTGACCCCAATCTTCTCTGTATTTATCTTTGGTGTTTTTATATTTTCCTTCATGTGACGAACACGCAGTTTTTTTCATGAGGCAATATTTGTGATATTAGTTTAATACAACATCTTCGTTACGTACTTTCTATAGCATAGGCACAGCACCCCGAGACCATGCAAGTGGCATTGATGCGTGGTTTAAATCTCAGTGACGTACCATAATAAAACATAAATGAATTCATCTTTCATAATGCACTTAATACTGGATAGTGCTTCATGTGTGGGGGTGTTTGCCAGGGCTCAGCCCTGGAACTAAATTCTGAGCCCGGGTGGGCAGGGCGTTGCTGCCCATCCGGACGTGGCATGGGCGTGTATGTTAGAAAATATTTGAGCCCCGGCACTGCCGGAGACCAGTCTCTAGTCTAAACGTGGGGCCAGGATGCGCTGTTTGAAGTTTGAAGTTAGTTTGAAGGTGCGTTGTCTTGCTAAGGCGTTACTTGCCCCTGAGCTATCCTCCTAGCCCGCAAGCAGAAGATACACGCACCCATAGTCCATGTGGAATATTAGGGAGTGCAACATGCACAGTCTACACACCTGGAAAGTGTGTGTTGAATGAGAGTGTGTGCACACCTTTACAAACACCTTACTAGCACACATTTCAGGCATACACTTCAAATTCCATCATGCACACTGACTGCCCTCCACAAACACAGACCCACACACACAAACACAACTGTCCCTCCATCCTGACTGGCATGCCTTAGGTTCGCGGCTCGGGCTGCATGTTAAGAATGCACATACATGATTGGAAAACACACAGACTTGCACACCTAAAGCCGGGTCTACATAATGTAATCCCCAGAAATGGCAAAGTGCTAAATTACACTCTGCCCTGGTGCTGTTTTTGCATCTTGACATCCTGCACTCCACATCACATAGAAATGTGTAAATGGTTGCAAAGGGAACCGCTCCTGGAGAAGGAAAGGGGCTGCAATCATCAGTCGTATCGTATGTATATGTGCAGGCAGGCACACGCGCGTTATAAATGCCATATCATGTGCATCTGTCATGAGCATAGGCCTTGTGCACACCTGTGTTGTCCTGCACCAGCTGTGTGCAACCCAATCCATTTTGATGTTATTGATTGCATTCTGATTCTAACGCATGCATGAAACTTTAGGTTTGGACATACAGCAAATCAGTCTTAGGCACTTGTGATTTTTTTTGATTGGTCAACGCAACACATTCTCCCCTATACCGCACCAGCTTCTTGAGCCACCATGTGTGGGCCAAGGTCACCTGCTCCCTCCAAACGTCCAAGTTTTATATGTTGTGCATTCCTTTTCGGGCATTATCAAAAAACCTCTTGCATTTGCTCCCATGATGTACAATTGCCTTAGTCCCCCTTATGTGTCATTCCTCAGACTTCGTGTGTTGTGTAAAAATGAGGGCTGCAGCCTGCAGTCAGTGGACAGACAGTGCACGCTCTCATGTTTTGAAGGAGTTGGGGTTTTGCACGGGTAGTGCCCTGCTGCGGTCTGTTTTCATTTCAAATGCTCCCTCCCTGAAGGTTGGTTGTGAGAGTGCATGGAGCGGTGCACACGGTCTTGTGCGTTTTTGCCGTATAGAGATGCATTTGCATAAGTGGTTGCAAATTATGCAGGGCATTGTTAGTTATATACACTGTTTAAACCGTTAATCTTTAAAGTGTGAAGTATCTCTGGGTGAGCATCCCAGTTCCCATCAGTAGTAGAGGAAAATAAACCTTTGAAAAGAGGGAGTGGTGGTGTGCAGTGTCTTTATTTTAGAAGGCAGGCACTTTGCTTATCCATCTTAAGTTAATGTGATCTGGAAAAAAAATAACTATTGGTTGCAGTGTTTTCATGACTTTTATGTGGCGTATCTGGTGTCATGTTTCTGTTCTCTTGGTGCTTTGGGACTGAAGGGGAATTATTTGGATCTGTTAGTGGGAGCTAAGCTTCTGCTATTGTGTTCATGTGCTCAGATCTTAAGGAAACTGGCTCTGTGTTCAGGTACGAGCAGGAGCTTGAGAGCTTCGGCTCTATGGATGTTTTTGACTGTGACTACCATCAGCACTAGCCAGCAAATTCAATTGTGACTTGTGAGGGATCATGGGAGGTGTAGTCCAAAACACGAAGAGAGTTGCAGACCCCTGAGGTAAGCAGAGTGTGTCCTGTAGAATTTGATCTGGTTGTACTCAGACTAGGCGGACGCACTTGGGCATTTTGTCAGTGTCCTTTATAATGAGTTTCGGTGCTATGGTCTTGTGAAGTGGTCTGTGGGCAAATATTTGGCAGAGGATTACTGTGGGTGACTTGAGTCCATTCATTTATTCAGTATTGTGCATTCTCAAGTTAATTGATGAACTTTGGGCCAAGGTAGCGATGTCCAATTCAATGGAGTTGCAAAATGGGAGCAAATGTAAGCTTTGATGGGCTTGTGGGCTAGTGTTTGGCTTCAAGCGTGGTGTGGGCATGTCTTTGGAGCTCTGTCCGTTCGTACATTACTGGCTGGTGCTTTGTGGTGGGTCTGGTGGTTTCAGTAATGAACCTAGATTGTAAAATAAATCACACATGTGTGGCTTTTTCACCTGAAATTGCATTTCTATTCACATTTCAGATATAAGGTCCCACCCATGAATTTTTAAACTAACCTTAACAATGACCTTTTTTACCCAAATATATTTTGAAGGGGTCTCCATGGGGTTCTACTGCCCCTCTACCGCTCAATTAGGATGCAGCTATCCAAACTCAACTGCCCATAACAGCGTCAGCCACACAGCACTGGAATAGCAAAAGTGGTGCAGATTTACTCTGGTTGAGCGCCATGTCCATGTGCATCCCAGGGCTGTAATAGGATAGCAGGCAGCCAGCATGCCCTGCAGAAAAGTCAACATGTTTTACTTTGTAGGCTTGTCAATGTCATATTCTGGTGGGGAGTGGGTACTAGAGAGCTGTGTGTGCAGGCAGCATAGCATAAGGGTTGGCATGCTTTCAGTTTGCACACATGTGCACATACCCCCTAACTTTAAATGTCAGCATCTGTTTTACTGTGCTGTGCATTAATTTACTTTATTTCTAGCATGTTGGGCTGTGTGTTTTATATGCACCATACCAGGACTTGCTCATTTGCACCACAAAGTTCCCACAAGTCCAGGTGATTCCCTCCTTCACCCAAGCTCACCCCATCTGCTCGGGAGAAGTAGTGCAACCTTCATTCTAACGAAAATGTGAATCTACAAATACTCCTCTCTTGTGCTCTCATTCCCTGTATTTTATTTATTTATTTGTTGTGCATTTGTAAGGCGCTTATACATCAAGTAAATTGTGTTTCAAAGCGCCCCAGTTGCTTCTCTCTCTCTCTCACGCACGCGCGCACAGTTTTTTACAACCCCTTGCTGTCTATTTGAACATCTTTACTTTCTTTGTTTTTGCAGGCAGGTCGCTGTTCAAGTATCCACTCTAGTCAGGCTACCAACAGCCAGCCAGGCGAGCCCATCCCTGCTGTGGGTAAGTAACCACTAGTGATTGTATATCTTCAATGCAGTGTAATGTAAGGTGGTCCTGTATAGCACACTTCAGCCACTTTGGCGGCCTTTATTATGCACACCTTTTGTCACCCCCTAGGAGCCCGGCCCCCCAGGCTCCAGTTCAGCCTATAAGCAACAGTGACCAGGCAGAACTACTATTTTATTCCTCCACACCCAAATTAGAGTTAGAGAACCAGTCTCCATCCTCTTTCAATCTGGCCAAATTTTGTTGTGAATTTGCATCCCGACTTAATGTGTGCCAGGGCAAAAGAAAAACAAGGATTATACCTCTCTCGAAGGCCCTGTTTCAGAGCATCCACTAGGGTGGAGGGTAGAATTATTACACAAATGTGTGCATGCAATAGGAATTCACTTGCTATGTATGTATATATTGCTGCAGAGCCCTTTGTGTTTTTCATAAGTTAATGAAAAGGCTGAGGCAGCTTTCTTTTTTGGTTACTATTTTTTATGAGACGTCAGACAGGCCACTGGCCAGGAGTAAGAACATGCATGCACCCAGTTAATTTAACATGCAATGGCATGAGGCTGGATTACTGTTAGATTCAGCATTTTATAGACCCAGCGGGATATTGTTCTCTTTTTTGTGGAGGGAGGTTATGGTGAGGCTGGGGAACAGTCAAATCTGGAAATGCTGACATTGATCTAATGGAATTAAAAATAGAAAACACCTCTGTGACTTCTGCGCCAATTAATTTTCTTGGCTTGGGTATATTTTATTGAATTGCAAAGCCTTGTATAACACGTATTTCAGCTCAGTAGAGCCTTTCTCAAATCTGGGCTATTTGAACAAACTTTTATTGATGATCAATACAATTATATCTCATTTCCAAGATTTCAAAAAATATTCACTCAATGTGTTGTTTGAATCTATTTATATTGGGTTAGATCCCATACTTCTTTCCTTATCCCTCCCGAATCACTCGCGTTGGCTCGAAATGCGTTGTTTAGATCTAATGGAAAGCACTTGTTTCTTCTTATGAAATGCTGGTTTGGATGTTGGCAGTCAGGTTACTTAGACCTACTGTGATAAAGGCAGGAATCTGATGCCCATTTAAGGTAATTTTATTTTTTAGGGGAGAAATGGATTAAAAAAAAAGAAAGGGAGGAGCAGAAAAACTACGAGAAAAGAGGAAAAAGCGATTGAAGAGGAAATCCGGCAAAACAAAAAAATTGAAGATCTATTTACAGGTCAGACCACCAAAATGTCACATGGCATTGCTGGGAGAAAAGTGGAGGAAGGTGACCAGGCATCTTCTTCGGGTACGAAAGTGACAGAAGCCAGAGTCTCTGCAGTAATTGGGGACATCTCAACAGAGGCAGATGCAGCAGCAACTACAATGACAGCAATCATTGAAGGTGCCCCCCCCAGAGGAAGTGTCGGAAACCAGTGTGCCTGAAATGATTGAGGGCATCTAGCTCGAGGAACTGGCAGCCGGTGGTGGTACCAGTCTGCCACAAACAATTGAAGATTCCCTCAAGGAAGAAGTGTCTGAAACAAGTCTGACAAAAAAATAATTGAGGGTGTCCGTCTCGAGGAAGTGGCAGCCGGTGGTGGTACCAGTCTGCCACAAACAATTGAAGATTCCCCCAAGGAAGAAGTGTCGGAAACTAGTCTGCCAGAAATAAGTGGAGACAACCTCATCCCCCCAGAGGAAGTGGCAGGTACTAGTCATTCGGAAGAATCTTTATCTGCTTTACAACATACTGAAGACTCAGGGAACAGGGATGTGAAGCACAGAGCACAAAAAGACGATCTACAGGTGGCAGACTATTTGTTTCAACTTCCAAAACCTGATCAACTTTACCATTTCTTTCAGCACCATCCAATTCAATCTCCCAAACAGACACATTAAAGCAAGTTTAGCCTTTTGGAGGAAAGATGGGGGAAAACAGTATTGGTTAAGTTACTCTGAAATACAAAAGGCCTTTTTTTGTACAGTTTGTTTAGCATTTACTAAACGTGGAGAGAGGGGTCTTTTCATCAACGGAATGAAAAACTGGAGGCGTCTTTACCAGCACATTGCAGAACATGAGACAGGCCAAGGTCATCGGAGGTGCACAGATTGATATATGTTGACCTTTTCAGGGGTCGACATAGGCGTTTTACTCTTTCACCGACAGAAATTAGCTCGAAGTGAGCAAATCAGAAAAAGGAGAGACATATTGGACCACGTTATTGACGTTGTAAAAGTCATTGGGAAAAGGGGGGCTCAGTTTTCGTGGAAAATCAGAGTCCATGGCCGAGCTGGATAACGAAGAGCTGGATCATGGCAACTTCCTTGAAATCCTTCTGCTGCTAAGTAAATATGACGGACCTCTAAAGGAACACATTGAGGACATTCAAACCAAATCCAAAAAGAAAACTGGGCAAGGACGGGGTGCTTCTGGGACCTTCATGTCAAAGACTACAGTTAGGTATGTCATTGAAGCCATTTCCAAACTGATCAAAATGGTAATCTGTCAAGAAATAAAGGAAGCAGGAATATTTTCCATTCAGATAGACTCAACCCAAGATGTGAGTGTTACTGATCAGTGCTCTATAATTATTAGATATGTTACTGACACTGTACATGAACGCTGCTAGCAGTAACCAACTGCACTTTGTCTACTGGAAAGGGGCTGTTTGAGTTGGTGCAGAGTGTTATTAAAGATAATGGTCTGGACCTACGCAAGTGCATTGGAAATTCAACCGATGGTGCATCCAATATGCAGGGGCAGTACAATGGTCTCACATCCTGGCTCAGTAAGGAATCCCCTGATCAAATACATGTCTGGTGCTATGCACATGTATTAAATCTTGTACTTGTAGAAGGGACACACGCATCAAATGAATCCACGTCTTTGTTTGGCCTGTTAAACTCCTGTGCCGTTTTTTTCAGGGAGTCCTACAAAAGGATGGATGTGTGGCGTGAGCTGTCTGTGGAAGGCTGCACAATCCAAATAATAGGAGAAACAAGGTGGTGGGCAAAGGATGCAGCACAACGGAAAGTTTTTGGCTCCTTTAATAACCCAAACAAAGCAATGTACATTGATGTGGTTGTTGCACTCAATAATATTGGCTCAAATACAGATAAATCCAATGCAAACGTCTGTTACCAAGCTTTAAACTTTTCTGAGGCTCTGTGCAAATTCCAAACAGTGCTCACAGCCCAGTTATATCTCAGAGTATTTAATTCGACAACCCCATTATCTAAGTACCTCCAGACAAGTGGAATGGACATCCTCCAGGCACAAAGAATGGTCTCGGACACTACAAAAGTGCTTGCTGCACAGTCAAGAAATTTTGATTGGGTCTATTCTGCAGCAGAAAAATGTGCAGAATGGGCCAATATGGGCTTGGAAGAGAAAGGCTATGATAAAGGAGTGGAAACTGCACTTCCAGAGGGGAGAGTGTCCCCCAAAAAGAGGATGCCTGGAATGAATGCAAGGGATGAGCCAATCACCTTGGCTAAAGACCGGTTTAGAGTTACTGTACATAATACCGTTATGGACAACATTCTTCAAAGCCTAAATAGTCGTTTTAAAACCCACTCATCTCTTGCTGCAGATATAGCATGCCTGGATCCCAAAAATGTCAATGAAAGTCTACCCGACAATGCTCTTACAAATACTTGCTCCTTGCTTGAAAGACTGGATGACTCCATAACGCTACAGGGGTTAAGGGAAGAACTCTCAGACTTTGCAAGTAAGTGGACTAAACTGAGGAGCACACTACCAGAAGAGTATGCCTTTGAAGCCCTACATAGTGAAGATCCAGCACTACAAGATTTTGGAGAGCTACCTTTAGTACAGAAATGCAATACATGCCGTAACTGTGCAATATGTTGCTATGCAATTCTAAAAAGGTATGAACTTTTTAGTAGTGCTTACCGGCAATTGTATTTGGTATACAAGTTCATCTAGACCTTATCTTGCACACAGGTAGCATGTAAAAGAAATTTTTCGAAATTGAAGAATATTAAAACCCGCCTAAGAAACCACCTCTGCCAGGACAACCTCGAAGCCTTTATGCTCATGTCTGTGGAGCGGAATGTGCTTGTCCAATTGCAAAATCCGGACATAATCGACCTGGTTGCACATAAAAGTGCATTGTTGCAGGAACTCTTGATTGAGTGATTTCCAGGATTTTCATGAAGCTGAAAGCAGGATTTTCAGGAGCGGTGGACCCTGTCACAGAACTGTATGCAAAGTTTTTATGAGTTGTGTTGTTATTGTATCATCATTATTAAATACAACTCTATTTTCATTGCTGGTGGCAACGAGTAGACATGATTGGAGTCTGGTTCTGCAAAATAAGTATTTTACTATGTGATGATTTTTTTTTTAAACAAGAACAAAAGGAATGTTATCACTTTCTCAAGCGTTTACACAAAACATAACATGCAACAGACACATGAACCCTCCATTAGTAGCATTTTCGGAAAAGTCGCGAATTGACGCGATTCACAGAGGATGGTTTGAGGGCCACTTTTTTTGTGGTGAGGGGTGGGCCACTTTTCTGAGGCGAGGGTTGGGCCCCTTTTCTGAGGCGAGGGGTGGGCCAATTGTTTTTGGGTGTCCGGGCCTATTTCTTGTCCCAGTCCGACCCTGCGTGAGGTCTGCTTCAAGCCAGAAGAAACAAAGAAACAGTCTCAGATATCAAATGGATGGTAAACACTCAACTGACTAATGGCACCCCCTGGCGACGCCTATGGCATGGGGCAATATTTTGTAGTGGAAGAGCTCAACAATGACTAAGGAGTCTCCTACCCGGTCCTAATGCAGGACTCCCAGATATTTCAAAAACCTGTTCACAGTGATGCGGTTTCTGCTTCCAATCTTGTACATGGTGTCCTGCTTCCGGGATGTTTCTCTGCAATTCCGCTCCTTCCTAGTCATGGCCACTATGGACATGTTGAAGGGATTCACTCTCTTAATTATTTTCCTTGGTGATCACGTTTGTTTGTAGTTTTATTTTCAGGGACATTGGGCACATGCAAATGTCAAGGCTGAAATGCCAGTAAAATATATATATAGTCACAGAAAAAACTTTTTTAAAAAGGGATGTTATGGTTAAATTACCCTAATAAAAACCTATGAAATTCAGTGAAAAAATGTTGTTAAAGTGACTTTATGGTTACAAGTACAACCAAAAACCCCCATAAATTCACCAGTTACGGTAAGCTAAGTAATCATAAATCGCGCCACCACTGTACACTGCGAAGACATACACCCAGGACAAAGATGACATCATACATGTCATTGATGACATCAATGATGATATCACATATCTGGGCCACTTGTTTTTGTTCACTGGCGTATCTAGGCCAGGCGGTTTTGTTCACTGACAGTCAGAATATGAAAACTGAAAATTTGTTATAGATCTAGATGTTAACCATCTTGTATGATCTTAAAGTACTTTTCTAAAGGTTTGGTCTCAGCTCATGGTGCACACATATGGGGCAACAATAAGAAGGCCTCAAAAACGCAATTCATTTGGACACATGATGATAAACTTTAATGTTATTGACATTTTCTGGTGATGTTTTTTTCTTCCTTACTTTATTTTCCCTGTATGTGCATTTGATTTGTATGTATTGTGGGTCTTCATATGTTTTCTTTGTACTGACACAAGTCTTGCATTTTTTAACTATTTATTCCATGTTTAACATTACTCAAAACTCTGATAAGGTAGCATTCATTATTTTCCTTTCCAAAATTACCAGATAAAAAATATTGTACTTCTATGGTGCATGCTGCAGCCATTGCCTATGTGTATGCATGATTAGGTTCCTGTATTAACAACACTCCAATAGAATGTTTTGTTTAGATGAGTACATTCTTTAATACATTAATACATTAAGTAGTTCATGATGGGTCACCCGATCACCAACATCATCTTATTACCAACATTATAAACGCAACCCCTTGTAGGGACTTTTCATATATGATGCCATTTGTGATGTCATCTTTGATGTCCTGGGTGTTAGGCTTAGCAGTGCACAGTGGTGGCATGAGTTATGGCTGCTTAGCTTACCATAACTGGTGCATTTCTGGGGGGTTGCAGTTTTGCAAGTAACCATACCGTCCCTTTAACAATGTTTTTTCACTGAATTTCATATGTTTTAATGAGTGAAAATATTTCAATGTTACATCACTGTATACAAGTCATAAATAATTCCTCTTTTAACATATGAAAGAACTGTAAACCTCCTTGAACAAACGTTTTTTGCAACACATACTGATGTGTGTCGTAATCCGCAGTGAATGATGGGGATGCAAGTTATGGTTGAATTGCCTAGGGCATGAGGCTTGACCATGACCCCACCCCCACCAAACCACCTCTGTTATCCACTGCACCTACGCTGCATCCTAGTTCAGTGTCCACTATACCCTCATAACGTGACCAATGTCCAGTGCTCATAGCTTACATGGCCAGTCTCCACAATCCATGGGGCACTGGCTTTGGCCATGCCACATTCCTCAATAGGCAAATCAGAGTAGACATTTGCCCTTGCCGAGGGCCAGGTCCGCTGCCCAAGCAGCAAAGTTATATCACTAATTTTTGTATTTTCTTTTTGACCCTTTCAAAAAATGTAAAACACAGGATCGATTTTCAAGAGCATGCGTTCAGGTCTTTGATGAAACTCCACCCGCAGGTTTGCTGGAATCCTGTTCAGCACTGCAGGCCGGAGCTGCAAACAGAATTTGTTTTCCCTTTTAAACCTAGAGCTTTGGCCATGCTCCAATAAGTACATCAGAGTAGGCATGTGTCCTTCCCAAAGGCATGGCCCACTGTCGATGCACCAAAGTTATATCACTATTTTCTTCTACTAGCACATGGGCACTGAAAAATAAAACACAAGACAGATTTGCAAAAGCATGCTTTCAGGTCCTTGTTTATGCTCCTCACGCAGGTTTGTTGTATTCCAGTCCAACACTTTAGGCTGTAGCCGAAAGCATAATATTTGTTCCCATTCAAACCTGGGGCTTCAGCCATACAGCATGCCCTAATAAGCAAATCAGAGTACACGATTGTGAAGTAATTGCAGGGTGGTAGAATCACTGCATTTGATCTAGTACTTTCATTGGATTACCTTGCTGCTGGTGATGGGTTTCTTTTGTGAAGGTGCCCTTCCTTCTTCAAGCTTTAGGTTTCGAATAGGAGAGTGAGCCCTGTTCACCTGAGCGCTGGGTTGTTCAATAAGTAACTGTTGTCGTAATAAAGCAGTCTTGAAAACCCCTGTTGGTGCAATTTGTATTGTTACAAGTCAGCCGATACATGTTTCGACCCTCTAAGATCTTTCTCAAAGCATGTGGATTGTGGGCCAGTCGTTGCTGAGAGGTTGTGGAAATTAGTCTGGGATGCACTCCCAATATGTTGTCCCGGTATGGTCACAAATGAGGGTGGTTGATGATTTGGAGGGGTGGCCCGGTGACCACGTGGGCACCTGGTTCAGCAGTTATCTGCTCATTTGCATTGTCTCGGAGCACGCTGGTACTTTGTGTAAGCAGCGGTAGTCACACAATCTTTTGATACAACCCGGTCCAGCACTCCGGGTTGTAGCCACAGGCAGAAAATTATCCTGATTTTGAAAAGCTTGACCACATAGCCGGTCCCTGCTGGCCATGCCCACTTTAGCCCCATTGCCAGTGCCTTGTGATCATGGCCAGTACCCAGATTGTCTGAGTCAGAGCCTCTGGCCATGACTCAGACAATCTGGGCACTTCCCATGGCCAC
Source organism: Ambystoma mexicanum (assembly GCF_040938575.1). Taxonomy (NCBI): domain Eukaryota; kingdom Metazoa; phylum Chordata; class Amphibia; order Caudata; family Ambystomatidae; genus Ambystoma; species Ambystoma mexicanum. The sequence goes on along the minus strand of NC_090929.1, from coordinate 215,812,563 downwards.
AGGCTATAACTCAGTCACAGAAGGTATATCAAAATTTTTTGGTATCTACATTATGACACTTTTCAAAAAATAAAATACTGACACATTGGCAAAAGCATGCTTCCAGGTCCATGCATGAGTTTGCTGCAAATCCGCCATGTTTTATTTTTCAAAAGTGTCAAATGTATGTGCATGCAATAGTCATATAACTTAGCTCCACTTGACAAAGTCCATTCAAACTTTACACAAACATTCAAGGTTGGGTCTATAATCTCTGAAATTTATTGTGCACATTTGTCAAATGGCAACAAAGTTATAAGCCATCTAAAAATGGTGTGACCCCACTCTAATTGTGCTCCCTCTTGACAAAATGCCACGAAAGTTTGCAAATCATTCAAATCTGGGTCTAAAATCGGTTTGAAATGTTTTGTGCAGAATCGTAAAACTGCACCAAATTTATAAGCCTTTCAAATATGTTGGAACCCCACTCTACTTTTGCTCCCTCTTGGCGAAACATACTTTGCAGAACCATTCAGGGTCAGTTGATATTGCAAAATTTCATGCAATTTCATGGCTTGACGCCAAAGTTATAAACCATTCAAAAACTGCTTTTCACCAACCCATTAATACAGAAATATGCATGTATGTCTCCGAACATCCAGACTTCTCACGTACTTCGGAGATGAAAAAACACCTGTTTTTTTTACTTTTTATAGCCATATTCCATCCCATCACTCCTCACCTCCGCAGAGATTCTTTAATTCATTTGACAAGTGCAATGTTGTCATTTTTAAATATGTTTTTACCACCATGTCTGTGGACAACAGCGACTGGCTGCGGATCCATTATGCCGGCTGTTTCAAACAAGAGGACGCACCTCACATTTTTAATTGACCAATCAGAGGGCATGTAGGATGTCCGTGGACGTCACGCCGCTCTCTGATTGGCCAAGGAGGGTGTCCTCAGACAGAGTAGGGAAGGGAGTCCAAGGACGGGACCCAGATATCATACATTATTATGGCAGTAATTTGGTCAAAATCCATCACATCTCGGAGGATTTCCACAAATGTTGTGCCCCCCCCATACAACTTTGTCCCTCCCCCTTCAATGAAACTGCACCACAGTTTGTAGAATCATTCCGAGGGGGTCATATACATTTTTTTCAAAGTTTCGGTAGAATTCTTCCAGTGGGGGGGCGGCGAATTTATAAGCCACCCAAAAAGTGCTCTATGAATGGAGCAACTTATCCATAACTATGCGGCTTCTAACGCAGGCCATATAATACACAGGAGCACCACAAGGAAATGTGTTGCAGTGCTAAAAGTCATCACCTCCTAACTCATGGGCAGAAAGGGCCAGCAACAGCCATGGTACCTCATTCAGGCTCTTGCTTTATTCCACAGGGCAGGCGGTTATGGGCCCCAAACTCAGGGGTGCTGCAATCACAGGCATTCCATGAGGCAGCAGCACTCTGGCAGACCAGATATGTACAATCCACCAGACGTAGTATATGATGGCATTCTATAATGTTTCAAAGAGGGTGAGGTGTACCTATGTGTCAGTCTATAATCGCCTGCAACCTTCTCCAAGTTGACATGGTTTACTCACTGACAAAGCGGAACCGTGTGCAAACAAATCAGTGCAGAACAGCAGTGGAGGAATTGCGGTCAACCCTCGCTTTAAATCTACATTTGAAAGCACCGACAGCTCCTTTGGCAGCCCAGGAAACCTAGACATGACCGTTCTGACAGCTTTCAAATTGATCAGAGGTTTTACACGTTGCCCACGCACTCAGTCGAACATTGCATCTATGCCTACCTCTGAAACATGCATGCGATCCAATTGAAAAATAAAAACCCAAGAAATGATTAGCAAAGTGAGGAGCTTTATGCATCTCGGGAAAACAGGTTTATCTACTTTGAGAACAGTCATGTTAGAAAAGACACAGCTGATAACATCTGGTAACTCGGTTCCTTTACTTCTAGATCTTTCGCTCCCTTTCATCTATTCATCAAAACCAACAGCACATTTTGCAGACACACCATGGCGCCCATAGCAAGACATGGCCAGACTACGGTGGTGATGGGTGCAGTATTAATATAATACATGACGCATGTAGTAATCTGTTTCATTCTACATTGTCAGTGTGGGCAGAACGCGCAGCTAAATATTTCGGTCTGGCTACCGTTCCTGCTGAGGCGCACTAGACGAGCAATCGATGGCCGCTGCGCACTTCACCCGTGGCTCAGCCGAGCTGACACCACAGTCTGTCAGGGCCCTGCCTCATAAATCAGGCATGCGCGAGAGTTCCGAGCAGTGTCGTCGGTGTAATTGGCTGCTCCATATTCTTCTTCTTCTTCTTCTTCTTCTTCTTCTTCTTCTTCTTCCCCTCTCTCTCCCCCCCCCCTCTCTCCCCCCCCTCTCTCCCTCCCCTCTCTCCCCCCCCTCTCTCCCCTCTCTCCCCCCAGCTCGGCGGCGGTGCTTGCTGGAGGAGCCTGGCGACGGGAGGCGAGCTTGGAGAAATATTTATAACTGTGGGAGCTCCAATGAGTGTTTAATGGGGAGGACTCCAGCTGCCTCCTGTGGAATGTGCGACCGTGACAGTGCCTTTGCAAACTTATTTTCCCAAAGGGTGCTGCAATGCAGCCAAATGGTGTTTCAGGCCCCTCAATGGACGCTGGGAGCGTGTGACATCCTGCCATGCGCCTTCTTTTTGCCTATCAGATGGTGAGAATTCAAAGGGGGGGGTCTACCTTTTTTGAAGAAAGCGAAGTGCTTGGCTGTTCCTCCCCAAAGGCCTCTGGATGCATTGACTGGCGGGTTCTGCAATCACACACACGGCAAAGAGGCCCACCTTGCTCGGCCAGCAAAATCACTGGCGTAACGGGCCCCCCGCAGCTCCCGCTGTGCATGGGGCCCAACCAGCGCATGTCCTGGGAGGGGGCCACCCACCTAGAGAGAGAAAAATTAAAAATATTTTTTTTTAAAAAAAATATATCTTTTTCTCTTTTTGAATTCACTTTGCATTTGTAACAGAAATAATGTCTTTATGAAGGCAGAGTGATCCCGCCCCCCACCCCATGCAATGGAAGACCCTAGGCTGGAGACCTCCATGTCATGGGGTGGGGAAGCCCTATGTCTTCAAAAAGAAACAGTGGTCCTCATTATGAGTTTGCAGGTCCAGAAACAACGGTACAGGTAAGCTTGCTGGTACCATTGTTTCCGGAATGGCAAACTAGTTCTGCAAGCGGGTGCCTTTCAGCCCACCAGGTCTGACCTGGCGGGCAGAAACGGCACCAGCTCGCAGAACTCGACGGATGCACCGGCCTCCCCATTCCCATTGAGTCCTGGGAATGAGGAGTCATTTTCCGGTGCACGGGAATGGGCAATTACCGTGTCCGCCAGATCTGTAATGCACCGGTAATTGCCCACTCAGGGGCACCGGAAAATGTACGACTCCGGCAACAATCCCGGCACAGCTACCACCAGGGTCATAATGACCACCAGTATCTTTTTTGAAGTCACTCTGCATTCATAAACAAATGATTGCCATGATGGTTCATTCCTTAAAGGAAATCATTTCTTTATGAAGTCAACGTGACTTAAAAAAGAAAATTTATTTTTGAAGTAATAGGGCTCCCCTTAACCCCATGACGGGTGAGTGTATGGTGAAAGGGTGCACACTTAAATGCACAGGTGACTGCTTGGGTGTGCCTGCGTGGTGAAAGGGTGCACACTTAAATGTATGGGTGGCTGCCTGAGCGTGCCTGTATGGTGAAAGAGTACACACTTAAATGTATGCATGGCTGGGTGTGTGTATATGGTGAATGGTGTATGTGCTTATGTTCAGGGGTGCAACAAAACCTACCTTTCGGGGGGACTAACCCATCAAATGTTGGGAGAGGCGCTAACTTCACGGGCAGTGGGGGAGGGGCAAAGTTATTTGTGTGGGGGCATCCAATTTCTTTACACATTTTAATGAGACTATTCTAGTGCAGCTTCTATGTTATAAGCAGTTAACTCTCTCCTTTAAGGTTTAAACCTCCCACTTATGGACTGTTGCGAGAATTGAGTGGTCTCCTGTTCCCTCTCTAACCTTCCAATCACTCCCCTGGCATGCAAGTACTAAACCCACATCACAATTTCAATTGGCTAAAAAATGTGGCATTTGAATGCAGGAACTAACAGTGAAATGCATTATGTTAGTAATTGCTAGGCTCTTGTTAACTGCAAAACCCAGGTGCCGTTTAACATCTTTGTCCTGTTCTGACTGGCAAATGCTATGAAGGTCAGCCAGGTCGAGTCAACATACCCCAACATTTCAGAGGGAGGGGGGGGGGGGGTGCTGAATCCCAGTCAACTCAATTGTGTTGCACCACTACTTCTTCCACTCCCACTACTAGTGTATGAGGCAATTTGCCTCATACACAATTACTTGATGAGGTAGAGATACATAGAGGTAATGTCTCACTTAGCTACCTGTAATCTTCATTACTCCTAGTCCCGCTCTTCCTCATACCAGTACTTACCTATGAGTGAATAGGTATGTACTGGTATGTAAGCTCTGGGACAAGGAGCCGATTTTGGAGGTTGGGGAAGGGGTGGGAGGGAGAGGGGATGTTTGTGAGGGGGCTGGATTGCGTGACAAATCATAATGGTTTTCCATGTCCAGTCTGAGCAGGCATGATATGTGGAATTAGTGGCTATAGAGGCATTTTGGTGCAGTCAGTCTAGTCATTCCTCAGTTTGGTATGACTTTTTTTTTTATAACTGGGCATTTCTGATAAAGCAGTTCTGCTAAGTGTCATTACCTGGCTAGACTGGCATTTGGGTGCTGCCAGACTAGTCATTTCTTACTGGGGCCTTGTATATTTTTCAGGGAATCTGTGATAAAATTATATGATACAAGTAATTTATAACGCGTCTGAACACAAGTGTTTCTAGGTGCGACAAGACACGGGAGAGAAGATGGAGGGAGGACAAAACAAACTATCTTACTAGGCCTTGTGTCATTCAGATTGTGCAGGTGTGAGAAAGAGAAGGGGAAAGGGAGGGGGGAGTGCAAGGGAGAGAGGAGGGAAAAACAGGGCAGCAATTCTCTGAGTAAGTGCAGCCAGGGCAGTGCAGCTCTGGGTAGTGCAAGGAGAACAAGGGACTGTAGGGTTGCAGTTACAGTTCCTGAGTACTTGGTAGGCCCAGAGGCAGTGCAGGGGTGACTGATCAAGAAAGAGTCTGGACATAGGGAGGGTAGCCCGGCAACCAGTCGGTATAGCAGGCAGGCAGACAGGTAGGCCAGGAGGGGCAGGAGAGAGAGAAAGCAGAGGAGAAGAGGAAAGTGTTGTGTTGCTTCCGGATCTTCAGGTGGTCCGGCTCAAGTTTGAGAGGGGCAGGGAGGCCTTTGCAGAGGGAAGCACCTGCATAGGAGAGAGATCTACCCACAGGCCACACTCTCTGCCTGGGGAAGTATCTAACCTTTAGAGAGTTGGAGGTAGCCGAGCGAAGGGTTTGAGAAGGAAGGTATTTTGGAAGAGAGCGATAGATGTAGTGTGGGCCCAGGCCCAGAAAGCTTTGTGGACAATGCAAAGGGTCTTGAACTTGATCCTTGCAGCAACCGGGAGCCAGTGGAGAGATTTCAGGGCTGGAGAGATCTGATCCCTGGGCTTGAGGCCAAGGATAAGTATTGCAGTCCTGTTCTGGATTAGTTGCAGAGAGTAGAGGAAGGCAAGTTGAGAAAGAGGCTGTTACAGGAGTCCGGACTAGCGAGAACCAAGGCTCTGGAAATAGTGAGCTTCTTGGGGGGAAGTGAGAAAGGGAAGACTCCCTTTGAGGAGGAGCAGCTGGTAGTGGGACTTCTTGGCGATGTCCGAGATGTGAGGAGAGAAAGAGAGAGGGGAGTCAAAGATGACAACCAAGTTTTTTGCCTCGCAGGAAGGCGAACGAAGAGGGCCCAAGGAGGGCGGAGAGAGTGTGAGAGGGAAAGCAGGGACCGGGGTCCCAATGAGAAGGATCTCCATCTTACTGGCATTAAGGGAGAGATCAGTGGATGCACACCAATCCTGAATCGTGGATAGACAGTCAGGAATGAGAGAGGCAGGAGTCTGAGGGGAGCCGAAGGAAAGCGGAGTGTTATCTGCATAAGAGGAGAAGGTAGAGATCAGGGGGGCCAAAGGGGCCAAGAAGATGTTGAAACACCAGGGTGAGAGGATGGAGCCCTGGGGAACGCCACAGGTATAGAGAGTTGTGGCGGAGAGAAAGACTGATCATCATGGAGACAACCAACAGATTCAGTGTGAAGAGTAAGTTGGAAGATGGACAGTTTTTTCCAACACTTTGCTCAGGAAAGGGGTGATGGATATTGGGCAAAAGTTTGCCAAGCAGGAAAGAAAGGCTGACAGCTTCTTGAGGAGTGAATGGACAAGGGAGTGCTTAAGGGGAGGGGGGAACATTCCAGTGGTGAAAGAGGGATTACAGAAATTGGCCAAGGCTGGAGGGAGGGTGTCAATATGGTCATTGATGGTTCTAGAGGAGCAGGGGAGCACCTGTTTGGACAACACATTCATAGATCGGACTGGTCTAGAAACCTCATCAGTTATTGTCAGAGAGAAAGAGGTGAAAGGAGGAAGAGAACTAGAGCTGGCCAATGGAGGCCAAGAGAGGAATAGGGAGAGGGAGAGGAGGAGGAGACAGGGGACTGGATGTCTTGAGTTGTAGCGGACAAGTGAGAGAACAGAGCCATACAGAGGGCGTGGGAGGGAACACTGAGAGGTAAAGACCATAACGGGATTGACCAGTTACTTACAGATTTTAGAGCGTTTGTGTTGTTAGAGGCCACAGAGACGCAGGCTTGAATGTGTGTTCTCTTCCTGATGAGTGTTATTGCTTTCACTGGCATTTTGGTGCAACCAGTTTAGATATGTCGAAATGTGGCCTGGCATGCTTTACTGTAATGTTATTACACTGGTCTACATTGTGCAGCCAGTTCGACATGTTTTCATTGTGGTATGGCATTTTTAATAGCAAAGCATTAATGTTCCTGTACACTGTTGGTGACTTGCATGTATTGGATTGGTATTACCCTACAAAACCATTGCAAAAACTTTGGCTTTAGACAATTTTTCTCAGAAAGTGTGCTGTATATTGCATTAAAACACATTTATATATTTCTCCTAGTGCAGTGTGTGGCATACCCCTTCAACAGCACATTTGTGCGTATTGCGCACGTGTGATAATCTAGGCTGGCCCAGAGTGTGGATTTGTTGCTGAGTTGGGGGTGCCCCACATTGTGTTACACCACTGAGCACAATCCAAGTACTTTATGGTCCTAGCTCTGACCTTTCGAGCATTTAAACATCTTCTTTATGTGGGTTATATAATTGCATATGCTAGTCTTTGATTTTGCAGTAGTAACCAGTCACAAGACTGCATCAGGTGAGGTTGTGTGGTAAGGTAGGGTAGTGCAGTGGCCAGCGAAAGCTTCCTTAGCCTGTGGGTGCTCTGTTGCACAGTGGGGCCCGTATCTGTGCTTCATTTATGCCTCAGGAGCCTTGTCTGGGTGTCACATGACAGTTCCCTCATGCAAAAGATCTGTATTTGACCCCTGCCACGCCTTGTGCCTGCTCTGCACAACCCTCTGTGAAAAGTGGGTCCACCCGTGTGTACCCTCGAATTGAGCCCTGCTGTTTACATTTCGTCTTCCACCATCTGCTCCACTGGGGCTCTAGCGTTGTCCTTGGGGGAGGGCAAAGCAGCGGTCGGTCATGTGAGAATAGAAGCACCTGTGCTTGAGGTTTTCTTAAAGGAGCAGCGTTCCTTTTAAATAAAGGGATCTAGTTATTTGCTGGATTGTTGTGGAAAAGGAGATCCCCCCTTAGAGGAAGTGAGGCCCCCCGAAAGGAGACAGCTGTTCCTCTTAAAAGAGAGTCCGGGGAATGCCTAGGTAGAGTATAGTTCCTCAGAGAACAATGATTTGGGTTTCTCAAGCGCCATTTGCCTCTACTAGTAAGTGGGAGAGCATACCTTCTACAATAACTAGAGTTGTGCAGGAGCCCATGGACAACGCCCTCTGGGACATGACTAATACTCTTGCAGCTGCCTTTGATCAACTGAATGATAAGATTGTAGGCTGTCGCTCATCCAGCATTCCCTTCCCCCTTCCAACTACTCATCCATTGGTGCAGGTAGAAGAAAAGCACCTTCAACATACTGCATAAACATAGAAAGCCGACACCAACGCGATCAACAGGACTTGTCCGTCTGAAGATCCCAATGCTTTGGTCCAGGTCCATAAGAGAAAGGGGGGCTATGGAGCAGCTCCCTCCTGCTGTTTTATAAGCCATTGTTCCCAGTACGATCAGACATTCACTATCTCAGACTCCTCGCATTCAGGACACAGATGTCGTCCTCTCAGAAGAAAGAAAAGATGTGGGGGATATCTGGGACTGCTGTTCCTGCTCCAGTGCCCCTGCAATATTTCTGGGCATGCCTAATTTCAACCCTGTGAATATTCAGCACCTGTGGTCTGCGAAGTGGCACACCTCAGAGGAAGATGACGGATGCTTGAGAAACTCAGATAAGAGGCTAACAGAATGACAAGCAGAATAAGTTACTGTCAGAGGATCCTCATCCTACCCTGCCTGTCAAAGTAGCCCATACTTCCAGAGAGTGCTACATCCACAGTGTCCTTTCTTTTAAAACAGAAAATGGGTATGGAAAAGGGTGCATAGGCGTGCCAAGATACTGCTAGAATGCATTTCAGTCAACAGCACCATGACAGATGTTGATATCTGACAAGCATGGGTCCGGAGATCCGTTTGGCTGCTCCACAACACAAGGACTGCGTTCTAATTGGAGAGGAGAATCGCACTTCTCAGGAGTCTTGTCCCCAAAACAAGTAGAGATGGCCTCTGCATAAGGGAGCGTGGGGGTCCCAAAACACAAAGACATGTTTTTGGTGACCACTTCATTAAGGACCTTTCGTCCTAGGTTTACACATTAACAGCACCGGATGCACCCACAGTTCAGGAAAGGGTTCACCCATTGTTTTTTTCTAGGGCTGGAAGATGCAGGACTGCCTACAATGGCCACCTGTCCCACAGTCTATTCCTCCTGACACAGTTTGCCCCTAGAGGTGCTCATTCTGGGCCTTTCTTTGCCAAAGGAGGCTACCTGACTTTCTTCACCCAGAAAGGGGGGATGGGATCGGTGCAGAAGAAGGTTCAATAGAGGATCTAGCCCCTAAGTTCACAAACACTTTATTTGCAGAAATGTTTGGTTGGCAGACCCATCTTCTTCCAGAAATGGTAATGTCACGCAGACCCTTGGGTGCTCCCAGCAGAGTTAGGCAACCACAGAGTTTCGTTCCCCATGCACCTTGAAAGTTGGTTCTCCCTACTCCTTTGGCTTTCGATGCAAAAATACAACATTTGATAGATTTAAGAGGTGCAGACTTTATTCAGAAAAGGGGCAATGTGCCGAGCGTCTCATGGGGTAGTCCATTTTGTTGGCAGAATATTTCTAGCGCAAAAGGCTGATGAAGCATTTTATCCAGTGATCAATCTGAAAGATTTAAACACCTTTAGGATTTACAGGCATTAAAACTGGAAGGCATCCATTTGTTGATTTGAGGGATGCTGACCTGGTTGTCCCAGTTCATCCCTCCCATCAGGGATTTTGCAAGTTCCTCAAGCAGGATGGCATGTCTACTCCCTTCAATTTGGCCTATCGACGGGCTCTCTGCACTTTGCTTTACCAGACTGCTCTGCCCAGTGATGGCCTATCTCAGCACCACATGCTCTTGATGGACAGGATACACCCACAATTACATCTGAAGCAGTCTGTGTCCCTCCTGCCATACCTCGAGTAGACCCGAAATGACAATAAGTCAATACTTCCAATTTTTGGGATTCGATGTAGGCTTTCCAGGTGATACTCTTACCTCCTGCTCAAGGTCCTAGGGGACCCTCGCGTATGGAAACAAGGCACAATCACCACACACGAACTGATACGCCAGACACAAGGTTGTATTCCCAAAAGCTAGGGTTTATTGCAAAGCAAATAGTCTCAGTTGGCCAACTGGGTCCCACACCCCGCGACGTGTGTTTCCAGACAACAGTTACATATATACAAAGTAAGCATCTTGCAATCAGTAGTGACACATCCAATACCGCCCCTAATACATTTCCTTTGAATTAGGCACGATGATAGACATTTGTGATGAGTATGCCACCTTCAAACATTCATTTAGCAACAGTTTGCAATTTTGCGAGCCTACAGACAAGTCTTTGTTTTAAATAACACAATGCTTCTTTTTTTGCAAGCCAGCTGCGTGCGGGGAGAGACACATTCCAGGCCTTTCTATCTCCTAGTTTCTATTTGTGTACTGGGGTCAACTTGCTCCCCAGGGCTCTACAGGGCTCAGGAAAGTGGGGACGCAAAGAAGAGCATAATTCAAGCCATGTAATGTTCGCTTCTAACATTTCTACTGTATTAATGAGACTAGCTGGCACCTGTGTACCGATTAGAATGCCTCGCTGCTTACTTCCAAGGATTTGTGAGGGAGGAGACCGGGCATTTCTGTCTGGGTTGATGCGTTGTTTCAACAAGTCTCTCGCGACCTTGCATTTTTGCATGAACATTGATGTACTAGTGGAGCAGAATAAGTTTTCAACAAAGCAGTTTTAACAGAAAGCAAAAGACAAACGTTAGAAAACAAAATGGCGAATTCAGTCACTTCAAAATGGCCGCACTTTAGTCAAGCTTATGGCTATATATTTCAAATACTAAACACATGAGGCGGTTGGTCTTTGGCCAACAAAGTACATTGCCTTATGATTGAGGGGTGTCTACTTTTTCTGGACTGACAAAACGACATCACAATACGTGCAGAATTCTGAAGAAAGAGGTCTTCTCTCGGACATAAGGCATGGACATCATTTAGGGGCCGCAACTGCGACCCCTGAGGTCTCCCTTGCTACACCTAAAAAAATCGTTTTTTTAAAGTTGTTTTTTTTACTTTGAGGCTCATTGGCTGTGGCCAGCAGCATGTGGCTCTTTGTTTCTGGAGTGGCTAGTTGTCTAACAGCTACAGTCGGTACGATAGCTCAGTGGGTTGAGCACTGGATGATGCAATGTGTGTGCAATCTGCAGGTTCGACTTCCAGCAAGGTCAACTCAGCCTTTCACCCTACTGAGGTTGATAAATGAGTACCAACACAGGTTGGGTGATATTGTATGTAGAATTGTTCTATATGAAGCGCCTAAGCGTAAGTGCTATATAGTTAACACATCATTATCATTTGGCATTGGACGTCTGCTTGCATTCACAGTGATTTGTTAATATGGGCCTATACGCACTGATATTAATGATACATATGGTGATCCATTCTTGTATGAAATGTATATCACTTTACAGTGAGATCCTAATCCTATTGTTCGTAGTGTACTCACAAACAATGCTATGTGATGCCACTTCCTGTTTTGTCGTGGTGTGAAAGGTTGTTTTACTTTGCTTCCTGTGATGACACTTCAGGGTGGGGTCAAATGACATCACTTCCTGTGATGTCACCAGAGGTCAAGGGTCGTGTGATGTCACTGCCGCTACCCCTAGCATTTTGGTAAAATGACGTCCCTGACAGAAGGCTTGAATGACGGGAATGCTTTCCACAGACCTTCTGGTTTTATCCACAGCTCCCCTGTATTAAATGGCTCTCCAGGGACTCGAGGCCAGGCACCTACACAGAAGTGTCTTATTCACAGCTGTTCCAGTTGTCCAGGCTGCAAAGGAGGAATTGGTTTGGTGGCTCAAGCGCATGGAAACTAGAACAGGAGGATGATGTTCGGGCCATCTCCCGACTTTGTGCCAGAGTCGGAAACAAAAACCCTAGGGTGGAGCACGATAAGGGGGTGGAGGGTATGATAATGATATGATCTAAGTAATTTATAACATGCCTGTACACAAGTGTTTCTAGGCGCGACAGAAGTTGTCTTCAGAGGGGATGTCTCTACAAATACATTTTCTGGTGCTTTTAGCTACTAACAATTGCTCTCAGAAATCTAGTGAAAGAGCAGAAGAACTGGAGTGTTCTTCTGGATTGCAACATATCAGCAATGTTGTGTGCATCAATCCTCTAGGGAGGACAAAGTCAAAGGAATTCACAGACCTGGTAAATGATTTTTGGCATTGTTACCTGGCCAGGGGAGAACACTTCATGCAACATGGTCACAGATGGGAACTGAATGCAAAGTCAGGAAAGGAATGATTGCAAGAAGGACAGCATCTTTTAGGTGATACTTTAATACCTCTGGGGTTCCTTGGACACATGTCTTTTTGCCTCACGCACCTCAAACAGGTAGTACAATTCTTTAGTGGTCATCTGCATCCGATTGATTTTCTTTTTTTGTTGATATTTTATTTCTATCGCGCTCGTAGACAAGTGTTTCAGAGCGCAACAAGGCAAGGGAGGGGAGGGGAACAGGGGAGAACAAAACAGCGATCTTACTAGGCCCAGTGACATTGAGAATGTCCAAGTGCATGGAAGGGGGAGGGGAAAAGTGCATGGAAAGGGGGAGAAGTGGAAAGTGCGAAGCAGAGGAGAAACCGATAAATAACAAATAAATAAAGGCAACAAACAGTGGTAATGTAGCCAGCAATTTGCAAGTGCTAGGTTTAAGGCAGCAGACAGGGTAGGTCTGATAAGTGCAGGAAGAAAAAGGGGGGGCTGTATGGTTACAGAGACAGACCCCAGTGTAAGGGGTGGCCCGTAGCAGTGCGGGAGGGTAGCAGGATGAGCAGGTACTTGGGCCCGAAGGACAGAGGGTGGCCAGGTGCACGGTGCCAAGAGAGAACAGATCAGCAGGGGAGAGGGGGAGCGAAGGCAGAAGAAAAGAGGAAGGTCTTGAGGTGCTTCCGGAACCAGAGCTGGTTCCCCTCAAGTTTTAGAGTGGCAGGGAGGCCCCAGCCGAAGACAGATCTACCCCCAGCTTGTTTCTTAGAAAAACGACTGACACTGAGGGAGTTGGAGGTAGAGGAGCGAAGAGCTCGAGAGGGGAGGTATTTGCGGAGGGATAGCTGAAGGTATTTTGGACCCAGGCCCCAGAAAGCCCTGTGGACAATGCAGAGGGTCACTGGATACTGGATACTCTGGCACTGGACCAGTTATCCCATCACTGCCCAGATGAAGGGTTAGGCGTTTCCCCTTCCCCTACAATTGAGAGGATGTCTGTTCACATTTGAAGGCAATCATTTAATGTTCTTCTCGCCATATTCTGGCCATCTATGTGTGGCTCCCATCCTTCTCGGAGTTGGTGGTGGACTTTTTAGTCACCTCCCATCACCTCCACATCTGCTTATAGATGTAGAGTTTCAGTTCCAGGATCCAAGCTCTTTCGGACAAAACTTTCTAGGTCATCAGAGAATCATGGGTCAATTCCTCCCAATGAACCCATTCTTCAGCATTGGCCACAATTGGTTTGCTGGTGTGTAGATGGTGGCATCACTCCTCTCTCCCCCGACCAGTACGTTATCAATCCAATATCTGCTTCAATATTAGAGGTGGGTAATTTCTTGTTTTGATTATTTAAATAAGGGAAAGCCTACTGGGCCATTGATGGGTTTAGGTCAGCTATCTCTGTGGGACACATTTGTTAAGGGTTAACTGGTTGCCAAACACTTCCAGGCCAGGAAGGTACTGCATTCCATTTGCATCAAAATTCCAACAAAGGCCTATTGTTCTTATTAATTATTTAATTGATTCCAGTCTTGGCCAGAAAATGATTTCCTAATGTTATAACAACCATCTGCTGAGTTAGCTATGTTATGCCTTATTTCTTTTGAGAGATACAGATGTTGCAGTTTGGATGTGTACAAGGTTTATTCTCCGTGGTGAAAAAAAAAAAATATTCTCCAGAGTATGTTGCATTTATTTAATCACTCAAAGGACCAAGCGTTCGATGGATTTCGTTTTGTATCCCTCTTTTCAGGAAGGGTGTGTAACATTGTTAGCAATTTTATGAAAATAAGACCAAAGTACCTCAACCTCGATTCACCTCTCTGATGCCCATTTCCTTTTCACAAACCATATAATGCGTTTTCCTCTTTCAGCCTGGTTTGTTGGGCGAGTTGTATGAACGCAAGCAGGGGTGCATATTTCCATATTTGGGGCCCATTCATCCTGGGGTCATGAAGAAATCGATGTTCAAGGCATTTTATCATAAGACTGTTGAACATGATATGATAGTTTATATAGCGCCTATACACAATGTGTTTCAAAGCGCTTCAAGGCAAGGGAGGGAACAAAGGAAAAACAGTGACATTTTTACAGGCCATGAACAGTACGGATGTGAAATTAACTATAGTTCTCGGCCTGATGACATTTCAGATAGTGCAAGAGCTAAGACATAGATAAGGAAGAGAGGGGGAGAGTGTGAAGGAAGTGGAAACAGACAGGCGACTACTGTACTAGGCCGGACTACATTTCTGGTAGAGCCGGAGAAAACAAAAGGTGAGGAAGCGGGGTGCAGAAAGGTAGGGGAGGACCAAAACAAGTGACTATCGCACTAGGCCTGACAACATTTCAGATAGTGCGGGGGGGGGGACCAAGTAAGGGGAGGGAGGAGGCGTCAGACGAGGTTATCATACTAGGTCAAGGGACAATTCTGATAGAATAAATGCATAGAAGAAAGCAAGGGGAGGAGATAGGAAAAGGGAGAAAGGGAGAGGAGGAGAGAACAGAGAGTAAGCAGTCAAAAAGAGTGGAGAAGCAAGAAGGGAGAGCAAATACAATTTCAGAAGTCATTAGTAACACATAATGTTGCAAGCATGGATACAAGATGAAGATGGGAAAAACATGATTTAGGGCCACCACGGGAAAGGGTGATGCATTGTGAATCAATGAAGTCCATAAAATATAAATCCAGCATTGGCCATTCTTACTAAAAATCCTTGACCGAGCTGCATACCTACAGATTCAAGACTATCTTGAATCCAATAAACTCCTGGGTCTAAAGCAATCTAGGTTTCTGCCCAGTCACGGAACTTAAACTACCCTTATCGACCTCAAAACACAGATCAAAGATTTAAGAGACAAGGGTAAACTTGCTCTACTTCTTCTCGATCTCTCTACGGCTTTTGATCTCGTCAATCATCAAATTCTGTGTCAGCACCTTAAACTAGCCGCCCATTTTTCTGATAAAGCCACAGCCTGGATCAGTTCATTCCTGGACAACAGATCGATGTGTGTCTTCTCTCCCCTAGCAGCAGCATCGCCGGCAACCGTCACCTGCAGGGTACCACAAGGTTCTTGGGTCTCTCCCATGTTGTACAACGTGTTCACAAAACCTCTATTTGATATTTTGGACTATCTGGGTGTCACATATACTAATTATGCTGACGACACCCAGATACTCATCCCAATCTCAGGAGACTACATCGCCGACTCTTTCTCTGCGAATGCCATCTACCAAGTCATCCAAGCCTGGATGGTGCAACACAGACTCTGTCTGAATGACGAGAAGACAGAGCTCCTCATTCTCGGGTCTCCTCAAAAACTATCCAAACTGCCCCCTGAGTTCAATTCCTTCATCATTGATGGTAACACTATCAAGGCCTCTAAGGACTCTAAAACATTAGGGATTTACCTCGACTCTACTCTATCCTTGGCCTGACAAACAAATGCAGTATCCTCTGCAGCGGCATACACCTGTAAGCTCATTACAGCTAGCTGCCCTTTCCTATCACCAGCCAACTGTGTCACACTTGTCAGGACTCTCGTGCTGTCAAAAATTGACTATTGTAATGCCCTCTACTTGGGCACCAACAAATGTAATTTAAACAAGTTACAAATCATCCTAAACAATGCTATTATAGCAGCCCTCAACATCCCTAGGAACCAACCCATCTCACACACCAGATGTAGCTTACGCTGGCTCTCCGTCCCTCAACGAATTACACTGAAAACACTTGCTCTCACTCAAATGCTTATCCAATGAAGCACCCTCCTACCTAGCCAACAGATGCACCCTCCACAACACCAACAGACCTCGCAGAACTGCTCAGACTGACTGCCTCTCTATACCACGCTTCAACCTTCAAAGATCTGGCAGAGCCAGCTTCCCAGTAATGGCAGCGAAACTCTGGAATTCGCTCCCCAACTTGCTAAGATCCAAACCTTCCTTCTACAGATTCAAAAACATGGCCAAAGCCTGGCTAACCGCCCAAGACCCATCACCAACTAGCCAACCACACCCATTCGCTAGCCACCACCTCACCTCTTGTACATAGGCTACGACCTTCTGCTGACCCGTAACTGCATATTGTATATATGTTTATAACTAACTAATTTTAAACTGTTATTTAAACTGTAATTGTATTGCTCCGTCTGCCCTATGTTGTAACTAAAATATGTGCCCGATGCCCTCGGGCCTGGTGCGCTCTTGTAAATAAAATAATAAAATAAATACAATACATTGGCAACAAGACGGTGATGGAGAAAACAGAAAGTATCAGGACAGACTCCTGCACAAGAAGGCTGGGAGGAGGGGAGAGGGGGGCAGGGTAGAAGAATCAAGCAAAACAGGCAACTCCTGTGTGCGAGAAGGGGGGGGGGCACAAGGGAACGTCACAGGGGGACCAGAATGGTGGGGATGGCCTGTGGGGTCAGAGTGAGAAAACACATGTTGGTGCATGTTCACCTGCTGTCTAAGCAAGGGTTCGAGCCCTGGATCCTCCTGGTCCAAACATGATTTGTCCTTTTCTTTGTTTGTCCTTCACTTCGAAAGCCCGGGCAAGAGACGCCCTTGATCTAAGAGTTAAGAGCAGGAAGGAAGATGCAGGGCTAAGAAGGTGGGTGGTGCTTAGGCCAGGTGACCAAGATCCACTTGCACCTGCTCCCCATCTGCAAAGGAAAATAGGCTGGAGGGCTCCTTCAGTATGGAAAAAGAGCTGCAACCAGGAAGGCACCAGGCGGGTGGGGCTTGCTAAGTGGAGAAAAACAGTGGCAACCGGGAAGGCACCAGGTGGGTGGTGCTTAGGCCAGGTGACCAAGATCCACTTGCACCTGCTCCCCATCTGCAAAGGAAAATAGGCTGGAGGGCTCCTTCAGTATGGAAAAAGAGCAGCAACCAGGAAAGCACCAGGTGGGTGGGGCTTGCTTATTGAGGAAAAAGTGGCAACCAGGAAGGCACCAGGTGGGTGGGGCTTAGGCCAGGTGACCAAGATCCACTTGCACCTGCTCCCCATCTGCAAATGAAGAGGGTGGAGGGCTCCTTCAGTAGGGAAAAAGAGCGGCAACCAGGAGGGCACCAGGTGGGTAGGGCTTAGGCCAGATGACCAAGATCCACTTACACTTGCTCCTCATATCCCCATGGGCTCAAATTGTGTTGCAAGGATTTGAACTTGCATCAGCAGAAGCTTTCAGTCTTGAAATAGAATGGCTAATACCCCCACACTATGGTGAAGGGGGGATTTGATTTGCTTGCAGTGTTCATCAGATGGAGAGCATATCGTTGAAATTCAGAGCAATGGTGGAGGATTTTCAGAGGATTTCCTTGAACTCATTATAGGAGTGTTTGTAGTTCTGGTCTGAGGTCTTGTACAGCTATTGGGTCTGTTCCCTCAGCTACAAAAGAGTATGCTACCTCTGTGGGCCTTTATGCTCTGGGACTGTGGCTGATGGCTATTAAGGGACATATCTATGATCACTGGGATGCTGAAAATGTCATCTCTGCAAATGCTGACTTCCATTACGGGGAGCACAGTGAACACATAGATCACTTCTTCCCCACATACCCCTACCCGCTTCTCCCACAACCTACTTACCTTTTCAGCTGCAAACTTGTGTGTGCCGCAGACTCCCCTCCATACCTCCAATCTCAGTTCCCACCCACTTACATGGCAACATCTCAACAAAATCTAACAACTACACCACCTAAACAACTTCCTGATTCACCCCCAAGCTTGCCTTCAACAAACACTCACCCAGGAGAAAGGCAGCCACAAAAACCATAACCCTGGATATCTCACCAACCTCAAATCTCTCTGCGCCAACTTTAGGATTCTGATTACCAAGGCCAAGCTGCTTACTACTCAACAATGTTCACGGCAACCTCCAGCAAATCCTCCCTTGAATCAGTAAAGCATTGTACCAAACCCCCACCCTACTATGAGGTGCCAGCAACTAAGGAAATCTGCAATGGAATCAACATTTTATTGGGAAAGTATACAAAAATCGAACAAATCCTCAAATCAACACCTCACAGCATTAGCCTCCCCCTCCACCTGTGCCCCAGCACCCATACTGCCTCTCTGGACCGAATTCTGTCCTCTCCCCAAGACCTAAAACGATTGCCTCATTCAAACCTACTTCCTACTTTGACAGAATCATCCTGGCCACCATCAATGAACAATTGATGGGCCCGGTGATTAACGAACTCCTCAGCATCGTTAATACCTCCCTCACAGACAAGTCATTTCCGGACACCCTCAAGACTGGTCTCATACAAACACTTAAAAAAGGAAAAAAACTATTTCATGGGTGGGAGCAGGCGCTGCAGGGTCTTTTTAAATCTTTAAAATGTCTTATTCTCTGCAGGTTGATATTGATATTTTATTTCTATCGCGCTCATACACAAGTGCTTCAGAGCCCGGCAAGGGAGGGGACCAGGGGAGAACAAAACAGTGATCTTACTAGGCCCAGTGACATTGAGAACGCGCAATTGCATGGAAGAGGGGGAGGGGAAAATTGCATGGAAGGAGGGAGAAGTGGAAAATGCGAAGCAGAGGAGAAACAGATAAATAAATAATAAATAAATAATAAAGGCAACAAACAGTTGTAGTGCATCCAGCAATTTGCAAGTGTTAGGTTTAAGGCAGCAGACAGGGTAGGTCTGATAAGTGCAGGAAGAAAAAGGGGGGGCTGTATGGGTAGAGATACAGACCCCAGTGCAAGGAGTGGCCTGGAGGCAGTGCAGGAGGGTGGCAAGGTGAGCAGGTACCTGGGCCCGGAGGACAGAGGGTGGCCAGGTGCACAGTGCCAAGAGAGAACAGAGAGAACAGATCAGCAGGGGAGCAAAGGCAGAAGAAAAGGGGACTGTTTTGAGGTGCTTCCGGAACTGGATATGGTTCCCAGGTTTTAGAGTGGCAGGGAAGCTGTTCCAGAGGGAGGCCCCAGCCGAAGACAGATCTTTCCAGGAGTTCGCCCAGAAAGGGAGTCATGGAAATTGGGCAATAGTTAGCTGGACAAGAAGGATCAACTCTGGGTTTCTTGAGAAGAGGCTGCACAAGGGAGTGCTTCAGAGGGGAGGGGGAAGGATCCTGAGGCAAAGGAGTGGTTGCAAAAACTAGCAAGGGCCGAAGCGAGGGTATCAATGTGGTCCTTGATGGTTTTAGAGGAACAGGGATGAACCTGTTTTGATGAGGCTTTCATAGATGGGACTTGTCTAGCGACCTTTTCAGGGGAGAAAAGAGGAAAGGACGAGAAGGATGGTGGGGGGGTGGCTAAAGGATGGTCAGCAAGCATGGATGGGAAGAGGAGGGGGGGTTGTTGAGAGGGTGGACAGTATGTTCTGGGTTTCTGAAATGAAGTGAGAGGCACGGGCATTGCAAAGAGCCTGGGAGGCAACAGGAGGGGTAGAGACTGGAGCAGGGTTGGCCAGCTCCTTGCAGATTTTAAAGAGTTCGGCAGAGTTGTTAGATGCCACAGAGACACAAGCTTGAATGTGGACTCTCTTCTTGGTGAGGACAGAGTCGGTATTGACTGTGCAGCGGCGACAGGCCAGTTTATCAGAGGATGAACAGGAAGCTAAGTGTAAGTGTAGCTAGGTCAGAGTCATACCAGGAATTACACTTGAATTTGGACTTCAAACTGATCTTCATGACAGGGGCAAGAGCATCAAGAGAATCAGTAATTGAAGAGTAGAGCAGAGACAGGGCTGTGTCAGGATGTGAGACAGCCAGAGGTGGAGGGGGGGAGAGAAATTGGCAGCAAAAGCCTCAACTGACACACGCTTCATGGGCCGGATGTCCGAGAAGGTAGGTGGCAGTGTTGGGGTAGGCTTGGCTTGGGGGAAGAGAGGAGGAGAGGGAGTGATCGATCCAGGAGAGATGAGTGGTCAAAGGGATGGAGAGGGGGAAGTCAGAGGAGATCAACACATCGAGTGTGTTCTCTGCAGAGTGAGTCGGGCCAGAGGGGAGGACGAACAGGGAGAGGGAGTCGCAGAGGTCACAGAAGAGTACAGAGGAGGAACAAGGGGAGTCTAAATGTATATTGAGGTCACAGAGGAGGTGGAGTTGAGTGGTAGAGGCCAGGAGGGAGGAGGAGAGGTCCGCCCAGTCTGAGAGAAATTAGGTGATTTGACCAGGAGGCCGGTAGATGGTAGCCACAGTAAGAGAATGGGTAGGCGAGAGAGAAAGCCTACAGACAAGGCATTCAAAAGAGGAGTAGGTCTGAGTGGGAATGATAGAGGCAGGAATCCACTCAGGAAAGATCAGGGCTACCCCCCAACCGAACCGGGAGGATCTGGGTGGGGAGAGGATCTTGTAGCCATCAGGGAGGAGAGTGTCAAAGCTTGTGGCAGAGCTGGCCATAAACCATGTCTCAGTAAGACCAAGGACATCAAGGTCTAGTTCTTCAAGGAGGTGGCAGATGTCAGAGGAGTGTTTGACAGCAGAGCGTGAGTTGAGAGTGGCAATATGAAGGTTGCTAGCCATAAAGACCTTCCGGGGAGGAGTACAGATCAGAGGTATGCCCTGCGGAGGAGAAAGAGCCCTAGGAGGTGCAGAGGAGGAGAGAGAGAGAGAGAGAGAGAGAGGGCAAGGTAGCCAAGGGGGGAGAGGAGGGGACAGCAGGAGAAGAGAGGAAATTGATGAGGCGAGGGAAGTGCCTATCAAAGAAGAGGAGATTGGCCTGAGGGCCTTGGACCATGACAGTGCCATTTAGGTAGACATTAATGATGACTATAGAGGAGTCGAAGGAAGCCATGAGAACTTCCCAGTGAGTGCCACCATTAACAAGAGAGGAGGAGATAGGACAGAGCACAGAGGAGTCCATAGATCTGGCAAAGGAATGACAAAGAGGATGTCGGTGAGGGTCTGTCTGGAGGAAGCATTGGAGTAGGTGTCGGTGGTAGGAAGACCAGGGTTAGAGACCAAGATATCCTTTTTGAACTTCTTCCTACCAGACTTAGTGAGGAGGGAAGGATAGTCAATGGAGAAGCAGTTGGAAAAGATAGGAGAAACAGAAAGTGCCAAGGGGGTGGAAGTGAGGAGAGGATGGAGAAACTGGGGGGGGGCTAAGGCAGGTAGGTGTGGGACAAAAGAGTGGTGAGGTCACTGGGCTGGAAAATTACAGAGAAGCATCAGTATACAAGCAAAATACAGAGAATTTCACAAGGGGAAGCATTATTTGACTTTGTTAGCACAAAGCAAACACAGCAAGAATTGACTTTTCAATATTGGATTCAGATGTTAGCAAGTGGTTTTAGGAAGCACTGCACATCAGAATGACATCATGGGAGTAACAAGCAGAAAACAGTGATAGTCAAAGGTGGTAGGAGTGAGTCCATAAGGAGGGAACTAACCCATAGTTCTGGAGGAGGCAAAGTCAAGGCAGTCCGGATTTCTTACAGCAGTGAGGCGGCAGCATCATTGTGGGAAGTGCAGGAAGGTCCCCAATTAGCGTTACGAAAGCAGACCAGGAGCAGACAGGGGCCTTAGAAGTGAGCCTTTGCTGAGAGGGCTGGCTAAAGCCTGCTGGTCCCTGATTGGATGCAAGAAAACACTCAGCAACCAATGGGAGTGCTGCACAGGGAGAGGTGGTTCAGCACAGCCTGCCTACACAACAAAGAAAACCATGGTGGCCATCTTGGAAGTGACAAAAAACAGTCAAATAAGCAGGCAATAGTGGGAAAACTTGTGCTTTCAAAATAGCAAGGCAGCTCCAGGAATTAAAAAGCTCATAAAATGGCAGCACGATGAAAATACCAAATAAAACAGTCCTTTCCAACAAATTTATGCACATTTTTTTTTCTTCTTTTCTTTTTTTCAAATTTTGATTTTTCAGTTTCAATAATTCCCACAGAAAGTGCACCTACCTAATGGAATGGTCAGCAGACAGGCACAAACTCCACATGTGCAGGAAAACAACAGATGGCCACGAGGGTGAAAACAGGACATCACTCAGTGAAAAGCAGATAAAAAAAAGTAAAGTAAAAAGTTGAATTCAGGACAGTGCCAGATAATACCATCCTACTGGCTGGCAAAGAGGGAGCGGAAGATGCAGTGGTTGACTGTTTAAAGCCAAGACATTGAGGAGGCATGAGCCACCCTCATCTATAATTTGGAGGACATCATCCTCCACCTGGATGGTGGCCGTCTCAATGCTACATTTGGGGTGGAACCCTGACTGATAGTTGTTTAAGAGGTGTAGTTGTTAGATTTTGGTGAGATGTTGCCAATAAACAGGAGGTTTGTTATGGGCTGGAAGTTGGCTGGGAATAGGGTTATTTTTTCAAAAAAGAGGTTGTATGAGACCAGTCTGGAGGGTGTCCAGAAAAGACTTGTCTGTGAGGGAGGTATTATTAATGCTGAGGATTGCGTTAAGCGCTGGGCCCATCAATTGTTTAAAGATGGTGGCCAGGATGATACTGTCAAGGGTGATATTGTGAGAGTAGGAAGTAGGTTTGAGTGAGGAAATCGTTTTAGGTCTTGGCACAGGAGATCATTTTGTCCAGAATGGCAGTATGCGTGCTGGGGCACAGGTGGATGGTGGGGGGGTAATGCTGTGAGGGGTTGATTTGAGGAGTTGTTCATTTTTTTTCTATTGTCTCAATAAAAAAATTGGAAGATTCTGTTGCATATTTCCTCAGTTGCTGGCACCTTATAGTAGGGTGGGGGTTTGGTACAATGCTTTACTGATTCAAAAGGGGATGTGCTCCGGTTGGTGGCTACCGTGATCGTGGTGGTGTAGTAAGCAGCTCAGCCTTGATAATCAGAATCCTAAAGTTGGCGCAAAGAGATTTGAGATTGGTGAGATATGCATGGTATGGTTTTTGTGACTGCCTTTCTCCTGGGCTCTGATTGAGGGTCTGTTGAAGGCAAGCTCAGGGGTGTACCAAGGGGCAGATGGTTTGGGCTTGGCACACCTGACATTTAAGGGGGCATGAGTGACCACCAGTTTAATAGCACAATTGTTGAATAATTCTAGAAGGCCAGTGGCATGCTCTATGTGGGAAAGTTTGCAACGTTGGCTTCTAGCTCATTGACCAGGATGTGGGTGATCAACAGTGGGACGGCAGTGTGGCATGACATGATATAGCATTTATAACGCACCTATACACAAGTGTTTCAAGGTGCAATGAGGCAAGGGAGGGGGAACAGAGGGCAGACAGAAACGATCTTACTAGGCCAAGTGACAATGAGATCCCGCAAGTGCGGGGGAAGGGGAAAAAGTGCAGGAGGTGGGGCGGAGGGGCAGTGCAGTACATGGGATTGACAGTAAAAAATAAATAGAATAAATAAAAGCAATAAATAAAAAGTGTGGCCAGCTGGTGAAAATCGCAAGGGTAAGTGCAGACATCAGGTGTCAAGCGCTTGCAGGGAACTGTAGGGATACAGAAAACAGTCCACTAGTGCAGGGGTTGCCAGGGAGGCAGTGCATGTGTGCAACTGGCAGGGGAGGGAGCTGGGCCCGAGATCAGAGGGTGGACAGGTGACCAGTGCAGTTTCAGCCAGGAGTTCAGCAGGGGAGAGGAGGAGAGAAAGCAGAAGCAAAGGGAAGGTTTTGAGGTGCTTCCGGAACCGGAGATGGTTCTCCTCGAGTTTCAGGGTGGTAGGGAGGCTGTTCCAGAGGGAGGCCTAAGCCAAAGAAAGATCTACTACCAACTTGTTGCTTGGAGAAGCGACTGACCCTGAGGGAATTGGAGGCGGTTGACCGAAGACCTCGCAAAGTGGAATATTTTAGGAAGAGAGAGTTGAAGGCATTGAGGTCCCAGGCACCAGAAGGCCTTCTGGACAATGCAGAGGGTTTTGAACCTAACCCTTGCAGCCACTGGGAGCTAGTGCAGATATTTCAGTCCTGGAGAAATACGATCCCTGGGCTTGAGGCCAAGGACAAGTCTTGCAATCTTGTTCTGGATGAGTTGCAGAGAGTGGAGAGTAGAAGCAGACAGATTTAGAAAGAGGCTATTTCAGTTGTCCAGCCTAGAGAGAACCAGCGCTCCTCAGACCATGAGCTTCTGAGGGAAGGAGAGGAAAGGAAGAATACTTCTGAGGAGGTGCAGCTGGTAGTGTGACTTCTTAGAAATGTGAGGAGAGAAGGAGAGTGTGGAGTCTATGATAAACCTGATGTTTTTATCCTCAAAGGTGGGAGCAGGAACAGGGCAGAGAGAGGCTGGCCAGAGAGCGACAGGAAAGGAGGGAGCAGGTGTGCCGATGAGGAGACTCAGTCTTACTGGCAATAAGGCAGAGATCATTGGCGGCACACCACTCCTGGATAGCAGACAGTCGGAGATGAGAGAAGGAGAAGTGGTGGGAGGGAGCCTGACAATGAGTTGTATCAGCCGCATAGCACTGAAAGTTGGGGCAGAAAGCGGCAATGCGGTGGGCAAGAAGTGCCTGGTATTGGTTGAACAGCCAGGGAGAGAGGCTAGACCCCTGGGGAACGCCACAGGGATAGATAAAGATAGAGGAGAGGAAGGACCAAAGCTGGACCTGGGAGGGTCAATCGGAGAGGAAAGAGGTCAGCCAAGCCAGGGCCTAATCGATGATACCCAGGTTATCATGGAGATAGTTCAGCAGGATGGCATGGATGACCTTGTCAAAGGCAGAAGAGAGATCCAGTAAGAGGACACAAGGGGTGTTGGAATCGAGAGCAGGTCGTTGCGGAAGTTCAGGAGAGCAGTTTCTGTGCTTCTGGCAGCTCTGAAGCCAGACTGATGGTCATGGATACAGCCAACTGATTCAGTGTGAAGATTAAGTTGGGAGATGGTCAGCTTTTCCAGGCGTTTGCCCAGGAAAGGAGTGATGGAGATTGGGTGATAGTTAGCTGGGCAGTACGGGTCGGCAGAGGTTTTAAGAAGAGGATGCACAAGGGAGTGCTTCCAGGAAAAAGGGAAGACCCCAGTGGGGAAGGCGTGGTTGTAGAAGTCAGCCAGAGCAGAGGCCATGGTGTCCATGTGTTCCTTGATGGTTTTGGAGGAACAGGGGTGAACCCGTTTTGACCAGACTTTTATAGATCTGACTTGTCTAGAAACCTTGTCTGGGGAGATCAGGGGATAGGAAAAGAAGTAGGGAGGAGAGTTGGTCGAAGAAGGGGCAGAGGAATAGCAGGAAGTAGAGGGGGCAGAGGGAGAGGGAGAGACAGGACAGAATGTCCTGAGTTTTTGAGATGAAATGAGAAGCCAGGGCCGTGCAGAGGACCTGGGAGGGGACAGGAGAGGTATAGACTACAGCAGGATTGGTCAGCTCTTTGCAGATTTTAAAGAGTTTGGCTGAGTTGTTAGATGCCACAGAGATGCCGAATTGGATGTCTGCTCTCTTCTTGGTGCACCGGCAGAGAGCCGGTATTGCCTTTGGAGCAGGCAGCAGACCCGTTTGTCAGAGGATGTACTGGAAGCACGCCATTTCCTCTCAGACACACTACACTTATGTTTAAGGGTGGCAAGGTCTGAGTCGTACCAGGAGTTCCACTTGGCTTTGGGCTTCAAGTGGATCATCATGACAGGGGCAAGAACATCAAGAGTATCAGAGATAGAGTGGAGCATGGAGAGGGCTGTGTCATGGTGTGAGTCAGCCAAAGGGTCAAGGGGGGTGAGAAAGTGGTGGTGAAAGCTTCAACTGACACATGCCTCAATGGTTGGATAACTGAGAAGGTAGGTGGCAGTGCTGGAGTTGGCTTGGCCTGAGGGGTGGAGAGAGTGAGCTGGGAGGAGTGGCGAGAGGGATAGAAAGAGGAAGGTCTGTAGAGATCAGAACGTCCAGAGCGTGCCCTGCAGAATGATTGGGGCCAGAGGGGAAGATAGAGAGAGAGTCGCAGAGGTCACAAAAGTGTCCAGAGGAAGGACAGGAAGCCTCCAGGTGGATGTTAAAGTCTCCAAGAAGGAGGAGTTGAGTGGTCGAGACCAAGAGGTAAGAGGAGATGTACGCCCACTCAGAGAGGAAGGAGGCAATCTGACCAGGTGGCCAATAGATGATAGCCAAAATAAGGGTATGGCTAGGAGACAGAGAGAGCCTGCATACGAGGCATTCAAAATAAGAGTAGGCTTGTGTAGGCAGGAATCCACTCAGGGAAGATCAGGGCTACACCCCCTCCGGTGCGGTTGGACCTGGGCACGGAGAGGATCTTGTAGCTGTCAGGGAGGAGGGTGTCAAAGCTTGTGACAGAGCTGGCCATGAACCATGTCTCGGTGAGACAGAGGACATCGAGGTCAAGTTCGTTGAGGAGGTGGCAGATGTCAGGAGTGTATGACAGCTGAGCGAGAGTTTAGAGTGGCAATATGGAGACGGTTGCCATCCTTGAAAAACTGGGATAGGGTCTGCACAGCTGATGAGGAGATTGGGATGATGTAAAGACCAAGTCTAGGGTATTGTCTTTGTTGTGTGTGGTAGAGAACAATTTTCTTAAAGTTCAAGGATTTGGTCGGTGAGAAAAGCATGCATGGAGTGTGGTCATCAGCATGAGACTCTGGGGTCAATAAAATGTCAGAGAAAGACATACTTAGTATCTGCTCATTTGGAAGGGGAAGTATAAGCCGATGATGTAGGCAATGAAAGCGTCAATCCTTTGAGGTAGTCTGTAGATGAGATAGAAGGTGATGGATTCTTTGTGAGATTAAGGGAATCGGCAGCAATTGATTTGAATGAACTTGTTCTGGGGCAGGTGGTGATGGAGCATGGCCCATCACTCCTGTGGATGATTGCCACACCACCTCCTGCATTTCCTGGCCAGTCTGCAAGTTGGATGCAGTAAATAGGGGGGTTTGGGGATGTCTAAAACATTGTGGGGATGGGGTAAACCATGTTCCGCTATGAATAGGGTGTCAATGGTTTTGTATGATATGAGGCTGTCAATTTTTGTGGTATGCGCAACGGTGCAGAGATTAGCATGAGGGGCGAGTCTGTGTGGGTGTTGAATGGAGCCAAGGGCGATATTAATGATGTTCGCTAGGGTAGCATGCTCGGGCTGCCCAGGGTATTTGGCCTTTCAAACCCTATCAAGGGTGGGGATAGGCTGTGGTGGGAGGAGACACATGGTGATGTGTTTTGTCAGGTAGTAGCGACTACTTTGTAGGTAAAATGCAGCATAGCATAGGTCTAGCCCAGAACAGGCACAAACAGGTGAGGTCCTGGTCTTCATACATCCTTCGATTAGGACACCCAAGAAGAACTGGTGAAATATGTGGTGGGCGAAGCCACCGAGTGGCAGGGCCTGGTCACAAGACGAGCAGCCTTCTCAATGCGGTCTGTCTGGGGTCCTTACTTTAGTTTCAGATGCGTGGTCTAGTTTATCAACACCTTTCAATAGGTCTCTTAAAACTCTACCAATGACAGACATCAAGACATATCAAATTTGAAAAACCACAGGGACTGACTTCTCTCCATTGACAGCTGGGTGGCCTGCAACTGGCTAAAAGCTTGTTCTAAGAAAATTGATTATGGTTGTTTGAGGATTCACGAACCCATTTCCAGCAATGTGCCATGTAGCCCCATTGTGATTGCCCACAACCATCAGAGTGTGTAATAAATCTGTGGTTATGTTGGACTAGATACTCTAACTACACATGCTTTAAGTACTGGCTGGTACCAACAATCTGAAAGTCATTGGAACGATTCTTTGCTCTGTGCTTTATCCAGTGGGGGCAATTGCTCATAGCCATCATCCTTCTCAAGGATCGATTTTGCTATTCTGATCCAACTGGAGTTTCCCCAAATGTGTCTACAGACAACAGTGACCTCAGAATGCAGCAACTCTATTGCTAACCAGAACGTCCCAGAGATTGCACATATGGCCTGTTTGCATTGGCTTACTGTGGAGAAGTAGGCCAACTTTAAATCAGCATGCATTACTCATTTCCAGACTCTGAAAGCACCTTGGAAATGAAGCAACTGTCTGATCAGGGCTCAAAAGTCGTTCCTTCTCCGTGCACACCCCACTATAGACTAACTGAATTTAGAAATCAACATCGAAATGGGCTATTAAGCACTGAAGTTTGCTCCCATAGAAGTACAAATCCCAGTGCATCCATACCACTTGTGCTCACAGTGTGCCTAGGAATACTTAAATAATGTAAGAGCATCATAACAGCTGTGAGAAAACTGAGTATTCTCACTCCTACTCCCCATATTGAATACCTAACTGACTGAAATGAGCAAAACTGAACATATTGAATTCAGAAGTGAAAAGGAAGGCAAGACACTTCATTTTGAAAATTAAACAGCACACATTGCTAACCTTGAATATACTAAATTGAATGCAAATAACAAACCTGCTAATATTGATCTATGAACTGAAGGAAAATGGGAAACTAAGTTGAATGAAGGGCTCTGAGCGGAGAGCTGAAATCAAAGTTGAGGAAGGGCTTGGTGTGGAGCTGCATTTATGAAACCACGTGTTTATTAAAGTTGTGAAGCTGCATTTGAGACACCACTTGTTTGGCTGAATATGGAACTGCTTAAAGATAACTGGAATTTCCTGGTTGTGTGACCTGTAATGGGTGCATTGTGCGATCCAACGGCTGCACCAAGACCAGAGAAGAACTACTAGTTGAACAAATAACTATTGAAAGCAAATTCTGGCTATGTGACCTCTAATGGGTGGACTGTTTGGTCAAACAACTGCACCAAGACCAGAGAACCCCTATATGCCAACAAGGAAGCTTGCTGTTGTGTTCAAAGGAAAACTACAGTTGATGCATAGAAGACTTGGGGAAGGGAACCCTGAGCGGTACAGAATTGTTCAAACACGGTTAAACCACAGCTTCAAGATACTTATTTTTGTGACATCTTTTGATATTGAACTTGGGGAAGGGAACCCTGAGACATGCTGCCTTGGTACTTTATTGAACTTGGGGAAGGGCATCCTGACATTTATAAAAGTGTGAAACTTTATTACTGCAGGTCCAAAAGAAGGTAAATTGAACATTGCAGTGAACCTGTTGATATTTGCGGAAAAGAAGCTGAAGATTAAGCCAGAGCTGGAAATAGCTCAGAACTTTACTTTTGGTACTCTGTTTAGTTTAAAGTTGACATCCCTACACATTGTTTGGTCTTAGTTGTGGAAGGCAAGCATAGGTTTTGGACACAGACTTTTCAGTTGAACTTATTGACACAGACTATCCTTAGTTTCTTTATGTAGGGAAATCCCACCATGGCATATGACAAGTTAGGCCTTACACCATCCTGACTATTTCTTTAATAAAAGCCTTTTGATGTACATTGAATCTGTTGTCTGTTTCCTTCCATGATAACAACCTCACACAGCATATGTTTTTATGTGAGCATGTTTACAATTTACAATCATAAGAGCATGACTACCATCTTATATATGTTCAGTGTCACTGGAAAGGTTTGCATGCAAAGTCGGCAGCAGCATACCCGACAGTGATTTTCTTTAATAAGAGTATTTCACCAGTCATACATTTTAAGGTACATGCCGACAGGTATTTCTTTCAACTAAGGTCAACCATCAGTGAAAAGGTGTAAATAACAAAAGCGAGAAGGACGATTACTAAGGAGTTTTCCAGAACTTTTCATTGGCTTGGTGGCACAAAACCAGAACGTGTTAATCATATTACTATTTTTTTTGCACAGATGGAAAATTGGTAACTAGCCTTAATGCGCTGTGAGGTTATCCAGAGCCTTGAAATAAAAGAAAGTTGTGCAGAGCCCTTCAAATGACCTCAAAGTCATAACACCACATCAAAATGGACACTTTTACAGTGTATGATACAAGTCAGAGCACACCATGTCCCTACTGCTCCTGGACTCACCCAAAATGCATTTGGCTAGGGAGACTATCTGTTGACTTCCTGTTCACACTGTCAATGCAACACACTCTCCCACGCCCTGCCACAGTGTCTGCAGAGAGCCTCCCCATTCACAATCAAATATGAACCTTAAACTATAAATTCTCCCAAATGCTCTTCAATGTCCCTCTTCCTATCCATCAAGTCCACCACCTTGCCCTTTAACTCTGCCACAACACCCATCTCAACCGTCCCCTTGATATGAGCCACACACCATTTGGCACTCCACCATGTCCACCTTGAATACTACCAACCACACCGCCTCTGTCTTAACCCCAACCATTCTCCATTAAAATCATTTGGGTACTTTCTCCCCCCCCCCCCCACAAAGAATAAGTTTCTACCAGATCAGGCCACACTTGAAGGATGCCAGAGAGAGAGAGAGAGAAGTTGTAGTTTATCAAATGGAACCAATTTGGGGAGAAGGATATATCTTGAACACTTTCTTGTACAAAAGAGGCCGATAGGGTGGTAACATTTCCACGCTTGCCTTGCAACTGGAACTTGGCGCAATTATTTCTATTTCTCCCGAATTAGATTCACAAGTGAAAACACGAGATTAAAACTACCACATTGCAGTACACATCTTTATCAACATGGGCAACTATTAAAGTGAAAGCCAATTGTGCAGGACGATTTTCCAAAGTTGAATGTAGGTTTTTTTTTTTTGGTCAGCTGAATACCACTTTCAAGTTACGCCAAAATGCTATCAGTAAAGAAGAGAAATGGCCACGGAGGAAAATGGGCGAGAGGGAGGGGAATAGGTTAGAGTACCAAAGGGTGAGGATCATGAAGAATTTGGACACCAACAGTGAAAGAAATCAGCCTGACAGAGTTGGATTTGAGGAGAACATTGAGAAGACTGATAGAGGTTCCAGGAAAGCAGTTACTTTGCCCTTTCTCTTAGTCTATTCAGAAAGAGCCAGGCCTGTTGTCTGGCTCCGATCTTAATGGGTGCATTTATCTGGAGCACCCAGGCACACACTTCAGAACAAGCTGGGGAGAGCGTCAAGGGCAGACGTGCGTTGCTGACCATCTCTTCTAGGGGGACGAGAACATTAGAGTTCCAGGATGGTAAGAAAGGATGCAGCACTCCAAGGCCACTGCAAACAGGCTGAGGAGTCCAGTTCCCGATTAGCTGCTTGGGTGACAGCACCTTGGCTTGAGAGCCGCGCCGGAAAGGTTTGCGCCCACAGCTGGGAATATTAAGGACGTGTGAAGGTCGTAAGGTGCAGACATCTGCCAGTTTTGCTCTTCTGTTTAAGCGGGGAAGCAGCATCAAAAATAAAGACTGAAAGAGCCTAGAGCTTGTATTTGGATGGTGTTCCACATTATGTTATCTGGGCATTCATCAAGTGCTAGTATACGAGACGCATGTGGATTTGTAGTGCAGTGGGCTGGCAACACACAACTGTGTTTCCGGTAGATCGTGGTTTAACGTAGCAAGACAATATATCAGTGCAATTTGGAACACAAAAATATCGAAAAGGAAGAGATGCCAAAGGAACATGGCGTACCTGTAAGGCTTGTGCAATGTAAGAATATTGTTGAAAGACCACATTTATTGTACTTCCATCACTGGACAAAGCTTCTAGCTGACCTCAATTTACCATTGAAATGTTCAAGCACAAAGGTGTGATTTGCACAAGAGCATGTTGTATGCATACTACTTCAGAAGGGACACATCCACACATTTCAAGGAAAATGGTAATAGCATGGTAATAAATCAAACAAATAGTAAATCGGACACAATATCAAAAGTGACATTTTTATTAGTCCATACATGTCCAGTATAGACCAGTTGCTTAATCACAGTGACTTATTCCCACATCTTCTCCATCACAGATAGAACCAACCGGGAAGTGCCCAACCAGGTTGGCTCTTCCATAAACAATTCATTGCCAAGATTGAAGCATACATTTGTCCGTTTCCAATCACTGGTATGGGAGGAGACCCTGCAGTGCCATGCCGCAGCACAGGAGATGCATAGCCATGCAGGTGTGTGCCCATGAGAGGTGCAACGGCATGGGTGTGCCAGTTACTCCACCCTTTCCTATGGATTTGACATTGGAAATCCCCCTGGTGTACGGATGAAAATCTTGATCTCAGTAAATACCTTTCACTCGCTTGTTCTCAGGATCAAACAGGGTTTTCCTGTGGAGAGTTGCCGGGTAGGTGACACCCATCCTCTCCAAGGTGTACTCTCCTTTCTTGATGAAATCCATGGACACCTGCAGAGAAGGAAAAACAATGAAGGCACTCAAAAGGCAAGGTGCAGGGCAAGCAAAACCGCAGAAACAAGACATTCTGTTAGTTGCTATCAATTCACAGACACTTCAGTGTTCTTTAGGCCGAGTAGTGAAGTATTAAGAAAAGCAATGGACTGGAATTAACTCCAGTATCTGTAGGAATAACTTGTGGATTCACAGGAAACGTGTTGCCTCTTCGTTGCTATGCATTCACAGGTGTTTCCAATGCGATTTTGGAAAAATAATTTACTGAAAGTAACTAGTACATGCATGAATTGCCACTAATTCTTGGGAAACTTGTTCCCGCTCTTGGACTCGGAACCTGGACATTGGCAGGTTAAAAACATGAGGCTATTGATCAAACACAGTACCATCCTTCTATGGCCGGGTTTGTTGACCCACCAGGTAATGACCCAGTACATTTTCAGATGTTCTAAGAAACTGTCCGAACATTTCCCCTGAAATTCGTTATATGTAAACCTTTTTCATGCCATATTATGGAAATCCTGCAAATCTGGTTGAATTTGATTGTTCGGTGGATGGGCCCAGCGTATATATGCTTTAACCCCACTACCTTGAGGAACCAAGTATCTGAGTTGCAGATCAGAGCGGCACATAATTGGTACATTTAGAGTAGACGAAGGGAAGGCCTTTAAGATGAGGGATTTGTGTACATATGGGATGTACATAGGGATGTAAATTGTGTACATTCAGAAATTGGTAACCAGTGTAGTGCTGGTGAAGTGTGAGTAAATTGTGGTAGTTTCAACAGTGTTCCAACTACTTCTTTTTGTACTCTTATAACAAGGCTGAAATACAGTTGATGCACACACATTCACTAGTTGAGCCTGGGGGTGTCACAGATGGCACATACAATGTCACACAACACAATGAGAGTAGAGTGTTGTGTAAAGACTTGATAAAGCAACCCCTCTTAAACTAATCTCCTACTCAACTACACAAATGCTCGCAGGTCTGTATAATTCAGAGTACACAAAGTTAATACTATTCACATTAGACAGGTCATCACAATATTTATACATAATTATTTTCATTCACTTATTTCAATGTATAGTTATACAAAACAGTATTTCTATGTTAACAAGGTGGGACTCAAGATCATCACAATTTTGCAAAAAGTGCAAGTGCTTTTACAATTTGCGGTAGTCGGCTACTCAAAAAACTATCGCAATATACTTATTAATTCAATTTATTAATTCAATCTAAAGTGGTTTAAATAACCAATCATTGTCTAAAACCTCTATTCATTACATCCATACTTCAAGCCACATTCACTCTACATGTTTCATTCCTCTCTATCTTAATAAAATTCCTTTTCCAAGAATTTCTTCAGGGGCAAGCCGGCAGCTGCTTGTCTTTATTTGTAATCTCTCTCATTACCAAAAGCTGCGTTTAATTGCCGCTTCATCCCACTCTTTCTTCTTCCTTAATCTGTACATTTATTCAAGTGTTCTTAACAGCTCTGTGCCTCATCACCGGCGATATGCACCTCGTAACCGCCCTCAGCATCTTCTAAACAATGTTGATACAGCACTAAAGCGGCAGGCTGCCTCTGCTCTCTGCTTCTTTAAGTTGCACTATTAACTGGGGCAACTCTCTCATAGCGTTTAAACCAGGTTTCTATTGCTTCACTTTGCGTTAGTTTCTGTTTGCTCATATGGCTTTTGAGACTTTTTACAGGTGTACAATTGAGTGTCTAAATGTCTTGCTGGCCCGGTCACCTTGCTGCTAACTTCTGCAATGACTTGTGAAGGCTGTCAGTTATAGCTTCACTGGCGTATCTTCTCACTGAAATGTGTTGTCCAATCTTGATGTTGCACAAACATTCACAAGTCTAAACTGGTGGTGTCACAGATAGCACATAAAATGTCTAAAGCACAGTTCAATGTTTTTTATTGAATTTTTTGTCGGGTCTCTCGCCCCCGGCCCCTCTACCTCTCCTTCCAACAAACCTCCTCCCTAATAGTCCATAACCCCAGTTTGTGTGATTGATTGTGCTCCCATACTGTAGATGTTGGGGCATATAACATTTTCCAAAAAGCAAGCTCAGACTCCCTCAGGTATTTCCTAACTTTCTCTATTCCATCACAGGTTAGTGTTTTAGTGGGTATTGGGGTCATGCCTTGCAGTTCTGTAAGAATGTACCGATTCTGCTCATGACCACCTTTACCTTGCCCTGGGGGCTCCGAATAGCTCGGGGGCTTTGAATCACCAGGGTTTATTAGTTTAGCATGCTCATGTAGCTTATGTAGTTGTTGTGAGTCTCAGCCAGAAATGCAAACATGCAAGGCATAGGTTACCAATGCAACAGGCGCACGCATGATGGAAATTGTTCAGAAATGCAAAGCACACGCTTAAAATTGTTTTATTTCAGAATTGTTCAATTGACTGAATTGCACTAAACCTAATGACTAATATACATTAGCATACTAATCCAATCCCAGTAACAGGTAACTTGTCCCTTAACATTTAGTGCAAATGTGGAAATGGCCTGGAACGTTTTGGAAAATGCATGATGCTATTTAGAATGGTGTTTTTAAACGTGCAGTATGAGCTTGTGTGCAAGCTGAAATATGCAAAGATCCATTACGGAAGACAAGCTATTGTGGGAGCAGGAAATGCAGCAATAGATGTATCTTCTTGCTCTCCAACAATAAAATCACGTGGGTTTCAGGGGTATGATCTGGTCAAGGGGATAAGATTTCCCTTGAGTGGCAGGAAGCAGTAATAAAAATACTGAGTGGGTGTAGCTAGGTCAGACATCCTCGAATCAGACCATGGAAGTCATTTCACTAGTGCATTAATGACCAGGATATGGCAAATTTTGGCCGTGAAGAGAAAACTGCACATTTCTTAACGGCCCGCCTCTTCAGGGGGAGCAGAATGGTATAACTAACAGGGCAATAGTGGACATGTTAAGAAAATGTGTAGCTGAGGCAGAGTCTAGTTTGGATTTGCGGCTTCCATTGGTACTGATGGCTATCATGTCAACGCCTGCTAAATCAACAAATCTCAGCCCCCATGAAGCATTGACAGGAAGGAAAATGGTTTTGCCACAACAGTTACTTTACAAAATAAATGAACAAGTACTTATGAATTGTGGACGCATTCACGAGTATGTGGAAGAGTTGAGGAAGCACTTGCAACATGTGTTCACAGTTGAGCAGCGGAATTTGGAAAAGGCCGCCAACGGTGCAAAAACATTATGATAGGAAGACATCTGTTAAAGAATATGACATAGGAAATCAGGTATTTAAATTTAATTTTGGGAAGGGGAAACACAAACTAATTCCGTGCAGCGTGGCAAGGGCCATATACAATTACATATAAGGTTTCACCTGTGGTCTACAGAATTGCTAAAAAGGAGGGTGAATTCACAGTGGAACAGTTTGTCCATGTTAATCAGATCAAGCCTGTTCACCCAAAAAAATGAAGTGAAGAGGCTTGAGCAAATTGAAACTAACAGAGTAAAAAAAAATAAAAAAAATAGTTGCCATAGCAAATGATTAGGTGTAAATAGTGCTAGTACACAAAAGTGCAAAGGGGCTCTTATCTGAAAATGCTGTGAGTGTTGTATATTTATTAGAAAAAAATATCTTGGTTGCAAGGCATGATATTTGTGTAATGTGTATGTGTTTACACAATCAAATTTGATTTTAGGTGCTCCAGTGGAAAAAGAAATGAAAGGTTTATTGTGCTTGATACTTAATGTGTCTTTTCTTCTTAATTTAGAAAAATAATAGTTTTCCTCATCAGCACCGGATCCTTGGAGCGCTGGACCCTTGGAGGATACCCATAGATTGGAGTCCCCAGGAAAGGCCCCTGGATCGAAGAAGGGGGTGAAGAAGATGACCTAAAAATGTGAAGAGGAGGACCCAAAAGACATTTAGCTGACAACCCCAGAGGAGGTCCCATGGAGTTCTGGAATGGAGGAGTTTCACCAACAACGGTTTTCTGTGTGATTTTACAACAAACTCTTACTTCTTCACGAACTGATTTTATTTTTATTTTGTTTTTGCATTTGATTGAATGACACTGTTGTTGAAATATCTGCTGTGAACTCTCTAGCTAGAAAGTGTATGAGTGTGCAGTATTTAAATTTGCCTGTTTACAATTGTGAAGATCAGCCAAAAGGGCATATTGGTGGCATCATACATAAGATCCCACAAGGAAATCCAAATAGTTAGCCTGGGTGTGCCAAGTCCAGTATTTTGTTATAGGAGGCAACCCTGGTAAAAACAGTTGTTAGACAATATTGTGAAGTTATTCTCACAAATGTAAAACGAGATACCCCAACAAATTACCACAAGAGATACTAAAATAAAATACCACTCTTTACCACCATAATAAAATATCACAAAGTTAGATATAACCCCAAAATATATACCACAGGTTGGAGTGGGATTAGGGGTAGTGCTAGAGGAGTAGAAGTAGTGTGCGGGGGAGAAGCCGTATGGAAGGGGAGGAGTGGTATCCATGTTATCATAGAATGCAGCAGGGATCAAGCGGAAACAGGAGATGCTGACACTTGGGTGTTATGGCTATCTTGGTCAACACAACTTTCAATAGCCATAGTCTACCACTGGAGTCCAGGGTGGTGTTTTTTCAGGCAGTGAAATTAAATTGTAGTAACTCTAAAGACAGAGTTGTTTATTTTTTATAATAGTCAAAATAGACAACGATGCCTAGCTGAGTTCACGCTTGTTGAGGACAAATTTGTGATGAGCCCCTCGAATCTTAATGTATTAGTTATCTTGGGAGGTTTCTTTATTTAAAAAATTGAGAATGTGCCCCATCTGACTTCTCTAATGAAATGGAAGATCAATTACTGGGAATACTACCGCCAATAATGTCGGAGCCAGAAATGTGCTTGAGTGGTCTTGGACCAAGGCCGACCCTAACCCACCTGGTGTCCCAACCCTAACCCCTATTGGCTCATAGAATCCCATTCATAGCATTGCACTAGGGCACGCTTCTGCCCGTAGCAGCCCAGCGGCTAAGGGCCCGAGGCAAAGGACCGCTCCTACAGGGACAGCTCCATACTGTGTCTACAGGTGTCAGCAGGGAAAGCAGCCAACCACTAACACAAACCAAGCCTAAACTACCAACCAAACCTCAATCTCTCAGTGCCCCATCACCTAGCTCATTTTCCATACTGATCTCAAGGGAAAGGACCAGCAGTGACCCGACCTGAGTCCCAGTGTGCAGTGTCAAACTGCTACCATTCCCTAGAACAGCCAATACTTCCCAGCTGCAACCGCATTCAACAAGGTGGTTGCAAAGGCATAATTCCACCCGCGAACAAGCAGTAGTGACCAGCTGCAGCTCCCAGATACATCAAACGAGGAACAGACTGCCGTCAACCAGTACCAATGGCTATGGTAGGTGCAATTCCCACACAATCACCCTGGTACCAATAAACACTTTAGCATTCACTCCAACATACAACACTACCACCGGAAAGAAGTAGACCAACCACTTGCACCCATCCCCAGCACTAGGAAATCCACTAAGAAGACAAACTAGTTAAAAAAACAATCGTATCGGGAAACCTAGGCACCTATCCCACTTTGCAGGATTCTCTAATCTAGGTGTACTTAATTACTGCCTGCCATTCTGTGAAACCTAGGCCTTGCTCCAGCTATCTAGGTGTCTCAAATGTAGGTGCTTTTTTTACTGCGTGCCATTCTGTGAAACCTAGGCCTTTCTCCCATTTTCTAGGTGTCTCCAATCTAGGTGCATTAATTCTTGCTATTCTGTGAAACCTAGGCCTTTCTCCCATTTTCTAGGTGTCCAAAATCTTGGTGTTCCAAGTAACCGCCTGCCATTCTGTGAAACCTAGGCCTTGCTCCAGCTATCTAGGTGTCTCAAATGTAGGTGCTTTTTTTACTGCGTGCCATTCTGTGAAACCTAGGCCTTTCTCCCATTTTCTAGGTGTCTCCAATCTAGGTGCATTAATTCTTGCTATTCTGTGAAACCTAGGCCTTTCTCCCATTTTCTAGGTGTCCAAAATCTTGGTGTTCCAAGTTACCGCCTGCCATTCTGTGAAACCTAGGCCTTTTCTCCAGTTGTATAGGTGTCTCAAATCTAGGTATTGTAATTAATGCTTGCCATTCGCTGAAACCTAGATCCCTCTCCCAATCTCTAAGATCCCAATTTTAAGAGTACTATCTCACGATAAACCACTTTGTGAAACCTAGTCTTCCCATTATCTAGGTATCTCAAACCTCGCAGTATTCTATCAGTACCTTCCATCATTTAGTCCTAGGCCCCTCCCATTACCCAGGAATCCCCAGCAACCACTAAAAGCTAGTAACTACAACCAGAACCACTACCCAAGTTAACCGGGAACCCATAGTGCACCCATAACCAACCATGCCACCCTTCCAACACTCCCTTGGACAGTCCATCCATAGAAAAAGGAACACCTGAACCCAACTGACTGGGCAGACGGACACCCTCAGAGAGCATCCAGCCATCACAACATAAGAGGATAAAAATCAATATTACCCAAGCACAAGGCACGACAGGTGGGCAACTGCCCCAGTAAATTCAATGCCCAGACCAACTCCTACTACCGAAGACACAAAATGTCCCGATGCAGAATTGGACGCCGACAAAGAGACTGGAACATGGACCAACCACTACAGATACAAAAACTTACCTGCCTCCAGTAGAAGCCGTCTTGAATACAGAACACACCCCAGCAAATAATGCAATCAACAGAACAAACATGTTAAGAGAAAAATCTTTTCTATACCTTAAACCATACCTCGCAACAACCACAGAACCACAACTCTGACATTTCCAGACAGGAAAAGAATCTCCCCGAACAACGGAAAAAAAGACAGGAGGGCCCGGGAAGAGAAAGGGATGATACCAACCCCCTTACTCCATGCATCACAAAAACAGAAGGACACTACAGACAACCGCATCAAAACACGAGAGATGGTGAAGCAGTATTATTCATCAACCCAACTACCAATCTAACAGACCGATTCAATGACAAAGCAGCCTCTACAGAACCTCAATCCAACAGGCGTCAACACAGAAGAACTCCAACTGAACATCCACAAATCAAAACAGGGAACAAAAAATAAACCAAACCAAACCAAAAAGATCCACTGCAATCTAATCAACGCTAGGTCAATGTACAAACATGCCACTGAAATCTACAACCTCCTATGTGACGGGTATTGACATCTTATTCATAACTGAAACATGGCTCGAACTACAAAATCACTTAACAACTGCCTGCCTGATAACTTGAAGTGTGTCAAGCAAACAGGAAAAACAAAAGAGGTGGTGGACTGGCAATAGTCCACAAGGAACACCGAGATTAAACTGGAAGACCCACTTAACATGGAAAATTGCAAATCTCTAATCCTTCGCCCATCATCAAAAACCCAAGAACTAACCCGAAATTCATGCTGGTATACAGACAACCAACTTCCTATGCAACCTTCGTAGGCGCCTTCATGGAAGCAATCACCAACATAGCAATCAAGCAGGATCACCTGATTATCCTTGGTGACTTCAACATTTGGTTCGATGAAGAAACTACAACCACACAAAAATCACTAGCCAACCAACTAGAAACCATGAAATTACATCAACTAGTCACAGGAGCAATCCACACGGCAGGGCATACACTAGATGTAATGTTCACCAACAAAAATCTCATTACCACAGCACAACCAATTCAGATCCTCTGGCGCGACCACCTCATCACACCCTTTGTAATCACACTGGCCACACCAATAATCAAGCAAAAGGACAAGCAGCCGACTATCATGAAAAGAAACTGGAGAACCATCAAAACTGCAAATGAACTACCGGAAATCAGCAAACCACAAACTAAGGAAGAAGCCGACTTGGACAAAAAAATTAAATTACTTCACAACTGGATCACAACGATAATAGCCGAGCTCGCCAAAAGAAAAACATGTACCTCATCACGGAAAAGAGCAATGGCAAAAATGTGTATCCCGCTACTCCTCAACATGAAAAGGAAAAATTGAAAACTTGAACTAGAATGAAGCAACAAAAACAACTGTGCAAAGAAATTCAAATTCCAACATATCCGCTCATACAAAAAGGAAATCCAAAAACAAAAAGAAAATACTATGACAACAGATTAATCAAAGCACCAAATATCCAAAAAGAATGCTCCAAAATCATAAATTTAATAAAAAGAAATCCTGGCTGCAACAAGAAACTATGCAATGACCTTGCAGACCATTTCAAAAACAAAATCCCCATGTAACAGACCATACAAGCAGACCATGCAATCGCAATATGTAACCTACCAACCCTTACGAGGAACGCCCAAACAAACTCCAAAGCTTGTATCAGCGGAGACATAGTAAACAAAAGCAACAAAACCGGTTCCCCCACGGATCCCTGCCCCCCGGAAATATACAAATCAATCCTCTCACAAGGAACACCCATGGATTACTACAGAAATGTCTTCAGCCACTCATTCTCAACAGACAAAGTGCCACAATCCTTCAAATCAGCGTACATCAATCCGCTCAAGGACACAGCAGGAAATGTGGAGGACCTCTCCAATTGCAGACCTACCTCCAACATCCCGTACCCAGTTAAACTACTCGAAACATATATCTATAGAATAACCCACAAATTCATAGAAGAACACTGCCTATTGGGCCAGGCATAAGTAGGTTTTAGACCAATGAAAGGGACAGAAACACCACTTCTCTCAATCTGATATGATCTAAAGGCAAACGCAGACTCAGACAATAGTACCACTATGATACTTCTAGACCTCTCAGAGGCATTGGACACAGTTAACCACAACATCATCATCAGGACATTGGAAGAAATTGGAATCACCGATCGTGCTTTACTATGGATTAAATCCTTCCAAACAAACAGAACAGAAACCATATGGATCAAACCTTTCAAATCCAACCCAAGATTATCCTCATGCGGAGTACAAGGATTATCCTTCTCCCCGTTATTCAACATTTACCTGGCTCAACTAATCAAGATCATTAAAAGACACGGCCTCACTTGCGACAACTACACTGACTACACACAAATAGTCTGCAAAATACAAGACACACAAGAAAACACAAAATTAGAGAGCTGCCTTCATGAAATCTACAACTGGATGAACTCAAACTACCTCAAACTTGACCCAGGCAAAACATAAATAATTATCTCTAAAAACTGAGAAAACAATCACAACATCCCCTGTCCAACAGAACTTGGTACAACCCCAGCCCCATCGACTTTAAAAAAAAACTCTAGAGCCACAATTAAACGCTCTAATCAAGAAATGTTTCTTTTCTCCTGTGAGCAGTAAAAAGGATCCTACCATTCCTCTCATTCACCAACAAAACACTCACCGTCATTGCTCTCATCATGTCCACAGTAGACGACGCCAACAATCTACATCTGGGCATGTCAGAACGACTTCTAATAAAACTCTAATGCATACAAAATGTGGCGACCAGACTGCTCCTCAAACTGCCATGAAGAGAACACATCACACCAACTTTTAAAAAGCTAAACTGGCTACCAATTTAACAGTGAATAATGTACAAATAAATGTGCAAAATGCACAGAGCAATACACGGCCAAGGCGCAGAGTTCCTAAGAGAAAATAAATATCTACCACCCAACAAGACCACTCAGATCTAGCAGCGACATCTGTTTGGAACCAAAACCATGCAACAAAAAAACATTTGGAGGTCCTTTCTCACCATGCCCCAAAAAACTGGAACGAGCAACCAAAGAACATACGTAACACAAGAGATCACTTTCTATTCAGAAAACTACTAAAATCTTGGCTCTTCACACCATAACTAGAAGGAATTGCGATTGTAATTGGTTGTTTATGGCACGGGTGGTGCCCAGAGGATCAAGCCTGTGTTGCTCTGCATAGTCTTGCTTCCAGGGAAACCAGTGGGGGCACATATGCAGCTAAAACAACGGTCAGAGAGGCAACCGATCATCCCTAGCTCCCTAAACCAGCTTCCATAAACTGAGGGACGGTAAGAACAATCTACGACATATCACTTTACCAATTGAAAGACAGATAAGCTAGAATCACACTAAAGAATGACCACAGAGATCAGGAGAAAAGGGTCAGGATGACATGTAAACAACGCATTAGCCGACAAAGCAAACGCAGGCAGCAATGGATCACCGACAGGAAATAGATGGGAAGGGAGCAGATGATTGTAAAACTACAGCACCAATACCAGAGTGGGGATAAATGTGCACCACAACCTTTTACACAAAAGGTCAGAAAAGCACAGTTGGAAACTTGCCATGCCATCACTCCTAACAATTACACAGATGGACAAAAATGCCAAATACATAGGACTATCAGATACAAGAACAAGAAATACAAAGAAAGTGTCGCGAAACCCACTCATCCAAAAACCTCAAATTTCTGCATACATATCTCAAATCCACACAATCTCCTCTTTGCACTGCAAACCACACGCACTTCACCACACTGCAACAACAAACGGCACATTACTCGA
The DNA here is from genome assembly GCF_040938575.1 of Ambystoma mexicanum. NCBI lineage: Eukaryota > Metazoa > Chordata > Amphibia > Caudata > Ambystomatidae > Ambystoma > Ambystoma mexicanum. The sequence continues at coordinate 215,769,783 of NC_090929.1, read as the reverse complement.
ACCAACAGCACATGAGGACTCACATCGAACCGATATTCAAACCAAAGCTCAGCGCACGATGAAAACCGAACTGAAGCTGCCACAGGACACCACCTCACTCACTTTCCTACTCCCTCTTCACCCTACCAATCCCCACCCCTCCTTGTTTGCAGATCTGCCAAAGTGCCTGGGGACCAATTCCGTTGGTGATGGTGCAAGGTACAAATACCTTTAACAAACACATTTGCACACATTTGTAAGGCTAAACTTAACTGCTAGCCTTTTAAGCACACAGGGAAATCTAAAATGCACAGCATTGCATATGTACATGGAATTCGGTCATTGACCAGTGCTATTTCTTGAAGTGAACTCTGGAGAAATAAAGTATTGTAATTGGCGGTTTTCCAAATGCATTGGTGCGATTTATTTGTGAGCCACAAAGAAGGTGGCAGGTGTAGTTTAGTATTACATCTAATTGAAATAAATACAAACATATTTTCTGTACACCGGCCCGGTTCTTGGCTCATTGGACGCTCAGGGGTAGGGATCCAAGGGGCATGATATGAAGCCGAGACAGGGCTGAATAAAAACTGACATTAACCGTTTATTGTGCGACAATCAGCTTGTGGAGGGAAGGAACTCCCTTTGTTGAGGCTGGCCTCTCAATAAACCGTTACAAAGCAAAACTAAAAGGTGATGGCTGGAAGGTTTTAATGAATCAGAACCACGGGGTACTGCTTTCGACAACCCTCCAGGCCACAGTTTTTCAGACTGCCTGCCACTTGAGTTTTGCCCGATTCTTACAGCGGACTAGACAAGTCAATAAAAACCCGAACTAGAATACTAACAACAAGTCGAAAACGTCTGTGCTAAGGTTCCTACGGGGCACTTCACATTTTTGTAAGACTTCCTGATTCCAAATGGGATCCCTAGTGAAGGTCCAGTAGCGTTTCTACTGAATTTTCTTGAGGAAACGGGCAGTCCTCTCCTACGTGTAATATTAGCACCTTCCTATGCAAAGCTGATAGCATAGCTCTGAGTTAAGCCCTCTGCTGAGATCAGTGTTCAACCTGCAAGTCCTAGCAGAGAAAAAACAGCCTTCTATCCTTGTGATGTGGAAAGATGGAGTGCCATAAACGTAAGGAATATGTGACACTTACCATGAACCGTAACAACGCAGGAAAATGGCCGACGCAAGTGCAACATGAAGATCAAGTAACTCCTAGCAGGAGGCCTCCTGTTGGATACTAGCATAAAAATATACTAGGAGTTTTCTGATGTAATTCTCTTTTAGATTTTTAGAATCTGAGATTTGCCATAGGGGGATGTCCTACAATTAGGAAGGCTTTGGCCAAACCAGCCTGGATTCAAGACAGTAAAGTTTGAAAGTATTTCACATCTGGTTGACCGCCTTTATGTTAGTTCTTCTTTTCATGAACGATCCATCCAGTATCTTCGTTCTGCTCCACCTCCCCTTGTTCGAGTATGCCCCCCCCCCCCCACCTCCACCTCCCCAGTAGTTCTGCAAGAGTCAGAATGCAAAGCAGCAAATCCTTTCGGCATAAGAGGCCAAGAGGCAATGCAAGACTGGGGATCTCAGCAAGTGCTCCGTCAGCGACCTCCAAGACCTGCTAAAGGAATGATTCCGTAATGGGCGCATCCTCAGCTTCTCTCACCTGTTCCATGCATCGAGCCCAGGGAGAAAGCACTTTCCTTCAGCGCGGGCCCTACCAGGCGGTACTGGGCTCACATCAGGCTGCGTGCACCCTGATGTGATGCGACACTTATGCATTACTCGCGTATCAAGAAAGGAAGATATTTTCTGGTAGATTTAAAAACATACCGCTCTGCTCTGAAAGAAATGAAAGGGCTAAAGTCACTGGTGAAAGGCACTTACTACATGATATATTAATAAGTCTCTTTTCTGGCATCTCCGAGACCAAACTCCGGGAGCGCAGATCTTTTTAAAGATTTTAAGTCTAACGCAAGCACGAGTTCCATGTGTGTACAGGCAATGCTCCAGCAGAAGAGTGATAAGTGCACCCAGGATCCCGTCCGCCCCCCTTCTCCCGGACTCTCCACACCCCCAAAAAGGAGCAACTATTCATGCTCACAATGTACAAGATCACGCGTTTCCTTAACTAGACAGAATTGTTAACGTTCAAACACGACCCACAAAAACACAAGCCTCCGAGTCAAGGAGAAATGATCTAGTCAAAGGAGTGCCCGCATATTGGGACACCCAGCCTTATAAATAAGTGGAGTACTGGCCACCCATACGCCCTAGAAACAGGCCAAAATTTGCAAAAGTAACACAGAGTAAACAACCTCAACTAAACACCGGAAAATGGAATCTGCCCTCTTGCTCCACAGATAAGATCGAATCAGGAAACAGCCCTAGGATTATTACTGCCCGATTATAAGAGGAACTTCAACGGTAAATAACTTCTGTTATTACAGTTCATGAGTTTCTAGCTACGAAGAATTATAGATTAAAAAAATTAATTGAGCTATATTTTGCAGGCCAAAAAAAATAAACACTGGGAATAGGAATCTTGTTTACTCCCTAAACAGGTTTAGCTCTCAAAATCGAAAAATAGAGATAACCAAAGATAAATACAATGGTGCAGAAACAAAGAGTTTGCGGACCCTTCCTGCTATGCATAACACATACACAATACACCACAATCTAATGCAATGTGCACAAATACCCCCCTCCAACCCCCTGCACCCTCAAAAAGACATATGACGGGTATACATCTCAACAGGAAAAGCAGAAGAGATGCCCACAGTGTGATACGCAACTTGCCCCCAAAGATCGACAGACACACACACAGTGTGGAATGAACATGTTCCCTCTGAACAGACATTTCATTGATATTGAACTTTTACCAACATCTCTCCCCATAGGTTACACATACGGTACCTTCATTTGGATGGAATAATCCTGATAAAATGGCCAAGGCTACGTGCACATTAATATCTCTCACCTCTTACCATACAGTGGACACGTGTACACACAATGGAACATACATTGGCCAACACACAGATAATCCTACAAATGTGCATGTAGGCCAGGTAAGCCTCAGACACGCCAAAAGAAAATGAGGCACCACACCCCCTTGCATCGCGGATAATCACACGTCTACTATAAAGAAACCATTACAAATCTACAGCCTCAGACCATGCCAAGCACCAGCCAGAAATATTAGGAGTAAGAGAAGGAAATTTATGGACTTGAAAGGCAAATCTCAAAATAATCTGATGAGCTCAATAGATCACGGCTCTCCAACCTTCAGCACTCAATGGGTGTTGGACTACAACCCCCCCCCCCCCCCATCAGCCCTAGCCAGCATAGTCAATGGTGGGAGATCATGGAGCCGTAGTGCAAAGCAGCTGAATAGCCACAAGTTGTAGACCTCTGCAGCAAGTGAATAATGGTGTGATTTTCATCAAACCTGTATGGACATTTCTAAATGCATTTCATGCGTTTAGTAGGACATCTTGACAACGTAAGTTATAACAAATTGGATTAAACATTAAATCGATGTGGTGGTGGTGGTAAAAGAGCATGGAAGCCTGACCTGTATTTACATAGATGTGTCCGTAAATTAGAGGAAATGGCTAAACAGTAAAAGGCAGGTGATAAAGAAAGAAGTAGTTGAGTTTCCAAGATCCCATATACATGGCTTTTTATTTACAACTTATATGGCCACCATTACAATGAATAGTGAATTGTAATAAGTATGTCCACAACCTTTTAGGGCCGGAGGGTTCCCTGTAGCCTGCTTCCAAGCCAGACCCCTGAAATTCCTAGAGGTAGTATATAGGGTATGCTGCAAAAACTCTCCCCATCCAAATATGTTGATGCCGGGGTCACTGGATGACCCCGGCATCATCATAAGTGAGATCATGTCCTACCCTGAAGAGTCTGTTGCCCCCCTAATATCTGCATATTTCTTTATATTAGTCTGTCTTCTCCGGGGGCTGTGATCTACTTTTAAATGATCTTTGGCAGTCAAAACCCCAATGTACTTGTGTACCTACCGCTGTAGTAGGTAGGGCTACTCTGGAGACTAACATCTGTTTACTGGTTACTAACACTCATTGTACACTGCTAGGTGGTGAACAATCCTAGGAAGCCTAAACCCCAAGTACATCTGGTATCTACAACAAGCAAAGTTCATCCATTCTACTGCACGGCTTGTACAATATGGGCAGCCAAACTTCCGGGGTGCCCGTTTTCCCTGTTACCACTATAATACACTTCCAATTGCTCAATGGAAACTAAGACCATGGGTACCCAGTCAATTTACCAAAAACAATTCAGAGGGGTACATTTCACTGAAAACCATAATACCGAAAACCACTGAAAATATTTAATTAATATGTATTGGGTAGTAGGGTAAGGGGTTACAATGGGTGGTGTTATAAGCTACAAAAACCAGGGGACTTGGTGGGGGTGGGAGGCGAAACCCCCAAAATAATTAAACAAATAACAAAAAACGCTTTTTTTTCAGTATTTTGATTGCGATGAAATGTACCGCTCTGAATTTACCGTTGGTAAAATCACATAACCACACCGTGGATGTCAGGGCTTCCCCAATCTTAATGCATTATTACTGAATCTCCTAGCAGAGTGAGCACACTACCAAGAATTTAAAGAAAAACACATTAAATTCAATATGACGATCTCGATTACAGGTACAACACTACAACATGCTCATATGTTAAAATAAACTGCACTAGATATCCCACTCTACAAGTTTGACATCTCCTGCTGGAAACAGATTATCGACTCCAAATTTGTTACACTCCTTTCCACACAAATGAATGGAGGACTCGGATACAACACCGTACTGTATGCACAGGCTCGAAATAGGTGCTTAATTCCTACAATAATGGTGCCATTATGACCAAGAAAAACCACAAGCAACTTTTACCTCTTAAGGGTGTCTCTCTCTAGGTCATTGCATCACCTGCTCATCACGATCATGCCAATAACAGATTTGATAACTTCCTGGGCCTTGTCAGAGCGTGAGGAGGATCAAAAACCAGCTTTCTGGGGTTCAAGACAGGTTCACTAGAAGATCTACACCCCACCCATCCCTGACATTAGCCGCCCCTCTTTTGATACATTTGTCATCAGTGAAAATCAACAATCCAAAAAAATCTCAACATAGGCATGCTGAACTCCAGATCTGCCACCACGGGTCCCACCAAAATGCATGAGCTACTCAAGGACCTCAACATGGATCTATTGTCCGTCACAGAAATCAGATTTTACAACATGTTAAGTCTTACTTGCTGGTGTTTCAAAGGTATCACCAAGAAACAGACAACTATCCAGAGGAGGGGGCATGGCCCTCGTCTATCCAACACATCTCCAAGGTCATGAGGTGCCCACCAGCACAAACAAGCAAGCTACCAAACACAAACTACGTTGTTCTTAGTAGGGCTCTGCAGACGTCAGGTGAAGGACATGGTCTTCTTGAAGGAATGATCAGGGTTTGTCACCAGACTCCAATCCATTATAGATGAAACTCTTCATCTGGAAAATCTGGCTTGATTGGGATTCTAAGATCATTGCAGCATGCTTCTCGAAGTATGCAGGCAATCTCAAACCTTCACTCATGTCCACTGAGCCACATACACTGGCGAACATGCTCTGAATGCCATCCTCTCATCAAACATCTCCCTCTCTAATGGCATGGAGACTCTTTCCCCTGATGTAGTGTCACTCCCTGATCTCTGCCAAGCAGTACAGATTTAGGGGGGAAGGCTGGTTCACTCCCACACACATGCAGCATAAACTCCATCACAGTTTCACCTATGAAATGAGTCAACGGGTCTAAATTCAGAAACACCTGTGCCCCACCACTTGGCAGCGAATCACGCCCTAGCACCATTCTATAAATCTGGTGGGTGCACAGGGGGAACATTATCAGTTCTTGATACCATGGCACCCATTATTCTAAAACCCCTACATCACCCATGTAATATGTGGTTCATCTGAGAACTGCCCTGCCAAAAGGCCAAACCCGAATCTTTAAAGAAAATAGTAAAACATAAAAGAAAAGGACACAACAGCTTCCCTACAGCACTAGAGCAAACAACCATGTCACCAGGAAGGAAAGCACTTTTCCCCAAAACCACATTGAACAGGACAGCAACACATCATCTGAAATAAACTCCCAACACTATGGTTTGTCCTACAACAGCAAGGTTTGCTTAAACCACTCCTAGGAAGTTTTTTTTTTATCTCGTCATAGATAAGCCCCCCATGGTCCCCACAGGTGGGTTTTCTCTACCCTGCCCTCTATGAGGCGAAGGAAATCAGGATAACTACAGTTTGAGTCGCTGATGCCTGGCAATTTGCTACACAAGACAAGCTGTTAAACATTGTTATAAATTGTGCTATGAAGATTATTCTTCACCAGTAAATTTACATATTACAAAATGTTGCTTAGAATCTTTATAAATAGTTGCCATCTAAATCGATGTATATGTTTTTGTTAACTTGAACTCTCAAAAATGGTTAAGTTAAAAAGGAAAAAAAAAGGTTTTAATGTCTTGACTGGAGTATTGTGGTGGTACCAAGACCAGGTTCCAGCCAAGCAACAGTCGGATCCTTTGCAGGGTGGGGTGGGGTGGGTAGTCTGTTGGCCCAGCAGCCAACACTACTTTCCGCCACGAACACTTAAAAAACTGAAATACTGTCAGCAAATCACACCTTCAGTTGAAGGAAGCATGGTAACATCAAAATCGCATTCAGCGGATTCAGTCCGAAAACCTCTCCAAGCACAGGCAGTCGTCGTGACCAGGCCAGTTGTGCCTCACTACGGTTCACCACAGCATCTCTGAACTCGACAGCTATGAGCACCCATGTCTGCATACAATGGGTGACAGATTCATTAGAAGCTTCAGGACAAATCTGTAGTTCCCATGCGTCAAGGCACATGTCCAACACATCACAATGTCCCATGTGGGGTGCACACTTCTGGGGTGCGGTGGATAAAGGAAAACCACAGGTCATGAAGCTGCGCTACAGCACTGGTTGCTTGACACGGCTAGTGAACTTTTGTCCAGACTGGTGCTTTCCCTGATCTTGGAAATATTTGATACTTTGCATGTACCCGACCCCTTTAGGTTTCTTGTATTGTCCGTTTTTGGCTTCTCCCCTTGTACAATGCTCCGTCCAGAACTGTCCTACTGTTGCTGACCCCCAGCCGTTCCCAGACTTCAGCATGTGCCTTATGCCCTGCTGTTTTCCGATTTATCTCTTGTCCCCTGGCCTGCAGACTGATTTGCCTTGCAAGTTCCCTTGTTCTGCATTGGTGAATGGACTTGTACCTGTTGCCTTTGGACACCTGGATCCCCCAACCCAGGAGTGTATGACTGTTTCCACTGCAGGGCCAATATTTCCACAAGTCTCACACAGTGGGCCATGCTGTTTGTGGATGAGCGGGTGGGTAGGGGCATTGGTGCTCGAATTTGAGTAAAAATAAAATAAAAACATAGGGGTTGGAGGTGTCTTTTTTATTGATTGTCCAATTTTTCACTGTTGCATGTGCGTTACATTGCCTTGTAACGGTATTACCACTTTTATTTGTATTATAGGAAATACATGATGTTTTAAATAGTGTTAAACTACAGGTATCAGGATAGAAAGACAAACCGCATTGGCAATGGCAACAATGTGGGCTTTTGTGTAGGCATGGGAAAGGTAATTTACATGCACTGTCAATAACTGGCCATTGAGGGTAGCAGGTGCAAAATGGTGCGAGTACCTTGGCATCTAATAGTTACTGCCAAACGCCCAATATTTAAACACAAGCCAAGACTATTGGCTGTGCCAATGCTTGTTTTTAACAGGACTCCAGTGACACCCATAGTGATTATAAATCAAGTGGCTGTAGGCAGAAGTGCTTTACACAGTTTCATTGCACCAGTAGCTCCAATTAAGTGATTAACTCTCAGAAGACTGCTTTGAAAAAACACTGTCAGCCACTGGAACACAAGCTTGATGGGAAGGCTTATTACGAGCTGAAAAAAGAGTTGCGAGGAGGATGTGTTTTGGACAGGGAGTGGAAGGAACTGGGGGGGGAATGGCCATAGGTATTAGCAAAGCCATGGACAGTCAATGGGTCGGCAAATACCTACAAGCTTTGTGTCCCTGGTCATATGCCATCTCTCCATAGCTGTACACTAATGCAATAGCTTCGCCTTATAAAGACACCTAATAGCCCAAAATAAAAATGGACTTGAAGCCAGGCAAAACTTTTTTATAAGCACATGTTTCAAAAGGCGTTAAACGTAAAACATAACCATATTGGGCGACTCTTGCAGGTTGCACACAATTACAAAAGCGAATAGACAAACATTGTGATGAAAACAAAGCCGGTTAGAGACAACTGAGTCCCAACAAAAATATCTCCTAACCCTCCCCCTTCCATTTCCCCCAAATCCTGATTTTTCTCAGGACAACCTTGTACATTATAGGATCATGCACACATTTATTTCAGAAATCCATCTACCCAGACGGGGGCGGTCAGCTGCCGCCCACATAGTAGAAATGATTTGTTTAATCAGTCCAACAGCAGTGGCTATAAATAGTTTATCGTGCGGATTACAAGTTGATTCCCACCCCCCACCTCTATATCCGCAGGAGAAACATCTTTGGATCCTCTGGAATTAATTGTGAGTCCCATAATAGCATTTAATTTAGCTAGACATTTCTTCCAGAAGTTATGGATATGAGCACAGTCCCACAATATATGAAGGAAGGTACCTTCCGCTCTCCCACATCTCAACTCCCCCACACCTACAGCAAGTAGCATGGTCAGCACGCCGCCATGTAATAATGCAGTACGGGTGTAAAACTCTGTGGATTATTTTTAATTGGATTAGACATATCGCCTAGCGAGCCATCAAGGCCTCAACCCACTCTTAAAAGTCCAGCGTGCCTACATCCCTTTACCAGCTTGCTTCAAGGCTGGTCCGCTCCTTCGTCCTGAAAACGGTAATGATCTGGTACAAAGTGGAGGTGATTTTGGTAGCGATACATTATGGAAGGAGGTTTGCATACAGGATAGAGCATGGTGGGATATCTTGTAGGTCCTGGAATTGTGTGCCCAAAGCAAGAGATAATTGCATGTGATGGTACCGTTCGGTATCGGGTAGCCCAAAACGTAGTTTGTAGGGCTTCAACTGATAAATCTGCTCATCCTTCACCACATCTGACAGGATTATGATCGTACACATGATGAAGTGGCCAATCTTTTTAATTTCAGGGATATGTGCATTGTACCATAGAAGTTGACTTCGGGTCGCCCTCTCCCTCCACCCCATGTACCGGTGTGCATCGGACCACACCCGGGTAATATGTTGCATCATGGCTGGGAGAATGGTGTCCCACGTCCACTGTACAGTATTTGAATGGGAAGGAGTCCATGCATCCACCTCTGCTGAGCTTTGATGTGCTCAAGTAGTGGATCCCTGTGAATCCAGTCATTATTGTCAACTGTCCAGCCAATAATATTGCTGTATATTAGGGAGCCCTATGCCCACCTCCTACACAAAGTGTTGGTGTGGCTAGGGCGATTCGAGGTTGACCTCCACCACACAGGTTTCCAAGAGTGGTGTTAATGACTCCAATCAAGCATTCCCACTAAGTCAGTGCCTTGTCTGGGATTGCTCAAGGGAAGCCCTTATTTATATATTGTTATGACAGTTATAATATGGATGATGAACCCTTGTATAACGCCCCTCTCAGAATCCCACTGAGCCAAGAAGTAGGTTTGTGTTGCAAATTAAAAAGGTTTATTTGAAAAATTAAACAATAGATATATATCACACTTTGATAATAAACTAATATTTGATATCACATTTAGTCATATGACAGTGAGTGATCAACAATGGATGATGTTATACTAGCACACTGGTTTAATTACTTAGGAGTAGCATAAAAGATAAGGTAGCTGAGAATGCTTTATATGGTACAAGGAAATGCAAGGTGGAAAAGAAGCAACACAGGAATAAACTTGATATGATTTCAGCAAAACATAATATAATCACTTTTCCCCTTTTGGGAATTCACCCCCCCCTCTATGCAATGTAAGGAGATGGAAGTAACACACACAGTCTTCAGGAATACAGTCACAGTACAATACGAATTCAGTTCCCCCCCTAGCAAGCTTAGAGAAACAGGGATGATTTTAAACACAGGCAAAGTAGTTTAAAGGTGGTATGCAAAGAAGGGAAAAATATGCTAAAAATGATTTTAATTCCCTATAAGAGAGTCAAGGTGAGTCATAGCTACTTTAAATTAGTTCAGGTTCACTTTAGCAATGCTCTATGAATGATTGTCAGGTTGCAAACGAATTTCAGCAAAGGAAAGCAAGAAGCTGCTATTTTGAGAAGTGAAGAAAATTTGAGCCAAATCGCAAATCTTAGCTTCCAAATAAAAGTTAAATCTCGTTTCTAGCACAAACGGTTCAAGAGATACGGACGATTTGGTGAAGGTAGTTTTTCAGAAATGAAATAATGATTCAAAATGGCAAAATTACACTTTTACAGGTTTAAAATCGGAGAAGGGACCCACGATTCTATGATGCAGTTCTGGAAACAGCTTAAAATAATCTGATTCAAAACATTTGAACCTAAGAGATTGGTTTTGCACAGTTTTGGCTAAGTACTCACACTATGAATTTGAAATAGGCCGTCAGGGTCCGGTCAGGTTAGGACTGGACTCCAGGCGGTTGGTTCTGAAGTCACAGCTATCTGGGTCAGCTCTGCTCTGCTGGTCTGGCCTGGATCTCTGGTTCTGCTCACAGCGATCTGGTCTGGTCTCTCTGGATACAGCACTGCTTTCTGGGTACTGGTTCTGGAGTTCTCCGTCAGCGTGCTACGCAGGAATTCAGTTGAAGGTTGGAAAATGAATGTCCCTGTCTGGCTTCCAGTGGCTCTTTTTATGTCTTTTGAAAATGGGTGTGGATGCTAACTTTCTGTGCCCAACCCACTCACGATTTGATAGGTCAAGGATTTCTCTTTGACCTGATTTGATAAGGGAGCAGTGAGTCAGAGTGAGTCATCTTTATGGAATACAGAAAGAACACCCCCTTTGCTTTTACCTTAGAAAATCATTTTCATAACTAAACACATTTCCCAGATACACAAGTGGTTGACATTACATATACACATCATTTATCACATAAGGTAGCCTCTGTTCCAACTCTGATGTTTCTAAGAGCTTGGATTAAGAAATGACAACATTTTGCACTTTTTGGTTGGTTTCCCAATATTGGACTTTTACCCAAATTTACACAGTGATACCCTGTCTCTCTACACATATTGCAGTAAATTTCCATGTCTCTGGCTTAAACCCAGTGTCTGCAACATGAATAAATTGCTGGGTTTGGTCCCAGAACCTCGTATGGAATTGAGTTTAGGCTCAAATTGTAGGTACATATTCCATTTTAAGGATCGCCAAATTGTACATTCCTGTCATCTGGTTATAATTAGTTATCAGTGTTTTTATAAAACATATATTTGCCTTCAATTCAATTCACAAAAAGTGTCTGGCCCGCCCCGAGGAACTGGGTGAGTCAGGCATCACATGTCTTCTTCCAGGCAAAGCTCTGTTTACAGTCCACAGCCAAATCAGCATATCCCATTCAATTGAAAGACTATTGTGTTGGGTCCTGCAGGCTGGAGGAGAAACCCCTCCCTCTCAATTAACAGGGCCATGTGATATCCTGCCTCCTGGTGTGGGTCTCTGGGGTGTTAAGAGTTCTCAGGAAAGGCATGTCTTTTGAACTTTTACTTACATAAGAACCCCTTCTGTTCACTGCACAGTTCTGCAAGACAGCTCTCCTGTCAGGATTTATAGAGTGCCAGCGCCGGTCAGTGTCCAATGCCAGTACTGCACCTATTTTTGACAGCTGTCTTGAATTAATACATTTCAAAAGGAAAGGATTTTACTTGATAGTATATGATCCTTGCTTGACATGGCATTGATGTGGATCTGTAGTAGAGTAAAGTAAAACACTCAACCATAGTTGGATTTTTGTTTGGTGGTTCCGGGCACATGATTCTTGCAATTTTTGACATTAATAAAAATGGGTTTTGAACAGAACCATCTTTCTTTGCACTGGTGGGTGGCAGGTCAGGGGACCATTTTGCTGTGTGCAAAACTGCACGGTTCTCCAGGATTCTGGCGCAAATGTGGGCTTTTCCGCCCTCTTGGATTTCCTAAGCCCACAGCACCAAATGTTGCAGCATAATAGTCCAAACATGGGTCAGGACACCCAACAAGCCCCCCTGCCCGACTGCGCTTAGATTTCGAGTCGAGGGGGAGTCGGGTGCAAAGGATGTTTTGATCCACGCGCTGGTATGTCCGCATCATCATCTTCCAATTCCGCAGATGGCACAGTTCAGCATCTTTTCCTCCATCCGGTTGGATCGATCAGTTCTCCTCGCCTATCCTGATGGGAATATTGGGCGGTACCCCGGGCCCCTCGGATCTTTGCTCACGGTCCCCGGCTCGTCCTCCTTGGTCAGTCTCCATGGATTCATCTCTCCTAGGATGATAAAGCAAAGCAGAAATACACATTCCTAGACATTTTTCCACCACTATTAATGGTGCGGCGAACATATACATTTTATACATCAGGATACAATTTGCAGTCTTATTTTAAAAACAAGATATAACAGGATACATTGGCATTTAAGAATCATAATATTTTAGAGACTATATGTGGGATATTTTAGGGTTGGAACTGAATTACTCTGGAGCTGCCTCCTCTGGGATTCCAGAGGATTCCTCCAGTTGTTGCAGAGTGCCTGGGATGGCAACACTTTAGCTGATTGATGTGGACCCACTTGTCTTCCCCCTCTGCCAAACTGCCTTTTGGGAGGTGGATCTTGTATGCAATGGGGGAGATCTTCTCTATAATTTCAAAGGGCCCCTTCCATGTAGGCAAACATTTTCGCTGTTTGGCCTGGTTCCTTTGGAAATTGTATAGATAGACCCGGTCTCCCACATTATATTCCTTCAAGGTGGTTTTCAAATCATAATGGGTCTTCATGCTATCAGCTGATCTTTCTAGATTCTGCTGAGCATAGGCAAAAGCATGTTGAAGGCGTTTCCTTAAATTCTCCACATACTCATGAGTTGGAGGCATTTATCAATGTCTGCTCTTGGGTCCTGTAGAGCAAATGCTGGGGAAGCACCATCTTGCGTCCAGTCATCAGCTCAAACAGTGACATTTTAGTTGCAGATGAAGGGGTAGATCTGATGGCCATTAGGACCAGAGGTAATCGGATATCCCAACTTGGCCCAGAATCTGCCACAAACTTTTTTAACATGCTCACAATGGTTCTGTTGTATCTCTCCACTGCACCAGAAGAGGCTGGCCGGTAAGCAATATGTAGCTTCCTTTTGACCCCCAGTATCTCCCACATGTTTGTCATTACCTCGCTGGTGAAATGGCTACCTCCGTCTGACTCAATCCTTTGAGGTACACCAAAACGGGAAAAGATGTGGTTAATCATCAGGGCAGCTGCTGTTTCTGCCTTGCAGTTTGGGGCCGGGAGACATTCCACCCACTTGGTAAACAAGCATGTGACCGTCAGCATGTACTTGTTTCCTCTAGACGAGCGAATCACAGGGCCTATGAAGTCGATTTGCAAATCTGACCATGGCAGTGTCATCCCCCTCGTGGAGAGGCACACACTGTGTGAGGGATGATGGCTGAAATTGTGCACACACCAGACACCCCTTCAAGTATTGGTCGTGGTCCTGCCCCATGTGTGGCCAGTATGCAACCTCTCTTAAGATTTTCAGTGTTGTATGAAACCCCCTATGACCGGCGGTGGCCGCATCATGGGCGTGACTTAACATCAGGCTTCGGAATGAGGTAGGGACCACCCACTGATCATAGCCAGCTTGGGATTTCCTTACCAACAAACCGTCTTGGATTCAGAACATCTTTGGACATTTCATCAACACTCTAAGGTCCTCTTTCCCAATGTAATCGGTATCCGTCAGGGGAAGTTCTCAGGGTCCTCAATGTGTTGGTAAAACTTAGCAATTATTGGATCCGCTTTTTTAGCCTTAATCAAATCGGCATCAGGGGTCTCCTTACTCCATTGTGCAGTTGAAAGATCATTGTGAGCATTTGTCTGGGACCTAGTGATAGCAGTGACCTGGATTTCCCCTAACAGGGACTCAATCTCCATTAGATCCCCTTGGATGGCCCTGGTTTTGGCCAGCTGATCAGCTAAGTAATTTCCAGTTTTGTCTGGTCCCTCTACTTCGGAGTGACCCTTGATCTTTTTCCAATAGATGGTCATCCCATTCAAGGTGACCAGATCATCAATGTTTTGGATCAACTTCCCATGTTTCAAGGGTTTGTTGTTAGCACAAAGCATGCCTCTGGTTTTCCAATTAACCAGGTTCTCCACGAACCCGTTCCGTACATAATCCAAATCTGTGATTATGACCAGTTCGTGGAGTTGATGTTGGACAGCAGTGAGGATGGCCTGATGCACAGCCATCAACTCTGCCACCTGACTACTTCGGGGACCAATTTTGTACCCAGAGGAGGGTTCTGGAGACTCATTCACCCATACCTTCCCTACGCCGGCCACCAGTTCTTTTTCCCCGTTGTTGTCAACATGTTAAGAGCATCCATTCATATAGACAGTGGGCATTCCCTCACACTTGTCCTCTTCAAAGACTGTGTGGGGAATTAAGGTATGCCTCCATGTTGTCCATGATTTTTAGACTTTCGTCCTCGAGAAAGTTTTCTCTGGCACAATCATGCAAGTCAGCCAGACCTTGCGCGAGGAGACTCTTCTTGTTTTGGCCATATCTGACCTCCACAGGAAAGCCTTGCATTGACAGAATCCAGGAAGTAATTCGGGAATTACTCACATTTCCGGCTCGGATTCTGTCACTTTGGAGATATTGCAGAGCCTGGTGTGGAGTCTCCATTATGATGTGTTCCCCCTGGATGAACGGGCAGTAATTCTTCAATGCCCACACCGTTGCCAGGAGTGCCTTCTCACAATCGTTGAATTTTTCCTCCACAGAGGATAAAGTTTTGCTCGCATAAGAGATTACTTTAGTGACCTTGTCATACTTTTGGTATAATACTGCCGTCAAGCACGTATTAGAGAACCCTGTCTCCAGGAAAACCTTCTTGTTTCTGACAGGGTAAGCTAGGCAGGGCACTTGTGAGAGGCTTCTTTTGAGCTGCCTTACTGCCTCGGATTGTTCTGGACCCCATTCCCACTTGACCCCCCCCTTCAAGAGATGAATCAGGGGTCTGGTGATCTCTGCGTAGCGCTCAATGAACTTTCTGCTGTAATTAGTCAGTCGAAGGAGGCTCCTTAGTTCCCGCAGAGTTGTGGGGTCTTTCATTTTCTGAAGTGCCTCCACTTTCTTTTCTTGGGAACAGAGACCCTGAGGAGTAATATCATGCCCCAAGAAATTAACAAGGGTTCTACACCACTGTGCTTTCTGAAAGGAAAGTTTTTCTCCGGCGGCCCGCAACTGTGTCAGAACATAACGGATCTCCGCTATATGCTCCTCCACAGATGAACTTTTAATGAGGACATCATCTACATAAGCCAAGTTACCCCTTGCACCCAGGTCGGGCATGGCCTTGTGTAGGAAAATGTTGAACTCATTGCTGGAGTTGAGGTATCCGAAGGGAGTCCGGGTCCATGTGTACTGCTGGCCCCCAAAGGTAAAAGCCAGTTTGTATTGGTCCTCCCTACTGACAGGCACGGTCCAGTATCCATTGGTCAGGTCTATTGCAGTAAATACCTGTGACCCCTGAATCTGGGCCAGCCCTTGGTCAATTTAGGGCAGAGGCCATCGGGAAGTATGGACCCGTTTGTTGAGCTCCCTAAGGTCGGCGCAGAGTCTCCACTGGCCGTTTGGCTTCAATATTCCCAGCACCGGATTATTGAAGGTGCTGTGTACTGGACGGATTATCCCCGGGACTAAAGGTTCTTAATTATTTCAGTAAGGGACTCCATGGATGCGAGAGGCAAACAATATTGCTTCACATACACTGGAGTCATGCAAGCGTCCGTGGGAATTATTGTTGTGTGGATGTCGGTGCAACCACAGTCCTATGAGTCTACCGCAAAGAGATCTTGTAAATCCAAGAAAACTTGTTTCAACTTTTGCTTCTGTTCCAGAGTCACACAGGCATCAGCTAGGCTGACTCTCTCTTCCACCATCTGCCTGAAGCCTGGAAAGACTTCTGGTTTTGCTATCTCAGCGGCTACTCCATCTGGGTGGAGAAGTCCCTGGTCAGAGTGCTTATTTGGACTGGAGGCTTCAGGTGGGAAAGGCAGCCCTCATGGACCTGGACAATCACCTCATCCCCTCTGAAGTCACAAGTCACATCTTCCTTACAATAAGGGCAAGAAGTGTACACCAGGAAGTTCCCCCCCCATGCCGGGTAAAGATCCTGTCTGGTGTTGTATTGTCATCACTGTCAAAACAGTCCTTGGGGATCGGTCCTAACAGTTCATTTCCTAAATCAATGGAGAAATGACGGTCATCAACCGCCATTCCAATAATGGTGCCCGCGGCTAGAGTAATACTCCAAGTCGCTGTTATCCACCTCTATTGGAATGGTGTCATGTTCTATGTTGACTAATGGTGTTGGGTTTACCCCTAACCCTTGCTGTTGGAGGAAAGCATTTAGATGAATATAAGCATCAGGGTTTTTCAATTTTTGTCCTCTTAACTTTCACATACAGGGAGAATTGTCGGGTCCTTTCTGGGATGGTGACTTCCTCCTGATCTGAATTTCAACTGCATAAGGTAGCAATTGAGCTGACCTATATGCTTTTTCTGGATCATCAAAGCCCATGAGATTATCTGCTAATCGGGACCAAGCTTTGAAGTTTATTAGGTCCAAACTAATGGCAAAGCGATTGAGAATGTCACTGCCTAAGTAAAAGGCGGCAGTGACGTCTCGCACGACCCAACAATTATGGACTATGCTCTTGTTGCCAATGGAAATTTTGAGCATATACCTGCTTGGCAGGAGATGTTTGGAATTAGGTGCTTCCAGGTCCATTTCCCATTTGTCTATCAGTTTGAATGCGGGAATGGCTGGATCTTTTGGGAGTTGGCGGACATGGCTTCTCTGATGAAGGTCTTACCGTTGTTCACACACACTCGGGCGAGAACAGAGTCCTTCCTCTCATTTAACTGAACAGGGATGAACAACTGCTCTCCTATTTGCTGAATATCAGCCAGGCTCTGAGCTGATTTCACATCTTTCTGGACTATCGGAGTGGGAATGTCTGATTGTGGATTGGTAAAGAATTTCAGAGTATTTCCTTCCCGTGTCGAATACCACCTTAAACTGGAAGGAAGGTTGATTTTCAGAAATAGAGAGGACCGCCCATCACCAGTCTGTTGTCCTACTGCTATGACTGTCATGTCTGGAATTTGGTTGTTCTGTAAGTGAAATTCTACTTGGCAAGATGTTTGTTCAACCATGTGGCAGGTGCCGTTTAAACTAACATGGTTGACAATCGGTTTTAATTTTATTGGTCGGCTAGTCTGGGTCCAGAGGACCTTGTTTACGCAATCTATTAGGGTGACAATTTTCTCAGTAGGTCATTCCCTAGTAAACAAGGGGTGCCCTCTGGAGTCACTACTATGACCGGGTGTTTCAACTTGTGTCGCCCAATTTTGATGTCCAAATCTGCTCTCCCCTCGATGGGAAGTTCTGAAGCTGTCCAGGAAGAGGGGTGAGGGGAATTTGGAACTTCTCCCCCCTTACCTGAATTCAGTTCATCAAAGGCCCTGCTGGACAGAAGGGTAGCTTGAGATCCAGTGTCCACCAGCGCCAAAACTGTACCCTGCCCCTGTACTTGTACCGGGGCATAATATCTTCCCTCCTTCTCCTCAAGGGGGAACAGATAATGCACATTTTTGGACAACTGGTGGGCTAACTTTCTGGTTTTGGACATTGAGAGAGAAGAAATTTGGGCAGGATGCTGGGGAGAGCCTTGGGAATCTGAAAGAAAAAGTTGGCAACTGGAAATGGTTTCGGGTTCCCCTGGTTCCGGTTCTGGGCCCCCCCCTTTTTGGAGGCAGTCATCAGGATGGGTTTGACCCATGGGTTTTCGGTCTTGTTGGTTCTGGGATAGTATGATGGGCGGCGACTGCTCAATCCCCACATCTACCCAGTCTAGGTTGGAATCCCTTGGGACCCATTTTTCCTTGGAGGAGTTCCCCCATCTCTGAAGGAGAAGATCCTTTTCCCAGGATCCCTCTCCCTCAAATTGAAAGACCTGTACCTCCTCCACAAAATGGGTCTGTTTGGGTCCTTTGGTTCTCCTACCTCCTCTTTGCTCCTTGGGTGGCAGACTTTCAGGGGTAGGAGATTTTGTTTCCGGTTCCTGGTTTTCCAGGGGCTGTTTACAAGTTGGAAAGGAAGCTTCCTCCAAGGCTTTACACCCCCCTTCCCCTTGTGCCTCCTCCCTGGGAACTGGTGGGTTATCGGGGTGCTGCCCCCGTCATTGGTCTGGAGCACCAGGCCCAGAGTTTGGGGCATTCTGCGGTGACATGCTCATCTGAGGGTTCTGTTGAACCCTAAGTATGTGACCCAGATACCGTGCCATATTTTGGACCTGGCGCTCTAACTGGGAAACCTGCTCAGGCTGATACGGGTTTCTATTTTCTCCCCTGGGCTGATCCCTGGGAAGGGTAGCTATCCCTTCTCTGGTAGTACCCTGGGTTGGGAAGATTAGGTTACCCCTCCACCCTTGGCCTCCCCCCTCCCGGATTAGGTGGTCTGGGCTCAGGGAAGTGGGGAAAGAAGGATGGATGATTTTGGGGTTGGCAGTTGGGTGGATACCTGGGGAACAAGTTCTGCCCAGGATTTGGTGAATTTCTGCCCTCTTCGGGGAAGTGCGGAGGGAAGTTCCCTGGGTCAGGTGCTTGGTTGGATCCCCCCCACTTGGGCCAGAGAAGTCCACACATAACCCAGTGGACTGTTTCCCTTGTAGCGGGGACTTATAGTCAGGGGAGCGAGGGACCCCATTTGTGAGACTACCTCCTTGACTCCCTGTCTGTGACTGGCCCGAGGGCCTTCTGGGCTGTGAATTGTTCCGTGCAGGCAGGTTTTTAGGCCCCCCATCTCCAAATCTAAAACGGGGGCAACCTTTACCTCTGCCACCTTGGCAGCAGCAGGGGTGCTGTTGGTTTTGGGGTTTTTGGGCTGATTCTTATTTTCCACCGGTTTCTGCACCTCAGATGTGGGTGGCCTGCTCAATGACCTATCTAAACATCTGTTCTCGTGAAAATCTCTCACAAGCTGGGTCATTATCTATTTGGGTAAGGCATGGAAAAACGTATTAACAAATTCCTTACTGTCGGTGCGCACCCTTTTGGTAGTCTGTGCAAAAGCACGCTTTAACTCCTGCACAAATTCTTGTGGGGCCTAATCCTGCCCACATTGCAAATTGTAGGCTGCCTTGCGAGCCTCTTGAGGATTTCTATGAAAAGAAAAATGTTTCAAGATGGCCGCCCTATAGGTGGACCATCTTGAATGATGTTGGTCATCCAGCCCCGTAAAGAAACTGGAGTATTCTGGGGAGAATGTCCATTTGACGTACTGGATGCAGCTACTGCTGTCCTTCAAATGCAAAGTCTCCATCATTTGCTCATAAAGCTCCAAGTGTTCCCAAACAGAATACTTGGCGTTCTTGTGATAAGGGGTGATGACACTCCTTATTGCCTTGATCTGCTTTAAGGGGTCCTTAAGCAAGGCCCTTATTGGCCTTTTTGGTTCGGGTAACCCTGGTCCACTCATCCTCTGACTCAGAGGCACTGCTCCCAGAGGTGCCCGTCTGATCTTTCAGGTTTTCCCGGATTCTGCGAGCCTGGGAATGGCTGGCAGAATGTGGGAACCTGGTCTCCTGTGTCCTGGACCGCTCAGAGGAGTCTTCAGATCCCGCCTTGCTGCCAGGATTTGATGGGTCCCCCCCCACTGACCTAACTGGGCAGAGGTTTTCAGGATGCCCTTAGTGGGCCTACTCTCCTGGGGTTCCCCACTAAATTGCACTGTGCTTAGGTGCCCATCCCCGGATGCCCGCTCATCCATTCCTGGGAGGTACTGGCCTATGAACCCCATACTTTTGGCTGGATAGTAATCTGCCCTCCTTGTGGCCCTGTGCTCATGTGTGCCAGGGAACATGGGGGTGGCAGAGTCCAAGGACTGGGAGAGATGAAGGCCTCTGGTACTAGGGCTCCTGAGGCTATGCTCAGGTGTTTCCCTTTCCCAGCAGACTTCATCTCTGTCAGCCCCTGCTCCCTGTTGCAATGCAAGAGCCTGCACTTTCAGTTCCTCAGTTAAGGCCTTAACTAGGCCTTAAGCAGTCTCTCCTGCATGGCTACCTGTTGCTGGAGCCTATCATTGTGCTGACAGAGAGCCTCATTTTCTCTCTGCGCTTCCTGGTTGGTCCTGGAATACTGGGCCAGTCTTTGCTGCAGGAGGGTTACCTCCTGAGTCCCATCCCTACTGGCCTGCTCCTTTCTTGCCAGAGCATCATCCACCCTCCTCGTGTGCTCGAACAAGTTTTGATGCTCTTTTTGGAGGTCACCCATACCCTGGAGGGCCAAGTGATTTTCTTGAATTTTTCTTTTTAAGTGGCAGACTTCCTGGCCTAAGGTATCCCTTTCCTGAGTAAGAGCCTGCATCTGTGCCGCCAGGTCGTCCTTCTGCCGTTGAAGGGCACAAGCTTTCTGGCACTCCTCATCAAACTCTGCCTGGGTATCCAGGTCTTTCAAAATCAATTTATTGCTTTCCTCTTTCTCTCGGTCTAGTTGGATTTGCAGGGTGGCTACCTGCTCTGCTCTGTGCATGCTCTGTTGAAATTGATCTGTTGCTCCAGCTTTTTCTGGCACTGCAGTAAGGAGTCCAAACTGTCTTGGTGCTCCTTCTGCAAGGCCAGAATTCTGGTATCCTGGTCAGCCTTTTCCTGTTGCAGGATTTCCACATCCTCCTTTATTTTAATGATGTACTGTCTACTCTCATTTTCGGACTCCTGGCTTCTGTGCAGCCTCTGCTCAGAAGAGTCCAGATCAGATTGGGCCTTCTGTAATGCCAGCAGTTGCCTACTCGCCAGATCTTGGCCTTCAGCACATTTGTCCTGCATGGCTCCCATATATAGATATAAATATGCCGCTACCCTGGCAATCTTGTTGTGCTCATCCTTGGCCTTAGGGGCCATATATAGTTCACTCAGGGCCACATGTAAGGGACCCTGATATCTCCATATATCTGACCCTGTTTCAGTGATCTGGGTTGTGATTGCCTGCAACCAGACCGCCTGGACCTGATGAGCCCACTCGCCTCTCACAAATAGCTTATGTAAGAGGTGTTCTCTGGCTATTTTGATATCTACCAAGGTCGTCATTCTGGAACTTGATTTCCTTCCTGACTTACAGAAGTTTGTATTCTATTTTGCAAAACAGACCGTTTCCTTAGAGCGTTCCTTTGAGGGGTGTTTTTGCAGTGTAACACGGCGTGGTGATCCAACAGAATTTATATATCCTGTCAGTTAGCACACTGTATTAATCTGCATAAGTGACAGATCTAATCCAGAATCCCCGGCTACGAGCCCCCACTCTGTTAATGACTCCAATCAAGCATTCCCACTAAGTCAGTGCCTTGCCTGGGATTGCTCAAGGGACACCCTTATTTATATATTTTTATGACAAGTTATAATCTGGATGATGAACCCTTGTATAACACCCCTCGCTTAGAATCCCCCTGACCCCACTGAGCCAAGAAGTAGGTTTGTGTTGCAAATTAAAAAGGTGTATTTGAAAAATTAAACAATAGATATATATCACACTTTGATAATAAACTAATATTTGATATCACACTTAGACATATGACAGTGAGTGATCAACAATGGATGATGTTATACTAGCACCCTGGTTTAATTACTTAGGAGTAGTATAGAAGATAATGTAGCTGAGAATGCTTTATATGGTACAAGGAAATGCAAGGTGGAAAAGAAGCAACACAGGAATAAACTTGATATGATTTCAGCAAAACATAATATAATCACTTTTCCCCTTTTGGCAATTCACCCCCCCCTCTATGCAATGTAAGGAGATGGAAGTAACACACACAGTCTTCAGGAATACAGTCGCAGCACAATACAAATTCAGCCCCCCCCCTAGCAAGCTTAGAGAAACAGGGATGATTTTAAACACAGGCAAAGTACTTTAAAGGTGGTATGCAAAGAAGGGAAAAATATGCTAAAAATGATTTTAATTCCCTATAAGAGATTCAAGGTGAGTGATAGCTACTTTAAATTAGTTCAGGATCACTTTTTTTTTTTTTTTTTTTTTTTTTTTTATTTGATTTAATTGTATGAAACAATTTTTACAAAGTAGAAAAAGAGACGAAATCTCCACATTAACTGTTCCAGAGTTCCCACGATCGTCCTTTGTCCTGAGCCCCAACATCTCGTGATTCCCCGAGGGGCTCCATCAGATCGATCTTTTTCGGTTTGAATTCAGATTCCGAATCAGAGTAAGGTTCAGCTACCCCCCAGGAGAAATCGAGGTAAGGACGCCCAACTAGTAGACCTGCCCACTCATACCTTCCCCGTCAGCAAAGTAGTTCAATTTCTCGGAAGAAGCCCACCACCGCGATCACCCAAGTGGTCTTCTCCCCACTTAATAGCCTACACCACCATTCCTCTTCATCATAGATGTATAGGTTTTTAAACAAATGTCCCAGGTGTCTCATGCGGGGGCCCGTGACTCCTAGGCAGTTTAGCAGGAGGTGTCTTATGGTTTCTGGCATCGCTGACTTTCTACAGAATCTGCAGGCGTCGTCCGAAACCAATTTTCTTCGGGATAGGACTTCCCTTGTGTGGAGAATGTTCAGGCGGATTCTTAAGAAGTTCACCCTGAGGTTTGAGTCCGGCCCTTTTAACAAGTAGGACTTGAGTTCGTTCACTTTTGTCAGCTGTGGAGGCAGATCAGTAAACAGCTTCGATGCGGCTGCTTTTTCCAATGTATTGATCCAGTCTTGATGTAATAGACGCAGTTTAAACTTAGAGGGATTGTAGATTAGTTCGTTTTTAGAGCTTCCAGCGCCCTCAAGCATTGAGTCGATCTTTGCCGCCCATTTTGTTAGCATTTTACATGAGCCCGACTGAATTTCATGTTGAATTTCTTGCATGATCAGAGGGGGGCTTGGAAGTAAAGACTTTCGAAATAGCATGGCTTCGTTGCGGGCTACTATGGAGACCAGCGATTGTAGAGAGAGTTCCCTTCTTATTAGCACCATTGGTAGCGAGTCAGGAAGGTTGAGAACCTTTCTCCAATAAAATCCTTCCAGTTTTGACCAAAAGGATGTTGGAAGATTTGGTAGAGCTTCTGCCCCGTAGGTAAGAGTTGGAATCACTTTAGACTTGTAAAAAGTCACCACTGGCGCCATAGTGAATTTTCCGTATTTTTTCAGTACTGCCCGAGATTGTGAGATGAGCGGTCTCGCTTTGGACATGATGGTCTCCTGCATCACTGTTTCATTACTGTTCTTGTTGATGGTAACGCCCAGATATTTGAAGCTGTCCACCAATTCAATTTTGGTGTTATTTACCGCCCATGTGAATTTCTCCGGCTTCCTTTCGTTTCCGCTTAAGATCATGATCTTTGTCTTTTCCAAGTTCATCAAGAGGTTGTTTTCTTTTAAATAGGAGTCGAGGTTATTTATCTGCCTCTGAAGGCCGATCGGGGTTACATCAAAGAGTATTATGTCGTCCGCGTATAGTAGACGTGAGATTTTACTGGATCCCAATGTTGGGGGGAACATCCGGACTCTAGGTTCATACTCTTTGAAATCGGCCGTGTATGCGTTATACAGAGCAGGGGCTAAGGGACAACCCTGCTTTACTCCTCTTTCCGTACTCATCCAAGAGGATAAAAGGCCTTGGTTGTTCAGTCGAACACATATTGTGGTTTCCGTGTATAAGGCCTTTATGGGCTCCAGTATCCTTGGGGGACAGGCGTGAAGTTGTAATTTTGCCCAAAGACGTTTCCTGTCTACCCGATCAAAAGCCTGCACCAGGTCGATGAAAGCCATATATATCTTCGGGCTGCCCTCGAACACTTTAGCTTTGAGTGTGCTTACCGCCAAGATGTTTACCGCAGTTCCGACATTTTTCACGAAACCCGCCTGGAATGGGTCCGACAGGCCAGTCACGGAAATCCAGTTGTTGAAATTATCCAGGATTAGGGCACCAAAGAGCTTTCCTATCGAGTCCAGTAAAGCGATAGGGCGGTAGTGTGAAGGATTATCTTTTGCTCCCTTTTTAAAGATGGGGACCAGAATCGCTTGTCTCCATGATGATGGGATGGTCGAGAGGCTGACACAGTTTGAGAAAATCTCCTTGATGAAAGGTGCCCAGAATTCCAATTTGTTTTTTATATCGAAGTTGGTTATTCCGTCGGGGCCTGCCGCCCTGGACCCATTAAGCTGTGTTATTTTTCCTTTGATTGTATTCAGGTCCAGGGGAATTTCCCACCGATCCCCAGAACAAGGAGCCTTGCTCTCTTTTTCCTTGTCTAGGACTCCGTAAAGTTTTTCAAAGTGGGATAGCCATGTGTTTTCACCAATTGAATTTTGCAGTGCCTGGTTCACTGATTTGGAGTTTCCCTTGATCAGTGACCAGAAATCGCGTGCCTTATGGCCACAGATGGCACGCAGCATGTTTTCCGCGTCCGCCTGGGACCTGGTTGCTTTTGTTGACTTTACCCAGGCTTTGTAGGTTTTTGCTGCCTTAATCGCTTCAGCCTTCTTACTTGGGGACGTTGTTTTTGCGGCCTCCCGTTGCAATTTTCTGACCGCCTTTCTTCGGGCAACTAGCTGTTCATTGTAGGTGTGGAGCGGGGCTTTAGTTTCATGCTTCAATTCTCCTTTTTTCCGGTGGTACACTGTCAGAAGGGGCAGGTATTCGATCCGACCTTCTGGGCGCAGGTGGCCAACCAGCATCCGTGCCTTGTATTGGGTGGTTATTTTGGCAATAGTTATTTCTGACAGTCTCAGCCTTGTCCCGCTCTGATTTACTACCAGGTTCTGAGCGTCGTAAACCGCCTCTCTTCTCCAAGATAGCCACGAGAAGGTGAGCAAGTTATGGTCGCTATGCTGCGTCCTGATGATTGTAAAAGATGAGAAACGTGGTAGTAGGCTCCTTGAAATCTGGATGTAATCTATTATTGCCTCTTGATTCTCTCTCTCCCAAGTTGGAGTGGCTTTGAGGTTATTCACGTCTTTTGGCTTGAGGATGTGCATCTCTCTTGCGTTTAGAAGGTTGTGCCACATGTTGTTTCTACTATGGATCACTTTGGAGTGAAGGGTTAGATCAGTATTCAGATCTCCAGCAATGATCACATCGCTTGAGGTAGATGTTATCAGAAAGTCATCTATTAACGTCTCGATTTGAGTAAGGAAATAGTCGTTGGTCACTCGCTTTGGGTTCCAGTAAGCATTGATCAAGAGGATCTCTGTGCTGTGATTAGACTCCTGGGAGCCTTCCGTCCTTTCCCACTCCAAGAGCGTCGCCAGAATGAATTCCGAAGCCAAAAGTGTCTTTGACAGAGATAGGCCGGAGCCCACTCTTATGGCGGTAATAAGGCCTGATCTCGGTCTGCCCCTCTCGCTTCTTTGAGCCGGTGAATGTGCCAGTTGGAAACCGTCCAGCGTGGGAGGCTCGATTAGCCATGTTTCCTGCAGACATAAGGCGTCGAAACTCCCAAAGTTGACGTCTGATGTGACAGTTAGATGGGCAAATCCTCTGGTGTTCCACGATCCCAGTTTCAACAATACTTCCAGGGGTTCCTTGGGCGCCACTGCTTTCCCGAGGGGGCCACTAGAGGGACCCTCTGGTGGCTATTTCCTTCTGACTTGGGGTTTCGGGGAGTACCTACTGTATCTTGTTCCCTCCACAACAGGGTCGATTTTTCCGGATAGGTTTCTCTCGTGCTTCGATGTCGCATCTGTTTGTTCAATGCGTTGGAAGATTCTGTGAGTTGCGTTACGTGTCGAGTGCGATCCCGGTAAGAGCTCCCTTTCCGAACTCACTCTCCTATTCACGTCCCGTTGCGTGTTCTGAGCGTTGGATTCACGCCGAGACCGGCTTTCAACATATTTACCGAGAGCTTGTTCCCCGATAGGGAACTTGTGCGGCAGAGTGCATCGATCAGGTTCCTGCTGACTTGATCGATAGTGAAACCGCTCCTGCGGGGGCATAGACGATGTATTCCCCTCCCACGCGTGCGCCAAGTCGAAGCCAAGATTGTGCAAATTGTCTCTTGCTTTCCAAATTTGATCTTGAATATAATTCGATCCAATGTGTAGGAACGAGCTGTCTGTTCTTCCGTTAGGGTTCGGTTCCAAGATTTTTATGTCTTTTGTGACGTCGATATGAGGCAGCCGGCTCTCCTGGAACAGTTTGAATAGAGCTTTGCGGTTTAGTGTCCACCTGTCCAGTCTTTCGTGTGTTCTTTGCAGAATAAAAGTTCTTGTTGTCATTTTCCTTTGTCTAGGCGAAGGCGAGCGGTTTGCGCGGATGGCTCCACCGGCCTGCCGACCTGTTGATCTCGACAGAGCATGAACCCTGGATCTATAGTGGCCTTTAGGTTTGTCCCTTGCTGTATTCCGGTCCTTTTTTCTGTCGTATTGTGCCCAAGGGTTTATCTCCCCTGGGGTGCGCGATCTTTGCTGAGGGTCTCGGGGGTGTGCTTCACCTGGATTTCTTCCCTGATGTCCCTTAACTCGCAGTTGTCCCAGTTTCCTACTCTCTCTTTTTTGTGACAAAGAAGTTTTTTCCACCGCATGCGGCGAGGTCGAAGGAGAATCAAGGAGCAGGGCCTTTGATTTCGGTTCGTCTGCTTCTCTGTTATTGCGACTTTCAGGTTTTTTTCTTTTTTGGTTCAGCGCTTGCAGAATTTCTGCTTCTGAGTCCTCGATCGTGTATGTACTCATATTCATTAGGTCTAATGAGTTCCAAGAGTCCTCTCGCGACCTCTCTGGGCTCCGTGGGTCCTGCCGTGTCTTGTCCGCGGGTTTTAATTTGAAAACTTGGCGATTTTGTGTTGGTGGGGTCGGGTTTTCTAGGTTGCCTTGGCCTCTACTTTCTGTTTTATCTTTTTGTGCGGGCTGTTGAGGGAGCTTGTGTTTTGAGGCCTTTTTGCCCTTACTAACCAGGTCACTTTTGCCTTTGTGTTGAAATATTTCGAAGGTAGATGGAATTTTCATTTTGGAGAAATCTATTGGTTTTACAACTGGTTGAATAGCTGCACTTTCAGGGATGGTGAGAGCCACTGATCCATTTTTCCTTCCTGGCCTGTCGGTTGATTCATTCGAAGACTGACCCCCCTTTGTGCGGGGTTCCGTCTGTGTTGCACCAGTCGTCAAAGATGGGGGTCCATCAGAGGCCCTAGTGCCCCCCTCTATCTCCCGACCCAACCCGAGTCCTTGAGTCGTCTCATGGGGTTTTCTCAAGCTAGATTGTTCGGTCGGTTGTAACCCCCGGACATTTCTTAGCCTGTTTTCTGGGCTCGGTTGGTCGGAGGTTGACTGGACCGTTGACAAGGGTTTGCTCCCCGCACTCGTGCCTTCCACATCTTGTCCTTTGAGCTGTTGAGAAGCAGTAATGAACCCCTCTAGGAAATTCAGTTTGGTGTGCATGTGAGCGATCAGGGTAGTTTGATCTTTTAAGGTGTCGCTAATGGCTTCATATAGTTTTCCGAATGGAGCCAACGCGATGGTTACTGTAGCTAGGATGGTTGTAAGGTCCTCTTTTTGCGAGGGAGTTTCGATCACTTGGTTAGAAGGGGGTTCGCCTTGGTATCTGTGAGGCATCGATGGGCCCCGATCTTTGGTAAGGATCGAACTTTTCTCATGCGGGGGGCCCTCTCCGCTGATGTGTGGATCCAAACTGGGCTCCTGAAATCGAGGGTTAAGGGGGGTGGTCACTATGGGAGGCGCGGGGAGGCCGTTGGCCAGGGCCTGGGGCAAATGTATCTCCCCCGCTAGGGTTCCTGCTAACCCCCTTCCCTCTATTTGCTTGTAAGTTCCAGCACCATTTACCGGTTGTAGTGAGTCCCACCCTGTTATAGCTTTTGATCCCGTGTATATTATGTTGCGGCTCCCACTCTCTTGGGCGGTTAAGTGTGGAGCAGTATTCGCCGCTTTCTCCAGCAGAGCAGGCGTCTTAACGGGAAAATTCGAGGTTGTGGGGAGCAAGGCTCTTTCTTCAACTATGGCCAAAAGCTCTGCATCTGATACGTCTTGGTATCCCTCACCCTCCATTCGTGTTTTTTTCCCAAAAAACTCTTTCAGGGTTGCCATGCAGTGAGGGGTAGGATGTTTTTTGCCCCCCACCTGACCTCTTTTGTATGGGGGTTTGGCCCTCACCGTCCTACGTGAGGACATCTTGTGGGAGCCGCCCGAAAGTTTTGGCAGATTGTTCAGATTCTCGTTAGTATTAGCAGTTGCAACACCCGCATCTGGTAGGGGCTGGGGGGGGATATTAGAAGAAAATGTAGGTGTTTTCGCAGAGCTGGAGCTGGGCTTTAGAGATTCCAACCGGGAAAGGGGAGTGGTAACTTGTCCATCCCCCTCTTCCAGAGCAGACCCTACGATCTCCAATCCCATGGGTTTGTTTCTTCCCTCCTCGCCAGCAAGTTCGAACTGCAGTTGGGGGGATGAAAGTAGGGCATCTAGTCCCGGAGGTGTTCGTAGATCCTCCGCTGCTGCCGCTCCCTCTGTATTGTGTATCATGATTACTACTGACTCCCCTGGGAGCGAAAACGGGATTGGGTCTGCCCGGGGTATTTTACTATTTCCCGAAAGCGTCACTTGCTCCATCGGGGGGTCCAGAATACGGGACGATGTTAAGCTTTCCCCCCCCTCCGAGGCCCGTATGGGGGTCATAGGCTGCTCGGGCGGGGTCGCTTGCGCACCCATATCATACAGAGGGGTCAGCTCCAGATTTCTCTGGCTTCCCCACCCCACTTCTGGGCTTTTGACCTCCATATTGGGTAAAGGTGGGGGGGGTGTGTGGGTAGTTGTGGGACATGTCATTGTTAAAATGGCCTCTTGAGGGATCGATTGATCAAGTTCAGCAATTGGCACCGTCAAGGACGGTGTGCTATCTAGACCCAAGGATTCGATCGGGGGGAACATAAAGTCACTTACTTCATTCAGCTCGGCTGGGCGAGTTGTGTTTACCTGTGTCCCTTTGCCCGCGTGTTTAATGCGGGAAATCCGTTGTAGCCTCTGAGTAGCTAACTGCTCCACGCTCTCAGGCGAGGTTACATGAGTCGGCGGCTGGCGAGGTTTGCCGTTTCTCAGCAGGCGCTTTTCTTCCAGTCCAGGTTTCAGCTTTCCCGGTTCGACCAGGGCTGCCATCCGCCGAGCCTGAAGAGCCGTGAAATTTTTGTAGAAGAGCGACTCAGCGTAGAGTCCGCGCGCAGGCGCGCCGGCCCGCGGACTGCTGACTGCCCTTGTCAGTCCCTTCGCGGTCCGCTTCGCGGAAGACTGAGGGTAAGTAGAAAGGAGGGCTCGGGACACGCCTCTGAGCACACGCCTCCAACGATGAAACAGGAAAAGATACTCAAACACCAGCACAGCGTGCTGGTACTGCTGACTGCCCTTGTCAGTCCCTTCGCGGTCCGCTTCGCGGAAGACTGAGGGTAAGTAGAAAGGAGGGCTCGGGACACGCCTCTGAGCACACGCCTCCAACGATGAAACAGGAAAAGATACTCAAACACCAGCACAGCGTGCTGGTACTGCTGACTGCCCTTGTCAGTCCCTTCAGGATCACTTTAGCAATGCTCTATGAATGATTGT
The DNA here is from genome assembly GCF_040938575.1 of Ambystoma mexicanum. NCBI lineage: Eukaryota > Metazoa > Chordata > Amphibia > Caudata > Ambystomatidae > Ambystoma > Ambystoma mexicanum. Next base: position 215,739,877 of record NC_090929.1, on the reverse strand, counting down.
CAGGTTGCAAACGAATTTCAGCAAAGGAAAGCAAGAAGCTGCTATTTTGACAAGTGAAGAAATTTGAGCCAAATCGCAAATCGCGGCACTTTTTCCGAGTGCGTCGAGCGCGATTACGGAAAAGTCGGTTTAGAGCTTGTTGGAAAGCTGGGAATCTTAGCTTCCAAATGAAAGTTAAATCTCGTTCCTAGCACAAACGGTTCAAGAGATACAGACGATTTTGTGAAGGTAGTTTTTCAGAAATGAAATAATGATTCAAAATGGCAAAATTACACTTTTACAGGTTTAAAAATCGGAGAAGGGACACACGATTCTATGATGCAGTTCTGGAGACAGGTTCAAATGTTTTGAATCAGATTATTTGAAACTAAGAGATTGGTTTTGCACAGTTCTGGCTAAGTACTCACACTATGTATTTGAAATAGGCCGTCAGGGTCTGGTCAGGTTGGGACTGAACTCCAGGCGGTTGGTTCTGAAGTCACAGCTATCTGGGTGAGCTCTGCTCTGCTGGTCTGGTCTGGATCTCTGGTTCTGCTCACAGCGATCTGGTCTGGTCTCTCTGGATACAGCACTGCTTTCTGGGTACTGGTTCTGGAGTTCTCCGTCAGCGTGCTGCGCAGGAATTCAGTTGAAGGTTGGAAAATGAATGTCCCTGTCTGGCTTCCAGTGGCTCTTTTTATGTCTTTTGAAAATGGGTGTGGATGCTAACTTTCTGTGCCCAACCCACTCATGATTTTATAGGTCAAGGATTTCTCTTTGACCTGATTTGAGAAGGGAGCAGTCAGTCAGAGTGAGTCATCTTTATGGCATACAGAAAGAACACTCCCCTTTGCTTTTACCTTAGAAAATCATTTTCATAACTAAGCACATTTCCCAGATACACAAGTGGTTGACATTACATATACACATCATATATCACATAAGGTAGTCTCCGTTCCAACTCTGTTTCTAAGAGCTTGGATTAAGAAATTACAACATTTTGCGCTTTTTGGTTGGTTTACCAATATTGGACTTTTACCCAAATTTACACAGAGGTACCCTGTCTCTCTACACATATTCCAGTAAATTTCCATGTCTCTAGCTTAAACCCAGTGTCTGCAACATGAATAAATTGCGGGGTGCGGTCCCAGAACATCGTACGGAATTGAGTTTAGACTCAAATTGTAGGTACATATTCCATTTTAAGGATCGCCAAATTGTACATTCCCGTCATCTGGTGACAATTAGTCATCAGTTTTTTTATAAAACATATTTGCCTTCAATACAATTCACAAAAAGTGCCTGGCCCGCCCCTAGGAACTGGGTGAGTCAGGCATCACATGTCTTCTTCCAGGCAGAGCTCTGTTTACAGTCCACAGCCAAATTAGCAAATCCCATTCAATTGAAAGAGACTATTGTGTTGGGTCCTGCAGGCTGGAGGAGAAACCCCTCCCTCTCAATTAACATGGCCATGTGATATCCTGCCTCCTGGTGTGGGTCTCTGGGGTGTTAAGAGTTCTCAAGAAAGGCATGTCTTTTGAACTTTTACTTACATAAGACCCCCTTCTGTTCACTGCACAGTTATGTAAGACAGCTCTCCTGTCAGGATGTATAGAGCGCCAACGCCGGTCAGTGTCCAATGCCGGTACTGCACCTATTTTTGACAGCTGTCTTGAATTAATACATTTCAAAAGGAAAGGATTTTAATTGATAGTATATGATCCTTGCTTGACATGGCATTGATGTGGATCTGTAGTAGAGTAAAGTAAAACACTCAACCATAGTTGGATTTTTTTTTTTGGTTCCGGGCCCATGATCTTTGCAATTTTTGACATTAATAAAAACGGGTTTTGAACAGAACCATCTGTCTTTGCACTGGTGGGTGGCAGGTCAGGGGACCATTTTGCTGTGCGCAAAACTGCACGGTTCTCCAGGATTCTGGCGCGAATGTGGGCTTTTCCGCCCTCTTGGATTTCCTAAGCCCACAGCATCAAATGTTGGAGCATAATAGTCCAAACGTGGGTCAGGACACCCAACAGTGGCATACATTTTGTCAAATTCCAACTTGGGGATCAGGAGCAGGGCATTGTGGAGTTATATAGGTATCTGGGCAAAGAGAACATTTTGAACAGGGTGGCTTTCCCAATCGGAGTCAATGGAAGGGATTTCCAGTGCGTCACATCCTGAATGAACCCCATGTATACTAGGAGATCATCTCCGTATAGAGACCCTATCTTCCTCCCCAGATGGCTATCGGAACTTTTACCAGTTGAGGTCTGTCCTAAGTCATATTGCAAGGGATTCTATAGCAAGTGGGAACAACAAGGGAGAAAGACCATATCGCGTCTAGTGTTAAGGAATCATGAAGTAAGACAGACAACAGATTTAAGTTCCAACAAACAATATTTATTGACTTAAATGTTAGGATGGTAGAAGGCCTACCTTTCCCTATACTAAGGTGGGGTTTTCCCTACCTGAACAAAACTAAGGAAAATAGTCCAACTTAAAAGCCTGTTTCCAAAATCCATGCTTGCCCTCACAACTAAAGCTAAACAGTTTGTAGGGTTATCAATCAAAAATCTAAGCTTCTTCCAGCTCCCAGTTTATCTTTAGCTTGCCGTCCCCAAGTTCAAGAAAGTTCCACAAAAAAGGCTTCAGATTTTACCTTGTTCAAGTTCAAATAGTTCCACACGATCCTTAAGGCTACCTTCCCCAAGTTCAAAGAAATACAATTCAAACAAAAGAAGTCCTGAGGCCCAGTCCTCAAGATGATAGTCATAGTCAATCAAATCTCAGGGTTCCCTTACCCAAGACTTCAACATTGCAACCATTGGATGATTCACTCTTTTAGATGTTCAACTTAACTCTGGGTCAACTTGAACCTCCTTCTGGTTTGTTTCACCAGCTCTCTCATAGTGATCCTTCTTGTTAGGTCTTGCAGTGTTTACCTTTTATGATGCAGGGCTCACTTGTATATGTACAGTTATCAGACCACATGGTCCACCCATCACAGGTCACGCAACCAGGGCGCCTTGGTTCTTCAGTCCACACAAGTTCCTCTGCATTCGCACCTGTGTGAAAAGGCACGCTCCCGTTGGTTCACCTCCTTGTCCTCTTGGCTTTGTCAGACACCTTTTGCCAGTCTTGGGCCTTGTGCCACTGCATTAATTCACAGAGTTCATTTGGTGGTAATTCTAATTCATGCCCACCCTTTGGTTGCAGCCCTTCACACTTGTTCCTTTCACCATAGGTTGCTTTCATATGGGCATTCTCCTTTTTAGTCTGTATTCATTCTTGGTTTTATTTATAAAGTTCATTAATATTCAATATAAGTGCAACTTTTGTATTTTCGCCAGTTCGGTTTTCAACCTGCTTGATTTATCACTGAGTAGATATTCATTCAGTTCAGCGTTCAATATGCATGGTGTAACACGGTTATAGTTTATATACAGGTATTAGCTTTCATTCAGTTTGATATTCAAAATGTGCAGTTTAGTGTTATTTGGAAACTTTCATTCAGTTCGGTATTCAATATGTTTAGGGTAGCGCTATTGGAAAACAAATTCAGTTAAGTATGCAATGTGTATCTCGTTTCGCTTTGAAGCTTTCAGTCATACAGGGCTTCATTCGTAGTAAGCAGCCGCCTGGAGTGCCTCGGTTTCCGAGTGTGTTTTCCCCACAACTCACCAGTTTGCGGCATCTGAAATCCGACTGCTCTTGTTGCACCTCTCAACTCCCCAGGCTGGTGCCCCGACCTCAGCGAGCCCCACTCACACGTCACTTTCACTTCTGTTGGCACCAGCAACTTTGCTGCCACAGGGTAGACGCAGACACCGTCCTTCTCTGGTGCGCGTTAGCAGCTCCCAGCTGCTCCAACTCCACCACAGAGACTCCCACACATTTGCCAGAGTCCTGATCACACTTCAGGCCCCACCATGGCTGCCTCCACAAGGAAAGGGCCCACTGGTCTCTCCTACACAGGCTTCCATGTCGCTGCTCATTTTGTCTCTTCATTGGTTTCCCTTTATACACCTACAGCCCCTTAACGAGCTGCAGGTGATGACATCGAATTTCACTTGCCTGACCATGTTTAAGAGGACATGCTTGACCCTCACCATACTTTACAGGCATCTTACTTGTCTCAGTACCTAAATTATGAAAATGTTTAGTTTTCATAACTCTTAGTCTCTTCTTCCTTGGCCCAGTACTTTCAGATGTTAAATGTGGGGAAATGAAGGGAGAGGTCCTACAATGCCCCATAAAGGTCTCGTCTAAGGACACCCTACTCTTCTTTATCCTCTTTCTGATGTTTCTAGAGTGGTGATATCTCTTGGCCTTTTCTTGGTTGGTGGAACAGGGGTAACAATACACCATAACTGCGTTGGTGATAAAGGTTTCCTCCTGAAATGGGAATGCGGGATACAGCGTCTCACTTAAGGACATCTCATCCCCAATCTCTGAGGACCATCCACCCAGGTGACCCTCCCTCGCTTCTCACACTATTACCTTTCCATGGGGCGAGGGATACTCCATTAACCCTCACCTCTGCAATCAGTGAATCCAACCCAAAAGAAATCTCCCCAAAACCCATATGGGACCTAACTTCCCACAAATAGCCCCACTATGGAGTCAAACCCCTTTTCAAAATATACTGTTACGAGAGCGAGTGGGTCTGGGGTTTTGGCTGCCTTATACATTGCTAGATGTAACCTATGGGTTCTCATGCAGGTCCAATTATCTGGTATAAACCCACATGGATCCGGGTGAACCAGGGAGGAAATCCTAACACTCGCACCACCAAATCAATCAACCTAGCCAGCATTTTAACTTCTCCATTTATTAGTACATAGTTCTGGTGGCCTGCCAGTTTTGGGAATGACTACAATGGAAGCCTTTCAAAGATTGGGGTGGAAGGATAGCTCAGGGGCAACGTATTTGTCTTGGGAGCAAGACAATGTAGTGCAACACAGGTTTGAATCCGATCCCGCGCTAAGAAACCACTCGCTGGTATTAAACGCATTTATAATTGAACAACTATAATCAGGGGAGAATCCCAGTATCCCTGTTGTGCAAGAATACATATATATATATATATATATATATATATACACATATATATATATATATATCTATCTCAGTGAAAAAACTTTGTTAAAGGGACGTTATGGTTCCAAGTAAAACCGAAAAACCCTTGAAATTCGCCAGTTATGGTAAGCTAAGCAACCATAACTCGGGCCACCACCGTGCACTGCTAAGACTAACACCCAGGACATCAAAGATGACATCACAAATGTCATTGATGACATCACTGATGACATCACATGTCTGGCTCACTATTATTTCTTTTGCTGACATATCTAGGCCACATGGTTTTCTTCAGTAACTTTCAGAAACTAAGATTTTTTTTTTTTTTGTAGACGTATCCTTCTAGTAGGTTCTTACAGTAATTCCCTTAGAGTACAGTCACATCATATGAAACATATACATATGGGAAAACACAAGCTTGAAAGACAGCAAACCTTTTTGTGCATAAAGATAATCACTAGACTTATGAGCACTTTCTGATAGTTCTGTTTTTTTTATGGCTGTACTTTCCCTGTATATGGTCATATTTGTATACATTGTACACTCACTACTTTCCTTAGGGTCCAATCACATCAAGTGATACATATACATAGGGTGAATAGCAGCTTTGAAACAGAGCAATCATTTATTTGCATGAAACTAATCAGTTAAGTTATGAATTGTTTCTGCTACTACTTGTGCTTTTTTGCTAACTTCACTTTCCCTGTATATACCCATATTGGTATGTGTTCTTGTGTCTGTGTTTTGTCTATAGTAATGCAATTATGTAATACATGGGTTTTATTAGCTACTTATTACATATTTCACAGTACACAAAAATGTATTAAGAAAACAATTATTTCATTATTCAACATATTAACATTACGAATATCATACCTTCATCTTGTACGCTGCACACAATGTTATTGTTTCTGTATGAGTAGCTTAGTATACTAGATAGAACCCCATAATAGGATGCTATTTATATCAATGCATCGTTCAATGCACTTATTAGGGTATATTTCTTGCAATGATTCTTGACACTTTTTTCGCAACATAATAAGAATCCCTTCTACACATTTCATGAGAAGTACATACACATGTGATGTCATCAGTGATGTCATCAATGACATTTGTGTTGTCATCTTTGATGTCCTGGGTGTTAGTCTTAGCAGTGCACGGTGGTGGCGCGAGTTATGGTTGCTTAGCTTACCATAACTGGCGAATTTCAAGGGTTTTTCTGTTTTACTTGGAACCATAACGTCCCTTTAACAAAGTTTTTTCACTGAATTTCATAGGTTTTTAGTAGCAAAACTTAACAATAATGACTTTGACTTTATATACATGTCATATGGAACTGACTAGATCTCTTCTTATGAACGTGATGTCCGCGAACTTATTTAATGTTCGCCGCCATGTTCGGAGAACAGTACCACTACCTAAAAACTGTGGGCGGGGGGTGGTTGGGTATGTTCGATTGTTATATCATAATATAGGAACATTTAACAAATTCAAAAAGCAGCACACAAACACATATATAGTAATACATAAGAAATGTAACCCATATATGTAACACTAACCATTCATTTAAATACAATATGTTCTGAAATAGAATATACCAAAGGAACATAAATTGGCTTCCAACATAATTACCTCACAGACACAACAGAACTGAGAACAAGACCAGACCCACTGAATACATAGGACTTATCTTACCAGAAATAGTAAGTGTACTTCATTTTACTCATATTTATAAACTTTCTGTATTAGATTAAAAAATATATTATCTTTTTTTTTCTCACAGAAATGTCTAGTACTCTGGAATGGCTAGAGGACAATTTCCCACATGAAGACATGAAACTAATGGTAAACACTTTATAATATAAACCATTTAAATATTATTTTGTATACATTTAACATATATATATTTTTTTTGTACAGAGCATAACAAAATAGAAACTACCTCTGAAGAAGCTGTTATGGAAAACACGCCTGATAACATAAAAGAAAAAATTGATTTACTGTTGACCAATTTTAATAATTTGAAAACTTTTGTTGAAGATCATTTTAAAACAAAAACGTCATACCATTGCCCCACATGTACTTGTCCCTCCTCACCATATCCCAGTCAATTATCCCCAAACCCTCTCCATAATCCAAAATGTTTTGATGAGATTTCCATCCCTTCTTCACCTAATACCAATCATGTTGAAACCCCAAATTCTCCTGTTTTTGTTTCTGTTTCTGCCTCACCTTCTCTGTCATAAATTATTAATATATGTTAAATAAAGTTTAATTTTTATATTGTGAATAGTTTTTTTTTTTTTAAACAATAAGAGTGTCCACGGACAGTGTGAGTGTTCTGAAATGTTCGTACATAAACGAAAATGGAGGTGTCCTGAAGAACACCACACCTGTTCGTACTGTTCACTAGCAAGTTGAAACTGTTCTAAGAACACATGTGGTGTCCTGAAATGTTCGTAAAGAAACAAAAATTAAAGTGTTCTAAAGAACACTATATCTGTCCGTAATGTTCGCTATGAACTTAAAACTGTCCTAAGAACACAATTGCTGTCCTGAAATGTTCGTAAATAAACGAAAATGATGTGTCCTGAACAACAGTACAACTGTTCGTAGTGTTCGCTAGCAACATGAAACTGTACTAAGAACACACGCGGTGTCCTGAATTGTTCGTAAACAAACAAAAATTAAAGTGTCGTAAAGAACACTATACCTGTCCGGTACTGTTCGCTAGCAAGTTCAAACTGTTCCAAGAACGCTATTGGTGTCCTGAAATGTTCAAACGTAAACGAAAATGGAGGTGTCCTGAAGAACACTATACCTGTGCGTAGTGTTCGCTACCCAATTGAAACTGTTCTAAGAACACAATTGGTGTCCTGAAATGTTTGTACATAAACTAAATTACACGTGTCCTGAAGAACACTATATCTGTCCTTACTGTTCGCTACCAAGTTTAAACTGTTCTAAGAACACAGCGGTGTCCTGAAATGTTCGTTTCACGTGTGACGCACTTTTAATTACTTCAGAACCTGAACAGTGTCCGTAGGACATCAATGCGCATGCGCTAACCAATCTCTGTGCACTTGGTGTCCTGCGGACAGGCGCTTCCTTCGCAGACTAGTTCGCAAACAGATATACAAAGGTAGCGGGCGCCCCTCTCTCGCAAGAACAGACATGATAACCTGTTCAGTGGTTATTAACCACTTGAGAGTTCGCAGCCACTGCTTTTACTCACTGTGCCTTTCACAGATGGGAAATATCCATTTGCATATCAGTCTTTGTCCTGCCCAGGGGCAGTCCAGCACCGAAATACAATGGCAACTCCAATCTGAACGAGAGTACCACCAGCAACCCCATACACGTGTTTCACCCTTGTTGGGGATCATCAGTGAGGTGAAGCTGATGCCTCTCTAAGCACAGTGAGAGGGAGACCACGTCTGGTTGCCCCCAGGAGACCTAGGGTTACCAATCCCAGGTTCCTTAAAAAATAGTTATACAAAGGTAGCGGGCGCCCCTCTCTCGCAAGAACAGACATGATAACCTGTTCAGTGGTTATTAACCACTTGAGAGTTCGCAGCCACTGCTTTTACTCACTGTGCCTTTCACAGATGGGAAATATCCATTTGCATATCAGTCTTTGTCCTGCCCAGGGGCAGTCCAGCACCGAAATACAATGGCAACTCCAATCTGAACGAGAGTACCACCAGCAACCCCATACACGTGTTTCACCCTTGTTGGGGATCATCAGTGAGGTGAAGCTGATGCCTCTCTAAGCACAGTGAGAGGGAGACCACGTCTGGTTGCCCCCAGGAGACCTAGGGTTACCAATCCCAGGTTCCTTAAAAAATAGTTATACAAAGGTAGCGGGCGCCCCTCTCTCGCAAGAACAGACATGATAACCTGTTCAGTGGTTATTAACCACTTGAGAGTTCGCAGCCACTGCTTTTACTCACTGTGCCTTTCACAGAGAGGCATCAGCTTCACCTCACTGATGATCCCCAACAAGGGTGAAACACGTGTATGGGGTTGCTGGTGGTACTCTCGTTCAGATTGGAGTTGCCATTGTATTGTATTGCCATTGTATTTCGGTGCTGGACTGCCCCTGGGCAGGACAAAGACTGATATGCAAATGGATATTTCCCATCTGTGAAAGGCACAGTGAGTAAAAGCAGTGGCTGCGAACTCTCAAGTGGTTAATAACCACTGAACAGGTTATCATGTCTGTTCTTGCGAGAGAGGGGCGCCCGCTACCTTAGTAAAACTATTTTTTAAGGAACCTGGGATTGGTAACCCTAGGTCTCCTGGGGGCAACCAGACGTGGTCTCCCTCTCACTGTGCTTAGAGAGGCATCAGCTTCACCTCACTGATGATCCCCAACAAGGGTGAAACACGTGTATGGGGTTGCTGGTGGTACTCTCGTTCAGATTGGAGTTGCCATTGTATTTCGGTGCTGGACTGCCCCTGGGCAGGACAAAGACTGATATGCAAATGGATATTTCCCATCTGTGAAAGGCACAGTGAGTAAAAGCAGTGGCTGCGAACTCTCAAGTGGTTAATAACCACTGAACAGGTTATCATGTCTGTTCTTGCGAGAGAGGGGCGCCCGCTACCTTAGTAAAACTATTTTTTAAGGAACCTGGGATTGGTAACCCTAGGTCTCCTGGGGGCAACCAGACGTGGTCTCCCTCTCACTGTGCTTAGAGAGGCATCAGCTTCACCTCACTGATGATCCCCAACAAGGGTGAAACACGTGTATGGGGTTGCTGGTGGTACTCTCGTTCAGATTGGAGTTGCCATTGTATTTCGGTGCTGGACTGCCCCTGGGCAGGACAAAGACTGATATGCAAATGGATATTTCCCATCTGTGAAAGGCACAGTGAGTAAAAGCAGTGGCTGCGAACTCTCAAGTGGTTAATAACCACTGAACAGGTTATCATGTCTGTTCTTGCGAGAGAGGGGCGCCCGCTACCTTAGTAAAACTATTTTTTAAGGAACCTGGGATTGGTAACCCTAGGTCTCCTGGGGGCAACCAGACGTGGTCTCCCTCTCACTGTGCTTAGAGAGGCATCAGCTTCACCTCACTGATGATCCCCAACAAGGGTGAAACACGTGTATGGGGTTGCTGGTGGTACTCTCGTTCAGATTGGAGTTGCCATTGTATTTCGGTGCTGGACTGCCCCTGGGCAGGACAAAGACTGATATGCAAATGGATATTTCCCATCTGTGAAAGGCACAGTGAGTAAAAGCAGTGGCTGCGAACTCTCAAGTGGTTAATAACCACTGAACAGGTTATCATGTCTGTTCTTGCGAGAGAGGGGCGCCCGCTACCTTAGTAAAACTATTTTTTAAGGAACCTGGGATTGGTAACCCTAGGTCTCCTGGGGGCAACCAGACGTGGTCTCCCTCTCACTGTGCTTAGAGAGGCATCAGCTTCACCTCACTGATGATCCCCAACAAGGGTGAAACACGTGTATGGGGTTGCTGGTGGTACTCTCGTTCAGATTGGAGTTGCCATTGTATTTCGGTGCTGGACTGCCCCTGGGCAGGACAAAGACTGATATGCAAATGGATATTTCCCATCTGTGAAAGGCACAGTGAGTAAAAGCAGTGGCTGCGAACTCTCAAGTGGTTAATAACCATTGAACAGGTTATCATGTCTGTTCTTGCGAGAGAGGGGCGCCCGCTACCTTAGTAAAACTAGTTCGCAAACAGATCATATGACCGCGCCCACGCTCATCGTGTGTCCTGAAATGCGGACATTGTTCGTGTCCCCGAACAATTTAAAAGTACATTTTCAGTTAATCCATAATATTTTTCAATAAAATCTCACCATGCCACAAGTCCCACATAGCAATCTTGAGTTTCTATATACCTTTTGAAACTTTCCGATCCTTTTTTTGTGTTCGATCTGTCCGCGCACAGTGCGCATGTCCGCGTACCGCGCACAAGCACCCCTATAAAAGACCACGCCCAAGAGCTTATTCCCATTGTGTTTCTGGCTATTCTTCAGAACACAGTGATTTTTGCTGCCACCTGCAGACTACACCATCATCGAGATGGCATCCTTGGCTGCTGAACTGCCACTTGGTGCTGCACCTGCTTCAGCACCACCACCACCCCCCTCCACCACCACCACCTCCCCAAGGGCCTGAAGAGGGGAACAGGACTGAGGATGCGGAGGAGGAAGAAGAGGATGATGAGAATGAGGTAGAGGAAATCCCTACTACCCGCACTAGGCGTGAGTCTTGGGTGTGGCGGTTATTTACCATTCATGGGAATGGTCCTAAGGCTTGTGCGAACCATGTTACCTGCAATGAGTGCAAAATGATACTCAGTCGCGGGAAGCACGGTAACTACAGCTTTGGGACCACTACTATGAAGCGACACCTGAGGTCATTTCACTCTGGGGCTATTCGCAGGGTTGTACCTTGCGAAGAACGTAGCAGGTTGATTTCCTCTACTTCATCCTCTGTTTCTGATCATGTCACCACAAGGACCACCTCTGTGGGACAGCGTCTTTCTCAAGTTGCCTCACAGGCCATACAGAATACTGATGACCCTTACCTTTCGAGGGTCACAATTGTATGTATGTACTGTGACACAGTACTCTGCGGGGGGAGCGACTTCAGAGTGCTTTTGAGACTATCGTCTCAGAGCACGAGAAGACCTGCTCACTACCCAAATAAAACCCACTCTACATCTTCCTCTCTCAGCTCGCCCTTTCTTATCCCTGTGGTTGGTGTCACCCTCTTTACCCTCCTCTCCTAGTGTGTCGTGTCTGAAAAACCAAAAAAAATACAAAATTACAAAAATCATAGAAAAATAAGGCTCTTTTCAGAGCCGCCTTTCCCAGTTAAAAAATAGAAGTGAAAATAAATGAAGCAGGGCTCTTTGTATTTTTTAGAAGTCCGCGGACAGTTCGCGAACATTAAAGAAATTGGGTTACTACTCCATCACAAACATTGTAATTTTCTCTGGAAAGAAGTGGTGGCTCTGAAAAGAGCCTTTGGGTGGTGTTTGTAAGTCAAAAATTGTAAATCCTTAACATCTACTTCAAAATCGCTGTTGTAATTCCAAAAAAGGTCGCAATGCATTTTGTACATTTCTCAGAAAAATCTGATTGCCAGCATAAGTAAGATGGACTCCATCTCTGCGAAAAATGTATGTACTACGAAACATAATATTTTCATTGTGAAAAGAAGACATGCCAGAATCTCTTAGAAAGCCACAAACAGCCTTATTAACATTGCGCCTTGCTTTTTCCATTTGTGGACCAAATGAAGAAGAACGAAGCCACATTTGTCTCTGCGCAATCCGTGAAAATATCACTTGAGAATTAGGAAACATGTCCATAACCAGTCACATGTCCTAAACTGTTCCCTCCACAATGAATTACAATTATGTCTGGATGTTGCTCTGTCTCCAAAGTAGCACAGAGAGGTAGCAAGTCCAACCACTTCATTCCACGTACTCCATGCCAGTGTACTTCCACATGTGGGAATCCAAGATCTACAGCTACTCCACAGCTTTCTGCATGCACCTTCAACCAATGTATCCACAAATCTCCTAAAATCCAAACAATCTGTTTTCTGAAACACACAGCCATAGCTATCTTTTGTTCTCTCAGCAAAAAGTGTATCTGAGAAAATCTCTCCTGGCACAACACACCCACCAAACTTTCCTGACCAATCCCTTTCAGTGCTTATTCTCATTTGCATGACTTCTGAACCCAAAAATCCCCGGATGTAACTCCTGATGTCCGCGAACTACCGCCATGTCCGCGGACATATCGTAACATGAACAGACCTTCTACCATTTCCACTACACTCTCTCTGCCATTCCCTCATTGGATGTACCTCAAAAATCACATGACCATGCACCAATCACATTCAAGACCTCTACATCTAACTGCATCATCATAGATCAGCACTGCAAATGTACTCTGAATCTCTCCGAGTACAAGTGTCATATCATTGGCAAGCAGCATCTACCAGAAATACTGTACAAGTCTTCAAGATTTCTACTTGCAGCTCCATGCATATCCATATGCATGAACACAAACTTCAGGTATGCATATTTTCTGTATAGTAGATGACATAGCTCTCAACCATTTTTGTTTTACAGGCGGGTGAAATCACCCGATTTTGTCTTTGGCGGGTGAGACGCCCATTGGAATGAATGTGCGTGCAGGAGGCTTGACGGGTGAGTCTGCCCTTTACAAGGCGTGTGACACCCGCCAAAAGCGTGTAAGTTGAGAGCTATGGTAGATGAACACATTTTCAAACAGACTTTTACCTTGTAAAATCTGTAAAATGAATTTACTGTACTTTTTTCAATTTCCTAAAATCACTTATAAACCTTTATACTATTTACTTTCTTTATACACACACACTCAAATCATGTTAAACTAACATTTTTTAAATGAAATATATAGACTAGCTATATTCTAACAAAATTGCATACAAACACAATCTATGTTTAAACCTTTATAAAAATACTTATACAATTTCATATTTTTTGTTTTTATTTATTTAATTACTTTAAATTAGACATGACATGGAGGCGCTATTACCTAGAACAGTTTACTTAGAGAAATAGTGGTATTCACTAATATATTATAAATTTCACAAGACATAGTAAAGATATTTTTTTTTTTGCTACAGTTAGTCATTCAATACAATTTGTTCATTAAGAACATATCATATGTACTGAACTGATGCAATGTATCTTATGTAAATAAATTAGTTTAATAGTTTTACAGAAGGCACTGAGGATTTCAATTAAAAAAATCAATATCTAAATTAAAAACAATGCTATATACAAACAAAGTTACTAATTTGAAGCTTTTACAATTGCAGTGAAGACAAGTTTCCTGAAAAGAAGCAGCCGATTTCGAAGAAGAAAAACTAAGAAGTTACCTGTTAATTAAAAAAAAAAAGTAAGTAAAATATCACCATAATGTTTGTATTATTAATCAAATATACTATAACATTAATACGAGCTATTTTGGTTTCTTAAAATAGAGATTTTGTACCATTTTGTCCAAAAATGTCCATGTCTTAAACAGCGATTTACAGCCAGAATGGCCCACAAATTTCTATTTTTGGACACACAAATTAGCCAACTGAACCACTACAATTTTCATATTATAGAACAAACAACTGTTTTAATTGTATACATTAGATTTACTATTTGTACTTTTCCACACCACTAGCTTACTTTTTTTTGTCATCTGAACCCCAGTTTAGTAACACATAAATTCAAGAATACCTATCCCTACTAGTTTTAGTTCCCAATGCACAATCACACACCATTACATACATCTTTATCATCTTAATCAAACACTCATGCACACAGCACACATACATTCCAGAACACCCCAACCCATATCTTCTTTATTTTTTTCAACAGACCCTAAAGAATGCCTACCAAAAGACAACTCCGTAGAAAGCAACGCAAAAGTAGAGAAAATTAAAATAAAGGTGTCCAACATAAGCATCCATCTCTAGCAGAATTTGTAAAAAAAGTTGAAACAAAACAGCTAATACAATCATTTAGTGAAACACAAGAAGTTTCAAGTACAACAACTTCGCTTCCTCTATCAAAATGTAAAACAAACCAATAAACAATTAACAGAAAATCAGCTATCAGTACAGATAAAACTACTTCTTCAAATTTTAATATAGTGCAAAGTAAGCATATCAAAAAAAGTATTTTAGCCAAAATATACCGTCACAAAGTCCTTCAAAATCTTATAAAAACAGGAGAGAAATCAGGTTCAAAGCTTAAAACCTATCGTAGGAAATTAATCTTAGAAGCATTGATGGACAGTGCAATTCTTCTCAAAAGAAATTTATTTATTTTACTGTTAAACAAAATGAAACCACTAACAAAACTAATAACTAAATTACAAGACTTTCCAATAAGCGAAATGTCAACAGAAAGAACTTCTTAAGTATCTGCGGAGGTGAATGGAATCACACTACGAGCACAGAACCATATTTTAATGAAGAAGCGTACAAACAAAAGCAAACGAATACAATTGCCATAAATAGCAGTGGTCGAGGTTATGAAAAAGTGAATAATACCATAATGGAACAAGAAGTACTCCTTACAAAAATATGCCCTGCAAACTTAGAATTACCCCTCCATTCAACTGAATCAGAACGTCTAGTGTACAAATGGCCATGCACGTCAATGTGTAACATTTCCAAACAATGTTTCAAATCTTTACGCCAATTCCTCAATAAATATGTAAAAAGCAAAGACAAATCAAAATTAAATTACTGCAAAATATAGATACCTGTCCAGTGCGCAAGTACACAGGACTACAAGGACATTCATTGGCCTGCATTACAGGACCTACTTGTAAAACCACTTTCCATGATATCAAAAGGATATCAACACATCATTCAACTATAAGAAATCTAGACTATAAAGTGTACTATGCTAAAAGTCCTGCTTTAGCACTAGCAAAGTTAAGTAACATCCTTCTACATGGTACAGCAAAATACCTACTTGAAGAAATTCACTATATCCAGAAAAAATATTTTGGAAGTGAAAGCCATTTACAGAATGAAATAGCTTTAAACCAATTAAGCAACAATTCTACACATGGCAACCTTTTGCTAAACACATACAAAAAAGAAATAATCAAATTTAAAAGTACATCAGCTGAAGTACCAAACCATGTATGTGTATGTTGCCGTGGAATTTTTTTATAAAAGTAACACAAAAACTGTGGACCTATCATACAAAATAGAAGACAATGAAGATTCTAAATGGTTTGAATTAGCTTTCTACCTTCTAGCAGAAAACAAATATGAAATAACTGAGCCCTTAATACTTTGCAGTTACTGCACTACAAAACTTAACAACCAAACTCCTTCACGTTCTATCACAAATTTGGAATTATACCCAGTACCAAAACCTCTACAACAACTTAATTTATATGAGAGCATCATAATTCAAACAGTACACCCATTTCAAGCAATAATACGCCTTCAACCAAAAACAGCAAAATTACCTCCCTCTGAATTGGTAAAAGTCATTTGTGGAAAAGTAGTTTATTTACCATTAAATCTAAAAGAAAATGTGCATACTCTAGGAGTGCAACGTCCAATGCAGCAATCTTTAATTATATTAGTAAATGGAGTACCTACAAAAGACAAAAAAATATGGCAACAGCTGGTAGATTTATATAAAGTTAGACAAGCCTTCCAATATCTTAAAGAGAATAATGAATATTACAAAGAAATTAATATTGAAGAAAACTTGAAAGATACAACTGAAATAATTCAAGAAACACAAGAAGCTGGTCAATTTGAGCTACTAGATCCTGCTACAATAACAAATACTTTAGACCATTATACAATTCATCCTTTGCACTGTAATGACACCGTACAAGATGTACTGGAAACTTACCAAATGCGTCAAACAAAAGGATCGCCAATCAGTATATGGGAAAAAAGTATAGAAGCATGTGCTTTTCCTCTACTCTTTCCTACTGGCAAAGGAGGAAGGTATGATGATAGACCTATTCAAATATCAGCTTCAGAATACCACTCATTACAGATGTATTCTGAAGATCCACATTTTGTCTAAATCTGGGAATACATATTCCACCTACTCTTTGAAAGTGAACTAGCAACTTTATGTTACGGAGTTGCACACATTAAAATCAGGATCACACTTTCAAAATATGACAGCTACACAATTATTAGAGAAAGTGCAACAAAAGGATGAGGTTTTACTATCAAATATTACAAATCTATTAGCAAATATGCGTGGTACTAAAGAGTACTGGTTTCGACGTCATGGAGATGTACGTTGTATGATCAGAAACCTTGGCCCACCCACTTGGTTTGTTACATTAAGTTGTGCAGAATATGCATGGGAAGATTTACATGATTTCCTACGCATATCAAATAAAAACAAAACAAACATAGATATTCTAACACCTGGAGAACTTTGTTCTTTGGATCCTGTTAATGTTTCAAGATATTTTCATCATCGCTTCATTGCTATGCTACATTTTATTTGTAATAAAACTGTTCCTCCCCTTGGAGAAGTGCAACACTTCTTTTGGAGAAAAGAATACCAAGCCAGAGGAGCACCACATATCCACATGCTTTTATGGATTAAAGATGCTCCTAAATTTGGTCAAGACAGTGATGCCACTGTTTTACAGTTTATTGAAAAATATGTCACTTGTGAAATTCCATCAGAAGCCACAAATAGTGATCTTCGTGCACAAATTTTACAATTTCAAAGACACAAATGTGGAAAATATTGTCGTCGCAAATACAAAAACAAAGGCAAATACTACACCAAATGCCGATTTGGTTTCCCTAGACCAGTTACAAATACAGGTCAAGTAAACAACCTCATGTCTTCAGTTAGACATAGTGTTAAAGGTAAGTCACCTAAAAATACATATTACATAAAAAGAAAAGAAGAAGAAAAATATATCAATGATTATAATGCAATCATTGCCCACTTATAGAATGCAAAAATAGATGTGCAGTACATTGCAGACAATTCTACTGCAGTTGCACGATATGTCACAGCATACTTAACTAAAGCAGAAAAGACAGAGCTCCAAGACCTCTGGAATGACCTGTCGTCAGATAAAACAGTATCTCAGAAATTATACAGCTTGGGCATAAAAATGCTCACCCATAGAGAATGTGGATTTTATGAAGCAGCTGATCGTTTAACTGGTACTTCATTGTATGGTAAATCTGAAACTATAGCATGGCTAAGTCTTGGTCCAGCTAAATCTAGAAAAAGAGTTCTAAAATCATATGAAGATATAGAAACAATAGCCAAACATGATCCCAACAGCCAAGACATTTTAAAAAACAATTTATTGGACACATACTACCCAAACAGAAGTAATACTTTGGAAAACATGTGTCTATACCAAATAGCCCAAAACTACACATACAAAAATAATATGAAACTTGATTAAAAAAAAGGTAAATATAGAGTGACAGACTGTGAAGGCAGCTTAGTTAAACTCACTAAACCAAATTTAATTAATCATATCAAATTGTCATTGAAGACTCCTCAACATAAAGAAGTATATTACATGTCCCTGCTACAACTCTTCAAACCATGGAGAAAAGAAGAACAATTACTATAACTATGACTCATATGAGGATGCTTTCAAAGCAAATGAAAGCACTATAACTGATGTTATCTTTACACAGTGCAAAACAATGTTGCACAACGAACATCAACATGAAGAAGAACTCCAAGCCCAACTAGATAAGGATACTCCTGACAGTAGTCAACCTTCTGTAACAGGAAGCCAAGAACCACTGGGAGAACCACTAATAACAAATGAGGCAGAATTAGCTATGATAGAAGTAGAAAACACCATGTGTCAGTATGAAGATAAGGAAGACTTAACTATACTACAATCAAAACTAAACAATGAGCAAAGTAGCATTTTTCAAGAAGTAACAAAACAAATTGCACATGGTGTAAAAAATGAAAATAAAAGAATGTTCCTGCCATAATTATAAACCTATACTACTGTACGTCAGTGGTGAAGCTGGTTCTGGCAAAACATTCCTAATCAAAATCATTAGTAAGTTCCTTCAACAATTGACAAACAACAAACTGTCAGCTGTTGTCACTGCCCCCACAGGTTTAGCTGCCTACAACATAGGTGGTGTTACATTACACCGATTACTACTATTACCAGTAGAACACCAGAACAAATTAGACTATTACAAACTTTCGGCAGAAGCTGAAATGGAATTACGCAGAGTATTGAAACAAATGAAAATGCTACTAATAGATGAAGTGAGCATGGTCTCCAACCTGATGTTAGCTTTCATTCACCTCAGATTACAAGAAGTACTCAAAACAGACTATGAAGAGCTCTTTGCAGGAAAACACATTATTGTTTTTGGAGATCTGCTTCAATTAACACCAGTAAAAGGTGAACCTATTTTTAAAACATTAGGGCACAAACTCTGCCGTAAAACTGTTGGCAGCATTGGAAATGTCAACCTTTGGCAACATTTCCAATACAGAGAATTAACAGAAAACATGTGCCAATCTGCAGATCTCACTTATGCCAACATTTTTAAAAGTTTGAGAGTTGCTATACTTTCTAAAGAAGCAGAAGCAACATTGAAAACCTGGCACATTAATGCACTTTATGGCGATAATGCATGTGCTACAGATGTTATGGAACTATTAGCCCACAAAAATGTCAATTGTATGGCCTTAATGCCAACTCTTGCAAGCTGTCTCAAATTCAATAAAATAATGTTAAGTAAAGAAATGCAACCAATAATGGAAATTAGCGCCACAGACAAACTAGATGTACATGGTATGACACTACCCATGTGTGATCAAGCCACAACAAGACTAAATAATTTAGAAAAATCAATCTCAAACACAGCAGGCTTAGAAAAGATGTTAAAATTATCCTTAAATTGCAGAGTAATGCTTAAACGTAACCTTGACGTGGACCAAGGACTAGTTAATGGAGCACTGGGTACAGTTGTTGGCTTTCAAACATACCCACGTGACCACAAAATTCAGTTTGTCAATATACTCTTTGACAAACTTTCAGAAGTAAAACGGTTAGGACGCTCAACAGCTAGATTCCTTCTCTTCAAAGATATGTATGTATGTATGCAGAGAACAATTTTCTCTAACTCTTGCATACGCAGTCACGATTCATAAATCACAAGGTCTTACCCTAGACAAAGCAATGATAGATATTGGTAACACAGTCTTTAAAGAAGGCATGAGCTACGTAGCACTATCACGCTTACGTACACTTGACGGTCTATTTCTAATCAACTTTGATGCAAGTAAAGTAAACGCTGATATTCCTTGCATTTAAGAATATAATAGACTTCGCTCACTATACACTCCCCATCTAAACACATTCTGTTCCACAAAAACTAAAACGTTGTAAAAGAAAACTAAATCAAACAGAAATGCAACACGACGTCACTGCAAATCCTCCAAAGAGAGTAAAAGAAACTAATGCTTCATCAAGTACCACAAACAAAAAGAATCAATTAGAGAAAGTAAACCAGGTACTTCTTTAAAGAAGGAAGACAAACTCCAAAAAAAGCAGTTAGATACAGAACTACCTGGACCATTTAAATTCTCAAATATAGTTGGTGTAAGTTGCTATGCAAATGTAGCAATGAATATTCTATTTCAATTACCACCAATTGTTGCCAACATTTACTTACACAGTACAGACCCATTGTGTTTGCAAATGTTAGTACTTCACAGAAATGCAGCAAACAATCCTGACAACACAGTGTTTTTGGAATAAGACGACAATTGGACTACTGTGCTGGAATGGTGAAATTCACTATAAACTCACAGGAAGATCCACAAGAATTTCTAATGTACTTACTACAAGTACTGGAAAACAAAAACATACCTATAAATGAAATCTTTCAGATTTCATTCATGTGGAAACATACATGCACTCTCTGCAACAATGTGACACAAGAAGAAATCCCCAATGAACGCTTCATATATATATCAATACCAAATTGTGAATCCGTTCCATTTCAGCAACTTGTACAAAATGCAAACCATGGTACATTATGCTCTACCTGCAATTCAGATAATCGCTCCACGTTAGTAATACAAACACATAGTAAATACGTAATACTAATGCTTCTACGTTACAATGCAGATGGTACCAAAAACAACTGCAAGCTGACTGGATTCACACATGGTCAAATATCACTTGGTAAGAAAACCTTCACAACAATTGGTATAATCTACCACGAAGGAGCCACAACCAATTCAGGGCACTACACTGCATATATAAAAAAGAAATGTGGATGGTTTGAATGTAATGATCGTACCATTACTCTAAAGCAGAGATTACCAGCAAATCTTACAAACGCTTATTTGATGTTCTTAAAACCAAAATGTAATAAATAAACTGTATTTAAACCTTTAAATAAATTTGTGTTAAAAAAATATAAACTGTTAGAATACTCCAAAAGCTATCTAACTGCTCAAAGATTCTACAACAACTAATCAGATAAATGAATACCACTAAATTAGGCCAAAAAATACACAGTTAGAATACGCCAATTGGTATCTAACTGTCCCAAAATTTAACAATATCCAAATACATAAATCAAAACCACTAAAATATATTAAAAAAATAGACAGTTAGAATACGCCAATTGGTATCTAACTGCTCCAAAATTTTATAATATCAAAACAAATGAAGAATCTGTTACTCCTCCAAAAAAAATACAACAAAGCAAAGTATAAAGCATTAGCCAGAAACAACAAGTGAACACTGAAAACAAACAAACTGTAGCATAACAGAAAAAGGTTTTTTTTTTAATCCAACATGGATTTTTTTTTTCTCCCACAGACCCAATGATTTTAGCAACAAATACAGAAACTGAGCAAATTGCACAGTACTCCGATTTGTACTCTACTAAATATGAGGGTCGAAAAAAAATAAAAGTATATTGTTTATACAATGTAATAAGTCATTACAAAATACTAATACTAACATGCTATTTTCTTTTATCACAGAAATAAAGAAGAAAAACATGGACTCCCATTACTAGACCAAACAGTAAGTATACAATAATAAGGACAACCATAGCAGCATATCACATCCATAGTATCTAATACCTTTGTTCCTTATACATTTGTTTTTCACCCAAAGTTATAAGCAAATATGAATGTGATAGGCTGCAGTGGTTGTTGCCAGGGCATAGAGTCTTGGGTGCATGGCCATTCGGCCATGCACCCAAGACTCTATGCCCTGGCAACAACCACCGCAGCATATCACATCCATAGAGTCAAACATTTCAACTATTATCTATGGGAAACTTTTAATGTCCGCGAACAATGTGAGTGTTCTTAGAACACTTTGAACTTGCCAGCGAACAATACGGACACAGTTTTCAGGACACCCCCTACGAACATTTCAGAACAGCGCGATAGTTCTTAGAACACTTTCAACTTAACAACGAACAATACGGACAGCGTCCTAAGGACATAAGGACACCCCCTACGAACATTCCAGGACACCGGGAGTGTTCTTAGAAGCGTCTTCAGAACACCACCATCTTGTTTATTTGCGAACATTTCAGGACACCGCAAGTGTTCTTAGGACACATTCAACTTGACAAAGAACAATACGGACAGCGTCCTCAGGACACCCCCTACGAACACTCCCCGGACACCGCGAGTGTTCTTAGAACAGTTTCACTTTGCTTGCGAACAAAACGGACACATATTGACTCCTTAGAACACCCCCTAGTCAGTTTATTTAGAACATTTCAGAACACCAGTGATGGCCGCAAACAAATCGAACACAAAAAGAACGTCTAACACATAAAAAACACAATTTTCATCCTATCTCATACACTCCCACCCTCCCCAAACACTCCTACACACCAACACACTCTACAAAATACACATTTTGAACAAAGTTTCACCGCGCTGTCCGGGGACAACCGCAAATCCAAGATGGCGGGCGCTACCGAAAAATCTGACACGCTTCACGCTCCACGCCGTCCAATCAGCGAACACGTTGCATGTCGGCGAACATCACGCAAGACGATTGGCCAATCAGGACACTGTCCGCGGAGCGAACAGGGAAGTGTGTCCGTGAACCGAACACAGATATCACTAATTTTTTTTTACCTACTTTTTGTTCATTTTAAAAAAAAACTACTGAACGGATTTTCACCAAATTTGCAAAAGCACGCTTTCGGGACCAAGCCACTGCTCCTGGTCAAAATTTGGTGGAAATCCCTCCAGCGGTTTGGGCTGTAGGCACGAGCAAAACATTTTTCCCATTCACTCTATGGAGAGTGAGTATAATGTATACAAATATGAGCATATAGAGGGAAGGTAGAGTAATAAAAATAAAACTATGAGAAAGTGCTGATAACCATAATGATTATCTTCATGCACAGAAAGGATTGCTCTCTTTCAAGCCTGTATCTTCCGCTATGTATATGTTTCATATGATGTGACTGGACCTAAGTCTACAAATATAGTACCTTTTCAATTTTTACTTCCTGACTGTTACTGAAGAAAACTATGTGGCTTCGATATGTCAGTAAAGGATAAAAAGGGAGAGCCAGCCATGTGATGTCATCAGTGATGTCATCAATGACATTTGTGATGTCATCTTTGATGTCCTGGGTGTTAGTGTTAGCAGTGCACGGTGGCGCGAGTTATGGTTGCTTATGTTACCATAACTGCCGAATTTCAGGGGTTTTTCGGTTTTCCTTTGAGCCATAACATCCCTTTAACAAAGTTTTTTTACTGAATTTCATAGGTTTTTAGTAGCGCAACTTAACCATAACGTCCCTTTAACAACGTTTTTTCACTGAATTTCATAGGTTTTGAGTAGCACAACTTAACCATAATATCCCTGACTTCATATACATGTAACATAGAACATACTAACCCCCTCGTAGTGATTTTCATGTCCGCGGACTACCGCCATGTCCGCGGACACATCGAAAATCTGAGCGTGGTGAATGTAAATTTAAATAGTGTGCCCCATTTCCCCTTTGAAGTTGGCTCTGAAAAGAGCCGTTTTTCTTTTTTTTTTTTTTTTTTTTTTTTTACAAATGCTTGACAGACACCTGTTATTTTGTATTTTTTTTCTTACTTTACTCCTAAAATCTTCACATAACCTTCTCCAAAGCAACCCTTACATTCCAAAATAGAAAGGCATTTCCCGTAAAAGATAAAGAAATGCCATCTTCTTTAAAATTAACAGCATTACTGGCATCAATATTCTCATTGTTACAGAAGAACATACCAGCTCTAAGCATGAAGGCACACATGCCTCGGTTGATGACACACCTAGCAATATTTTGCTGAGGACAAAAAACTGAACTATTGTCCCATATTGCCCTAGGTAGTAATCCAGAAAAAATTACTTTTGCATTTGGAAGGATCTTCATTACTGCTTGAACCAAGCATTCCAAATCAGCCAACAAAGTAGGGGCACTGACGTTGCCCAAATGGAAAGCACCATAGTGCAAAACTACCACATGCGGACTGTTCATCGTGGCCATATCCTCACAAACTTGTACAATTCCCTGTACATTGCAATCAGGCACACTGCTCCACACCACCTCCACTCCTTTCACATCAAAGTTCTTTGCAACATGCCTGCATTCAGCGTACTGCTTCTGCCATCTTCACCACACACAGTCTCTTTCAACACAAATCCACAACCTCGACATCTGATTGGCTGATCCGTACAGTCTTCTTTCCATGTTGGATTTCCCGGAAAAACCCGGATGTAGCACGCCCTGTCCACGAACAGTCGCGGTGTCCGCGGACGGCGTCCACTTTACTCTCTCTGCCATTCCCTCATTGCATACAGCTAAGCAATCACACAATACGAATAACGTCCTCAGAAAAACCCCATTTTGTGAATTTTCGAACATTTCAGGACAATTATTATTTCATTATTCAACATATTAACATTACAAATATTATACTTTCATCTTGTACTCTGCACACAATGCTATGTTTCTCCATTAGTAGCTCAGTATACTAGATATAAATAGCATTGTATTATGGGATTCTATCAATGCATCGTTCAAAGCACTAATAACGGTATGATATTTATTACAATATCCTTGACACTTTTTTCGCAACATTATAAAATAAATCCCTAGTACACAAATTCCATGAAAAGTACATACACACGGGATGTCATCAGTGATTTCATCAATGACATTTGCAATGTCATCTTTGATGTCCTGGGTGTTAGTCTTAGCAGTGCACGGTGGTGGCGCCAGTTATTTTTCAAAGCTTACCATAACTTGCGATTTTCAGGGGTCTTTCGGCTGTACTTAAAACCATAACGTCCTTTAAACAAACGTTTTTTTTAATATCACGCAAACAATATACAAACATGGTGTGCAAAAACCAACTTCTACAGATGGCTTTACACAGAATGTTGCAAAGTAAGAATTTATGCTCGTTCACAGTGAAGGTTAGCTGCTTCCATTTTTTTCTCGGGCCCCTGTGAGGCTCACGAAGCGGACTATAAGGTTGTATTGTGTTTTGACCTTGACAGACAGAGATTGTGATGAGACTTCTCTTGAAGGAGTGTTGCTAAAACGTAAGAGAAGATAAAGATGAAATTTCTGAAACGAAACCACTTTTATATGTTATATCACTATGCGAAAGATCGTTGGCACACGCGGAGTCGTATTTTGGGACTGCACCACTCGTAGACAATGGAAATTGCAATTGTACTGTAAGTAACCCTTTAGATTATTGTATACCAAATATAATAACAATAGCGTAGCATTAAAGACCGCTCAAGTTGAACTTGTTCGTCGAAAGTGGTATAATGTTTTCTACCGCGCACTATCACCGCTGAATTGATCCCCTGTCATTTAGAGGGCTCTGAAAAAGGCAGACGACACAGGGTGGGTTAATAGACATAATTTAACCGGTCTTTAGGCGGTCAAGCGCTCTACTCGCTGTGCCACTTCACTGTAGCCTGTCAAGTGGCACAGCGAGTACAGCGCTCACTTTGACATCCGTGCACAGCTTGCTAACGCAAGTTTGAATCCCGGCAAGGCCAAACTCAGCCTTTCATCATTCCGTGGTCGATAAATGAGCACCACACACCGTGGTTAATAAGCACCACTTAGATACCTCACGGTTCTTAGCGCTATGTGAATGGGAAAATATTATTATTTTATTATTAACATACTCTGTTGCACTATCTTCGATAGCAAATCGTTTCACGCCCTAATAAATAAAATGATGATTTTTAATGAAGATCGGCTGGTGAGACGAATTTATGTTTTTTAAAACAGGTTTGTGGCTCCATTTTGCCTATGTCACGATTTACAGACTCCAGCGGATGGGGTCTTCAACTGCCAGGTGCAGGTCCAAATATGCAACTTCATGACCCTCACTATTTTATGGGACAATCGCCAAGGACCAATATGCCCTTACGCAGTACTAGCGGCTACAAACAACATACCAACCAATAGGGTGGTCTAATGGCTCGTTGTTGTTGTCAGAGCGACCATTTACTGCTTTTATCATAAACCAACAGCCTATCTACCGCAAAGGAACAACGCGTGGCTCCAAATAAACTTTTGCTGATCGACAGCAGAGACAATAGCAAATCGCTGAATATTCACTAAACATTTCATGTGAAATAAATGTACTTTACCAAATGTACAATCCTGCTGTTTACTTTTAAACCACAGTTTCATATTCCGAATTGTGGCGCGCTGTGTTGTGACATAATGTGTGTTGTCTTCCGGGTTCTGTGTAAAGTCGCGTAGGACTGGAGACGACTGGGCGCGTTTGATTACGCACCCTGTAACGTCACGGAGAGAGGCGGGGAATATGAATGCTTTGATAATATCAGGCTTAGGGGTGGGAGATATGATTTAGTGTCGCAAAAGCAAGTCAGCCAGGTCAATAGCGCCAGTCATAGGATTATCACATAATGTCGGCGCACACCAGCCGGATTTATCATTTCTTTAGTGGACAAAAAGTCAGTTGACGCCCCTAGGAAATTGTACTATTAGCAGACAAAAGGAGTGGTTTAAAACACTTTCACCTTAACAATGAACAATACAAACAACGTTCTCAGAACACCCCCATTTTGTGTAATTGCAACCATTTCGGGACACTGCGAGTGTTCTTAGAACACATTCAACTAGACAGATTACAATACGGACAGCGTCCTGAGGACACCCCCAGTTTGTGTATTTACGAACAATTAAGTACACCGCGAGTGTTCATAGCTCATTTTTACCTTCCTTGCGAACAAAAATGACACATACTCTGTCCTCTAAACACCCCACCATTTAGTTTATTTACAAAATGTCAGAACAGCCGTGTTCTCCGCGGACAAATCGAACGCAACAAAAACGTCTACCACATAAAAAAACAAAACATTGAACCTATCTCATACTCCCCCACCCTCCCCAAACACTCTTACACACCAACACACGGCACTAAATACAATTTTTTATCCACGTTTCACTGCGCTGTACGCGGTCGACTGCGAATAGAAGATGGCGGGCGCCACAGAAAATCTGACGCGCTCCACGCCCCTCGCAGTCCAATCAGCGAACACGTCGCATGTCCGGGGACATGACGCAAGGCCATGGGCCAATCGGGGTGCTGTCTGCGGAGCGAACAGGGAAGTCCGTCCGCGAAGCGAACACAGATATCACTAATTTTTTTGGCTTACATTTTGGTCATTTTTAAAAAAAACTACTGGACAGATTTACACCAAATTTACAAAAGCACTCTTTTGGGACCAGGCCGCCGCTCCTGCCGCAAATTTGGTGTAAATCCGTCCAGCGGTTCGGGCTGTAGCCGTGCGCAAAGTTTTTTCCCATTCAGTCTATGGGAAAAAAAAAAGTTTTGGGACCCCCCTATAACTTTCCCCCCCCTGGATGAATCCTCACCAAACTTTGCAAAGATATTCAGAGTGACCCAACTACTTTTTTTGCAAAGTTTGGTGAGGATCCGTCCAGGGAGAGCGAAGTTATAAACCGCCCAAAAAGTGCTTTTCCTATGGAAACAGCAATTTAACCATAACTACATGGCCACTACCGTGGCCATGTAATATATATGAGTAATCATCAGGTTGCTAAGTTTCTTCCAGGCTTCAATTGAGAATCCATTCGGCCCTAGGCATTTCCCAGGATGAGATGGTGATCTTATCTCCGGTTATGTCAGCTTCTACGGTTATCTTCTGCTGGTTCATCAACTGTGGGAGATTGACTTAATATAGGGCATTGAATCTTGTGGCCCAGCACTGGACCTGCTGTGAGCGATACAACTCTTCATAATAAGCAGCACACACCTCAGCAATATCAGTATTGTTAGTAACCCTGTCCCTCCTATTGTTAACAAATTCACTCACATGTCTGTGGCCTTCATCTCTCCTCTCGAGTCATGTCAGCATTTGACCCCACCTTATCACTGGCCTCATTAATGTGGCTATGTTTAGCCCAATGTGCCTGCCTTGCATTATGTAGGGCGACATTTCTGAGTGCCTCTTGGGCTCCGAGGAGTGCATCCTGTGATGCTGGGGATCACATTCCAGGGAATTATTCTTCAAGTAGATCTGATTCCCATATTGCCTGTGCACAATCTTTCTTTTTCGCCGTCAGAGAAAGCATTCCCCCCCTCCCAGCACTGTCTTGCAACCCTCCCAAAGAGTCACTGGACTATCTACTGACCCTTCATTAAGGTCAAAATATTCAGACGATTTTGTGGTTATCCAGTCTAGAAATTCAGTGAAGCCGAGGTGGTAATTGTTTTGGTGCCAAGATGACTTGGGTGTAATCTTAAAACTTAAGTTCGATGAGTGGGGAATAGTCCCTCTAGCTAGGAACTTGGCTGAGGTGAGTTTATGCAGATTGCATTGAGGATTGAAAAAAAAAAAAACTAAAAATGATTCTGGGCATGAAGCCATCAGTCACGGAAAAGAAAGAGGCTCATTATGGACCATGCATTGTTCTCCAGACATCCAAGCACCCAAGTGTCATTGAGGAGTAATTCCATTGGCCTATTCAGACTCCTGCCTCTAAGGTGGGTCCGTTCTACGACCGGGTCCATCACATCATTAAAATCCCTGCTTAGGACCCACATGTCTACCTGGTTGTTAAGGAGGACCAACTGAAGGTTGTCCATGAAGTCAAGTGTTGGTTATGGAGGGGCGTATACAGCAACAATACCCTAAATGGTATCCAAAGATCCCCCCTTCCGCAGCAACACAAACCACCTGCGGGGGTCATGTTTGACTGTAAGGAGCTTAAGGGGGAGTCTATTAATCAGGAATAGAGCGCCTTGTGCACCCCTAGAGAATCCAGTGTGGGCTGCCGTCTTATAATTGGATCTCATTAAAAAATAAATATCAGACTCAGCCAAATGTGTTCAAGTGAGAACTACATCCAGCGACTAACTAGCACAAGCCGCCTTTTGATGCTGGATTCCAGCCCGTTTACATTCCAGGTCAACAAGGAAATCAATCTATCAGGTTCTTTGGTCCCATGTGTGCGAGTGAAATATCATGCGTCCAATGTGTCTATCCTTCTTAACATATCCTGAGAAGGAGAAACCATTGTCTCATGCAAAACCCATACAGGGGTCCCAATCCACCAAAGTCAACAAAAACATTACCCACCCCACACCTCAAACCAAGGTGAATCACCCATCACCCGAACCTTGTGATAAACATACAAAACAAACCAAATGCAACTAACTGTAGGGGTAAAGGAGAGGCAGCCGGTGCTTGGAATGTCACATCCTCCTGAGCCTCAGATCTATTGGAGAGCCATTGCATCTGGAATCACTAGTGAAGAATTGTGTCTGTCAGGATAGATGATTAGAGTCAGATGGGATCCGACTTGTCATCCCATATCAGCTGCTGCTTGTATCGCCTTGCCCATATCATGTGAGTGTGGTACATAAGGACCAGACACACTCTGGGACAAGTCCCGGTCATGCATCAGACATGGACTATCACCATGTGGCCTAAGAGTGGAAGTGACCACAATGTGCATTTCAAATCAGTCCCAAGTCTCACATGGATTGTTTAAAGGATGGGTGGTCACTTTATATACCCCTTGAGCACCAGAAAGAAGAGCATATTTAATGCCCTGCGAGTGCAGCAGCTTCTTGATGGAATCAAAGGATTGACTGGCTCTCTGCACCTCTCTAGTATAATCCAGAAACAAGACAATCTTGGACCCATTGTACATGATGGGGCCAGTGGACGGTGCCATTTATAGTAAAGCATTGTGATCACAGTAGCTCAATAGCATGGCAATCACAGTATGTGCGGGGAGCCCCCGTTATGGGTCAACCCGTAGGAATCTGCTATGCTCTCTCTATGGAAAAGAAATGCGATTGTTTCTTTGGTTCCAGCAGTTCTGTCAGCCATTGTTCCAGGAAGAGGTCCATGCAGGCATCTTCCACCCTTTCAGGAAGCCCCAAGTTGCACAAGTAGTTGCGCCTAGAACAACCATCACTGTCCTCAGCTTTATTTTCCAACTCCTTGAGTTGTCGTGAGACCGATGAGTCGACGTTCCGTCGTCTTGATGACATCTTCAGAGTCATAAATAGGTTTCTCTGCATCTCCAACTCTCGAAGACAACTTGTGAAGGTTGTGAAGTAATAGACATACATGCAAGGAGAGTCCATCAATGTTCCCCCTCCATCGAGGTCCTGGATTCTGCAACAGCACCCATTACGTCTATAAGAGAAAGGGAGCCCTTCTGTGAGTCCATGATATTGGTTATGTCAATAGGAGTCTGAAGTTTAGCGGACAGAGAGTAACATACCCTGTATTGATCCATCTTGTTTTGTGATCCAATTTTCTTTATTTCGTCTTTCGACATCATCACAGGGAAGTGTAGTGGGGGGGGGGGGCAAAGCCCAAGGCTGGTGCTGTATTACACTGGTTTCAGTTGGTCAAAGCAAAAGTGCAAACAGTCCAGTCGCAGCCCCAAGAATTCAGAGTATGACAGACTTCGCCACAGGACTTGATGCTGTTATGCGGTGTGTTGGTATTGCGGGTTCAGCGCACAAGGCAAACATTACCCAAGCCAGGTGTTCACACTGCAGTATTAGTATTGTGAAATCCCCTGACACACCGCCTCACTGATCAGGGAGGTGAGGAGTAAAGAAGGGGGACATAAGTGCCACCATCTGGCAGGCTATTTCAAAGTTCGGCATGTAACTCTATTCAGATGGGTCTAGAGTTGCCACTGAGATCGGTGCCTTTGGGGAGGCCCGATTCTCCATGTCAGTCGCTGCAGTGACTCACCACCGCTGAGGCCGGGCCACACAGGTCCTGGGCTACACCCCTGTTGTCTGAATCAGTGCTGCGGCAGTCACCAATGTCAGCCTCCCCAACTCCACCTCCCGAGCATCTGTGGGTGCCAGAACCGCCAGCCACAACCAGGGGGAGTCCAGGGCCACTTGCCCCGCATGCACCCATGCTGATACTGCAAGTCCAGTCTGCTCTCACAGCAGTGGACCGTCGGGCCGCTACAGATGACCGAGTTGGCGGCCTGATCTTCAAGATGGCACCTGGATTACAGAGCACCACAGAGCAGCGTGCAGTTCTCGGCTATCCAGTGCAAAGACATCTTGCGTTTCCTTTGTTTTATGGGAAGGGACATTCACATTAGGATAGGGAACGTTAGGCTTTTATCTAAACCACTTCCTGTTAATAAAATGGCTAATGTTGAGAATGATACCTCTGTGTTCGCCTCTCATTTCTGACCCCTCACAAGTCTTAATCTTCTTGGTGACCTTCATACAGAATCTCCCAGTGGACTGCGTCCTTGTGCAGCCTGGGCAGGTCCATCTCAAACTATTATTTTTGCTGCATCCTAATGCTGTCCAGGGAGGCTTATTTTGGCCTACTGGCCTTTTCCTTAACCTAGGACCACACTGGCCCTGAAATCCATCTGCATCATTTTCTAGGGGTGGGGAGGGGAGTCCACTAATACATCATAAGAGGAGTGAGGGACAGGGACTAGAAGGGAGGATGCTTCTATAGTAAAACTAATTGTCCCTTCTCCGCCCGATTGGGAATTTCGAGCGCTAGTTATTGCCACCTACCTTAGCAGATGTCTCCTCTGCCACTGCATTTCCTTTTCACTGGGTACAGACTCTGGCTGGGTCGGTTTCACTTCACCTACACCAGTCCATTTTGTGACAACTACTTTGTGTTAGGCGTTAGAGAACACTTGGGAGTCACACTCCGTTATTTTGGATCTAGGCAAAACAATTTCGATCAGGCCGACAAATGCTGGACAATTTAGCGACTGGAAGGGCAGAAGGTGAAGTGTAACGTAAATCATTGGTACATCATAACACTAGTCTGTTTTTTAAAGGTCACATCTTTAGTTCAAAGGCTCACAAAAAGCATCCTGGGTGGATTTCTCCCAAGCCAAACATCGAACAAACTTGGCTTGGACGATGAAGCACCACCCAATTTCACAAGTCACGCTAGACTGGGAGAGACCACGTCTGTGGCTGTGCAGCTAGCACCTTAACCTCGCTAACATTTTTCAGCAGCAGCACAGCCTTGTTCATGCGTGATGTGATGATGTGACATTTCCAACTGGAAGTTCTGCACATTGCACCAGTTACCTAGCAAATCTGGTAACTTGGCATGCCAAAGAAGTTGTGCATTTATGCCGATCGTCAAATGCCCAATTCATCCTGCATATCAAGGACCTCAAAGTTTGTGAACGAGAATCTCCAACCACACTGAGTTTATTGCGCAACTTCTTTTATTACGCGTCTAAAAGCACTTACAATACAGTGGCATTAAATAAAAGATGTTTCAGGCTGCACTTCTTTGCATGCTGGTACTTCTAGTTTTTCATCCAGGATGTGGAAAATAAAGCTACAATTAAAGTATTTTGGTCCAAGAGATTTATATACAGATTGTCATGCTATCTCGTTGCTTTATTATGAAATGTGTGTTTTTTTTCAGTATACTCACTAAAGAGTTATTACAGGGCTTGACATCTGAAACTTAAATATGCCTACCAATAAGCTTAAACTATTTCACTGAACTACAGCTAGACGGGAGATGACATAAGAGTGGGGCACAGCTTAATGGTGTTTAGTTATTCACCCACCCATGGCCATGTTATTCTCCTCCTCCACTCCCCACATCCCCAAGGCCATTACCATCTACTACCTGCCCATCGACACCAAAAACAAATCCTCGTGGGATCTCCAAGCTATTTAATCAAGCAATAACATCAAACGTGGGCATGCCAGCATCATTTATAAGTACTCTGCTGGAAGTTAATGGCTTAGTTGCAGTTGTGAATGCACCACTGGTCTACTTGACGTATGCAGGTCCCTTGCACCGACGTCCTGTTTAAACCAGCATTAACAAAGTGAACAGTTCTGGCTTGTGTATAGGCACTAGATAGGCATACACATGCACTCCCATCATATGGCCAGGTAATCACACCATTTGCCAGCTGTTGCCATCCTTTGACCAGGTAATGCTGCTGTAGTAATGCCCATAAAATGCCTATCCCAGAACTACACAAAAGCCAAAACTGTAGTCTTAGCCAATGTCTTTATTCAATTGAAGTGACTGCAGCCAGAGGATTACTGGACATTATATAATGTACTGATTTAAAGTGCATGTATGGGTTTACCCAAAGTATTGAATTTCGGTTTTGATTAATTATGCTAATTTAAAAATCAAATGAAGAGACAATAATACAGTAATATGAAACGAATTTTATAGCATCCCCCGTCATAGCTAGATTGATCACCTTTAAAATGCACTTATGGAAATGACATTTTACTGAGTGACACTGTTTAGAGTCCTATGCAGTTCTCATCTAACGTCAATCAGAATATGATTAAACTATGCTCAAATGTTTTGTTACTGTAAATGACAGTTGGATGAAACATTTCTAATATACTGCTTTGATATATTGTTCCAGGCAATATCTAGTGAGGCCACAATGCAACAGGAGCCAAGGAAGATTGCAACGGTCCAGGACTGCCCTGCACCATCCCCACCTCTTACCGCACCCCTCCCGTCATCCCACTTCCTCCTTTTTGGATGTAGACTGATTAATCCGATGGTGTCGTTACTCCTTTCCCGGCGGTGACCTCTCCCCATGTGGCCATGGGACGGCAGCCACTCCCTGATCCTGACCCTGGGTGGCAGCTATAGGAGGGAGGATCACATGGGGCAGAGGGGGGGGAAAGACAACCTTTGGGGGATTAGCAGGACACCATCGGACAAGGCACAGTATACCCAATCCATACTGAATGCCTTAATGGCATGTTACACCTTTCCTATTCCACCTAGGAAGGGCACGGAAGACCTAACAAGATCTGAAGGAGAACCATCAAATTCTGACTTACCATCTAAGACTCCTAAAAACACCTTCTCAGACTCTATCTACAAGTTAGTAAGTGCTAACTTGCCCTTAAGAACTACTGAGAACACATACTCAGACTTTACATGTAAAACATCAAGAATGGACATGCATTCCCATAACTGCAAGAATACTGGGACAAGGAGCCAAGTAATACAGAGCGAAAAAGAGCAAGAGAACAGGCTGTGCTCTCGTTGATGTGAGCACATACCTGTAGCCGGGAGATTCAAACAGCAGCAACAGTTGATTGGATCGCACTAATGGAGGGAAGAAGTTGCTTCTCTCGGTACATACCTTGAGACCGTGGGTCTGCAGAGAGTTCCATGAAGCCATCCGGATCAAGGAAGCAGAAAAAGAAAGTTGTCTGCTAGAGGGAACACACTGCAAGACCGTCAGAAGCGAACGCACGGCTCCTGGGCGTTTGCAGGTGTGGAGAGAAAGCATTTACCTTATTGAAGCCGAACATGAAGCAGAGGAGCCCAGCAAGAACCACGAGAGGCAGACAAGCAGGAGAACAAAGGCAACGAGATGGGAAGAGAGGCCCAACAACCACCACCGGTTTGCCGCGGGAAGAATGAAGTATGCCAGCAAGAGTTCTCGAGTCGCCTAGAGGGAAGCAGGGAAACTGGGGCATACTGGCAGATGTGCCAAAGGCGAATAACTGTAAAGGAAGCAAAAGAAGTACTGGAAGAGAATACCAGTGAACTTTTCATTAAAAGGGAAAACATGTGAAATGTTGGGAGTGTATACAATACACATTTAAGAAAATCCCTCGCAGGATAGTGTACCAGGCAGACAGTATTAAATAAAGAAAAACACAAAACATGTTTAGAAGTGTGTGCAGTGCCAACATGAGAAAATCCATCAAAGGAGAGTACACCAGGAAAAGTAAAGCTGCACGTGTGTTTAAGAAATTCCTGCCAGGAGAGTATACCAGGCCATTGCAAGTGTGTTCACATAAGAATGCCCTGGTAGGGAAACACACCAGGCATGGACAAACTGAACAGTATATAGGAAATACATACCTAAAGGGACCCTGAGAAGGATATATCAGGACTAGCCAAAGGCTGTGTGAAACCAAACAGAAAAGGAGTGGAATCCTGGCAGAGGTGTACACCAGGTATCCTAAAGATAAAGAACCAAGTTGTTTTTGTGTACCAGTTGTATTGCGGAGCAAGAAGAACTCTAGGAACTGATATCTTTGAACATAGAACTGAGTGAAGAGAAATCTAGGGGAAGGGAAGCGCCCTCTGCAATAAGGAACTCTATCCTTCTGGAACCTTTGTGTTGGAGTTACACATTTCTCTTTTTGAACATTTATAAACCACTGAAGACCAAAGACATGATCCTTTTCACCTTAGAGTTTATTTTGTGAAAATGCTAGGGTCACAATAGTACTTTGGGCACGGGACAGTTTTGCTTTGGACATTCTGACATTCACAGACCCTTAGTTTTGGTTTTAGGTAGGGAAAAGCCTCTTAGATCAGGGACAAAGAGACATTTGCCCACCCATTTATTTTAATAAACGTTGTTCACCAAAACCATGAAATCCTTTGTGTCCGCATCTCATTCCTGGGTCCTCAAAAGACTTAATAGGACTGGTTAATGGTCTCCATTTCTACCTCTGTAGAAGATGGATATATCCAAGTCTTAGTTCTTTTTATTTATTTCTATGCATTTATTGTTCACTTGCAAGGCGCTTATACAGGATGCAAATACTGTTTCAAAGCAGCCACAGGGCAACAGGGATGAGACATGAGATGATAAAAAATTACAATACAAACAAATATAAAATACAGCAGGGATGGTGAAGACAAACCTACTATGCCTTGTGAGTGTTCAGAATGTGCAAGTACAGAACGGACTGGGGATTGGAATAGATGCTGTGATGCTCATGGGTGAGCAGCAGGTGAAGTGCAATTTAAGGTAAGTGCAAGCCACCAAGGGTGATGGGTGAGCCGAGGCAAGTGCTGAGGATAGACAGAAGCTGGGATGATAAGGTGAGGAGGTCAGGGCTCGAGGATGCATAAGGGCCCTGCACACCCATCTGGCGACAGTCTAGCGTAGGAGAGAGGGGGGGGGGGAAGAGGTGAAGAGGAGGGTCTTGAGGCTCTTCCTGAATTTAAGAATATCCTGCTCAAGACAAAGAGTGAGGGGAAGGCTGTTCCAAAGAAGGAAGCCAGCTTAGGAAAGGGATCAACCACATGCCCTCCGCTTAGTGAACCACTTTACACACAAGGAATTTGCGCCAGAGGAGCACAGAGGTCTAGAGGGGGAATATTTAGTAAGGGAGATGCTTATCGCATGGTACCCTTGCCCCAGATGGCCTTGTGGATGATAGAGGGATTTGAATTTAATACGTGAAGCCACCGGGAGCAGGTGAAGACAAGGGCAGATGAAGGTTTAAATGAACGCAGCAGCTGACACTCGTTTCATCGGACGGATGTTTTCCAGGCATTGCAGCCAAACGACAGGAATCTGCAATACAGC
Source organism: Ambystoma mexicanum (assembly GCF_040938575.1). Taxonomy (NCBI): domain Eukaryota; kingdom Metazoa; phylum Chordata; class Amphibia; order Caudata; family Ambystomatidae; genus Ambystoma; species Ambystoma mexicanum. The sequence continues at coordinate 215,703,377 of NC_090929.1, read as the reverse complement.
TGCTGTCCCAGAGGCAGCATGGCATTGTGGTAAAATAGTGTGTCTGTATTTCTCACATAGCATCTGAAGGCTGTTACCTTGGCCTTCTTGGAAACTCCGGTGTACACCCATCACACTGGAGCCTCAAAGTTCTTCCCAGCCTGGATTTTCTAGTCAACCGGAGTCCCACACTTTCCACTGATGAGGCATAGCCTCATGAGGGAACCCTGCAAGCAAAAAGGTCCTCAGGCAAAGGGTGCGCTTGCTAAAAAGAGGCTTTTGCCAATTAGTTTCATAGACGGTTGGCCGCAGCATGGCTTTTAAATTGCCTTCCATACTGGCGACAGGAAAGAGGTTGCGAGGGGACAGGGCTTGAGCCCTTACAATGATCTAGGTTAGCCTCCCTCAAATGTAACACTCCTCGTTCATTAAAGGAAAACATGAATTCCGATTAGGTATTGCTTTACTATTTTAGCAAATTAATCCTGGAAAACTCACTTCCAGAAACTCTTCCTATGTGTTCCCAAGGACTGTTGCAACAAAGGCCATTTCTTTCACACAAGGATAAGGTCCGTAAGAGTGTAGAGAATCTCTTGCTTAAAGGCAGAATACATATATTCCCTATATGAGCATAAGAGGAGTAACCTTACTGCAATTAAGTTTGGTCTATTTTTTGCAAAATCGTCTCACTGAATGCACAGAAGAGTTTAATACAGTTTCACACTTGTTTTGAAGACTAAGTCAATGCCACCAGATGTTGTAGCTCGTTTTAAATAAGATCCTGCAGAATTTTAAATATCTACACAGGTCCGCATTTTATAACTTTAAATAATACACTGCAATATTGCTAATTACTCTGTACAGAGCTTGCAGAGAACCAGCACAGCATAAATGAAACCTAATACGCACAGTCAGTAGCTTTCAATCAGCCTAACATATCTTACTACACTGCCAAGAATGCTGCTTATTCTTGAAGACCATGCTGCATGGCATTGTGCGAGGATCTCACTCGTAAAAGGGAAACAGGTTGAAACAACGCAATACTAAGAAAAATACACTGGTGTCTGCATAAAACAAAGGAGGAGATACTCATGTTGATGCCACAAAAATAGGTGTATGTTTGGACAGGAGTAGTTTGTCCATAATGGCTGATGGGGCACCAGCCTACTATTGATGAGCCAAACCAGTCCAGAAGGAAATTCTGGTTTACTTGCGACACTTTTCAGTGCCCCAAACATGCATGCCCAATCTGCCTTGCAAGGCCAGAGGCATGTTGCTTCCCCAGGTGGTGGGGTGTGTGTGGTGTGTGGTCTTGCACCTTCCCGCACATTCAGACATCGAGGTGCATTGAGCTGGAGCCTAACTCCACACTCATGTGCAGGAACCAGGAAGATCTCTCTGCTTCCTGTTCTTGTTTCAAGGGAACCGGAGGACTATTGTGGGAGCCTCAGGGAGAGCAGAGTATGTAACAGTTCTCACAGTCCTATTCTGGATGAGTTGCAGAGGGCAGAGAGTAGAAGCAGGCAAATTTAGAAAGAGGCTGTTGCAGTAGTCCAGCCTAGAGAGAACCAGAGTTCTGGAAACAGTGAGCTTCTGGGGGAAGGAGAGGAAAGGAAGAATACCTCTGATGAGGTGCAGTTGGTAGTTTAACTTCTTATAGACGTCAGAGATGTGAGGAGAAGAGTGTGTGGCCTCAAAGATGACCCCGAGGTTCTTAGCCCCACAGGTGGGAGCACAAAGAGGGCCAGGGGAGGCTGGGCAGAGAGTGACGCCAAAAAAAGGAGTGTGCAGATGAGGAGAATCTCCGTCTTACTGGCATTAAGTGTGTATGCAGGTGTGTGTGTGTGTGCGCATGTGAATGTGCGCATGTGTGCGCGTGCGCGCGATTGGGCCTCATCAGGGAGGGAAGTTGCATTTGTACAGAGGTAGGCCGTTTTGGTACGGGCTCCTATTGTGACATTACATCTTTCTTGGCATCAAGGGTAAATCAAACAGGAGCATTCTCACATGGCTAGATTGGCCTGTATTTGTGCAGCCAGTTGACAGATTTTCTGTTGCATGGCATTTTTTTCTCTGCATCTAGGTTAAAGCAAACAGAGGTGTTAATTGGCCATACAGTTCTACATTGGTGAGCCTGCATGAACATGTTTGGTGTACTGGCATATACTCTCTGCAAAGTCATGAAAATATGCTGTACGACTCTCCTATTAACGGATGGGGACTTGCATTTATTGTGTTTTTTCATGTATTACTCTACAAAAACGATTCAAAACTGTGGCTTTTTACCAACATTTTCACAGAAAGCATGCTGTTAAACCATGTTGCTTTAGTTTGTTCAGCCTCTATCACTATGCTCAGTCACTCATGCATATTCGTGGGAATTATGCATGCCCCTCCAATTAAATAAACGGTTCCTGCCACCACTGGGATTAGAAACAAACCTTGTGCTCAGTAAACCGTTGAAGGACATGACATAGGTGCACACACCCCCAACAGTAAAATGAATACAGAAACATGTAATACATGTATTCCTAGTTTACCACCCCCGGTCTGAACAAATCATTCATCCAGGAAGAAAGAGGAAAATGCAATAAAGAATGCTAAATAGCGCTATAACTACACATACGCCCAGAGCTAGCCAAACACTTTCGCGCACACAGGGCTCAATTGTGAGCAAGCAAGCAAGCAATCATACAACTTTACAATGTGTGTAATTGGATGGGTGATAAAGGAAGGCCTCATACTGGGCCTTCCAATGGCTTTACCATTTGTTTATTCTCACCTTGAAATAGGGTTACATGATTTCTCATGGCAGTCTTCATGTTCTAGTATTGCAGCTTCTTCCTCCAGCTTGGACTGGTCACTACTTGGCCACCTCAATTATTCTGATAATCATTTTTGATTGAGTCTTGCAGTATTTGGGGAAATTAGTTCTTTTTGACATTTGGTGCATATTCTGTCCTCTTGTCATCCTTTTCTTGATTTCATTGTATTTTTCCCCCCATGTTTGTTTCTTTCAGCCGGTCCATCATGGTTCATTGTCATGGCATATCACTAGAACTGCATGTAGTTTCCTCCCACAGCTTTTTCTGCGATCAGAGGTTTCCTCTGACGTTTGTTCTGTGGTTGGTGCTTCCTGGAGTGTGGGACTTTGCACTGATGGCCTATTCTCTTGTGCCTTCGGATCTTTGTAAGGCACAATAATGGTGTTTGGGGGAATCTTGGGAATTAGATTTCGATCATGATTATATCAAAGTTCTTCTACAGAAACTGAGCCACTCGAGGGCTCCAGGACCGAGTGGCCTTTGTAATGCAGTTTTGAAGACTGACTCTCCATTCTGGGCCTCCCTGCTATATAGTGTGTTTAAATCTGCCCTAGTCCATCAAAAATGCCCCGATTCATGACATACTACTACGATTGTTACAATTTTCAAAAGGGGTGGCGACAAATATTGTCCCCACAATTACAGGCCAATAGCCATCCTGGACTCAAACTCCAAAATGTTTGCTTCACTTGTTTTGACTGCGCTCTCCTCATGGGCAGTTAAATCAGGCATCTTGAAACCCAACCAAATAGGTTTTCGCAGGGACCACCATTGCGGATTACTTGCAGAAGAAGGTATGGCAAAAGAAAGTTCCTAATATCTATGCGGTTTCCATCAGTCTAGCAATGGCTTTCGATAAGATTGAACGCAACCTGCTCTGGATGAATTTAAGGAAGTTAAAGTTCCCAATATTCTGTCCATTTTAATTATTTTACATTTTGGCACTACTTTCATGTTAGATTAAGTCAGAGGGGCAATACATCCCAATCTATTGAAACATTGAATGGGTTGCACCAGACCAGGGCTGCGTCCTGGTGCCTCTCCCATTTAACATCTACCTGTCAGAAATTGGAGAGGAACTTGTAGATGCTGCATTTGCCTCCCCCTCGGTGCTTGGGTTTAAGTTATTTTGGGTTACCTACGCAGATGACAACCTGCTTCTGAACCACTCCAAGAGAGGTGTATCCAACGCTCCTTAAGGCCTTTGGTCAATACGCAATGAAGAATGTATTGCCCATCAACACCACGAAAACTTAAATGCTCGTATTCAATGCGTATTCCATGCGGGCCGTAGGGAGTGATTAACAAGCTTGATGTTGAACTCTCAAAAACTCGAAGAGGTACGAAATCTGAACTATCTGGGTTTCAATATCTTTAGAGTAAACAGGAAAACCCTTCAGATAGAGCAGGTGACTGCTAAGAATAAGGACATGCTATGCCAAATGATGTTATTAGATCGCCGTTTGATAAATTTTCAGTAAAGCCACTGTTCAAGTTCTATGAAAACTAAGGTGGTTCAGATGGTGTATGGGTTGGAGGTTTTCCATCAGCGAACAGAGCATCATTTTGACTTTCTGGAGGGGCTGTTATGGAAGGGTACTTTGGCCATCTCAAGATCTGTTCCAATTGATGTCACCCGAGCAGAGTTGGGTCAGATTGCCTTAAACTCAAAGATTCAGTGGAAGAGGGCACAATTATGCTGAAGGTCTTCCAGCCACCTGCTAATTCCATCTTTGAGCAGGTGGATACAGCAAAAGCTCAAGTTGAGTGCGCCCTGGTACAGTGATGAAATAGGCACTTGAGTTTGGCCTCCACTTGTCTGGAAGAGGTGGTATTTAACAAACTTTTAGTAAGGACGAACATTAGTCAATATGACTGGATGACCACTTGCAGGAAACTGAACACCTCCCGACCGCATGCCCCATGCATTGCCTCGTGCTGCCCACGTGGTCCCTCACAATCTCGCAATCCTTGACTGCATGGTTCCTCGCAACTCCCTAAGGACGTGTCTCGCAACTTCTTTGCGTTCCCCGGACGCGTTTTCTGTGCACTTCCTCATGCCCCCCCCTCACCTCCCCTGTTCCCACGTGCCCTCTGTTCTGCCTGGACTGCCCTGATCCCGGTTTGTCCTAATGTTCTGTATTCTGCCGTTTCTTTGCCTGCTTGGGTCATCATCTCCATTGTTTTTCTCACTGAATGTCTTGTTTTGCTTACACTGCCTGTATTTCTCCTTATATTCCTCCCTCATCTAGGTCCACTTTCGCAGATTTCTCTTGTGTTGGGTTTTGTGGCTTTTGTATTTGCCTCACTGACTGCCCTGCCCTCTATTATACTGCTGTGTTCCATTGCACTCTTCCTTCCTCCAGGTTCTCATTTGCCAACTAATTTATCCTTGCTGTTTTTGGTTTTGTCGTCTTAGCAAATTATTCACTTAGCAAACTGTTCTACTATTGTCTGAGCTCTTGTCGTATTGGTCAATTGGCTACTATTGTCTCGTCCCTCTGTCTCGTCTGCTTGCACCCTTCCCTGTGTCCGTCCCTCTCGTCTCCCTGCCTCCCCCGACCCACCCTCTTCTTCTCTCCTCTCCCTACCTACTCTATGGTGCTCTGTTTCTCCCATCCTTTCTAACTGCTTCTCTATCAACTATCCTGCTCTCCTCACCAAATCTTTTAGGAAGATGTTTAAAAAGGACATCCTGGTCTCCAACCCAGGCCTCCCTATCGCCGACAACTATACCAGTGCTTCCTCCAGGCAAACCCTAACGACATCTTTTTTTTCATGCCTTCGCCAGACCTATGGATACTCCATATGGTCTCTGTGCTTTCTCCTTTCTCTTCTTCTCCCATTAATGGCGACACCCAGTGGGAGGCCATGCGGCCCCCTTCCACACTTCTAAGGTCATCATTAATGTTTACCTGAATGGTACCATTTTGGTCCAAGGCCCTCAGACCAACAGTCTCCTCTTTGATAGAAGCTTCCCGCGCCTCATCAATTTCCCTTCTACTGCTGGCCCCTCTCTTCCCTCCATGGCTTCCTTGCCTTCCCCCGGTGTCTCCGCCTTGGCTACCTTGCCCTCTCCTCCTTCCTCTTCTGCCCCACCTCAGACCACTTCTACACCTTCGCAGGGCGCACCTCTGATTTGGACCCCTCTGCAGAAGTCTTTCAAAAACGACAACCTTCCCATAATGCCACACTCAACTCTCGCTCAGCTGTTAAACACTCCTCTGCCATCTGCCCCCTCCTGGAAGAACTTGACCTCGATGTACTCAGTCTCACCAAGACATGGTTCATGGCCAGCTCTGTCACGAGCTTTGACACTCTGCTCCCGGATGGCTACAAGATCCTCTCCGCGCCCAGATCCAACTGTTCGGGAGGGGGTGTAGCCCCTGATCTTCCCAGAGTGGATTTCTGCCTCGGTCATTCCTATGCAGGCCTACTCCTCTTTTGAATGCCACATCCGCAGGCCCTCTTTCTCTCCTGGCCATTCCCTTACTGTGGCTCCCATCTATCAGCAACCTGGTCAGATCTCCTCCTTCCCCTCTGAGTGGGTGGCCCTCTCCTCCTCCTGCCCTCGACCACCCAACTGATCCTTCCTGGAGATGTTAACATCCACCTGGATGCTTCCTGTCCTACTTCTGGACTCTTTCACCATCTCTGTGACTCTCTCTCACTCCATACCCTCCCCTCTGGCTCAACTCACTCTGCAGGGTACACTCCGGATGTTCTGATCTCTTCAGACCTTCCCCTTTATATCCCTCTCACCACTCCTCTCTCCTGGAGTGATCATGTTCTCATTTCCTCCTAGCTCACCCACTCTACCCCTCAGGCCAAGCCAACTCCAGCACTGCCACCTACTTTCTCAATTATCCGATCCATGAAGCATGTGTCAGTTGGGCTTCACAGCCACTTTCTCACCCCCCCTCCCATCCCCTTCGGCTCACTCACACCCTGACACAGCCCTCTTCATGCTCCACTGATACTCTTGATGTTCTTGTCCCAGTCATGAGGATCTGCTTGAAGCCCAAAGCTAAGTGCAACTCCTGGTACGACTCAGAACTCGTCATCCTTAAACACAAATGCAGAGTGGCTGAGAGGAAATGGCGTGCTTCCGGTACATCCTCTGACAAACTAGCCTGCCGCCTGCTCCAAAGGCAATACCGGCTCGCTGTTGGCACCAAGAAGAGAGCCTGCATCTCTGTGGCATCCAACAACTCGCCTGAACTCTAAAATCTGCAAGGAGCTGGCCAATCCTGCTGCAGTCTCCAAGTCTCAAGTCCCCTCCCAGGCCCTCTGCACAGCCCTGGCTTCTCATTTAATCTCTAGAACTCAGGACATCCTGTCCCCTCTCTCTCTCTCTCACTCTCCCCCTCCTCCCTCTACTCCCCGCTCTTCCTCTGGCCCCTCTTCGGCCACCTCTCCTCCCTCCTTCTCTGCCTTTCCCCCATTCTCCCCAGACACGGTTTCTAGAAGAGCCTGATCTATGAAAGTCTTGTCAAAACAGGTTCTCCTCTGTTCCTCCCAAAATATCAAGGATCACATTGATACCCTGGCTAATGCTCTGGGTGACTTCTGCAACCACTCCTTTGCCACTGGAGTCTTCTCTTCCCCCCTGAAGCACTCCCTTGTGCACCCGCTTACGAAACCCTCAGCCGACCACTCCTGCCCGGCTAACTATTGCCCGATCTCCATCACTCTGTTCCTGGGCAAACTCCTGGAAAAGCTAGCCATCTCCCAGCTTAATCTTAACACTGAATCTGTTGGTTGTCCCCATGACCATCAGTTTGGCTTCAAAGCTGCCAGAAGCATATAATCTGCTCTCCTGAACATCCATGAAGACCTGCTCGCCAACCTCTATTCCAATACCCCCTGTGTCCTCATCTTACTTTATCTCTCTTCTGCCTTTGAAACGGTCAACCATGCCATCCTGCTCAACCGTATCCATGATAACGTGGGTATCACCAATCAGACCCTGGCTTGGCTGACCTCTTTCCTCTCAGGTCCAACATGGGTCCTTCCTCTCCTCTATCTCTCTCTCTACCTGTGGTGTTCCCCAGGGGTCTAATCTCTCTCCCTGGCTGTTCAACCAATACCTGGAATTTTATGTCCACCGCATTGCTGCTCGCTGCCCCATCTTTCTGCCAACTCTTCTCCTTCTCTCATTTCTGACTGTCTGCTATCCAGGAGTAGTGTGCCGCCATTGATCATTGCTGTAATGCCATTAAGACTGAAATTCGCCTCAACGGCACACCTGCTCCCTCCTTTGCTGTCACTCTCTGGCTGACCCGTCTTGGCCCTCATGCTGCTCCCACCTGTGAGGCTAAAATCCTTGGGGTCATCTTTGACTCGACACTCTCCTGGTCTCCTCACATCTCCGACATCTCCAAGAAGTCACACTACCACCTGCACCTCCTCATAGGTATTCCCCCTTTCCTCTCCTTTACCCAGAAGCTCACTTCTCCAGATCTCTGGTTCTCTCTAACCTGGACTACTGCAACATCCTCTTTCTAAATCTGCTTGCCTCTACTCTCCGGCCTCTGCAACTCATCCAAAACAGGACTAAGACTTGTACTTGGCCTCAAGACCAGGGATCGTATCCATCCAGGACTGAAATCTCTGCACTGGCTCCCAGTGGCTGCAGGGATCAAGTTCAAAACCCTCTGCATTGTCCACAAGGCCTTCTGGAGCCTGGGGCTTCAATACCTTCAACTCTCTCTGTGTAAATATCTTCCTTCTCAAGCTCTTCGCTCATCCACCTCCAACTCCCTCAGGGTCAGTCGCTTCTCCAAGCAACAAGTTGGTGGTAGGCATCTTTCTTCGGCTGGGGCCTCTCTCTGGAACAGTCTCCCTGCCTCTCTGAAACTTTAAGAGAACCATCTCTGGTTCGGAAGCACCTCAATGCCACCTTCTTTGCTTCTGCTTTCTGTCTTCCTCTCCCCTGCTGAACCCCTGGCTGAAACTAAACTGGCAATCTGGTTAACCTTTGATCTCGGGCCCAGGTCCCCTTCCCACCAGTTTCACACCTGCACTGCCCCCCCCCCCCCCGGCAAACCCTTGCACTTGGGGGCTGTTTCTGTATCCTTAAAGTCCCCTACCAGCATTTGACACTTGAAGTCTGCAATTACCTTTGCACTTGCCACCAGCTGGCTGCACTTTTTATTTGTTTTATTTAACTGTTGATACCATGTACTGCACTTCCCCCTCCCATTTTCCCCCCTCACACTTTTCCCCTCCCAGCCCTGCACTTGAACACTCAATATCACCTGGCCTAGAAAGATCGTTGTCTCCGTCTTCCCTCTGTTCCCCCTCCCATGCCGCGTCTTGAAACACTTGTGAAAAGGCGTGTTATAAATGCCATATCATCTCATGCTTAGTTTACACAGGCTGAGCAGAGTATTTAAGGGGTCATGCGCAGGCAGTTCAGCACACCACTGCCATGCAATGCTCCAATAAGGTTTTCCTGAAAGTGCATGTAGAAAAACAACCGAAAGAGGGCTGGATCAACAGTTGTGGGCAGGTGGGCTCAGAATTACCAAACCTGCTGTCTATTATTTGTCATTATAGAGCTGCATCTGCAACCCGATCATCCCTTTTTCAGAAACTATCCATTTTTCTTGAAGCCATCATAAGTTCTCCATAACCACCTGAAAAGAAAGCCACCACCAAACGTACCCAGAAATTGAACTTTAAGAGGCAGAGAGTGCTTTCCAAAGCTCTAATGGTCCATATCCTCGACACCGAACACCACAGTGTTTCCCCCAAGACAAAGAGGTAACAGGTAGGAGCTTCTGGGCAATAAAATAAGGTCCACCCGGTACTCAAATGCTCCCACTATCTGTAGCAGAAATGGAGGTAAAACTCCTTTCCCTGGACCCCACTCTTCTGGCAACAACCTTGATGCCAGTGGAGTGATGAATGGGGTGCACAAAGTGGAGATGAGGGGGCATAATGTACGAGTGTGGATGGAGGGGAAAGTGGCATATTGGGAGGTGCATAGCTCTCCCTAATTGGACAAGCCCTATGAACATTGAGCAGGTAGAGGAAGGACTAATCAGTGACTGATAAAGGGAGTAGTCCTGTGGGAAAGCAGAGCAATGGGATGGGTTTGTTAAACGGGGCTCAGTGGGTAGACAAAAAACGCGACCGGGCATTCTGGGACCAAACATCGAACCTTATTTTTGTCTGCTTTGAGAAATATATCCGTTTACCTTTCTCGGTTTTTAAAATGTTTATCGTCTAATCATAATATTCATTTTCATATATCATACAAAGTGACTTATCTTTAAGTTTCTTGGTCTTATCCACGAAGATTCAGTCTCCCATTCTCCTTGTTTTTGTCGCCTCCGCTACTTTACTTTTCTTAGACTATGAATCCTATAGTCTGCTGTTTCTTCATTTCTTGTAGACTCGGCGGATGTTCTGCCAGAAGGATTTCGGTGATTGGCTGCACGGGTTAATTGCTCTTTCTGGAATGAAATTCTAGAACAAATGCTAATATACAAGCCTTTTACCTGAGAGCAGGATTACTACCCGCTAATTTGATTGTTAATGTCCGTTTGGCGGAAATACCTCTGTAGTTATTTTCACACCTCGATTCCCCTGAATAGCAGTAATTTGATAAAACTCTGTTGCGGACGTGGGCAAAGCTCTGAAAGTATGGTTTCATTGGCTGCACACCGTACAGAGAGGGCTGTTTGGCATCTAAAAGGAACAAATCCCAGCATTCCACTGGCGGCAAACCAGTACATCTCTCAGCGTTTCATTGGCTGCCACCCAGTTTAAGTGACTGCATTAAAGAGGTTGAGATCTTCAACAAAACCTGGTGTTCTTTTGGCTGCAGCCCAGTCAACTTCCTAGTTGCTATTGGAGGAAACTTACATCGTGGCTTAAGATTGTATATTAGCATCTCATTGAGAATGAGATGCAAGAAAAAACACACAATCATGCATACACACGGTTGCATCTTTGTGCCTGTATGTGCATGTGCACTGGCTATGGGGAGCATGTGTGTGCGTTTGCTTGCGTGCTCACCAGGGTTTGGCGAGCTCTGGGCGTATGTGTAGGAATGTTGCTGTTTGGAATCCTTTATGTGCGTTTTCCTCTTTCGTCCTGGATGTGGGATTTGTTCAGACAGGGGGTGGCAAACCAGGAATACATGGTGGCATGAGGATCACATTGCTAGGTTTCGGCAAAAGTCAAGTGTACTTTAGCTAAAATTCCAGAATGGACTAGTTGATCTTAAATCACAGCTTACCTTGATCCTGCTTCTCCTTCCACATTCCCAATCAGGGTTTTTCCTTCCTCTTCATTCTGCAGAAAATGGGACCTCATTTGGACTTTGGTGGTATCTGTGCAGTAAATCTGCACAGATACCACCAAACTGAATTACTGTTACAGCCACTTGGTCCGGCGCTATTACCGCTGGATTACAAGTGGTGGTGGTGTGGTTAAGGCCCCCCATTTATTTTTTGGGGGAGTCCATAGGACTCAATGGGGCTTTTTTGGCGAATTACAGCAGTGATCATTCCGCCACAGAAATTCTTCCAATTTTGCAGATTTTTTCAGCTGAGAGTTGGAGGATTTACCTCCAGCATGATGCTGGAGGTAAATCCTCCACTCCAGGGCCATACACGTAGTATGGCGGGGCGGGAACAATCAATGGCAGTATTTCCGTAACCGCTCAACCATACTTGTAATGAGGCCCATTGTCTTCTTAGCGAATAGGATTCACTTCTAGCTGCTAGTCATTCTAATCGCGTCTCGATCTTTCTACATCATTTGACACCATTTTCTTTTATTAGTGTGATTCAGTTAATTACAACTTTACACACACAGCATTTCATAAATTACACCACCATAAAAGATAATAAAAAGAAGCATTACATGTCCGTATCCAATTCATATAATAACCTCTATCATTGTTAACATCAATGTATATGTTGATGTTCCCATTAAAGTTGTGTATTAAAATCATACAAGACACTTCACTAATGCCGATTACGAGAGTACGTGTATCTTAGAACTACACAGAGGGATCCGCTGATATGCACGGACTAATCTAGGTAACGTGGCTAGCTTAGCTTCAACCAATAAACATAGTCTTTATTGACAAGGTCAGGGATAGACTACAGCCAATACACATCGTAACCAAAAGGTCTCCCTCCGAATCATATTCAAATCCTCATCATGCAGTCCATAATGCCAGGCATAAATGTTTGTGAATGTAGTGCAGGCAGTTAGCACATGTCATGCTGGCTCTAATAATTCAAGATCACAGCACAACAGACAAGTGCGTTTCTCCCTGGGGATGCACAAACAGGCGCCTGTGATCTCTGGCACATTCAATGTATTACATTGTATTCACATGAACGCCCTTATAAGCTTGACCAAAGGGAACTGGTAGATCTACTGTTGCTTTTTTTTTTCAAGGAGAAATCATTCTGGCAAATGTACTCCGTGACTTCAATTTCCCATCAATGATTTTCTACCCAGTCCCTTTTGCAGCATGTTTTTTTTTTTTAGAGAACTTATCAGTGACCCAGCACCATCTTCCCACACTGGGGTCCAAGCAATTTGATCAAAGAAAGAATCATTGGCTACCTTAAATTCTGACAGAGAGCAACACGAATCATCCAACAATGCCTTTTTGATTATAGTGAAGAGAGAGTTATCCTCAGCAGTCATCATATTCATATATATATATATATATATGCCTCTTCTGATCTTCATGAGGATTGCCAGAGACGCGAGGCCCAGGTTTGACCCATATTGCTTCTATGGGGGTTCTATTAGATAGACTTAGAAGTTTATGCAATAGCTGACACTCCAGTTTTTTTTGCCCATTCGTCAAGATTAATGTAAGAAGCTTCTAAGGCGCATAATGTATTTGACCCTATTGATCATACTACTCTCCTCTGGTTTCAAAGGGATTCTCTGGTGCTGGTCTTCAATGGTTCCTATCCATTCATTGGTTATCCATATCATGGGGTTGTAAACCTTTAGTTTGTTGCAGTGTCCAACGGAGCTCCGTTTTGGGTCCCATTCCTTCTTCCCCCCCCTTCCTACCTCACAGTTTGCTCTATCATCTACATTTAGGTTACCAGGCCATTTCTACACGGACGACTCAGATTTTTGTTTACTTCTCCCTTTCAGACTCCCTTCGCGCTACTATTTCTGCCTGTCTTCTTGCAATCCAATCTTCGGTTTCCATGCATTTCTTACACCTTAACCCCTCAAAAAACAGAGGACCTATTTTTCTCTGCTTCTTCTGTACCTCTTCCTCCATCCTCCAACGACTTCAGCATGTAATCTGGGTACCTTCTTTGACTCTTCTACACATCACGAACACAGTTTACTCATGCCACGGTCAACTTTACAATACACATAAAGCCCATCCTTTTCTCAACGTTCATGCCACTAAACTTTTCTTCACTAGTCTTTTCTCGCTTGGACTACTATTCTGCAGCTTGCACCCTTACATTCCATCTTTAACTCTTCAATCCAGAATCCATTGTCTTTTGCTCATACCAATTATCCTCCATTCTCTCTCCTCCCTTTTCTGGATTTCATAGGAATCCCTGTTACTCTCATATACTTGGTATCATCTTTAAATGCATATACGGTCTAGTTCTCACTTACCAATTTAATTCTTGCCCAATGCCCCCCCATGCTCCTTATTACCGGATTCATTAATACTTATAGTCCCCAAACCACCATGTGAACAATCCAGATTCCAATCCTTTTCTCTTTTAGCCCCCAGATATTAGAACTCCCTACCCCTTTGTAGTAGATGCTTCCCAACTTTTTTTTCTAGTTACATCTCAAAACCCCTTTTTCTCCACCTTTAATCTTTTCCGAAACCTTATTTGCTGGTTTCATATTTGTGTACCATTTATTAAGTACAGAGCTTTGCGGGGGAAGTGCTTAACATCTTAAAATACAAACTTCAAGGGGCGCACAGCGAGCTATACATCACTGAACTACATGTCCCAATTCTGGATTGGCATGAATAAAGAGCATAACAAATTTACCTAACCATACAAGAGGGAACACGTTTAATCATTTTACAATGGCAATTTGGAAGCCAATTGTAGCTTACCCAGGTGGTACACAAAAAAGATACTGCAAAATTGTATACATGCACGCATGCATGTATAGATTTGCACAGCCTTAATAAAGAACTCATTACTGATAATAACCTGCAACTATATTAACTGAGCTGGTGTTCATTCTCATAAAAGCCCAGCACTTTACGAAATCATATTACCTTGTAAAATTGCAATAGTCCTCAAAACATCCAATAGCTTTTATAACCCCCATCGGGGTACATCAGTTCAATTGGATAACTTTTGTATTAATCTCCTGTGCCGTGCTGCTTAATGTTCAAATCTAATTTATTTTCAGAATGATTTACTCCTATGCAGAGAAAATGCTGAACAACCGAATGCTAGACCATACTCAAATGCTTGATAAAAGCAGGATTTAAACTGAGAAAGGAAAAGCGGAAGTTGTTCTAAGAAAGGGTAGATTTCCTGGGGCAGATTACCTGGAGTACACTATATTATGAAATATTACATGCAAATGTGACTTAGTTGAAGCTAAGAAATGCACCAACGCATGAAAATAATGGCCTCAGGGAATACTATGCAAGGTTTCTAATGAAATGTTCATCTTGCACTGAGCAGTCAAGACTTCTTGCTAAAAGTGTGAAACAATAAGAATGGGTGAGGGATACCGATGATGCTATTGAAGATGTAAAACAAGCCATCACGAACACCCAATGTCTCAAACCGTTCAACGGAGCAGTCCACACCCGTGTCACGGTTGATGACATGGGTACTGTGATGATTTACCAGGTATCGTCACTTCTCACCAAGGTGGAGCCTTTTCCAATGAGGCTAGAGAGTTGAGGCCACTACCCAAAAGTCGCCCTAGGGGTGGTTTAATGTGGGAGGACCTCATGGGGAGGAACTCCCTCAATGGGGATAAGGATGATGTGACCTGGTGGGCAGAGGTTCAGAAGCCAGCCTAGTTTCTTGGAACAGGGTAACCTTCTGGACAAGCCAGACCAATCAAGGTAGCTTGGCGGCGGTCAAGACTAGGTCTCAGGAGGGGTGATGGTGACTAAAAGACCTCAATGAGCACACAGAGCAAAGGACACTTACAAATCCCTCCCAGTCAGATGTATATATATTAAGAATACAAATACATTTATTTCAAGGCCTTTGAGTTTCAACACAAATCAAATCACAGTAATACTTTTAAGCCAACACGATACATATATACAAGACCAATGGGGTCTGAAATGTTAATGCACGAAATGGGTCCATACTTAAAAAGGAAACTGGTACTGAATATAGTCTTTAGTCCCTTCTCCATCAAACACACTCCTAACTAAGAGGCAGTCCAATCCCTAAGAAGATTGGAGCCTATTGCTCAAATGTACTTGCAATGCTGACACAAGCAGTAATACAGATGGGCAAAACAGGATCTCTTCAAGGGTCTGTAGCAGCTCAGAAAGGTGGGTGAAGTGAAGAAGAATAGGTTCCCACTATTCGAGGAGGGCCTCCACTTGAGGACAGAGTTGATGCCAAGAGTTGGGAATAGTTTGGTAGTTCACACTAACAGTGGAAAGGATAGGGGACCTCAGGGGCCACTTGCGCATAAAAATGGATTGTGGTGCTAGGGGCCACCGGTTAGGGTTGCGATTACTCACCGACCCCTGGCGCACTCCAGACCAAACTTCGGCAGTCGAGTCCACTTCAGTTGCAGGTTCAAGTGCAACAATCTGGCTGCTCTGCGTATTTCAGCGACAAAGATACAGTGTTGTTCCTAAACGGGACAGTGGCGCTTTTTCTGCTCCTGGTGGATGGATCAGGCGAGTTTCACTGCAGCAGGCTTCAGGGGCAAGAGGGGCACAAAAGCATCACGCATCACACCTGAAAAGTTCATCACCACGGCTGGGCAACACAGTAACTGTATGCTGTGGTTCCGGTGCACCCATTTACTCCAGACCTGGGAAGGCCAAGTGTACAAAATTCAGTGTGAGAGTGCTGGTAACACAGCTAGTGACGTGCAAAGTTTCAAAGGACTCCTTGAAACGGCGGCGGTATCAGGGCAAAACTCCTGCACAAGCTGGTCAGCCCACTGGTTGGCCCAGGCACACTTATGAAGAGGCTTACTTGCAGGGTTTGATGAAGGTGCTGAGAGTAGTTGGTCCCACTATTCCAATTGGTCGAAGCATCTTCGCAGACCTTCTAGGATGGCCAGATGCAGAGGGGTCCAGCGGGAGGACAGCGGGCTCAAGGTGCCAAACCTTCCAGCGCGTCACCAGCGGTTCCTCAACTCGGATTCTTAGTTTCAGGATACTTGGATCCCATCCTTCCTTCAGTGAGAACTCCAGAGATCGACATCGTATAGCTGTGTGGGCCCTTCTCCTATCCAGAATCTCCTTTGCACCAAAATGAAGAGGACCCAATGGGAGATCTCCTCACATTCAGGCATACCATACATGGACCAATCACAGACCACAGGGGTACCAGGCATTCACAGCACTCCAAACTCTCTGGCACCCAGGATGTGTATTGGGAACAGACACCCCAGCCGACATCCTGGAGGCATACACACAAGGGATGCAGAAGCCCACAAAAGCTTGGATTTTCACGGGAGAATGCATGACCAAATAATGACTGACCGCGGTCGGCTCGACCTGGGGAAGGTGAAGGGGCAAGATGGCCAAAGAACCTTGTGGCATGGCCATTTTGTAGCCAGGCTACCCGTTTGTGCCAAACACGGTTAATGCGGTTTACTTGTCAGGAAATGGTTAAAAATATATGAAAGGATAAGCTGCCACCAGCCCTGTCTGTGACACATCTGAACATCGCCTAAAAAATCCTTCAAGAGTATCTAGTGCCTTCAGAATTCACTATTAGACCCAAGTGCACTCTACTGTAAGGTACCTTGTACACTTGTTACATGTTGCAGAAAAGTTGCAACATTGGAAAGGACAAAGGGAAACAAAATCTACCAGTACTGACTGTCTTTAAGGGCATGTCAGTGTCCCCATAACAAAGTGAGCGAAAAGCCCAGAGAAGTGCAGAAGTAGGCTGGGCTCCTCTGGTAAAGTCAGACTATGGTGGTTAAACACAGCAAACATTTGGGGGGTACACAACTGGAATGAAAATTGCACATAAATGGAAATATTTCCTAACAGACGACCACCTTGGGTACAATCTGTTGTACTAGATCAAACCCCCCCCCCTATTCCTTAAACCACCCCTTCCATTTCAAACCATTATATTGAGATTAAACCAATGCATTGCTTTAGGGCCTTGGGTACACCCAAGACAGAAAATACTAGGACGAAGAAGAGCACAGAAAACATGAGGAATACCGACTATGCTAGGATGAGGTGGCTCACAGGAGGCATGGGGAATACCAAGAAAACTTTGACAAGTTTTGATGTTATGCTGGGGCGGAGTCATTCCTATTAAGTGGAAAGAGAAGGGGGACTCACCATCTTCATCTTCCCTCCTCGTCGGAGAACCTGGGAGTGTCCAAGTCTGCACTAAACACTAAGAGGGCTCTGCAGAAGATGCCGGTGCATGGCTGAGGTAGTCCGTAATGGGCCCTGTACCGGCAGGATCGAGCCCAGCAGGAAGCAGGCGAGGCAGTGGCACAATCTCCAGGAGGAGGTGGACCTCCTGGTCCCCCAACAGTGCCGAAACTGCAAGGAGTCAACATGCAGAATCGCACGTTAGGCAGTAACGTAGCAAACGGCTGCAGAAAGTGGGAAGGCCGATACCAGTTCCAGGAGAGACCGGCACCGTGCAAGCAAGTCCCAGAATGTAACTGGACACATAGGCAGACTCGTAAGGAAAATGGGAGTCTTTGCTTCACACTGGGGCAAGCGTAAGGCCTGGCAGAGGGCCATCAAGGGTCAGGGACCCAGAACAAGGTGAAGAGTGCATCCAACTAAATCTTCCTCATTCCAGTGGCATAGATAAACCCACTGACCGCCAGAGAAGGGTCTGGGACCCCAATATAAATACGGCAAGCATCAGCTGAAACCAGCCTCACAGTTGTGGCAAGAAGTCCACTGATGATCAGAGTAGGGTGTGGGACCCACCCAACATTGAAACAAGCCTTTGAGGAAATCCTTCTCATTATAGTGCCACATATCAGTTAGAATTAGTTTGAGGCAGGGAAACCCCTATTACAGATAGGTATTGTGAGAGTTATTTTACTATAAAGTCTATAGCAAAAACCATGCCACCCTTGTGTGAGTTTTCTTCTTCGACACCCTTACAGTACACATAAAACTTTATGGAAACACATTTCATCCCTAAGGTTTGCACGCTTCCCAGCGAAATTACACAAACACACCGTTCCATCTGTCGATATTCCGCTTGAACAAGCAGCAGGCAGATTGCTTAGCAAGATTACCCACATGACAAGGGGGACGTTTCAGACGTCTTAAGTGATGAGTGCATAGCCCCATCCATTTAAGACCTAGAAAAAGATGAAGGAATTATAAAGGAGAGTAAATCCTTCAGAAAAAGACGTACTGAATAACTCCGCACATATCAACACAGGGTGGTCAGGTGAAAGAAGTCTACAGGTAACTCATTGAAAATGCCCTTATGGAAAAGAAACCATGACTTTCTTCAGTCTACGGGCAACCTAAACCTACTTCTAGAGAAAGGACAGCTAAGGAGCTCCCCTAGAAAAGAGGTGTTTGAGAAACAAGTATGGGTGGCCAGGAATGGACTAAGAAGTGTAGAAGGTAGTAGAACACTCTGCAGGATGCACCTCCACAGACAGGAGGCCGATACCCAGACAGGCACACTTAGACAATGCTCCTTGAGGTGTATGCATTTGCTTTAAGTTCAGTCTTGATATTATATGACAACTTAAAAAGGCATGAGGACAAATCGGGCATCTAACTTATTGACTATTTAATTGGATGCAATTGAACTTTTTAAATATCACCTTAGCCAATTTGGGTAAAGTATTGGTGATTGCCTTCAATAGAGAAGGCTATCCAGCCGAAAGATTGCAGATCCTTCAGAGCAACCCATTTCCATTGAGATGACCAAGTACCTAGAACTCCAAGGTATTACTCAACCCCAAATGGTCTTTGGCCAACATCAAGCCAATGGATTAGTGTAACATGCCAACAGATTCAAAAATCAAGTTTCCAACCAGTTGTGGCATCAGGGTTGGAAGGCAAACTGTCTACTCTGCGGGGCATAGCAGCTCACAGAACGACAAGTCAGTCACTACATGAGAAACACCTTTTTTCTTTAATGGCTGGTAGGCAGGCAAGATCGAAATGGTTTGCACTCGGGATGCCTACTACCAAAGATCCTAAAGCCATTGAGAACATTGATAAATGCCTCAAAATGAACCATACAGTCAACCATGAAACAGGTGCATGATGCACAGCATGCAATCAAAGCACCCAAGATGCAACCAGGTGGCAGTTAAAATAAAGCTAGACAACAAAAAACAGGCACTGTTTACCTAAATACAACAGAACCCTTCAAGTGATACCTATGGGAGAAAATCACATTGTGCTCGAAGACCGCAAAGAAGATGGATTGGAGAAAGATTGGCACGCTACAAAAGTCTACCAAGTCTGCCGAGATAAACAACAAAGATGCCATTGCAACCGATACCGACACCAACAAATTGGAGAGCTTCAACGACCAACTTGGAGCGGCTGATGATCATGCACCTGAAGTGAACGTAAACTGCAACTGCAAACTTTATGCAGTGAAAGACTGGACACCTTGGCAGCCATTACATCCCAAATGCAGAGACACAAGAGGAAGAATAGTACCAAAAGACTGAACCAGAGTTATATTGAACCAGGTGTCGTTTATATTTTCTTCCAAAATTATTAAGGAGGGCGATGTGTGGTGTTCAGTCCCATTTCCCTCTCCATGCATGCTCCGTGACCTCATCAAGATCAGAGCGCGCAAGCTCATCAGCACATGCTGGGCGAGGCGTTTGGCATTCACAAGAGGAAATGCAACATTAACTGCACTCGCCTCTCTAAGTAACTTTACCGCACATTTACAATTTTAAAATATCGATTGGTTGCATGTGCAGAATAAATCAATCTTTTTTTTTTATTTTGAGTGAACGATCAGGCCTCTCATGGAGGCACGTGGAGTTAATGTTGTGTTTATACAAAATAAACCTCAGATCAAATCCAAGTTTTCAAAAGGCTTTATTGAATCTATACAAGTGAAAGGTAAGTAAGAGCGCCAGTGCTTGGTGTAAAGGCTCCATCAGCCATTTCTCATTGGATAATTGCACAACAATATTTCCATCTCAAAACATTTGCACACAAAGAATGCACACTGAAAAATACAATAAATGCTTTCAAAGTCATCATCTGGAATGGTTCAGAGTAAAAAAGGGGCACAGCATCCCCTGTCCTTGTCCAGTAGGAAATGCTAAAAACACAGGGCCTCATCACGAGTTGGGCACTATCCCCGGCCGGTATTACCACCGGGGCTTAGCTCTACCGCCAAACCCCCTGGCATATTAGCGCCAGATCACAGGTTCGGCATAACGGTAAGTTACCATTCCCGATTGGGCCCTTTCGGGAATTTCCCATTCCCCATTGGGTTCAATGGGGAATGGTCAGTGCTATTACCGCTGGCAGTATTACCGCTAGCGGTAATGGCATCGAACATTGACAAAATCACAGTGGGTTTGCCCCCAGCTCAGAGCTGGGGGTTTATCCACCAGGCCCGTGATTTGGCGGACCCTTAAATGCAGCATTTAAGGGTTATCACCAAACTCGTAATGAGGCCCACAGTATTTCAAATCAACTATTTTTACTGCCTTGCTGATTATAACTCATGACATTTAACTAAACAGTACCCCAGGGGAGCACTGCATGCAATAATTCCAAAATGATTACTGGTAAAATACTGCCAAAAACTGAACTGCTGCAACTTTGACCTCTTCCTAAATTATAGTGGTAAACCTATTAAAACACCAGCCCCTGCACTGATCCAGCAAAGGAACCCAGCTTAAAAACGCCTTTTAGATAACATGTTTCCCTCACCTCTAACCTGCCTCCGTCCCTCACTTCCTCTGCCTCCACTAGCATTCAACCATCATGGCCACATCTCTAACTCAGGCAGCCAACATGCACTTAAACATGTCTAAGGTTGGTTATATCTATGCATGTTCACCCATGTATCGTCCCTGGTGAATTTACTTCCCTCCACAACGTGGTCAGAATGTCTCTTGAACTCACCCCATTGTAAGAAGCTCACCGCTTCCCATCAAATCAAATTTCCCATCTATTGTACGTTCTTTTGAGATTAAAAGAGCATTGCTCCTCCCTGTATACAAATACATGAAAGGATGCACTGGTGCATGCCTGCAACTTAAGACTTAAGGAATACAAATATGCTTCAGAACACACATGGGTTTCGAAAATATGGCTAATCCACGTGCCCAGGGACCCCCCCACCATCGGCTTACTGTGCCTGTATAATGCACACAAGACTGTATGTGGAAATGCGAGCTGAAATTCTGCGTGACTCACAAGAAGCTCTTTTATGTTTAGCAGGGAATGGGACTCTGATAGAGATGAGAATTTGCCCACAATTGGTTGCCCACAATGGGCGACAGCAGCAGAGCACTTCCTAAAGGTAAGAGGGAATATGACAGCAGGTGGATCAATACTGGACTACAAAAAGGAGTCCGAGAGACCACCAAAAGTGACAAGGCCAATAAGAAAGCAAAAGAATGGAGAAGTGAGGACAGAAGTTGAATAGGGAGAAATAGGTTGTGGCGTGACTATCAATCTCTTCTCAAACACTCCTACTCAAGGGAAAGGGGGAGCTGGGAGGAGGGGGGAGAGACCTGGCATAGGAGCAAGGTCACAGAAACAGAAACTAAAAATCTAACAAAACAACAAAAAACTTTCAGAAACAAATGGAGTAATTATTTTAAAAAAAGTATTCAACCCAAAATGTTAAAATCAGAAAGCAACTCGCCAATGGAACAAAAGAGGATTTATCAAAATTTTGTACTTACAGCTCCTCCTTCAGGGTTGCACACGTATCCGTAGGCAATTGTTTTGTCGATGGTGAAGCCAAAATCCGACCTCCTGATGTGGCCAACTGGTTTGCCATTCCTCCATATGCCCTCCAAGCCAAACATGGGCACCTTCCTGTGGGATCAGAAAGGGTTTAGCAAACATGAGTTGGACGATTCTCACTGTGTAGAGGTCATGTGCATTAGACAGACAACAGAACAAGCCTTTCACTTGGCTCTTCAATTTCACTTTCCTCCTTCCACATGCCTTCTTCATTCAAGCAGATCATCCCAATCCTGAAAACATGTCCTTGCATCCTATACTTCTCATTTTGATAGTTTTTTTTTTCCTTTTCATGCTAAACTACTTGCACGGCTTGTTTATACCAAAGTATCTTCTTATGTAAGCACACTTTACTTTCTCCCTTTCGGTCTGGCTTTCACACATCTCCCTCCACTGAGACTGCTCTTCTTCACATCCCCAATTCCCTAATTTCTGCTCCTCACGGTAGCGGTTCTTCTATTTTTATCTTTCAACTTATCTACAGCTTTTGACATGGAAGATCACCGTACTGTCCTCTTTTCCCTTGCTTCCTAGTCTCTTTGGCTCCGTATTTGTGTTTTTCCCCCATCTTTCTAAGAACTTTTTCAGTGTCAGGCTGGTCAAACGTCTTCCCCTCCACCCTCTTCCATACTGTTACCCTGGGTTCTGTACTTGGTCCACTTCTCTTCTCTCTATACGATCCCATTCTCAGTTCTCATATCCTATTTCAATCTCATCTCATTTCTAGGTAGCAGACTCTCAGAACTTTATCTTTCGGTTCTTTCGCTGAAACCCTTCATTTGACTAGATTTGCCTGTCTCTAGGCCATCCAACTTTTGATGGTCTCATTGCCGCCATCTTCACCGTAGCAAGACAAAAGTCCTATGTGTATCCTACTACTTTTATTCTTCCACCCGAACCTCCCTCTGCCCACTCTTTCCCAGCCTCCATTTTTTGTACAAATGCTTAAATTCTTGATGTCCTTTTTTATCCTTCTCCACAGATTTCTAACACGGCATGTATGTATAATTTCAAGATTTATAATATCCTTCATGTACAGTGCTTTCTCTTTTCATAATACTAAATTTCTCTTCAGCTCTTTAATCTTCTCCAATCTAGTCTACTGTTCAACCCCCCCCTTGGTCAGTCCCCCTGCCTCATATCTTATTCAACTTTGCTCGTCCACAACTCTGCTATTCATTGCGTTTTCTTTGCCTTCATGTTCGTCTATTACCCCCCCTCTCTTCATTCTTTCTCTATGTTTTGACTCCTCTTTTTCATTTTCCCTGCATGATCTTCAAGTGTATCCATGGCCTCCCTCCATCTTACCCGTTCCTTTGTTACTTTATACTCTCCTTCTAGTCCTCTTTGTGCTCAGCCCTTGCATCTTTTGTCTGTTCCTTGGCCTCCCTGTGCATCATCCCGTGTGGCTGTTTCTCTCCTCTCGCTCCCAAACACCATCTCCGCCCTCTTCATACGTCTTCCATACCCATTTGAAAAGTCATCTCCTCGTTGCTCCTGACAACTGATCTACTGTTTTTAGATTCTCTCATCTGACATTATTTATCCATCTTTACATATTGTTTTTGTACTGATTGCATTAATGTGTTAATTGCTTTGGTGAAAGCGCTTTACAAATGAGAATAAACACTGAAAATGCCAAATAGAGTTTCCCACTCCAAACCTTCTAAGCTCCTTGAACATACAGAGGATTCAGCCAATTTATTTTTCCCAGATGTTTCTATGGCACAATTCCACCCACATAATTCAAGCAATGAGCACTTTGTATTCTTCTACGCATTGTACAATTTCCTGTAGCTTAGGGAATGCAGAAATGGTGTGTCCTGATCAAAATAGACACTCTTATTTTTGTTATCTACCCACTATTGATCTATATGGTGCAGTATGAGCAGAAAAATCATACACAAAAGAATAAAACAAGACAGGCAAAATTCAACCAAAGCACCATAAACCATTTAGGTTTCCCAGTGAATTCAGCTTCTGAGAAAATCCATCTCTGCTAACATATTGCGCCTTTCTCAACAGGAAGAAATTCAATGACTTTAAATGGAACTAAAACCTTGGAAGCTTAGTCCAGTCCTGGACAAATTCTCCAGATCTATCCTTTTGTGCAATAATCTGGGATCCACTATTTCGCCAACCTGGACTGTAACCGCATTAAATTCAGACGGTTAATTGAAAAATGTCTTAATGGCCTGAGCCAAGCCTGCAAATATATGGAGGTGCAGTGCCTTTTGCAGGGATAACCATTCTTTTACTAACAAAATTCTGTAAGGATTGCCCGACTAGGGAGTGTTGCTGAATACGATCTTGCGTAAACAGTTTTCTGAGTGGGAATGAAACAAACCACAATGGCTGGCTGCCCACATGACCCAAGATGGTCTTCAACAGCACTGTGCTTTAAACCTTGGAAAGTCCATTTGGAGACATTCTCAGGGCTACGACAGGCAATGTTTAACTAATTGAGTAGCGATTGTTGAAAAATGTGCTTCAAATAGGAAATGCTAACCAGGTTTCACACTTGATCCACCAAATCGAAGGATGGCTGCATCTACCAGGACGCAGGAAGAAGGAGGCCTCTCATCTACAGGCTGCCTAGAAACCCCCTCACAACCTCGAAGGTACGGTGAGCTGGGGCTTGCACATCGTGCATTTACTGCACACTGCCCTATGCGAGCAGTGAGGCTCATGGGGCGTACTATTTCTCAGCCTAAATTAGCGCATTGACATCATTTGCAAAGCGCTTTGATTTTAATCTTAATATATTTGCATGCACTGTGTTTTTGGCACAATTCCACATTCAAAGGATATCTACCCGATTTGCATCCACGATGCCTAAAGATGGCCGCCATGGAAGATTGCAGCCATTTGTGCTCCTCGGGGCAGCTCCAAGCCAGCCGATTGGCTGATGGCTCACACTTTACAGCCAAAAGCAAACTGGCAGGCGCAAGCCGGCCCACAACCAAACAACCTCTCCTAAGGTCCCTGTCTGTACTGGTCCGGTCCTCGTAGGGCTCTGGTGGGCCACTCATCAAGACATAATGCTGCTGCCATGAACATCCACAAACACATACTGCTACTCTTCGCGCCCTTCCTGCTCTTCACGTGAGTGATGGCTGAACTTTTCCATTGACTTTCTCCTACCTTAGCCTCTTTACTCTTTCTTTCCTTCCTTTCTCCCTTTGCCATCCTACTTGCAAATTGCATTCAGAGTTATCCATTACATTTGGTTGTTGGCTGTCCTTTTATCTCATTGTTCTGACTCCTGCTTTCAATGCGATCCTCCTTAAAATCGAATCCATGTGGATTGTGCATTTACCTTGCATTGTGTACTGCTTTTTTAAAATCGAATCCAGGTGGATTTTGTTTGCAAACTGCATTAATTTGTGCACTGCTTTTTAAAATCGAACCCAGTTCGATTGTGTTTGCATCCTGCATCCATATGTGCACTGTTTTTTCAAATCTAATCCAGGTAGATTGTTCATTTACCTTGCATTGTGCTCTGCTTTTTTAAATCGAATCCAAGTGGAGGTTTGCATCCTGAATCCATATGTGCACTGCTTTTTAAAAAAAATCGAATCCAGGTAGATTGTGTTTGCAATCTTGGATCCATTTGTGCACTACAT
Source organism: Ambystoma mexicanum (assembly GCF_040938575.1). NCBI lineage: Eukaryota > Metazoa > Chordata > Amphibia > Caudata > Ambystomatidae > Ambystoma > Ambystoma mexicanum. Next base: position 215,677,818 of record NC_090929.1, on the reverse strand, counting down.
TTGTGATTATTTTTATTCCCTGGACCATTACCTATTGCTCTGGATTTGTGCACCCAATCTACTAGGCCACCTTTCAGTACGGCCCATGACTGTGCAGTGCAGCCTGTATTTTTAGTTTTCCTTGTCTTCCATGCTTTCATCTATCCTCTGGCACTGTGATGGCACTCGCCTTCTCTCCTATCTTCTCTAATTGCTACTCCATCACCTACCCCCGCCCCCCTCTCACAAAGTCTGGACTGAAAAAGTTCAAAAACGACATTCTAAGGGCAAACCCGGCCCTTGCCATCGCAGACACCTACATCAGCGCAACTTCCAGAGAGGTCTTCACCAATATACTTTTCTCTGTTCCGTCTCCAGATCTATGGACTCCTCATCTTATCTCTACTATCCCCTTTCACTTCCTCGCCAGTGTCCTCAATTGTGAAGTCTTCTCATCCTCATGCTGCATTGTTAATGTATACCACAAAGGCACTATCCTGGTTCAGAGTCCTCAACCCAACCTCCTCTGACCAAATACCGCCTTCCTTCATTAACCTCCTTTCTTCTCCTGCCTCTCTCCCTACCACTCTCACTCCCCCCACCCCCCCTGACTGGAGTACCATTCCCATGTACCCCACCCTTAGAAAACCTTCCAAGGCAGAGACCTCCTTCACCTGGTTACTCTTAACGCCGGCTCAGCCAACACTCTGCCTGCTTCTTGCAGATTCTGACCTCGACATTCTGGCCTCATCGAGACCTGGTTCACCGCCAGCTCAGTCCCCTCTTGACTCCCTCCTCCCGGATGGCTTCAAGATCATTTCCAAGCCTCGTCCTCACTGTGCTAGTGGTGGGGTCGCCTTAATCTACCCAGAGTGGTTTCCTGCTTACATCTTACCCACCCAGATCTACTCATCCTTTGAGAGCCTGGTATGCAAGTTGGTCATCTCTCCCTCCCCCACTCTGATTACTACCATTTACCAGCCCTGAGGTGCTATCACCTGGTTCCTCTCTGAATGGGCTGATTTCTGCTCCTCCTTACTTTCAACCCTGTCTCATGAACCACTCTCTTCATTGACCTCTACACCTCTCTAATCCCTCTCCATTCTTCCCTCTAGTCCAAACCACTCGGCTGGTCACACTCTGGACTCCATCATCCACTCTGACCTCTCCCTCTCCCCCATTCTCGTCACCCCTCTCTTGGTCAGAACATTCTCTGTTCTCCTCCCACCTGAGTCCCTTCGGCCCTCCTTCCACTCCTTCAAAAGCCCTGCCAACTTCATTCCCAAACATCTGCCCGATAAAACAGGTGCCAGCTACTACCTTTGCTTCTACCTTCATCCCAGCTTGCCCACGTGCCAAACCCATCTCACACCCCCTTGCCTCCCTAGGCAACTCACAACCCACCTACCACCTTCTCCTCCTTTTGCACCAGTCACACCGAAAGAGGTTACCAGAGTTGTTTGCTCCATGAAGGTTTCTTCCAAACAGGTTCGCCCCTGCTCATTCAGGACAACATCGGCTCTCTTGCCCACCACACTCGCCGATTTATGCAACCACTTTTTGCCACTGGATCTTTCCCCTCCTCCCTCAAACACTTCCTTATGTGCCCCCCTCCTGAAGAAACTTTCAGCACATCCTACCTGTTCAGCCAACTACTATCCTATCTCAATCACCCCCTTCCTGGAGAAGCTGCCTTGCCCCAAATCAACTCGTACACAGAACTTGTGGGTGGTCTCCACAACCATCAATCTGCATTCTGAGCATCCAGAGGCATGGAAACTGCTCTTCTGAATGCCTGTGAAGAACTGCTTACTTCACTGGATTCAGACTCCCCAGCTATCCTCATCCTACTGGACCTCTCCTCTGCATTTGATATGGTCAACCACTCCATCCTCATACAAAGGCTCCACGATACCATTGGTATCTCTGAATGGGCAGTGAAGGGGTTGACCTCTTTCCTAATGGACCGCTCTTCGCAAGTAATCCTGGGCACCTTTTCCTCTCCTACTTTCGTCTCCACCTTTGGTGTCCCCCAGGGTTCCACCCTCTCACCTTGGCTCTTTAACATCTACCTTGCTTAGCTGACTCTTCATCTCATGCTTCTCCCCCCATTCCCAGTGTTATGTAGACTACAAACAACTCTTTTTTTCAGACTTCCTGCTGGCACTCTCGCATCTTCCTTCATCCCTGTCTGTCTATCTGCCATCCAGGCCTGGTACACTGCCAACGATCCCTGCCTCAATGCCAGCAAAACTGAGATCCTTCCCATTGGGACCACCTTCTCCCTCCTCCTTCCCTTCTCTCTGGCCTTCCTCCATGGGCTCTCCCCCGGCTCCTCCTTTTGAAGCCAGAAACCTTGGCGTCATCTTCGACTCCCCTTTCTCCTTCCTCATTCACACTCAGGACATTCCCAATAAGTCCCACTTTCAGCTCTTCCTTCTCAAAGGGATTCTGCCTTTTCTCATGTTCTCCCAGAAGCTCAATGTCTCCTGAGGCCTAGCTCTCTTTAGCCTTGACAATTGCTATAGCCTCCTCCTTAATCTACCATCTTCCACTCTGCAACCCCTTCGGCTAATCCAGAATAGAGCAGCAAAACATATCCTTGGCCTGAAGCCCAGAGACTGCAGCTCTCCTGCCCAAAAAAGTATTCACTGGCTCCCGGTTACACCACAGAATGAATTCAAATCCCTCTGTAAAAATGTCGGGGGCCAGGGACCACACTATCTGCAACTTTCTCTTACAAACTACTCTCCTTCTAGACCTCCATGTTCCTCTGGCACCAACTTCTTGCGTGTAAAGCGTCGCTAAACAGAGCGGGAGGTTGTTCATTTTCCTCAGCTGGATCCTACTATGGAACAGCCTACCCTCCCTCTGCGTCTTGAACAGGATTGTCTCAAATTCCGAAAGCACCTCAAGACTTTCCTCTTCGCCTCCTTACCTTCTTCTCTGCTAATCCCTCAATTGCTGTGATTGGCGTCTTGGACCCTTATGCATTCGCTGTGTCTTTGGCCACCCACACCCAATCTCTCCAGCTTCTGCCTTCCTTCAGCACTTGCCTCAGAACACCCTCCGCCCTGGAGACTCGCACTTTCCACCCATGGCGGCTCCAGGCTGTGTAGCACTTGCCTTACCTTGCACTTCATCTGTGACTCACGCACAAGCAAAAGCATCCCAGCACCTAACCCACTTCCCTCTTTCTTGCTGTACTTCCATGTGCTGAATACTCACAAGGCATAGTAGGTTGGTACTTTCCCTCCCCCCCTGTATTTACATTGTGTGCATTATCTCTACTTGTATGTACTTCAATCCCAGGTTTCCCTCCCTGTTGCCCTGAGGACGCTTTGAAACAGAATTGATTTATTTGCTGTGTAAGCTCCCAACAAGCGAACAATAATTAGTCAAAGGGTTGCCTACCATATTGGAATACACAATCAGGAGAACCAAGGCTTTCCCCATTTGAGAAACACAAATTCTCCTTCATCCACTGTTGGCCTTTGAGGAGACATCCACCAATGTTAGCATTAACCAAGAATTTGAGGCTTATGGTCAGTCCCAGTCCATGCCTTCGGACCTCAGACTACACTCCTAACATCTAGATTAAAATCTCACCTGCCATTTTTAACATATTTCCCCAATTAGCTCTTCTAGATAAAAAGGACAGCATCCAATGCATTATTCTGCCAGTGATCAGCTCTTGATCTTTAAAGGGCTCAAGCAAAATATTCCCCATTGAATCAAATGCGGTAGACATCTATCAGTGGTTTAGCCATTATCCTATAATTTGAAGAGCTGCGCCTGTGCCAGGACCATGGTGGATTAAGTGCTTCCACAAGGCGAGTGGCCTGACTGATAGCCAGCAAATGGGAGTTTTCATTCAAGATCTAATTTTGGAATGATTTCACTCTTTGAAAATGTCCCTGTGCAAAGGGTAGGTTAGGGCTAAGGCAACATCTAGTGGTCAGATAAGTGGGCAATTTCCAAGTACCTCTATATTTATTGTAAGTAACAGGACCCAACCACCAATTACTAGATCCACAACAACAAAGAAATCACACAAGCATTTGCCTTCTCAAAGTCTACCATAAGGTCTAAGAAGGAACACAACAAGCACTCCATATGTGCCCAACATCTAAAAGGAAACGGTGTGTTAACATATTCTACCACCGCCCATCAACCGGAAACAATGCTCAAGTTGAAAAATGTTCCAATCATCTACAAAGTCATGCACACACTACCCTCTGCCCCTCTCTGCACTGAGCCTGCACCTCCCTCTTCCAAAGAGAACCAATGGCTTTCACCCGCTCAACCTATTCAAATTATGACCACTTCTCACCAGTCAGGAACTTGGGCACCTACCTAGACCCATGCATTTTGCCCATTTCCCATGCAAACTATTTCCCCGACAGGCTGCCTTCACAGAACGGTGGCCCGTCAGGAAATAATCCACATGTTAAGTTGTGGCAGCAGGAGCTCCAAGGTGTTGGGAGGGACATGGGTGAGGTCAGGATGGGGGGGGGGGGGAATGAATGCAGAGCATGGTCAAGGGGCAAGAGTGGACTCATAGGTGATAAGGTAGCAGAGGCTAGTGGTTGACCTGGAGTTGCAAGATGTACTTTGTGCATAACGATGGAAAGAATGGGGTTTGTAGGGTGTGTCCTCTACATAAGAGGTGGGAGTGGGCAGCTACAATGTTGTCTTTCCACAGCGGGAAGGCTGGGACCAGAAAGGCCACTTTCGGCAAATCCAACCTGCTGGGACACACTATGGAACAACCTATGACAGCTACTTGACTACTCAGCACAGTAAATTGGCACATCCCAGCGCCAAGCCTCCTTCAAAGTCAATCCGTCTAGTGCGCGGATTCATGTTGGACGTTATCGAAATAATAGCAGACAACTATGATGGAGGTGATTTCAGCAAATTAAAAACATACCAAGTCCAAGTAACTGATCAAATTTAACCCACTGAAATGTATACACTCAGATAAAAGGTTTTAAGAAGCTATTCTAATAGCTTTCATAAAAAAGAAAATATGCTATAGACTGGGGTTCAGGAATGGTATATATGGGTCACAGGACGTTTGTTCATTTGTGGTGGTAAAGGTGAAATGCAATATTATATACTTGTGTAGCAGTCTTCATTTATCAAGAGAGCACTGCCATATGCATTTTGTAGGAGAAGGTGCTCTGAATTACAGGGCATATTTTTGTGGTGTGGGTCTTCGTGCGAGCCTCAGAAATGCAGAAATGCGCAAGGCACATGATGGAAAAAGCAGAGTTCAGAAATGCAGAGCACATGCTTAAAGTGCATATTACTTCAGGATATTTCAATTGACTGATTTGCACTAAAAACTAATTATAACATAAGTAATCCAACCCCAGTAACATGTCCCCTTACTAACATGAACATTAGTCTATGTGGAAATAACCTGGAAAGTTTTGGAAAATGCATGATGGTTTGTAAAATGGCGTTTTGTGCAGACTGAGTTTGATGCAGTAAGAAACAAATATGAAGTGCCGCTCTGCTGAGGCAAAGCATTGTGGAATCAAGAAGCAGCGAAAGAAGTGTAACATGTATTGTTCAGAAACACAGTGGTACAATTAGGAAAAACACAGCAGATCGGGTTATGCGGGATGATCTGTATGGGGTGGTATGTGTGGCAGGAAGAAGTCATAAAAAGGGTTGAGAGGGATTAGCTGGGTCATTAATATGATAGTGTGGGGAGAGAACTTCGGCTGGAGACGAGTGCTGACAGGGAGCTGGCAGGCTGAGTCCAGTGCTGGGGACTGTTTGATATTGGAGCAATCCCTTATCTAAGCGACAGGAAATGAGGCGGAGGAAGATTTCCATGCTGAGCCAGAAAATATCACTAGCATATCTGGGTAAATATATAAGTTTAAGTGAGGGATTGTTCGATTGTTTGTGAGACAGTTAGCCAGGGAGATTGGTCATTTCATTTTCAGTGCTGTCTAATGTGCAATTTCTCATTACGTGACTGCTATTGCCGTTTGTTCCCCTTTTCTTAAAGTGACTTTCTTTTGCCAAGTTAATTTCTTGTGCCAAGGCATTTGAAGAGGCTTGGCACAAAAAAGGTAATGAGTATTCATTGTGTAAACAGAACGTGAGCCAAACTGTCATTTTATGTAACTTGCATTTTTACTTTGCGATAAAAACCACATCACATATTACTGCATTTAGTCTTATTTGATGTGCGGAAAAAGACAAAAGTGTAATGAGAGATAGCGGTATATAAAGTAGCTATTTAGCTAGAGAGTCTGCATGAACATGCAGTGTTTCAAGTGCATGTTTTAGAAGTGTTGATACTCAGCCACAATGCCATATTGCAGGGTTGTACATAAAATACTGTGACTAGGGGCTATACGTTGTCTACCCAGAGTGTTTCAAGTCCAGTATTTTGTTATTGTAAGTGACCCCGGTAAAAACAGTTGGACAATTTTCTGAAGTCAGTCTTACCATTGTAACATACCCCAACAAGTTACTGCAATATATTATCGCTAGAAGCTACCACTAAGTACCACCATAATAAAAATACCCCAAAGTAGTAAACATAATCCCAAAATATATCCCACATATTTGGTGCTTTGGCCATAGGGAAACTTTAAAACAGTTACTTTGCGTGGAATTGCATTATAGGAATAGCCATACTGTGCACTTATTAATTGAATTAGTGCTGTGAATTGGTGCAGTACTGTGTGTTTATGTGACTCGCACAATAGTGTCACCATGTCCCAAATAAAGGCTGAGGTTCCTGAATCGGCAAACTATCTTGAGGCAAATATTTTTGCACATGCAGTTTGGTCTTCAGAAAATGTGACAATATGGAAGGACGGGTTAACAACAGAGGTAGGAAAAGAGGCACTTGAAAACATTTTTGATGAATGGAGCATTGTGCAGATACGCCTCATAAGATTCTTCTGAGCAGCAGACCGCAAGGAAGAGAACAACTGCATTATAGGATTGTGAGCAAAGTTGTGGTTTTTGTTGCATGGATCCCTAAAAATGCAGGGACATTACACTGACTTGATTAGTAAGCTACAGTGTAGCTTGGACAATGCATGTGATCAGGTGCAGGAGCTAAAAGCAGAACTAGAACAGAGGGAGTAAAACACAGAATTGCAATCTAAATGCAGAAATATGGCTACTCAATTGGCTCAGAAAGATAAACAATGTAATGAGTGAGCAGGAATGAAACCACTTAAAAGCACTTAAATGAAATGAGACAGTGCAAGAACTTAAAACAGCAAATACTTAGTCTAATATCTCAGGTAAGGTGACAAGGCGCTACATTTGAAATCCATCACAGCTCTGTCCAAGGAAACAATGTACCAACAGCAGTTCCTATGGCCAGACCAGGTTATAGCCCAGTGGTGGGGTATGAATCATCAGCCAATAGTTACAATCATTCCTGCCCACAAGAGTACAGAAATGTCTGACAAAATGAGACACCAGAATACACCATGTAGTCCTATCAAAATCATGAAGTCTAACAAGACTTTGATTAAACCATTTAAAAAAGGGAGGCGATTGTTGCATGGAAGACCATTTAGAAACAGTTCACAATATATTTTTTTAAAGCCCTCCAGATACCTACCGAACAATCTAGACAGTACTTCCCCCTGACTCTAGACTTAGCAGCTGCTAGTGTCATTCGGGGTCTCAATGAACAGGAAGATCTGTCATGGGCGGACTTTAAGAAGGAGGAAAGACATCAGTTATCAGCATCCGCCTATCCAGGATGAAGAAAAGGCAGCTTACACTATGCGTGCAAAGCCTGCTATGTCTCCTTGACAGTACCTTCAAAATTTGAAAAGAGCATTTTCACACTTTGATGTAGCCTTCGCGATCTCAATGTCACCTGGCCTAGTAGGATCGCTGACTTGTGTATAGGCACATTATAAATGCCATATCATATCATATAACCTTAACATTGTAGAATGTAAGACTGCATACTTTTATGGACTCCAAAAAGAAATTGTATCCCAGTTAATTTGTTAATTTGACAGGGAAAAACCACTAGAATGGATAATAGAACAGGGGACCAAACTATATGAAGTGATATTTGATCAGAGTGGAAGGGACTAAGGATAAGGAGACAAAACCAAGATCTCAAGAACCTGCGTCAGCGAATATTTTGGTAAAATCTGTAAAGATGCTGCTTGAATCAGCCCAGAATCAGGCAAGAAGCAGCATGACACCTAATCAAAGGAGCATACCTCCACAGAGGACACCACCTCAAACTCCTATGTTCCAATCAGTTGATCCCAGCAATAGGGAGTCTTACATTAGCCCTAGATATCTGGGTAGTCCCCCCCCACCCCCTGGTGGAATTTCACCCCGATATGTCAGGTTGAAATAACAATGAAAATCAAATGTACAATGGCCTGTACCAGACTCTAGGGACACAGTATATTTGACCCTAATACAATGGTGTATGGCCACCAAGAAAGACCAAGATATGTGGATAGGTTCATTGAAAAAGGAAATCACCATAGGGTACAATTCCCAACAAACGAAAAACAAGATATGAATTATGTCCCCTGATAATATAACCAATCGCCACCACCAGTCAACCCTAGTCAAAGGATGGTCACTCTGTGTTCTCCACCTCCTGTGTCACATGAGTTCAGAGGTAACACAAATAGGAACCAATCGCCTGAGAGGTACCAAAATAGGCCTAATCAGAGTGAATGTAACCATTACCGGCACAGGCCACAAAGAGAGGAATCCAGAGACAGAGAAGTTTCAATGCTTAGAGGCCCAAGTCAAAATGTTATCTGAACAGATAGGAAAGTTATGTACAGTTCAAAAACAGCCAAGCGAAGGTGCAGAATGTCATAGGAGGGATCTTGTGCATTCTGACAGTGACTATTTAATAACCGCTGCACCGATGAACACAGATGCCCATGAAGCACCTTTGAATAACAGTTCTGAATTGCCTACTGATTTAAAAATAAGAAAACGAAACAAATTAAAGTGAAACAGGGAATTTCAACACACACAAAAAGGGAGTATGGTTCAATTTAGAGCTGAACCAAACTATTGATATGTATGAAAACACTCCAAACGGGTTCTGAGACCAGGAGAATAGACAAAGAAATTCAAAATGCAGTGGGCAAACAGGAGGGAAAAATGTTATTTCATATGCCCATTTGCCTGGCAAAGAGTAAAAAAGAGCTAAGAAAAGTAAGTCCTTAAATCAGCAAAAATTCACACTTTATGGGCGCTGGAGGAGGTTGAAGACAGGTACTATGGTCCATTCATGATTGAAGAAAAATGTAATGCATTTGTGATAATTGATACGGGTGCCCAAGCAACGATCATGTCAAAAGAACTATTTAAGAGTATCAATCAAGAGAGATACCCAAAAAATCACGTAAAGGTGAGACGAAATGAAGGCCCTGTGCACAATTTCAATGGGAAGAAATACCCATCAAAGGTGTCACAGAGGTTGACAAAGATAGGGAAGCATCGGATGAGACGGGAAGTGATTATCACATCCATCGATGAAATACGCTTTCTAATAGGGACACATTGCCTGAAGAGGTTGTCGCCCCTCATTGATGGGTTAAATGGAGTATTGTGGTCCAAAGCTAAAAAAACATTCAGGCCTAAGAAAATTATGACACAAAACAGTGTAAAATAATGCCACACCGTTGCTGAATCAGAAAGTGCAGTGGAAGTATATCTTCAGAATGGCTGTGTGGCCAGTGTCACTGTCGTTCTCATGTGTCAGGGTGAAATGCAGGGAGAAAAAGAGGAACAGTCTTTCCAGATGTATTTGGACCCCAAGAAAAAATGTCAAACAAATAGATGAGCACATTGCGTTGTTATCTTAATGAATAAAAGTACAAACCAAAAGTCACTCCAGAGGTAAATAAAGAAAAGCACATTTCAACCCTTTCAGTAATACACACGGGAGATGGGCAGCCATGGATTCCTATCCATGTGAATGGGCATCCTGAAATGATAGAAGCCACTTTAGCACTTGAACATGAAAGAAGCTTCATTAATGAAAGGGTACCCCAGCAAATAATTGACAGGGAGGAGATCCCAAAGTTCAGAATAAAGAATCAACACATTTTTGGCCTGGATTATCCCGAATTGGGGCAAAGATTTGTAGGGAGATGCATGCTGAAGATTACAATTGGCCCCAAGAGTATTCATCACAATGTGTGAATTGTGAGCGGGACACAAAACCGATGTAATTTGGGAATGACATGCATAGAATGCGTATGGTATTAGATTTTCTAAATCAAAAGGTTCGGTCCAGGTTGGGTGGGGTCACACCTGAATTTGAAGACAAAAAACAAGCTTAGAAACGCGCACAGACGGCACCATATGCAGTTGAACTGCAGGTGAAAAAGGATATTACCATTCCTGCATTCAACAGACAAGTTACAATAGCACTGAAGAACAGAAAGGGCCAAAAGAAAAAAGCCTCTGATGCATGTGTATGCCTAAATGAATACAGGAGGCAGCACGGATTAGAATGAGAGTCTACACAATAAAGGTGCCAAGACATCCATTTGGAAGAGAATTCAGCAATAGGAATGGCAATACAGAAGTTTTACTACACTGCAGATTTCCGTAATGCAGTGATTAGGAAAGTCCCCGAAAGCTATATGACTGCACAGGCTGAGTTGCCAGAAACCTTGGATTCTAAGCCTAAAGGAATCTTTAAAGTTCAGTCTGTGTATCCTTATGAGTCGAGTGTGCTGTCATCAGGATGCTTGCATTTTATTAGAATTAGGTGAATCTAAAAGAGAAAAGCAGCATATTGAAATATTTTGTGATTATGTTTATTACTTTGTGGTATTTTTACTATGGTGGTACTTAGTGATTTCATTTGTATTGTGCATATCCCCAAGGGACTAAGCGGCAAGCCGCATCTAGGCACAGATCTTATCTGAATTAGATGAACCGTCATCATTAAGATGGCATTATTCAAACAAATCTCTCTTTACCTGCTTTCTAAAAGTTGTCAAAGATTCTAGCTTCCTTAGCTGATATGGAAGACCATTCCACGCACAAGCACCAGCTACCGAAACCCTTCTGCCCCCCCAAAATATATCCCACAAAGTGCATCGTCTTACAATCAGTGGGAGTTGATAACCATGCCCTAGCAATGGATTGTCTCCATACTTACCAATCACTGCATGCATGACGACCCACCACATTTCTTGCCCAAATTAACTGTGCCAACGTTACATTCTTAGAGGGGTTGCCTATTGCTCAATGAGCCATTTAAAATCAGCTATTGAAATTTGATAAGCTGTTATTCAATTACATTTTTGAACACGCAATTTGTAGTATGAACCAGGGGGCAGTAATCCTTTTGCACGGTTACCCCCAGGCAAATGTTGTCTTACTCACTTTTCAATGGTGAAGCACACCAGACGCTTCCGGAGCCCTTCAGCCTTCTGTCTCTCCAGCACGTCTCTGCCTTGAAAGTTGGTGCTGGACTCGAGTTTGCATGTGAAGCCCAGTCCGGCTTCCAGTGGGGTGTCATCGGAACGCAGGTCTGCATGCCAGTGCTTATAGCCTGTGGAGGAAACCAGTCTGTGCGTTAACAGTACTGACACCATCTAAAAAATTAATGCCATTGATGCAAGCAAGAAATTGGAAAGATTTTAAAATACGAAAAATTTTAAAACTGTCACTAATACTTATTTTGCAGTTGGGGCATTATAAATTGGATGGCGAGTGAAAAAATGTTGTTTAAAAAAGAGGGTGTGAGGAAAAGGGGAGAGGGCGCAAGGAAAAAGAAAGGGCGCGGGAAAAAGGAAAGAGGGCGCGGGGAAAAGGAAAGAGGGCACGGGGAAAAGGAAAGAGGGCGCGGGGAAAAGGAAAGAGGGCACGGGGAAAAGGAAAGAGGGCGCGGGGAAAAGGAAAGAGGGCGCGGGGGAAAAGGAAAGAGGGCGCGGGGGAAAAGGAAAGAGGGCGCGGGGGAAAAGGAAAGAGGGCGCGGGGAGACTATGCAAGATGGATAGATAAGAGTAAGGTAGTACCTTGAAACACTTGTGTATAGGCGCGTTACAAAAGCCATGTCATAAGTGGTGTGAGGTGCACCTTGTGCTGTAGGCAAAAGGGGTGGCTTGCCAGGGAGCGTCACTGAATAACATTTTACTTGTTTGTTATGGGCATTTTTCTTTATTTCATACTTTACATTTGCTTCAATAATCTTAGCAGTTTTATATTTTTGTGTAATTTTAAGAGGATATTGGTATATGGGCACTTTCTTTAAAGTTATTTTACGATTAAATTTTAACTTAAAATGGAATGACGTTTAGAGTGTTTTTAATTGAATACTGTACAATCTTCTTAAGCGATTACTGAAAAATCTTTTTAATGCATCGGTCTTATGTATTTGCAAAAGTTAATTTATGAACTAAAATAAAGTATGTATTTAAGTTATTTTAACATGGGGCCCAATATCCCTGCAGATGAGATTGCACGATGTTGCATTGACACAAGCACTAAAGTGGCTGCGAAAGCTGGGGAATGTCTTGCTTTAAGTTTGCAATCCCCATGTGGCTGCAGCCTGGCAATAAGTGACATACTTTAAATATTGCCCAAACATATTCCACAATATGATGCAGCGACATTTCCAACTGGGTCCTTCCGGCATGGTAAAGGAGCACAGCATTACAGTTGCGACACCCTCATTAAAAAAGTTTGCGTCACATTTAGAATCCGAATACCCGAAAGAAGCACATGGTGTGGCTGCACGCCATCACCATTTATTTATTTATTTGGATGTATAAAGCGCACTGGCAGCCCAGGGGCACTGTGGTGCTGTTACAGGAAATTGACTTAGTTACACGTTACAGGTATCATCAACATTGCTGCTGGTTATATGAGGCGTAGCAATGTTGGGAGAAGGAACAGCGGTAGGCAGGATTACAGCATGACTGTTACTAGGAAGGTACATCCAGAACAAGTTCAGTGCCTGGCGTGCGAATTGGAAGTACATTGTGGGAGTGCATGGGAGTACCATCGCTCTGCTCCTCAGATTCCAGCTCTGCCCAAGGTGGGAGGCACTGGATACTGTCCAACTGAACAGAGCCATTACGCTGCCTGAAGAGAACCAACTTTGAGACATGGGGTTTTGCAGTGTTCCTGCGATTTCTATTAAATGTTTTGGTGGGATGCTGGCCCTGCTGTGCAGTCCTTAACATTAATGTTCTGGTAATATCCAACACAAAAGAAAAAGAATGAGACCAACAATGAATGTCAGGATAATAATCCCCAGGTAAATGCCTCTCCAGTCGATGCAGGTGGCCATGCCCCGCACCATCTGCCTCTGGCATTAAAGTTCCAGCCCTCAAAGTCCATTGGAGGTTCTGTCGCCTGGGCACTTTTGGTGCTCTGGCCGGACAGGGTTCCTAAACACTTTGGGTCTTCGGAGATCCCAGTAGTGTGCGCCATCTACCACTTCTCTCGTGATGCAGTCTAAGGGATTGCTGAACAGTCTTCTATTCGTTTCTAGGTGCTGTCTTTCAGGGGTCCTGTACCCCTGGACTAATGCAGTTACCAGTCCCAAGGGTATAACTCAGTGGTTAGAGAGGAGAATTCAAGAGTACTCCAAGCAGGGCACTGAACCCTACTCTCCACCTCTCTAAATTCTGTACTCTCCTGGACCCGGTCGCGCTCTTTCACCGACTGTCTTTGCCTGCCTAGGGCAAACCTTGACTGCCAGGACATGGTCTTCCTTGTTCCCTCCATCTCAGACACTCTACTATGCTTCCTCCTCATTTCGACTCTACCACTCCTCTCATATGTTCTCATAGTTTCTGTAATGCTCCCAGACTCTGATATTTATCCCAGTCATCTAGATTTTGGGTGTTCGCACATCTTCTGTAAAGCCATTTCTTCTCATCACTTCCATGCTCCAGCCCTTTGCTCTGGAGCTCCCAACCTGGATTGCCAGCATCTTCTGTTCACTCTTATGATGTTACCAGCCTCTTTATTGCCACCACATCTTCATCTACAATCCTGAAGTCAACTCTTTTCTCACCCCTCCTGCTCTAAACCAGATCTCTCCTCCACCTCCTACTCTTCTCTGCCACCAACTTCACCTCCTTGTCTTCAACCGCCTTCCAGCCTTCATCAAATGTGAGCCTGCGGCTCCTATCACCCACGCTGCCAGACGAACAAGTTACTCTTACCTGGTAACGTTCTTTCGATGGGATGGTCTGACGACGTATTCCAAATCTATGACAGGTAAGCAGCACAGCTGTGGTGATTACCTGTCAGATATGGAATACGTCTGAGGACCCAATCCCCTCGAATGGCATGTTTGGCTTCTCTACCTGCATCCCTCCACAGTGGGGGGGACCTTCATGGAGGGTCTGCATCTCTGGGATAAAGTTCGGTAAGGGCTGAGATTGATTAGATTCTGGGAAATTGCCTGTGGTTGATGTGGGTGTCTGGGGTTGGATCAAACTTCTCTCATATACAGACACCATCTTAGATTATAGTTGCATCTGTCAAAGCCTCCTATGTGTTGCCTGTACTTGATTACCGGCTGTGGTGCTACCTGTACGAGTTGGGTTGTGGACAAATACTGGTTATAGTTTTTATATTGTGTGGTTTGTTTTTAGAAGTGGGGTACTTTCCTTCTACAGTGTTGGCATTTGTTTCATGGTACCGTGGGAGCTGCAAAGCAAGTTCCAGAGCCCATGTCTGTGTGTTCAGAATGTTGTGGTCAAAACCACTTTGCTCCTCAAGCAGTTTGCTACGGATTCCGTGAAACCCAAAGCATGGTCCAGCTGAGCCGGCACTGAACCCTTTACTTTCCTCAACCCACTCATAACCGACCTCGTTAAAGGAAAAGCCACTTGCTTGGATGTTGGGACTTTGGGTCTGGCTAGTATGGGGCTTCAAGCTTTTACCCCTGTGGAAGGTGCACATACTCTTTCTCCTCCAATCCTTTGACACTGATATGTTGGGAGAGAATCGAGATCCCCGCGTCAGGCCAGCGATGATGTAATGTGGCTGTCCCCAGGTACGTGTTCAAATACAGGGCAAAGTGGGTATCCTGCCCATACCATACAAGATATAGAAGTGGTAAAGCACACTGTGATGTGTCTATAATGTTGTGCAATTCAACAATTTAGAGCTGTAGAGAAGTGTGAGGAGGTTGCAAGGGAGAAATAGCTGACTCTGGTATCGAAAGTCAGTAACTGATATGTCAAAGTGTTCATATATCATGGACACTCCCATCCCTTGCACACCTATGAATGCTGAAAAAAATTGTCAAATTTAAACCAATTTGTTCTGTCCATAACTCATTTTTTATGTGTTGAGTAATTAGTGCCACAACTTCTAGAGAGATTTGAATTACCTTAGTTGGTAATTTATTCAATACATAAAGAACTGCTGTCTATTTCATGAATAAATACTTGATTAGATTCAGTATTCCACACAAAAGCAATGTTTAAAGTATACATTCATTTCAAAAGAAAACCAATACAAATAGTAATCAATAGTAAGAAAGTAAAGCTCTATGCGTTTTGAGAGATATCCCTCTTCTTGAGGAGCAAAAAGAATTTTGATGATAAATATTTTCATGGTCAAACAATGTTCAAATGGTCGGTAATTCCTCAATATTCGAGTGTCTATTTAGATCATTATAAATTGATGGGAACTTCATCTAGCGATGCACCAATTGGGTTACTTGTGCAATTTCTCAGATTTCAAAATACACCTGTAGTATGTACATGTACATCAACTACAAATATAACATGGACCATGTATGTGTGTGTGCTAAATTTATATTTGCATCATTAGGAAGATGGATTACTTACTCTGCATATGGAAACGTCTATGAAGTGGTGAGAATATCTTATACTATTGTATTAAAAGATTTTCCTTTACAATTATTTCTAAATATTAAAACAGTGCCTCACTATGGCCTTATATATACATGTATGTGTGTTTAGTTACTGGACTGCTCTTTAAAAAGGTTGAGTTAACCTATATAAAAATCTGGAATTCTCTTTGTGAGTATACAGAAATCGTTTACCGATAAGTATAGAAACATTACCAATTAATTTATTGACTAAAGAGAATTATATATCCCCTAGATTAAAACATTTGAGGCATCTTCCCGAAGAAGAGTATTCCCTCAAAACGTGCAGAGGCATTTTAATGACTCAGATGCAAAGGAAGAAAGATGATCAGAGCATGTCGTATCCATTCTGAATTTTCAAATGTTCCAAGTGGTTTATGAAAAATTAAATGGCTACGTAAATTGGTAACTTGAAAAATGTTGACAAACAATTGTCATGTGGTTGTATTAAGTGTATATCTTGGATTTAAACAATGGTGTAAAAAAAAAGTAAAGTACTCTATTACAAACCATTTCATTTTTGCGGACAAATATTAAAAAGATGTTTTTAGTAGTCCTTGAGAGTTAGGCACATTTACGGAGTACACGGGTGAAGACCATGGAAGGTTTTCCAAGGAAATTTGTTTTTGCACAGTATGTCTAAACAACTGGGTACCTACCGGTGGCTGTTTGCTTACCTGTACACCTTATTAAAACTTTGAAATACACTTGAAGATCTAAAAGAGCTCACTTTAAAATTGTTCTTACGGTTGTAGGGCTCTCACACATTGGAAGATGTTTACTCTCTCTCAGTTCCTCCCACATTTGCTATTGGCCTAGGTCTGCTTATCAATGGGTTTCCAAATCTAAAATGTTTTTTGCATATGAAATATATGCATGCTAAGGATAAGAAATGCATGCACCCCCTTTAAAATAAATAACCCTTCATGATCATTGTTCCAGCCTTTTTTGGTCCTTTCAAGTTGACTGATAGGCGACCCCCCCCCCCAACATCAACTGGCTAGAATTGTTCTTTAGAGTGGAAGTGTCTAAAATGGCAGAGCATAGATCAAAGGAGATTTTCAGACACGTAAAGGTTGATTTCTTTTTTTTTAAACCCAATATAACCAAAGGAGGTAAGCGTATACAAGTTTTTAACGCCAGGATGTGATATTTAAGCAGTACTGTTAATCTGACACATGGAATAATTAAATTGCAAAATTAAAAAAAGAAACTGCACTGGCTTAGTCCCAGGACCCCGGGAAGCACCCGATATGTTTAATCTGTGGTAGTTCCAACATTTTTACATATGCAATTTCATCTCCGGCAATGTAAATTCGCCTTGCTCTCAATGCGTGGCAAGTACCTTTTTCAATACTGAGAGAGTCCATCGCCCTGTAGCCAGCATTTACGATGCCATGTTTGGCGCCAGCTCTCATCACTGCCTGGTACACTGGCACGCAGGCTTCCTTGGGCATGTGCAATTCCCAGCCCATCTCGCCAACAAAGGACAGTCGAATAGCGCGCACCTGTTAAAAGAAATGGAGAAAAGGCATCAGTATCTTGATTTATTTTTTGTGTTAATTTCTTCTAATGGTCACTTGCTCGGGATTTGAGTGGGGCCATATTCTACCGGTCTAAAACTGTCATGGCATGGACAGATGTGGGTAGAATAACTGCACAAGGAAGGAAAGGATAGTGTGAAAGGAGACAGCCCCCCCTCCCGCCCCCACCGCCCGACATGGATGTGATTTATAGTGTACGTGTGGTAGGAAGCACTGTGCATTGAAATCTGTTTTGAGTAGAGCGGGCGAGGGGAAAATGCACTCTAGGAACTGTGAGAAAGTCCTATGTGTAAGGTTGGTAGGTGCGAATGGGGAAACAATTGGGGCTGGAGGCTGCCAGGCACTATCTGATGTAGGGCTGAGAATAGTAATAGGATGGTTCCACAGGGCCCCCATCGCTTACCTGTGGTCCCCCCCACCCCCATGATTCGGACCCTTTCCCTCAAAGTCCTGCACACACTAAGCCTGGTAAAATCCTTACCTGCTTAAAACACTCAAGGTCGGACAGAGGTCAGGAGTTCTTTCCCGCCAACCAATACCTGAGCTGTAAGAAACTTTCACTTTTCTTGCAAAGTTAAAACAATTATCAGCTTTGTGCACAAGGGAAGCAACTAAACAGAGATGCTAGCGAGTAATTCCCTCAGCTTTGGGGGCCCAGGCATTTACCTCAGCACAGGTTTCATGCTAGGCTGACTAACAAACACTGCTTTGCCAACCAACAAATCCACTGAGAATGTACCTATGAAGCTGGGATGGCGCAGCTCTGACCGGCAGAATAAAGGATGGTACATGTAGCAGCTTCAGAACCTCAGGTGGTGTGGAAAGCAAGATGGTGGATGCCCGTTAAGACAATTTGATTCACCGAGTAAGCCACCACAGATCAAGAACAAACTCTAATTACAGTGACAAACCCTATGCAGGTTGGGCAGCATAGCTGCACTCAATCTGGCATTCGTGGATGCAAGATGTAGATTGGACGGAGGAAAAAAACAGCCACAGTTTAGAAGTGGTGTGGGTGCGACACAGCATTAGTGGATTGATGTGAGAGTCCGGCGAGCAGAAGACAGAGCGAAGTGAGCAGAGGAATGGCAGAAGCTAGGAGCCAAAAAGTAAGCGAAGGAGGCGAAGGAACAGAAAGCAGGTCTGGAGTACAGAGGAATGGGGAAAGGGTGACTGACCTGCAGGGGAGAAGCGTGGATAAAAAAAAGTGGAGCAGGACGCAGCAGAGGATGGATTCAAAAGGGTGGCCTAAACCTGGAAGGGAGAGAACACAGCTAAGGGGGGGCAGAGAAGAAATCCAAACAGGTGAAAGATTGGAGTGACAGGGAAAAGTCAATCACCCAAGGAAGGAGAAGAGAAGTGAGGGCGGAGCCGAAGAGGGCCCGATCATTGCAAGTCCCCAAGAAGGAAGAGGCGGCACAAACAGGAAAGGTAGTAGAGCAGGAAGTAGACAAGTGCATGTGGGGACTGCAGAATGACCACATTGCCATCCGCTGCTGGCAAGGACTGTGGCAGAGTCACCTGCCAGGATTCTGGGTGCATATCCAAAGCTCCCTGAAACCAGTGAGATCTGGCAAAATGTGACCGAGTGTAGCAAGACCTATGCCAAGTCTAGGCTCTGAAGCAAGCAAGATATAAGGGCCACCTATTAAAACCAGCATATGGACTACAGCAACACAAGAAAAAGAACAAAGCCAAGAAAAGTGCAGATGACACTTGAAACCCCATTGACGGAGTGGCTTGAATTACCATCAGGAAGTGGAGCCCCAGAGAAGTGAGCAAATGGCTGACAAATGATGGTCCTCAAGCAAGCTGCAATTGCTCCTTTTGATAAGTCTCTATTCATTTTCCTGGTCCACCGCAAGCCCGGGGGCTACTTTGTGTTTGTTGGAACCTTATTTCGAGTTCTGAGTTTTCTTTTAAAGCCTTAGCTGTGGGAACACACCACTGGTTGGGAAACAAGGTAGTTGGTGAGGGGGCGGTGGTGTAGTGGGTGAGATGGGAAAGTACTGCAGCATGGCGCGTTGTGGATTCAAGTCAATCAATTGATAGCTTGATCGGGAGCAGCGGGGCAATGTTGGATGCCAGAGTGGGGTTCTGGATGGACTTTTCCAGTGCTCTCCTGCATGGCAATGTTGCACAATAAGGCAAACACGCACAGCTTCCCTCTGCCCAATTCTTTTGCAGCTCTTAATAAAGGCAGGGAGGCACGGCAACGCCGTGAGCCCCTACCTACCTAGCTGTCCTATCCCCTGAAGGCAGTGAAGGGAAGCAAAGGTGGCTTCCGCTAACCGCCCGCCACACCCCATTCCCCTGCATGTAGTGTAGCTGGGCCGGTGGACTGAGGCAGCCAATCGGAGCACTCTGGTCAACGATCTCGTAACTAGCTTACTATACTGGTGAACGTTTCAAATATGGGCCAACACACAATGCACCCTTTGGCCTAATACGAGACCAGTTGTCTTGGTGAGTCATCTTTGGGCAATTTATTTTTCCATCCTCTGCACACTCTTCGTCCCCCCAATTGGTGATAGGGCTAAAGTGACTAGCAGAATCGCTACACTGTGAGGCACTAGCCGAAAACTGTGCTACCCATGTGTAATGATGGGCCAAGCTGTGTGCATGTTTATGTATGAGGATGTGTTGGACACTTCTACAGGCTTCTTTCACATGGGTCTCAAGTTGCTAGGATACAGCCACAGAATGAGCAGTCACGGGAGCTGGGTTTCAAGACCACCTCTGCTAATTGGCTATTTGTCTATAATTGAATTAACAATATTTTATTTTATTGTGTTTCTTTTAATAAATGGAACAAAAATATGCATAGTATAGGCGACGTGCGCATGAAGCTTATGCATGCTAGATTTAATTTTGATTTTTTAATTTCTTACGTGCACTAAACCGACTGAACTGCATTCAGGCGCAGATGTTAACTATATGCCAGACATGGAGTATGTACGTATTACAGGCAGCGAATGCAACCATTTTATTTAAATAGGAAGGTTTTTAGTCCCTTCCTAAAAAGATCCATGGATGGACAAGCTCTGATGTCCCAGGGTAGCTGGTTCCAAATTTCTGGACCAAACACTGTAAACCTCCTAACTCCCTTATATACCTTTTTGGTGCAAGGTTTATCTTCTGATCGCAAAGGTCTTGTTGGGTGGTAGCTACTCACTACGGCTGCGAGGTATCCTGGTGCAACACCATTAGTGCACCTGAACATCAAAAATGCCACATTACATTTAATACGGTGTTCAACTTTCAGCCAATGTAATGATCTGCGCAGAGCAGACACATGATCCTGCTTACCTCAATGCCCAATGTTAGGGGCATAAACCCTTTTACACTCACTTGTGAAAAACAGTTTGAGCATTGCTTGGTATATGACATATCAGGGTAACCAGGCTGGACCAGGTACAGGTTAGAAACCGCTTGACATCCATTTTAACTTTTTGGTTGCCAGTCCCAAATCAGTCACACTTTCTAATTACTACAGAATTGGAATACAGTGCTACTTTTTTTTATTTTGCTGATTTAGGCTGCATAGTATATACTTGTCAGGAGCGCCAGCATAGCAGGGCAATCGATGCCAAAGTCATCACCAGGCATGCAACTAACGCTTAGCCAATCTATTGTACACAGTTCTGCCATTGATACAACGCTTTTGAACTGCCCGCTGGCACACACCTCTCCTTGCATAATGGGCCGGTGTGTGGGGTCCGGTGATAACGATGTGGGAATGCCTGGCTGGTAATGTGTCTTCTACTTTGTTCACAAAGCCTAAAACTGGGGCAAATCTGTAGCTGCCTGGAGCATCTTTGAAATTCTCAGGTGCAAATGGGATTCAAAGATTTTCGCTAGTTTGAGAATGTGGCATGATGTAGCAAGAGCAGATCAGGCATGCTCTAGTGCAAATCATGGTGAGTTGGGCCCACTGTCTCGGTCTCAGCATGCAAGGTGCAGTGATTGAGCTACAATACTCACTATTACGCATGGCATTTAAGGTATGCAGTGGTTATATTGAATACGAATGAAAAAATAAAGAAAGAAAAAACAACTAATACCAAAATAAATAATTTGGAGAAAAAAAATTAAAAATGGGATAGTGAGAGGGAATAGTGGTTTTGGGGTTGGGGGGAGGAGTATCATTAAAGAAAGGGGACACAGGGCGGGGGCAAAAACAACGAAGATGTATTGGTTATTTATTGGAATTTATTTTGCATTCGTTATTTTTTTTATTAATTATTATTTCATTAGAACTAATTGCATATAACCAGCAGTTAATACTGTACAGTGGCCCTATTTTGCATATTTCTTAACTACTGGAAGGCAGTATATTGTAGTACTCCACCTTTTATGGGTTCATTTTTATTTGTATTTTTTATTGATATCGTTGAATTTAATCAACTTTTCAATATAAAAGCTTTGGTTTTGTTTCATATTTTAAACATTCGTCATAAAACTTGAATTACTATTTAAAATAATTCCATTTACACAAATAAAAAAAAAAAAAGAAAAGGAAAAAAATCTTAACAATTATGCAATTAGTACCTAGCACAGTTAATTTCTAAAGAAAAAAGAAATAGGAGAATTCGTTTTTTTACAATTTCAAAACAAGACAATTTCACAACAACTCAACAGGTTAAATTCACTGCATAAAGAAAATTAACTGTGGCTACTTGCAAAGAAACATTTGATGTACATAGCAGTGTAGTCCACCTTTCGGCTGGATCCAAGATTTTCAGATGATTGCAGTGACCAGCTAAATATTTCAATCGTGCTTGAGTTACAGCTCGGCATAGGGATACGATATGTTCTAGTATTTCGAGCATCTTCGCGTCTAGGCAGAATCGGCAGAAGTATGACTTCAACTCGAGGCACTTGCGTTTGCACATAAGTTTGCGAGTGTGCCACAGGTTGAAGCGCAATCTAATGATTGCAGAGCATGTTTTCTTGCAAGGAAATCTAAGAAGATATGGCTCCACAAGCCCCAGATTTTTATGTCTGAATTTCTCCGGAGTGGCAGATTTATATTGGAGACATCGGGATCTCGTCCTAATCCAATCACAACGATAATTATTACCTTTCGCTTTGTCAGGGTTGTTAAGAAGCGTGTTAAGAGTAACGTCTGCATGTGCTAAAATGGTATAAGCGGCACATAGCCAAAATTTGACAAAGCGATGATTCGTTTTAAAGATGTAATCGGACAGGAATTTAAGAAGATTAATCTCTTTGGTTGACATCAAACATTTGCGCAATAAAGCACAAACTTTCCACTGATATTGCACATATAAGGAGACTAAACCCAGTTTGAAATGCACCCAAGCTACTGGGATGTTGGAGAATTGCTTTCCAGAATTTACCTTCAAGTTTGTCTAACACCACTGGGGAGCATGATTGTTGTGTTTCTAGACCATAAAGTATGCACGGGTGGCTTTTTGCTTCCAATAGATCAAGGCTGGTTTCATTGTGAAGGTACCAAAACAATGCATTATAATTTTAGTTTGTGAGATGGCTGTGTCTAGTTTATGTTGTACCACATCCAGGTGGCAAGCATTTGAGCCGCTACCATCGAACACCATACCCAGGTACATGTAGGTTGGAACTATTGTCCGTTTGATACAATTAATCGTCCATTGGAATTTGCACTTTGACGCATTTGTAGGTCTAAACATTACAATCTGGGTCTTTAGAGTGTTGACTCGCAATTCATTCTGTATTATGTATCCTTTGAACACATCGAGTAGACTTTGAAAGCCACTCAGAGTTTTCCAAATTAAAACTAAATCATCGGCATACATGAGGGACTGAATCAAATGATTGTTAATTTTGGGCAAGTCAGAAGGTATTGCTTCAAAAACTTGCCGAACATCGTGCATAAAGTAATTGAAAAGTGCAGAAGCCAAAAGACAACCCTGTTTTAAACCTCGGGCAGTTGGAATAGCCGTAGATAATAGTCCTCCTAAAGTCAGTCTAATGCGGACTGAAGTTTCGCAGTGTAGTGCGTGGATAATTTGTTGTAATGTGGGAGGCCATTTGTCTCTTGTTAATTTGGCGAAAAGCAAAGGTCGAGAGATGGCATCAAAAGCTGTATGCAAGTCTACAAAAGCAAAGTAAAGGGCTTGTTTAGCTGCTTACGCTTCAGACTTGACTGCATTCAGGCAGAGCATATTGATATTTGTGCCCATGCCTGCTAGGAACCCTGTTTGAAAGGGGTCCCTAGTGTTGGTGGTTTTAGTCCAAAAGTTGAAATCTCGAAGGATGAGTTTCGAGAAAGGTTTCCCAGGCGCATCTAATAATGCAATTGGCCTATAATTGCAAGGAAGTGTACGGTCGCCCTTCTTGTGAATTGGCACAATGAAAGAGGTTTTCCAAGATTCTGGGATGCTACCAAGCAGCATGATCTGCTGAAAGAGATCGTTAAGAATTATTGCCCAGGTAGTAGGATTGGATTTAAACATTGAGTAACTGAGACCATCATTTCCCATAGCTCTTGAGGGGCTAATCTGCTTAATGTAATCTTTTGAAGATCGAGGGGGAACATTCAAGAAACCAGGGTTGGCGGCCTTCCGCTCGAAGGGGAAGATTTGAGAAATTTGGATCTGCATATAAAGAGGTATTATGCTCGATCCACTGGGCTTCTGTCACATTTAGAACTTGCACAACAGCTTGAGAAGGGTGAACACACTGGTTGAATAATGTCCATGTTTCAGCAGTATTTTTAGTTACAATTCATTTGAGCATGTGTTCACCATCTCGCTGAAGAATGTGAGCTTTATGTTGAAGCATCCAGTTACGATATCTGCATTTAGCAGATTTTAGCTGTTGAAAGCAATTTGGCTCATTTAGTTTGCGGATAGATCTACGTTCCCGCTGGTATTCATTCTTTCTAGATTGAACTAGTGAGTTGAAAGAATGTTTATGGGACGACTCCCGCTGGGGCCAGTTACCTACTGGTTTCTTGAAAGTAGCTAGAAGATCAATATACTGGGTAGGGTGATCTGAATAATTATTACAAATCAATTGTGACAGAGTTGCAAGGTTATTAGCAGACCAATGAAAGCGTGATTTAGCATTGTTATCACATTGTGATGATAGAAGGACTTATTAGGTAGTGTGCTGTTCCAGCTTGCTGTTAATAGCAGTAGATGATGATCGCTATGTGTTTGAGGAATAACTTGGAACGTATTTATCTGGCCTGTAAAGTTGCAGTGCAAGTACATATAATCAATGATTGAAGAAGAATTGTCTCGGTGCCATGTAGGGTGAGGAGGAATGTCACCACATATCGACCCATTGGTCATATGAAAGTTGCGCTCTGACATAAAGGCAGACCATCGCTTGACCTTGGCCATAGATTATTTTCCTTTTGGGTACAAACAGTCTAAATTGAGGTCTCCCACAATAATTGTGTCTGTAATTCCCGGAGTAATAAGAATGAGGTCAAGGACACTGGTGAGACCTACATAAAAGGCAGAGTCAGTTAGTTTGAGAGGATTGCAGTAAATATTGATCAGGGCAACGGTGTGGAATGGGCACGAGCATAAGATTTTTACAAGCTGTATGAAGGCAGAAATTGTGGTCCACGGCTGAACAGTAAAACCCTTTGTCATATTCACTCCTCCTAGAAGGCCAGAAGATGGACGACCCTTAAGGCCAGGAATTGCAGGAAGTAGTGTGATTTCATAATTATTCCAAGGAGGGGGGGATGCAAGAGCCAGGTTTCTTGCAAGGCGATGATGTCATACTCGGCCTGGAAACTGGCAATGGACACCTGTAAATGGGTATGGCCTCGGGTATTCCAACTAGCAATGGTAAGGTGAGAACATGCAGATGTTAATAATGGTTACGACAAGTAAGGCTGATCTTGACCAGCATGTTTCACTGATGGTGGATACGAAGAGATGTTTGGTAGAAGCTGTTTTACATCCTTTCCTACAGGTGTGCGCACAGGATCTTGTGATAAGAAGCCCAAATTGAACAGTTACATTTTGGCTCTCCAGATTGTATTTAGAACAATGCCCGATGGAATCCATAAGTGCACAATCGAACAGGTGGAGTCCAAAATAAACTCAATTTGATCAATGTCGCTCGAACAGATGTCTTCCAGTTCTACGAGTTCTGAGATGTTTAATACGCTCTGTCTATTAAGATCATAGGTGCCAAAATTATCTCCTCGACATTTCAAAATTAAAGCGTGACAGTTTCGCGTATCTGGAACAAGAGACCTAGTAGACTTAGAATTAGTATTGCAAAAGTTGGCTTTTGCAGTCAGGACATTCTTTGAAACTGCCTGGGCAAAGGTTACAGTGGAACGTGGTGTTGGAATTGCGCCATGTCAAGAGGACAAGAGGTTGGACATGGAGCATCTGCGTTTGCATAGATGGTATTGGGAAGAAGCCATTGACGCAGATTAGAGTTCATTTCTCGGGGGTTTTGAATGGAAGTGGGAACAGAAGGCTGGATTACAATGGGAATAGGAGGCTGAGTGCAAGATGCTAAATAAGAGTCGACTGCATCGCGAATCTGATTCATTGTGATGGTTTCGACCTCCTTTTCAATCACAGGGATGGCAGGATGAATTATTTGTCTCTGTTCAACTCGCCCAACAGCACTATGAACAGGAATGAAAGATTGTAGAATATTTGCTCGGTCAAGTTCACGGATGAGAGCGTCCAGGGGAGGATAAAAGGTAACTGGAAATATAGTAGACGGATCAGGTGTCACTGCTTTCTGTGATTTCAACGTGGGATTTGTAAGGGCTTGATTTATTGTAGAAGGAAGGGAGTTTGGACTAATTGCTGGTACTTGAATGGATGGAACAGGCACTTGAGTATTGAATATGGCAGGTGAAGCAGATGAAAGTGCAACACAAGGAAATACCGGCGGTACTTGTATAGATGGAACAGGCGCTTGTGTATTGGTTATGGCAGGTGGAACAGATAGAGGTGCAACAGTGGGCAACATCGGTGGACCTGTTATTGCTTCACTAGGGACATGTGTTCCAGTGCTTGGATTCAAGGTTTGGAAAAAGGATTTCATCGTCTGTTTAGGAAGTCGTAGTGTGATATGATTCGATTTCTTTTTAGATGGAGGGCGAAGTGCTTTCAAAGTTTTTTTTCGAGTAGCATTAGGACTAGACTGGGGTTCAGGACTAGACTGGGGTTCATCCACTTTACTCAAACTCATAGGAAGTGGAGGAACTGGGATCATCTCTTGCTCGGCATCGACCAGTGATCTAGGAAGGCTAACCCATGATACATTCCGCGGTACCGAGACAGGGGGAGGGCTAGTGTCAGCCTCAGGGGTGATGATGTTTGCAATAACAGGCAAGACAGAAGCGGACAGGGGGCACAAAGCTGGAGAACTAACAGAGCCTACTGTAATGATGGAAATATCATTGCTAGGCATGGCATTTGTAACCAAGTCTTCAGGAAGGATAGATTTGGTACCTTTTGCTATTACTTCTAAGAGGGAGAGCACTTCGAGAATTAGAATGGACTGATCTGACATTTTTGTTTCTAAGCTTTCATATAGTTTAGATAGACTTTGTAGATTCAGTTGCATAGCTCCTAAGGTAATACCAAGCAGTGGTAATGTGGAAGGCAAAGAAGGTGCAGCCGAGCTTCTAGAATTCAGTTGGAGGGATTGGGGCTGAATGTGAGTCGAAGTTGTCCTGATCTTGAATGGCTGGGGATGTAAAATGGCCAGTCAGATCTTGCGCTCTTCGCAGGGTCGGGTACACGAAAGCGATCGATGGGGAGCTTGTAGATGAAATTGAGTCAGATGTGATCTCCACTATGCTGTTAGGAAAAGATTGCATGGAAGTTGGAGATTCACATTGGCTGGCGTAGATAGAAAATTCAGGGTCAAGACAGGGCGAAGAAGTTCTAGGCAACGCTGTATTCACCCCTCCTTTTTTTGATGGAGAGAGCAGGGAAGAGGTGTATGAAGCATTGTGTTGTCTGACAAAGGAAGTGCTGATAAAAAATCACACGAGACTTCGGGGTGGCAGGGACTATGGGAGTACATGGAAGGAAGGCCCGTGAAGAAGGCATGGACTCATAGCGAGCAAGGGGTGTCGTAGGAGAGGCCATTGCCTTTGTTACAACCATCGCATTTATGGGAGACAAAGTGATTGACTTGTGAGAAAAACAAGAAGCTTGTGTGGACAAAGAGAAAGGGCCTTTCTGCTGCAATGCAGCCGGCATGCCAGTTTTTAAGGAACAGGCCATTAGACCGTAAGGAGCGGTCGCGAAGAAACACCTCACAAGAAAAAAATAAAATAAAACAACACGCAACTATAAAGTATGCGTTATAACAGTTCAAAAATTAGAATTCAAACAAATAAATATAAAAAATGTGATAGCAGCGAAACCAATGGTACCAAAAAACCACAAACAAAACAAAAAAAATAAATATTCAGGAGTGCCTCACCCGCTGACTGCACAGCAAAGCAGCAAAGCAGTACTTAGTCAAGTACTTGCGTCAAGTGCGCGCGCGTGGGTGCGCGTGCACTAGCGTTTATATAATTATGGTAACAAACTAGGGACTCTGATGGAAAAAGCAGAGAAAAATAGCAATCAGAAAGGCAAAGTCCTCGTAGAATGAAACAGATCCAGAAAAGTCCACAAAAGTTCACTTCACCTTATTAAAGGTGCCGCAGTCACATTCACAGTCACCGTTCCCGGGTAGGGGCTGGGACAGACTGGCGACAGCAGCAGAGCAGGGCAGAGCAGGGCACCAGAGCAGCAAAGCAGTACTTAGTCAAGTACTTGCGTCGAGTGCGGGTTAATGAATAGTGCATCACTCTGTGCTGTCAATAGCTATTAATTAGTGTTAGAGTGTACAGTACAAGGCATTATGGTAAGTTTTCCAGTTTTCTGTTTCAATGCCTGGTCAAGACCATCAGAACACCCACTAACCCCACACCGGCCTTCATCCAATCTATCTAGATTGGAAAGACTTATTTGCTACATTGCATTATGGCACGTCATAAGCCTCAAGACTAATGCAGGTTTTTTAACCCTTGTTTTGCAGATACGCATTGCCAATTTTATCTGGGTTGTGGAATGTAATCCCCACTTATGGCATGCATTTTAAACATCCATCTATCTATCAATTTGAGGTGCATTAGTTCATTTGACTTTGGAGGTACGAGGTACGAGCTCCAGACTGCCATCTGGAGAATTCATTCCGTCAACCAATGCCATTATACTGCAGCTCGGATGATAGTGTGTACTGGGTACTTAACAGTTCTGTAGGTGTGGCCTCCCTGGCTAGTTTGGGGGCGGGGGGCGGTGAGGCATAACACACTCGAGCAGCACGAACATATACTCATTTTACATACGAGTGACAATAGTGACCTTTTTACATAGCCCACCAGCCTCCAAGATGCACGCATTCAATCGGGAGGGCTGATGGAAGTTGGAGTTGAAAACATTTTGTGGCCTGAAGGTAGCATAGTCAAACCCTGCGTCCCTTGCTTTTGTATTTCTACGAGTACATTCGGAGCACGTGCAGCAGTAATGTAATGTGTGTAGTAATATTTACTAAGTGCAATTGATGTGACATTTAGTTCCTGCATGCATTCATCTAAGAAAAGCCTTTTTTCTCTGCACTGTGTAAAGTATTTGATGTATTTTTTTCATTTCCATGCACGTCTACTCCCACCTCAGTTTCTCACCATGCAAAGTTTTTTTTTTTTTTGGTGTTGTTCATTTGCCGATATTGGATTGATGTTGATCTAAGATAAATAAGGATATACATAGGTAAACAAGGCCCTGTGCAGGGAATTCCTTCTGGGGCTTGGCGAGGAGAATCACAAAAGTGAAAACGGTCGCGTTGTGGTGCAGGGTTTCGATGAGGGAATGGGGGCTTGGATAATTGGTAAGAGTGAATTGGGTGGGAGTCCCAAGATACTACACTGCAGATGGAAGTTCCATGCAAGGATGTCGGGTGCTGCGGTACAAAGTCATACACACTGATGTATGTTTTCGGTTTGAAGTTCTGCCATTTTACACAAGTGGTTCACCTCAAGGGTGGGGAGACTCAATCCCAAAAGAAGGCAATGTAGTTCTGCTTTGAGTTCCCCGGAAACATACCATAATGTCGTCCCTCATTTGGGCGCCTTCGCAATCACTGCAACTTTGGGGGTGCACAAAATACTGACTCCCATTACTGCCCCCAAGAAGGGCGGGGGGTTGCGGGTGTGTTCCCCGCTCTCCTTGGGGGAAGTAATGGGAGTCAAGGGTTGCGGGGGACAAGAAAGATAAAAATAAGTATAAAATAAGGCACCTGCGGTGTCAGCTCCTCCCCACACAAGTGGGAACCGACGCCGCAGGGATAGCAGCGAGTCGGCGGCACAGACAGAAGTGTGCCGCCGAGAAGCTAAGTGGGGTGGGGGAGGTCGGGTAGGGGTATGCAGAGGGAGGTGGGGAAGTGATCTATTTGATCACTGCACCATGCCGTAAATCGGCGACAAATTGTTCATTGGCGCAGTTACGGGCGGCGCAGTGATCACATACATTCAGTTCCCCTGATGGCCCATGACCTGTAGGGGCAGTAGACCTCAGCAATAGTCAGATGTGGACAGATGAGGGAGGGGAGGCATGCATGCATGCTTTAGAAGACGCTGTCGATTTAGTAGACAAAAATTAATGTTAAAGTGTACACTGAAGCACTTCCCCAAGAGAGGATGTCCTGATGGTTTCCTACACCGGACCAACTGGCAGCATGACTTTTGAACAAGCATCTACTGTAGATGTGTGTGGTCCGCTGTCTCTCATTTCTCAAATACTCTACAGCACAGTAACAGTTTCGAACTTGTAAAGCATACTACTGTACTAATCAACACATGATAGACATACAATACACAAACAAGGGGGGGGGGGTTCTGGGAGTCTCTCTCTACTGGGCTTATATCCTGGGTTAGAGTCTCAGCCAGAGTCTTAGCTCACCATCCTTTCACAGAAGAGGAGAAATGTCTACTACATTTTTCCTGCCCAAGGGCAGTCCAGCACCGAAATGCCAGGCAATTCTCTTCTGAACAAGAGTACCAACAGCAATCCCAAACACGTGTTTCAGCCTACTCTGTGAGGTGGAGCTGTGTCTCTCTAAGAACAGTGAGCAAGGGTTCCACGTCTGGAATGCCCTAGTAACTTAGGGTGAAAAGCCAAAGCTACTTCATATGCAGAAGTAAGGAGGGGTTCTGGGAGTTTCTACCGGCCTATAGACAATTCGCAGATGCCAGATGAAGGCAGGGACCCTGGGAAGAGAAAGGACCCTTGACAGCTTTATACAGAGCTGTTGATTAAGGCGAACACCTATCAGATGGGGGCTGGGAGCCTGAACTAATTTATGTAAAGCGAGTTTATCAGCAAAGCCAATCAAGTTTGGGGGCGACTGGTTCTACTTTTATAATGTACTGGAAGTTGTGAGTGGATGTTCCTTTGGGCTCTACTATACAGGCTAGTTACTGCACCGCATCCATAGATAGGAATGATTTCAATCACATGCTAAGAATTCCGCCTGGCAAACAGTGCTAGATAAATGCTGGTCATGTAAGGATAAACCATCAAGCAATGTGTATGCCGTCTCAATTTTCCCTTGAAAAACACCAGATTGGTCGAAACGCCTGTTAGCAATGATTAAGGATGGTAATTGTTAAGGATTCTTCTTTGCTGAAGATGAAAACTTGTATAGGACCATTAAGTGTTGAAGGACTAAGCATCTATTAAGAGATATTAAAGAAAATGTCTTCCTGAATATTACCTAGTGTTGTTCAAAGTAAAACAATTATCTTTCATTCTAACGACTATAGTTTTTATTGAAGAAATGAAACGAGAGCATTGAGCTGTGCACATATGTTCATAGCAGTTCTACAAGGAGATGGGGGGGGCGAATTTAGTAAGAAGAGGGAATGCATGATTTAACTCCTGGCATCTCAATGCAGCTTAAGACTAAAGAGCAAAGTCTGAAGAGCGCTCGGAATGCCAGAAAGTCGGGCAGTTTGCTGATGCTCAGGAGAACTCGGATGAGTTTGAAAAGTGTGGTTGCTACGTTTTTTTTTTCCGCACAACAAAAACAGAGTGGGACGCAACTAAGAGGTTGTCTGAGTAGTTGAGAGGGGCGTTGCTAGGGGGGGCTAAGGGGGCTATAGCCCCTGATCTTTTGGTTGTAGCCCCGGATAGAATCTCAGGAGCTACAGCCAAAAGGCTAGCTAGCCCCCAGTCCCAACAGTTCTGACATCAGATTAGCCCCGGGTCTTTTCCAGACCTAGCAACTCCCCTGGTAGTTGAGGTTGCTAAAGTGTGTGCGTGAGAGGTGCAGAAGGGGAGAGGTGGGTGGTTCGTGTATGTGACTGACCAGCAGTTGCATGGCATGGCAGTAAAAGTGCAACTCCAGTGGCACTCCTGCAAATCATAGGCTTGGATTATTCCGTGGTTGCCATCACAGGTGAACCATGGCAGCTAAGAGGCATCGTCTGACCTCTGCAGACCCCTAATAGAAGCACTGCATGTAATCACTGCTCCTCCCCGTGATTTGGTACTGGGGTTCTGCAGAAAAGGGCCCAATGTGCTCTCCATCTTGGAGAGCTGTGTTTTCCGCGTAGATAAATGCATGCAACACACTCGGGCGAAGCAGCTCCAAGCAAGCACGGGTTCAGGAATCGAACCGGCATAAATGCATCTTGGCTTGTCGAGTAAAACTTTCTTCTTAATTCATCTTTCTCGCTCTCCCTCTGCTGGGAGCTGTCCCAGGAGGACCAACCTCTACGTGTTCTGCCTCTAAACCCTACAGCACTCTCCGATCTGCTGAACCATTCAAAGCCCTGGTAATGGCTTTCTCTGGTGGTTTTTCTTAGCCAGCTTCGAAATGGGTTTGGCCCTTGGTGCACCCTACAGCTAAAAAGCTTTCAAAGAAGTTAGAAGAAGAAAAAAAAACGCACTCTTTCCTAAAGTACCAAGACAAGCCATCAGGTCAGAGTGAGGGAGAAACTCACTTCGAGGGCGTATCACGCAACACATGGTCAGGAAGGAGTGCATTTGGCAACTATTAGATTAACCGAATCTATGCATTTCTTAAAAGAGCCAGTCTTAGCAAGATATTTCGAAAACACGTTCTTCCTAAGATTTCACATCAAAGAAGCAGCCCTCCTAACCTGAGATTTCGTTGTAGAGACCGACCCCTACCCGACGTGGCGCTGCAGTTTAAGCCCCTCTGCCCGCCCCGCCCCTCTCTTCTCGACACTGCAGAGGCACCCCTTGCTGCCCGACCTTTCACTGACCTACCTCCCCGATTTTCCATTGCTGGGGCACACCTCCCTTATTGAAATGTAATGGTTAACTGTCAACCCTGTCTCTCAAATGTCATAGTAGAGGAAGCCCCCCCCTGACATTTCACTAACAAGAAGCAGGCCTCTCGAATGACATTTCAGGGGAGAGGCTGCCCTCGCTGTCTGACATTTCACTAGAGAGACAACCCCCTCCCATCCACCCCCCCCCCCCCCGCCCCTCACATTTGAATAAGGGAGGGCTAAAATAGGCGCGTCTCTGTGGGTTTCCGCTACTACATGTAGTTAGTGGAGACAGCCCCCCACCCCTTTATGTTTAATAGACCCCTTTTCCCTGCATGAGGTGTTACAACAAATGTCACCCCCTCTCCCCATAATAAACCAGCCGACAGGGAACCCTGCGCCCCCGAGGCTTGACAATACATTGGGAGTGTTCTAAAATGCCGTAGGGAAAGCAGCCCGATTACGCTTCCAAATTTGATCAGGCACCCACTCCCTCGCCTGAGATTTCAGAGTGCACGGAAAACCCCTCTTCCAGATAAAGGATTGTAAATTGATAGCTCCCACTACCTCTGAGATTTTTTTTTAGACAGGAGGCAGCCCTGACATTGTGTACTCGTCATCACTTTAACCATGAAGTTTGGTATCAGCCAGGACACTCTTGCTGAGATTATATAATGTCGACTTTGACAGTGAGTGCCATGCTCGCGACCATACCAGAAAATGTTCCGCCAGCCAACGCAATGGACAGAGTGAAGCGAGCGCCTGTACCAAGGCAAGGACAGCTGGTCACACAGACCCCACTCCCCCCCCACACACCCCAAAGGCTTTAGCAGAAGGGGCAGCCTTGCACAAATACAGGGGTTTCAATAGCCTTTTTATTTAGGAAAAAGAGCTGCGCAGCTTCTGTGGCTCTCCACCCCCCTGCCCCCACCCCGCGCCCACAAAAAAATGAACAAATAAGTACTTTGATAATTTCCATAGCGACCCTGAAGTAGGATTGTCTGAAGCAGAGAGGCACATGCGAGGTGAGGCTGCATCAACAGCGAGCGTTGCAAAGGAGGCATTTTATTTTAATGGGTGCAACGTAAAAGGTAGCGGGCAGCATGTGGCTGAATGGGTAGGCCGCGAGCAGACGAGAGCTCGCTTGGAATGCAAACCTATAGCATGTAGGCATGGGAAACTGG
This sequence comes from Ambystoma mexicanum, assembly GCF_040938575.1. NCBI lineage: Eukaryota > Metazoa > Chordata > Amphibia > Caudata > Ambystomatidae > Ambystoma > Ambystoma mexicanum. Next base: position 215,643,939 of record NC_090929.1, on the reverse strand, counting down.
GAGGACATCGGCAGTGCAGGCACTACAAGACTCAGCCCAGTATAAAAACATTTAAAATGGCCCCCCAAACACCACTAGCAAAGTCTCTATGCTCCAAAGCACTGCCACAAAAAAATACCTCTCATGACTGCGTCATCTGGTAATGAATTGATGCTCGCACATTTTGCTCTCAATAGGGATGCAGAGGCAGCGTGCGCAAGCCATGGCAACACGAAACCATGTCAACAACAGCATGATTTCAATGCTCCTTACCATGATTCACGGCACTGTCCATAGGCTTTACTTTGAAAGAAACGTGTGAGCAGAGTCCAGAAAAAAATGATATGATGGGGTATTTATAATGCGCTTAACAACCAGAGTTTTCTAAGCGCTGACCCGGGGATCGAACCTATGGTGCTCCATGTCATCTTGCTTCCAAGGCGAGCACGTTGCCCCTGAGCTATCCTCCTGAGACCAACAGTGAGTTTATGTGTAGCCAAACATGAGCTGTGTAAAGTGGTGGCTGGTGAAGGCTTTAATAGTTTGAATTTTTTTTATTAGTGCATTTCATTTACAAATGTAACTTTTCACACATCAAAAATAAAAAATGCAATATCATTGTAAGATACATCAGAGTATATGATGAAACGGCCATTACAATAAACGATGCCTTTATCATGAACCAAACGTCAGAATGCTTTAACTGGAGAGGGGTAAGTGTTTATGAATATGCAGGAAAAACCGAGCATAGCAAGGGAGCCCAAAGCAACAAAGTGCATCTCAGTGATACGATATGAAAGGTTATTTATAACGCGCTTAATACCCAGAGGTTTCTAAGCGCGGACCCGGGGATTGAACCTGTGGTGCTCCTTTTCGTCTAGTTTCCAAAGCGAGCACATTGCCCCAGAGCTATCCTTCCAAGCTATCCTCCCATGATCGGGATAAGGGGGCAGGAGAACTCCCATACAATCCCCGCACACCCATTCTTGCCCACACCAAACATTTAAAAATTTGAGGTTAAAATGGTACATTTTAAAGAAAACTTTCTTTGAACAATTAGGTCAAAAAGGCAGTTTTTGCATTTGGTTTTGTAGGGTAATATAGGGGAAATGAAAATGCTAAGTCACCAACAGTGCACAGGAGCATTTTCCAACACATTTTCATGATGCCTTTTCTCACAATATATTCCAGCATAAAAACATGTTCATGTTGACTGTGCCCGCATAGGTCTATTCTGGTTGCACCAATATCTATCTGCCAGTATTCCCATGTAGGAGCATACTCCCGTTTGCTTTGCCCGTAATGCCAGTAATACTACAAGAAAACATGTCCATGCTGGCTCTTCTAAAATATGCCACTATACTGACATAAGAACATTAAAAATGTCAATGCCACAAAAAGAAAACATGTCCAGACTGGCTGCAGGAATGTAATCCAGTATGACTTGGTAAGAACACTCATTTTGGTCTAATCCTTGAGGCCAGTAAAATGGCAGGCCACAGTAAGAAAACCTGTACAGACTGGATGCTGCACCAATGGAACCCTCACGTCCTGAAAAATTATCACACATGCAAGCACACATTTATACAGCACATTCATTCACACATGCACCAATGCAACATACTGTCATTCACATGAAGAACCATATAACAAACTCATGCACACTTACACAATGCTTACACACATGCATGTTTTTTTCTTACATGCAGCACCGGACGCCAGATGCCACCTCACGCCTCCTGCCACAATGGCCCTCCAGTACCCAAGCATCGTGCAAACAGGAAGTAGGGAGAACTTCCTGGTCCATATACATGCACGGCAGAGTTTAAGTGTCACCATTTCACTGCATCAGGCAGTTCAATTGGGCATGGAAACACATGAGTGGCCCCTAGCACAATTGGCCCTGCAGTACCCCAGCCTTCATCCTCAAATGGCCATGCAAGGCTGGGGAACCAAAGCAGCCCCGTCCCTGTATGACTCACGCTGGGATACTGCACTGTCCAAGGTAAACCATGTTCCTTTGTTCAGTTAAAGCCAGCCAAGGAGTACTCCCTCAACTGCTTCCTACAATTAAGCAAGTGCTTATTGTTTTCACTGGCTGGCTTGGTGCACCATCGGCCATTATGGACGAGCCACCCACGTCTGTATAGATGTGGTAGACTAGTGACCAGCCTTCGGGTACAATGATGACTGTTGGAGGGAGTTGCCACAGAAAGTTCCACAGGCCCTTTAGTTCTGTTAATGTGCGTTTTAATTGTTTGGTCTCTGTTGAAGCAGCTTTTGGCTCAAGAGGAAAGGAGCAGGATGATGGTGGTCACATGCAGGAAGGCAGTCCAAGCCATCAATAGACAAGCCTTAAGGTCTTTGATGCTGCTGGCCCACCAGGCTAGTGCCAGATGTGTTCACTGCCCCTGCCATTAGATCCAACCTGTGATCAGAGCAACCTGACGGGTTGATTGCCCCAGCCCCTCCACCTTGGCAGCACATGCACAATATGATGTATAGAAAAAAATCCTTGCATCTCTCAGAGGTGGAGTTAGTCAGGAGTCATTGCCCACTCTCGGCGGCTATTGTGGGGACTGAAACCCTCCAACTCAATCGGATGTCCTTGATTATGCAGTTGGTCAGCTAGTGCAAGTGAATCTAGATCACGTGATCCCTACCCCCCACTCCAGCCAGCCATTGCACATCTGTTGGTGCCTGTTTTTCCACGTTTCCCAATGCCTTTGTTACCCTTCTTCAGCAGCCTTCCACCCACCTCTTCCTTAACTGTGATATCACACCATCTCTCTCCTGGGTATCCAAAGCGAAGGGCTTAGCTCCTCCAGCAGCAGCAGCAGGTGCAGGTCAGGGGACCTTGCTTCCTACCTTCTTGCTGACCACCACCAGTGCTTATGCCTCCTTGGCCATGCACCCTTCTGGCTTCATCAACACCACTCTTGTGGCTCAGGGGTACTTGCCCCCTTCAGCAGCAACAGAAGCAAGGTGCAGATCACATGACCTTGCTTCTTTGCCAAACAGCTCCAGAGTCCTGGTCTCCTTGGCCAGGCCCACCTTTGAATTTGCTAATAGTATTCCATAGGAGTCCTCGGCAAAGGAAGACACTGTCTGTTTGTGCCTGGCAGGACCCAGGTCAGGATACCTTGTTCTCGCCCCAGAAAGACATCATGTGTCAACTAATACCCGAGCCCATCCCTACACTTTCAAAGTTGTGGCCCGTCAAACACTCATACCCCTAATGGTTACCCAACGAGGCTAACCTCAGATGCCTCCGTCATCCCACAGACCACACCCTCACTATGCTCATGCACCCTGATGCTGATCAACACTTGCTCACAAGAACCTGACCTTTCAGACATCCGCACCTACCACAAAACGCATTCACCACCAAAACCTGGTTGAGGCCAACCTCCTCCCACATCTTCAATGTCCTCCAAAGACCCGGTTAAAGAAATCAACATGTGTTACACTCAGGTAAGTAAAACAGAGGAGGGGGGAAGAGGGTGCGGCAGTCATTTACAACACCACTGGCCATGTGTTGTGCATACTGGACCACCCCATAACACAACATAACATTTGTGTGCAAATTAACCCTCTCACAAAGTCCCAGCCACCTCATCTAGAGATCACCTCACAGGTTTGGTACCTTCCTAGAGTAGATCGTGGACTTGATTGCCTCAATCTTGCACATGAATTATATATTTCTCTGAGACTTAATTCTCTCTGGGTCCCACTCAACCAGGAAAACCAGTGAATCCAGTTATTCCAAGCTGAATCGCTAGGCCTAACTCAACACATGGTCTCTCCCACACATGTCAAAGGGAACACACTAAACCTAATCGTCTCCTCCACCTCCCTCCGAAACTGCGCTATCCCCATTGCCCTCGACTGGTCCAATCATGCAGCCACCCTCTTCTCCCTAACTCACACCATGGCAGCCCATAAAGTGTAGAATACATGCTCTATGGTCACAAAATGATCATTCATAACATTCCCAGTACACATTCTAAATTACCTTCAAGAAATGACTTGTTTTATCGGTTACATGTCTTTCCATTGACATTTTTCTATCGAGCATTTGTTCCATCGAATCTTTATTGAAAGATGTTTCATCGAATTGCCATACATAAAGTGAAAAAGTGTTTATGCATCGAAAACCTTTAATCGAATAGGGTTCCGTTATATAAACACTTTACATTGTTTGCTTGGAAAGTCGCTGAAACACAACTATTAAAAAGGGAGCGGTCAAGCACTGAAGTAGAGCACAAAAAGTACCAATCTAATCCAACACTGGACAGCTCCCTCTAACTTGTGTAGAGTCAGCAAGTGCACTTGACACTTATTTTATTTTTTAATTGGGGTCCTCCCACAACCCCTCAACAAAATACATGTCCACAGTGACTAATACTACACAAGTCAGAGGGAGCTGTCCAGTGTTGAAATCGCTTCAATACAGTTACAATGTATTTCAGCACTGGACAGCTCCCTCTAACTTGTGTGGTGTTTATTTTTTAATTGGAGCCCCCCCCCCAACCCACGTTTTATTGTTTATTTATTCAAATGCTTTTCCATCAAAATTCAATGAAAAAAAATTCAATCAATATTCAGTTCGATTGAAAGGTATTTCAATCAAATTTCTATGGATGTTTTTTCGATGGAAAGACTCGAAGGAGTTGGCCAGTACCCATGCATAAATCAAATGATGTAGAGCCAGGACAAAGACTTCACTCCTTGATACACCCAAGTGCTTCACATGAACAAACCTGCAATTCAGTAATAAGAGAAAGCGATACATAGCACCCAAGCCAATAGACATTAAGGTCCCACTATCAGACCCTCATTACCAAGGCCAAAACTACCTATTACACCTACACCATCGCAACAGCCATATTACACCTACACCATTGCAACAGCCAAGGGCAACGCCCTCTTTGCAGCTGTCAAGCAATGCGGTTCCTCCACGCCAGACAGTTACAAGACACAAGAAAAAGGCGAGGCTTTCACGGACTACATCTGCCAGATCAACACCCTCAGGACACACGTCGAGTACCCTAGGCAATAATACCACTGCTCATTTACAATTCCCACATGGATCTTTCCAACCTCAGATGGACCTCTCCTGCCTATCACCTGAAAACCTTCCAAAAAGGTAGCTTCCCTAAAGCCCACTGACTACTCAGATGACATTAATCCAGAGAATCTCCTTAAACAACTTAGCTTTGAAATAACCCACTCTCAACCCGGAGAATGTGGACAATTACTCTATCGACTGTTCCAGATAAGATATGGAAGTGGTAGTATTTTACTCACCATTTTTTAAAAACTTGGGAGTAAAATTATTTTTTGGTGAAGTAAAAATGTAAGTCCAATTCCCAATGGGAGCATTTTATAAGCAAGTAACAATAGAAATTGGAAATGTTTTTGTAACAATTATTTGTTTGCACCTAGTTATTCATACACATTAAAAGATACACGTTTACTTTGTCTGATAAGACAGTAATAGTTGTTTCTTCCTGCGGCATGCACTACCAGTCCAAACATATCCATGGAGCTGTGTGGGAATAATCAGGGACACAAGGCCTACCTGTCGGTTTCCTATTTTTAATGAGAGTAATTTCTATTCCCCATTTTTATTTGACAGTATTGGCCTATTTTTAGGGAGTAGAAGTGCCCGACACAGTCCTTATCTGGGGGCTGGGCCCATCATTAGCCCCCATTCATCAGAAAGATCATGGGGAGAAGGTTGTGTCATATCAGAACCAGGAGACAGATAAGATGGCATTGTGACAGACTTGTGATCATCAGCTGTAAACCCATTCTATCCTTAGGACCTTGGAAATGAAAAATAAATAAATAAAATAAAAATCACCCAGTTGGATCCTACTTGCCCCAACACCTAGGGGTGTTGAGCATCGCAGGCTCGCCTGCCTGGTCACAAAGAGGGATGCTGCTCCCCCTTGGGAAGAGGTTCAAATTAGCTGGATTCGGCACACTCACAAATCAACTTCTTGCTAAAATTAATTAACTGCCTGCTTCAGGATAATAAATCCAGATTTGACTCCAAATGCAGTATAGAGAGACCATAGAAATAGTCAATAAATGTGATGCATGATAAGGTCCTCCTCGACCTCTCAGCTGTTTTCGACATGGTCAGCCATGAGAGACTTCTGTCCCTCATTCACAAAATAGTTCTCCTACATCATGGAGACATCAGTACATTTAGACTGCTTCTCTGCGATTGGAACGCTACCACAGAACATGCAGTGTCAATCTATACATGGGGTGTAGATTGGCTCTAGAATTGGAACCTGCCTGTGCTGAGCTCCATTTATATTAGGGTTGAAAGTATCGCAAAATCACAGGAGTGGGATGGGGTTTAGCCTGGACCCCAGTTTGGTAGGTAGGTAAAGGTTGGTTTACTCCTGGTTATCTTGCTTGCAATTTCTGAAATAATTCTTCCAACACTGTGGTTGATGTGATGCAAGATCGTTTTTATTGGTGGTTTTGTGAATCGTTTTTCTTAATACAATGGTGAGCGTTTTTAAAAAACACTACTTTGGCATTTGTGCACAAATTGGGTCAGCCGATACATGTTTCGACCTGGCAGGAGCCGTTCAACCAACGGACAGGACGAGATCACTCGCATTCAGGGCCCAACAGGAGCCAAGACTGCCCCAAGGACAGCCATTACACACGCTACCAGGACCCCACTAGGGGCTCATAGCAAACTTTACATGCCTTGAGAAAGACCCTCCGTGTCGAAACAGGTGTCGGCTGACCGAATTTGCGCACAAATGCCAAAGTAGTGTTTTTTAAAAACACTCACCATTGTATTAAGAAAAACGATTCACAAAACCACCAATAAAAATGATCTTGCATCGCATCAACCACAGTGTTGAAAGAATTATTTCAGAAATTGCAAGCAAGATAACCAGGAGTAAACCAACCTTTATCAATCTATACATGGACCTCCTTAGTACACACCTAAACCAACTCAGACATCTTAACACACTAATATGTGAGCGACACTCAGCTATACCTACAATTAGGGGTCCACAGGAAATTGCCCTCCTATGAGCATGCTTTGCTACCACTCAAATGTGGGTGTTAACTTAACCTTGCCAAGACAGAATTCGGCCTCCTATGCCCCAGCCATGCAGGCTCACACTCCATGGTGGCTGGACGGAGTGCATTTTAACAGATTTAGCCCGCAACTCACCAACGCAGCCAAATCTCATTCATTGTGGACAGCAACCTATACTTTAAACACATAACCAGCCTAAATGGCCTTGTGTCATCTCACCCTACTATGCAAGATCAAACACTTTCTGCTACCCTTGGACTTCCAAACGGTAGTGCTGGCCATGGCAATTTCTCACAGATGGGGAAAATGCACTACTAGCAGAGCTCCCAGCCACACACCTGGCCCTCCTTCAAGTGACATGCAGCGGCATGCCTAATCACCAGGGCACACACATTCAACCGCATCTCTCCAACCCTATACGAGCTGCACGGGTTACCTTTACTTGCTAGGATCCTCTTAAAAAATGCAATATTATTATTAATTAATTATTATTATTAATTATGTACCACTTACAAGGCTACCTCCACTGGCACACCACCTACCCTGGCACCCACGTTAAGCACCTCCGGCGGGCCGTAGCATACGCACAGTAGGAACATTGCCAGACCAGTCTAGACGAGCCCATAGGAGAAAACTAGAAAAGAGTCATTCACCTTCTATGCTCCGGTCCTATGGTATTCTATTCCAGAGCAAATCTAGCTAACTGCCTCCATCCCTCTTGTTCCAAAAAGCGCTGAAAATCTGGCTTTGTCAGTCACACTCAAGTCACAGTGTGACTATCTGCAACTCAACACTAACATTGTGTTAATTGTAGGAGTACAAACACAGTACTGCGTTACCGTTTGCCCCTAAACGCCCCTTGCTGTTAATAGTATCCTAATCCTGCTGTACAGTTCTCGGCTGCTTCCGAGCCGTGTTTTCGATATGTAAATATAAGAGCCCCCTTTTCCGCAGATGCTGATATGCTAATAGGCTTTTATGCGGCACCAAATCACCAGAGTAGTAGTTTGAGCGCCTTGTGCAAAACATCCCTTGGTAGAGTTGTAACTAACAAGTCTCAAGAATAACATTTCAGAATGAAACTATCCTTTCTCTAGTAGCATTGAGTAACTTGCAGGCCCATTTTGATTACAATTCAAAGTGGTTCAATTGACTGATGCAGTGGACTCACACTGCCATGAATCCACGCTCACTAAAGCAGTGATCAGCAGAGGCGTTTCTGGTGGGGAGGGGGCAGTTTAGGGGTATAGCCCAGGTCTTTGGTTGTAGCCACGGATAGAACCTTGGGGTCTACAACCAAAAGGTTTGCTAGCCATGAGTATCCCAACATTATTGTAGCCCCAGATCTTTTCCAGACCTAGCAACACCCCTGGTGATCAGTGTGTCCAGTCCTGGATCCAGCTGTGCAGGTGCAGCGCTAATTGTGGACTGAGTGTTCTGAGAGGCAGACATTGGCAGCAGACGTTTTTCACTCTTGGCGAATTTTGGAGGCGGCACTAAACGTGTAAAAGCACTGTTCCCAATTGAGCGTGTGCGGAGTGTGGACTGAGTGTTCTGTGTTCAATGGCTTGTTGACTACCGTGGGGAGCTCTTTGCGCCACTGGGATTTGGTCCACAACACTACAGTAAGTGACTGCCTGTCTCCACCGAATACCTACCATTTGTTTTGAGAACATGCCTTCAACTGTGTATGACTCGAGGAGCGGCCGTGGTATTGGAAGAGGTGGTCTATAAAATCAGCCCGACATGGGAAGTTTGTCCGAGCAGATATCACCTGTCGGCGGTGGGAGAGTCGGTCAGGGAGACAGCCGCCCCAGCGCCTATAGCGATAAATGGGGGTTGATTTGATAATTATATTCCAGCTATGCAGATCTCCCCCAACCCTGTTGCACGATGGCCTCTACAGCGAATGCCACAGTGGGGGTTGACCCGCGGCAGGCTCGTTTGTCTGCTTCTCCACTCATGCTGATAAGATTTCATGCCGCGAATCAGGCCTTTATTTGCACTTCAGGCCAATCAAAAATGTAACACGCAAGTGCTAGACATAGAGATCTAATAATTATGTTGACTCAGGCATGTTGGATCTCAACACAACTACTCGCACTGCTGTGAAACCTGCTTTAATACATAAATGAGCATTTGTCTGATGCTACTGGCCTGGTACCTCAGGACTCCAATTCCCTCATGCACTTGCAGCCGTACTCTTGTTACCCCGAACGGGGGTGGGGGTTTGGTTCCTAATGACCGGGAGGTTATTGAAGATTCTTTCCAGCTGTTGTCTGTAAATAAAGGCATACTGCGGGACCTTATGGACATGGAGTCTCAGGGGGGATAATATATATACGTACAATCTTCTGTTCCCGCCTTGACTACTGCAGAGCCAAGGAGATCTGCATTTAATCATGTTTGGTCAGGAAAGTCCAGTGGTAACATGCCACAGAAGGGGTCTGTGCAGGACACAGAGGTCCTCAATACAGAGGGCTTATGAGATAAGGTGGGCCTCATGAATGACACACAATGTGTTAAAGATGAAGTAATTGCTGAGGTTAGCTCTGTAGAATCTACCAGTTTGCCTAGAATAAATAACGAATGCTAGAATAGCTTGGCTTCAGTTAAAGAGGGAGTACCCTCAACAAAATCTTCATCGTCTCATGGTAGTCTTACTGTTCCGACCCCCGCTTTGGATTCCATCTTACCTTTCAATACAGATGGTGTAAGCCGGGGAAGCAAGGAGCCTGCATCCGTCAACCCGCTGTGACAAATCTGTAAAGTTTAATCTGGGTGGTTTGTGCATTGCTGCTGTGCTTAAAAATGTGGCCCTTTTAGGAAAGTTGAATCTGGGCGTTTACATTGTGTAACTGTGGCCCTGTAACATTGTCCCATTAGGATCTCTCCCACTCTCTAGGCCCCACACCCTGCAAGGTGTACTGTTGTGAGTGACTCATGACCCCGGAACCCCTCCTCATCCCCTGCGCATCCTACATTGTGTGGCACTGGGCTGTGCATCTCTCTCTCTCCCAGTCTCCTCTCGTGTACCCTTTCCCTCCCACCTTCTTCCTTCTTCCTTCGCACCCTCTATGGCACTCTGTTTCTCCCATCTTCTCTAATTACTACTCTATCTCCCATCATAATCCTCTCACAGTAGGAAGCAGCTCAAGAGGGACACCCTGGTCTCCAAGCCTCCCTATTGCGGATACCTACATCAGTGCTTCCTCCAGAGAGACTCTCACCGACATCTTTGTCGTTCCCTCTCCAGGCCTATGGACCCCACATATGGTCTCTGTTCTCTCTCCTTTTTCCTCCTCTCCCATTAATGGTGGTACCCAGTGGGAGGACCACCTGGCCCCCTTCCACTCCTCCAATGCCATCATTAATGTCTACTTAAATGGCGCTGTGTTGGTCCAGGGCCCTCAGGCCAATATCCTCCTTTTCGATAGATGCTTCCTGCATCTTATTTCCTTTTTTCTCCTGCTACTCCCATCTACCCCTCTCTTGCTCCTCCATCACCTCCTTCCTCCACCACCTCTCCTGCACCCTCTGCTGTTTCTCTGGCTGCTCTGCCTTGTCCATCCGCCACCTCTTTGACACCCTCTTCTTCTTCGCCGACTACTCTTCCCCACCACCTCCTTCCTCCTCTGCCCATTCTCGGGCACCTCCAACATTTCCAGAGGGAGTATCTCATGCCTTTACCCCCCCCCCCATGGAAGTCTTTCAAAGGTGGAAATCTGTTCCACGTCACTACTCTTGCTCTGCTGTCAAACATTTGTTAGTCACTTGCCCTCTCCTGGAAGAGTTTGATTTGGATGTACTCGTCTCACGAGACTTGGTTCACGGCCAGCTGTGTCTCGTGTTTTTACACTCTCCTCCCCGATGGCTACAAGATCCTTTCTGCACCCAGAACCAACCACCATGGTAGGGGAGGTGCCCTGATCTTCCTGGAGTGGATCCCTACTTCTGTCATTCCTAGGCAGGCCTAGTCCTCCTTTGAATGCCTGGTCTTCAGGCTCACGATCTCCTGGCCTCTCTCTCACGGTGGCCACCACATATAGGCCAATTGGCCTGGTCGCCCTCTTCCATTTAGAGTGGCTGACCTATTCTCCTCCCTCCATACCTCTACCTCTCAACTACTCCTCTGAGAACAACATCCACTTGGATGCTACTAGCTCCTCCTTAGGGCTCTTTTGCAACCTCCGACACTCTCTCTCTGTTTTATCCTCTAGCCCAACTCATTCTGCAGGGCACACCCTGGATGTTCTGATCTCTCAGATCTCACCCTCTCCAACACCCCCACCACTCCTCGCTCTTGGACTGACCACTTTCTTCTCTCCTCTAACCTGTCGCTCACTGCCCCTCAGGCTAAGCCATCCCTAGCAATGCCACCCACCTTCTCGGTCATCCGGCCCATGTAGCGTGTGTCCGTGGAGGCTTTCGCTGCTACTTTCTCTCCTCCTCCTACACCTTTGGCTGATTCACACTCTGACACAGCTCTTTCCAACCTTCATCTCATCTCTAAAGCTCTTGATGTCCTTCTCCCAGTCATGAGGATCCATTTGAAGCCAGCATCCAAGTGCAACTCCTGGTAAGATTCTGAGCTTGCCCCCGTTAAGTGTAAGTCTGGGGTAGCAGAAAGGAAGTGGAGGGCATCAGGCACACCCTCTGACAAACCGGCCTGTCGCCTGCTCCAAAGGCAATACAGACTTGCTGTTTTCTCCAAGAAGAGAACCTACATCCAAGCCCGCATCTTGGAGGTATCTAACAACTCGGCCAAACTTTTAAAAATCTGCAAGGAGCTGGCCAATCTTCGCAGACCTCGCAGAATAAACAAGCATTTGAGTAGCGAAAGCAAAGCAAGGCCACGTAATGACAAATATTATTGCTGAGCCGACTTGCTATGGAGAATAGTTATGTATTGTCCACTAAGGACGAATGCAGGAAGGGAGTCAGAGCATCCTGCAGCTGCATGATCAGGGGTTCTGGGAATGAATGCAAGGAAAAGGGCGCTGGGTTTTTCCACTCTCTACCCCTTCCACTTGTGATCTGCTCTTCGGCCGAGGGCAGACCCAACTGAAGAGGTTGGGGACATGCCCCAATAAAAAAGAGGGCATTATGTGGAAAAGTTTGTTAGAATTTGGACCCCCGGGTGATGCAGTCTCGCTGAGAGGGAGGATGCACCGCCTAATACCGCATTAGCATTGAGTGATCTCTTCGCCTATCTGCTCAGGGACTAAGCAGTGTCGTAGAGGCCAAGATGAAGGTGTCTTCGATGTCTTTACCAACGGTGATGCCATTTAGATCTATATATCGTATTGTATGTTTGTTTATGAATGTTGAGTTTATATATCCATATGTTGTGTGAATAAAGGGCCTAAAACGAGCCATTGTGTTCGTATAACAATTAGTCTGGGTGTGATTTCTTTCCCGTCAGTCTAATAACTTGTTTTGCCTGGGGCCGGGGAAACGTAAGTGTAAGTGTTCTCCTCACATGGCAAAGCAAAAGCAAAACAAGGTGTTAGGCATTTGTGAAGGACATAGTTGTGTTTGTAAAGTTTACCAAAAGGGTTTCTCAAGGTTTTACCATTGAGGTACTCTGAATAATGGCAACATGCCATCAGAGACTCTGGAATCAGGGTTTCTTCTTCACTAGAAGGTGAGGAATACAGCATCTCTCCTGTGGGAGTCACCACCCCCCCTTGACAGTCATCTGCTCTCATATGATCCACCCCCAGGATACCGCCCCCACGGTCAGGATCAGGTAGTGACTGCCTTCCCTTGCCACATGGGAGGAGATTTTAGGCTAGGGATCAGTGATGACTCCACAGGATCGATTTACAGGTGGCCATTATCGGTGTGCAGACAAATGCGCATTTGCAGGAACTTGAAGGGGATTTGCTGGAAGCCAGAGCAGGCGATTTTCAAGGAGAATCTAACTGTAGCTCTCTCCTTTCGTTTAGAGCTGCAGGTGCTGGGCCGCAAAGCAGATGTAAAAAAATCGGAAGTGAGAGATAAGGTCTCAGAAATGCAGCAGTTTCAACGTAAATTATTGAAAGGCAGAGAATACCAGCTCTGTATAAATCTGATCCGGAGGCCCTTGGCTAAATATACACATCTTGACTTTGGAGGGATATCGAAATTAGCTTATACGAAGCACCGGCACCCAGCGCAGCAGCAAAACGTCAGAGCAACGCCCAATTGGCTTTTTTACGGCCAGTGGCCTGTACAACCTGCTTAGAGGAACACTTCAGTGCTTGGTATATTTTGTGGGGGTGGTAGTTAAAGGGCATGGTTCAAATGTCTAGCAGGTGAGAAAATCTGGCCTGCCCTGCAGGGGAGTCATTTAATAAGTGATGTTTCGTAATGTGCCACACGCGATACCGTAGTACTTCAGAGCGCTGTAGATAGAATAGGCAGGAGCGCAACAAAGGGGAGGAAGCAAATCATTTACAGCAGGCAAATGGCCCCATTCCCGGCGGTCCAGAGCCGAGTGAGGAAGAACCACCGAGCGATAGGGCTGTGGTCTGGGAGCGTCTGCTCTCCAGAGTGCTCGATTCCTGAACTAGCACCGGTGGGCGTCACTCTTCCAATATCACCGCACGGATACGGTCAACTGACACAGATGTTTGCGATGAGACATGTATCTGTTTTATGGTGCTTACACCTAAAAAGCGGCTTAAAATGCGCTAAATACCCCTGCCATTACTTACACAATCAACCATTAGAACAGATTCTGTGCATCAGGCTTATAAGATCAGGATGAGCCTGCATCCGAGTGTTCAGCAGGCAGTCGCCCGATAGGAACATTTAGACTGCATCTAGCCAGCTCATGTTCGCATTTCCTTCTGGCTCGCTTGCACACTGATGTGAACACCCAAAGAAGTTGGGGAAGGTTGCTGCTTCAACAGGCCAAGTGCTCTTGTATCATATTTCTTTCGGCTTGGAATGTATTTTGAGTTTGGATGTGATGGACGGCTTTGCCGTGTCCAGCTGATGAAGCCTGTTTTTTTTTTGTTGTTTTTTTGTTATGCAATCTGTTGTGGCACACTTTCGATCACATCTCAGATACTATAGCGCCTGGAGACCAACTCTGTTGGTGACGGTGCGCCGTACACATACCTTTAACATTTAACTATTGTAAAGGAGTACCACATGCCAAGTATTCATCAAATTTACTGCACACTGTTCTCTTTTATTGCACCTTTTGTAATGGGTTAGGTAGCGTGGCACCCGCTGTGACCCCGTTATGCCTTTTGTTCCGGGTCTGTAATGGCCTGTATTGGTTCGTTGTGTTTGGCAGGTGTTTGGGGTGTGGCTGCGGCTTGTTGGACTCGTGAACATGCTGGGTTGTACAATGTCGATTTCAGGTGGGTGTCATTATCTCTTGTTCACATAATGTGGGTAAACACAGATTACCCGTGTAGAATAGGGCCTAGTCTACATAAGCAGGCGTGCCCCCTACCTGAAAGGGAATGAGGTTAAATTTCTTACCGTTGTGTACCATTTATTATTGCGTTGAGGACATTTTGAAATCATAGGCACCCACATAAGAGTGTGGTGGTACAGAGGTTTGGTACTGCCGTGGGTGCTCTGTTGATCTAGGGATGGCTTAGTAAGTTGTGCACTGGTAGAGGGACTCCATTTTGCAGGCCTCAATTATCATTAGGCTTGGGGGGGGGCAATTTTAGCTAAAGGGATGATTACCCCCACAAGTTCTTAAACTCAATGGCCCATTAGGGTTCAGGGTTTAGGGTACTCTGAATGAATGTATGATGGGCATGTGATGTGATGTTGTACTTTCAATTGATATGACAACAATGAGTGTATTATTTCAGTGGTTAGAGGCAGGAAAAAGCCCGGCATAACGGGTGGTGGCCGCCTTCTTCCCGTTTTACTGAGTGTTGTGGCTTATTCTGCTGTTTGTCTGGTGCTCGAATGATGTAGCAGGTTTTATTGTGGTCAAATGCCAGGTTCTCATAAAGCAGTTGAATAGTTCGCTGTTATGAGGGAGCGATCCACAAAGATTTCTCTTGGCAATAAGGCAATATACGCATCAATATTGGTGAAAGGGTATAACGACGCTGGGATAGGATGGCCGTGAAAGCCAACATCGGGCAGCATATGGTTCTTGACCAGTCGGACATGCTATAATGTAACTGTGCCTTTAGGAAGAATGTTGCAAGCTCCCAATTTTCACAGGGGCGCCAAAATATGAATGCGCCTCATGACTGGGTCTGACATCGGGTAATCATCTCGGATGAGGACATTGGGGACAGTTAGTTTACTTAATAACTACAATTGTTAAAAGGAGGAAGGTTCCATTTAGCGATGCAGACATTTCCTCTTGGGTAGCCCGTGATTTTTTGAGGGAAGTGATGCTTGCGATGACTAGATCTACAATTTGAGGGATTTGTGTCGTTTTGTGCCTTTACTCTGCATAACTTGTCTGACATTTTCTCCTAATAATACGAGAGAAGTAAGAGTAAAACACGCAGCATTTACGTGTTACTTCACTTGGGGCGTCAGATTGAGGCCGAGATACTGCGGAGGTGCTTTGCACTAAAGGTGAGAGATTTCCTAGCACGCGACCAATGGACATTACGTAATAGGACTACCCTGCGCTCTCCGGTTATCCAAGTTTGATGTTTTGGATGAAGACCGGTAGCTAATTCAGGCAAAGGAGGCTGGTAGTCGGGACGTGCAGGATCAGCGCATGTGCAGAAGGTGACCGCGGGGATGGAAGGGAGTGCATGCTTGCCAGTCGTGGCCAGTGCACAGGTTAATTCTTTTGGTCCACTCGTTTCCGAATTGCAAGTTTCGTTGTATGGTTGTATCTGGTGCATATTAGGGCATGGATCTGATATGCTCGGTGTCTGGCTTGGGCTTCTGCCATTATTGAGTTACTTCTTTCTTATGCGTGAGGGGCGTGTACTGTACAAACAATAGGACCAGAAAGTGACATACAACATAAAAAGTGACAGTTAACTTCCTTTTGCACCATTGCAAATGAGATGGCGGCAAGGTCCTCAGCAGGAACAAGCCGCCATGGCGACATCGATCAGGGCGGAATTTCGGGTCGTCGTTTTGGGTTTTTAACAAGCACTGTACGATAGAGTTGGCAATGTTGCCTCTTTTTCCAGGGCGTTGGAGAACCAACATCAGTCCAGTCTCAAAAGGTGCCCAGTCCATGTTCATAGATGTTGGCATTTTGAGGGGTTGTGTCCAAGTGACGTGTTTTAGGAGTTTTTAATCAACGTTATGTGCCTTCAACTCCAAAAGTCACGGCACGTTTAATTGTGCAAAGGTGGATGGCAGCAGGTTATGATCAGTCTACTTTTTGGGCATTCGCAGGAGTGGGGGCCAGTTGTAGGATTTAACTACTATAGGAAGTTCTGGCTAAAGGTGAGCTGTGGAGCATAACAGACGCCGGTGCGGATTCCGTTTTAGAGACTAGCAGCAACTGGGTTAGCAGCAAGTCAGTGGAAGGATGTATAGCGTTGTCAGGCTTACTTTATCCACGGGGGGCGTTGGCCTAGACTCACATAGAGGGCAGACGACAATGAGATTTATTGTGACTGCAGGGGCGCACGTTTTATGGTATGTTTTATCTCCCTATGCTATGGCAGCAGTACAAAAAATTAGTCTATCCTCGCTGTTGGGCAGGAAGGATAGTCTCTGTTAGCGAGCCAACATAGTTTGTCCTGTGTCTCTGCCTTTAGCAAGCAGCCCTGGGGGGGATGTTATTCCTGTTCTGGTTACCTACCAGTCCTAAGATAATGGCATTAGATTGGCAGGAAGGTGGAACACATTAGTTCAAGTAAAGTGTCGTCAATAGGCCTATGGGGGTTTTGCAACCCTATGCATACATTCCGAGGTGGGGAGTTGTACAGTAATCCTGGGAGGGCAAGGCCTTATTGGGCAGTGGTTAAAAGACATTTTCTGAACCCTTAGTAAAGGCTTATCTTCACTGTGGTGGTAGCAAGGCATGGCCTGCGGCTTATGGTGTTCCTTTCGCTTTTCAAATAGTGCAATTGATTGGGAGTGCCCAACTGTATACTGCTACAGGCAGGTTGTCATGGCGTCGGGTTGGTGGGCTGCAGCTGGTCCTTGTGTTGCTTTCCGTGTGCACCAGGTGATTGTGTACAGGGAGCCTTACACCCGAAAAGGCCCCTCCATTACGGACCCCATCGTCATATTTGTTTATGGGAATAACGCAGACCAAAGCTGGAACATGTGGCTGGAAATAAGCGGGGGTGGTGGCGCCCATGGCATTCCAAGTGCTGGTGGAAATTCTTCCTGGACAAGGACTTCTATAATTTGGCCTGCAGTCCATAGTGGGCATTTCGGTGGCATTGTACAAGCTGGTCATACATGGCTTGCATGGGGGGGGGCGCTCGTGGACAGTAGCCCAATCAGCTCTATGGCGCTGGTTGTCGGGGACCTGCACAATGTATTATGAAAATGTTCAGACCATTCCCAAATGTTGAACATACTAGATGAATTATGATTTTGCTATCCGGTTTGAGGGTTTTACTCTTGTCCAATAGACCAAGCAGGTGTGGATGGTGGGGTGACCCTTCAGGTTGCACATTGGGTAGGAATGTAGCCCAGGCTTGGGCGTTGGACTGTCCGGCTGGACATTGATTTCTGCAATTAACCCTGGAACAGCTCAGACAGCTAGTAGGCCAAACAGGCAGCTGGCGGGTCAGCAAGGCTGCTAGGGTCATGGTAACAGATTATGGTTGACGCAAAGGTAGGTGGGGTCCAGTCATGATTTTTGAGAATTGTTCTGTAATAAAGTGCGGCGCGTTTATCTCCAAATGCATGGGTGGTAAATTTTGTATGACACAATATGTTTTTCACAAAGACATGGGTATATACGAGTGCACCACTATTACTCCTCACCGATTAATTGGCAAAAGAAAACACAAGTGGACCAACAGGTACTCCTAGAGCAGCAGAACCTGACCTAGGTAAGTGTCTCTGCATGTACATGATTTAACAACTGCAAATGCTCCCAACAGTTGAAGATAGAACCTTTTTGAGCCTCCACTCACCAATAGATTGTCTTGTGCTGGTTTTCATGCCTTTCCCCTCCGATCTCCCAAGGCTGCTTCCACACTATAGCTGGGATGGCTAGATGGCAGGATGCTGAGATGGCATGGAATGCAGGCACTGAATTTCAAGCCCTTTCAAAGGTTTTGTACACTCTGCAGCAGAGACCTTATCCGACTTTTCCAGCTGTGTTCCCAGCCCGGGTGATGGCAGTTTCTTGCATACCTTCCTACCATCAGCTGGCTCCCATCATCTGCTCTACTACCACCAGTGAATGGCAAATGGGGCCCTGTTATCAGAGAGCTTGCGGTTTCCGCAAAAATCAATTTTGCCGGGACATTTGTTCCAGTGTTTTAACTAGGCCACAGGTGCACACATTGCACTTTGAGCACATGCTATGGCGGCATTTTCTCTTTTCTACCACAAGGGGCCTCCTACCCTTGTGCCAATAGTCTCATAGGCCATGCTATTGGCCCTAAACCTGTGTTAACATCTAAGCAAACATCTGGCCTACTGTCCGCCGGTATAGCATGCTGGTGCCGTTTGATATGATATGATGGGTCATTTATAACATGCTTAATACCCAGAGGTTTCTAAGCGTGGACCCGGGGATCGAACCTGTGGTGCTTCAGGTCATCTTGCTTCCAAGGCGAGCACGTTGCACCCGAGCTATCCTCACGAGTTTGAAGGCCTAAATGCAAGGACTGTTGCTGCTTTTCTCCCAGCATTCTGCAGAAATGCTCTGTGTCTGCCCTATAAACAAACCTGTTAGACGGAAAATCATATTGTGCCTCCTTTATTGTACGTATTGGCCTAAGCCCAGTCGCTCTGCGAAGAAATCCGTGCCTCAAGGTTCTGACCTTAGATCGATTAAGCCGCCATATTAGGTTCATCCGCCATTTTGATTCTCACTCCAAAGTCACCCTTTGTTCTAAAATGGTGGACAGTGTTCTTCTCCTTGTAACATGGCCGCCTTGACCTCCAGACGAGTTAATGCTTAAATTGCCCGTGGGCCAAATGCTAGGGTCATGTACTGAGACCTTGTCCTTCGTTGACCTGTGGATAAAGGATTACCTGTGCCAACGATACTAATCCGCGAACATATACTAAGCACAATGTTGTGTAAATAATAAACGTGAACACTTGTTGAACTGCATTGTATTAAAATATGTACTAAGGCTTATGTTATATCCGAGAATATACTCTTGCTATTGTGATTTGTTGAACATGTAAACTGAAGGTGATCCATATGCATATAGCTGGGCGTGTCAGATGTGAACTCGGCACAAACTCTAGAGTGGGAATTATTAACATACAGAGGGGCTGACCATCATGTTACAAAACTGTATAAAAAGCATGAATATTCTGATGTACAGTCCCACTCACTTCACACATCGAACAGGGCTGGTATTCGCTGTGATATACTGAGGGCCAGATAGCTATCTGTTGCGTTGTCCTTTGAAAACTGTTCAGTTACTTTGAATAAAGATCTGTGCATCTTTATAGTCTGCGTTTGGTGCATTTCCTTTTGAGGGTACTCAGCCTAGATATTTTCTTTTGCTTTCACAAACCCACCTTGATAATATTCACTACAATGTTCCAAAAACCACAGTCTTCACTCGGCTGATGTGGTCATCCCAGACACTCCTAACATATCTTCTGAATCCTATGAAAGCCAAGGTCACCATGGTCATATAATAATGCATTACAGCCCGGGCAGATCAGCTGCAACATGTGTTATCACCCCTTAACCTTATGTGTTTCAGCTCAGTCTCATAAATCTTGTGTGGGGGAGATGAACATGGTTACAGACCCCTCAACCCCCGACTCTCCCCTACAGACTGCCCCCTCCTAAACTCCCACCCCGAGATTGTCATGCTACAATCAACCTCTGATGAAGAGGTGCAGACACAGATTGTGTGTATGATCTACCTGCCCAAGCACAGCCACAGGACCCCCTTTTTATTGCCTGGGTGCAATCCTGCATTCAGAGCGCCAGACTGCATCTACATCAGCGAATAACCACCCTTTAAAAGTGGCTGCCTTGCAACTGCGGGGCACAGTTCACAACACCATCAAGGATGCAGCTGGTGGTTCACTCTAGACCAACAGAAGCAGTTGCACCCTGAAATAAAAAAACTCTCAAAGAAGAGCACACCAACTGCCTTAAATCCTTTCCAAAGTAGTGGACAAGATGAGCCTGATCACTTACGCTGGTATAAATTAAATCTAATCGTGTAACCCTACAATGAAGTGACATGGAAGAAAATCTGCAATCAATATTTTGCACCAGAAATATCCAACAGTGAATCTCACTATCTTTCTCCTGACCAAACAAATCGGGCCATAGTTGATTTCGGTCCACCGCTAAGATAATGTCATCCAAATGATGTTCCTGGTGCCATCCGATTATATAATGTAGTATTGATCCGTTTAAATCTTTATCCTCAATCGGCCAGATTATCATATAGATTGACCAGCCTGGTTTTTCTAGACCAGGGCTCTGTAACCTGTGGCTTCTCAGATGTTTTGCCTTGTGACTCCCATAGTGGATACCATGTCCCACTCTCTCCACACTTTCAATCCTTACTGACAATTCCCTACTAATTCCTGTATACCTTTGAAGGCTTACACCACTTTTTAAAAAAATACAGGGAAACCCATCCAACTCTATGTGCTCGAGCCACACTTCCACTAGTCGGATTATATCATGAGCAAATAAATAATTCTGCACTTCCTTATTGTTCAGAAAGCAGTTAAATCCTCTCCAATTGTAAGAGGAAACAGAGCCCCACTTGACCTCAAGGAGTGAGGCTGTTTAGTATCCTGCCTGAGAACTAGTAATAACTAATTCCATCAGTATCCTATTACTAGTGTTGGGATGGAAATGAGCCTATCGCACCCAGACTAGGCGCAGTAAGGCGAACAACATATGAGGTAATATAATATGCAACGGGGGAGCAATCCACATCATCGGGCAGCATATAGAGGCCCGGCAACGCCTAAAAGTAGATGCATGGCACTAGAAAAGCCCATAGCCCTCGAATCCATTTTGTATTAGGCCCAGAAAGGATAAGCTACAGGCTCGCACTGCTCACGTTCCTTGTTGACAAAGCCTAATTTCTGCACAACATGCTGGCTTCGTCCAAGCCCTGTTCCCACAGATGTCCACTTCACTCTCGTCCCTTTAGTGTTGCGAATGTTTATTATCTTTCGCCGGAATACGCCCTGCAATAGTGTGAGACAACATCAGGCTCTGCGCTGCGTCCATTCATCTCCACTGACCTGCCAGGAGGCCTCTCACCCTCACCCAGCCAGGCCGGAGCCAGCCTCACCCCACTGACTCTACCCACAGCCCTTTGCATTCTGTGACATAAACGCGACCCCCAGGTCTCAACCCTCATCAAGTGTCATGGGATATCCAAGCATGCACAGCTATATTTCTTACATGCAACAACACATACCCCATATAACACAAGGTACTAGGGGGGATGCATTAAAGATCAAACCCCAGGGTGGAGACCTTGAGTGCAGGAACTGTAATATCAATGAAACCCTGAATGTGTGGGTCAGCATGACTATTTTATCCTCCGTCTTTCTTGCCATCATTTCCTGTGCCTACCCAGGTGCCTACCACAATGAGTTAATATTCAGGCTTCGCATGTTTTGCTTAGATAGAAACAATATCTTCACATGTGTCCCGACCTTCACTGCAAGTATGAGCCCAGCTGACCCACGTGGATCCTGATCAATGGGAGAGAACCAAACAATAACTGCCTGGCGGCTTCTATGGCACAGATTGTGGACCCTATGGATGACGTATTTTGGGTTCTTAAGCCCATGCTTATTACTGTTCGAGCGCTCCCAAGCGGCAGATGCCTTTGGTGATGTTTGTATTCTGTATAATTAAACCTGTTATCCTTGCGACGCTATCTCCTGGCCTATTTCCCTAGCGGGGTGTCTTTATTCTGTAGTGTGCACATAAGGGGGCATGCCTTCACGAGTTACCCTTGAATAGAAATATATCAACTTTTTCTAGATTGTGCTGTTCAACAAACTCAAGTCAACTTATATAGTTCCTAAAAATTACGCTTAACAATAGAATCTCGAAGAATATCAAGTATATGGGAACGCTGCATGGTACAATTTGTTAGTGTCTTTAAATCTGGCCTCCATAATTAAAGGCAGGGGATCACTCCTCCCCGTTTAATGGTTCTTCATCCACATCCTTCCCTTCAGACTATCAAACTAGTGTTTGTTGAATTCATGCAGTGGACAGGTTTCCAAGTGAAAATATCCTTAACCCACTGTGGGGAATCTGTCAAAACCATTAGGAGGGTAATCGATTCCCGTTCCCGGTGCCTGCTCTTCCCGCTCTACCCCCAACTAAGACATTGAATCCAGGCCCCCCTCATTTAATTGTGCTGGAGAATGTACAGCAACATCCGATTACACATAGGCCCCCTTCCCTGCCATAATCGTGTATGTTCCATTGCGTCCCCAGTTTCTGCTTTAGACAATTTGCTTTTGCCTGCCTGGTCATTGGCAAAATATTTGGCTGTATCCTGATTTGGTCAATTTCTTTTAATGGCTTTTTCCTAGCCTTTACACTCTCGTTTGAAACTTCAAGTTCAAAAATGCCTTCCTCCATTTTCTCTAAACCAAGTTATGCTTACTAGCAATTATCCCTTGTGATGCACATTTTGCGTGACTTTGTACTCTATGGATTGCCATTTTCCCAGCTTTATTGCCTTTTTGTGGATTTCCAGTCTACATATTGTGGATTTTCAACTACATTCAACACAAACTGACAATAGCCGAGCCCCTCTCTAGCTCGCACTATTCTTCACCCACAGTATGCAAAGAAGTTGCCAAATTCACAGGCATCAGATTTTGCGCCGAGTGAAATACACTGCTTCAGTCCTTCCTATATAATAGTCCTTGCATGCAGATTCCTGCATGCTCCTATTATATTTCGGGATGTCCTTGCAGCATCGAGGATTCAAGTTCTGAATGCAAAAGATTAGGATTCTGAACAATTTTTAGGTCCCAATTCTCAGTTTTTCTAAAGATTAGTGTGCCAGATTTGGGGCATTCTCAGGAGCCGGACCAGACAACCCAATAAGGGAGGAGGCTAACCACCCCAATCCATGTGGCAATCAAGGTGGACACGTATTGAACAAATCCTCCAACTCAAAGTAGTCTTCGTTGATTTCATTAGCCGCAGGACACACATGCTCATCTAAACTTTCAGTGGCCGCTTCACAAATGTTTCCACCAACTTGTACTCTGCAACCTCTTGTCAATTTCTCCTTCAAGGCTGTAGCAGGCGCGTAATAGACAGAATTCTAACATCAGGCTTTTTAGTCACTTTGCGGGTTCTTCGCACTAAGAACGTGAGACCAGTTGCTGGAGAATGGGTGTAAAGGGCCCACACGAGAACACCACAGATCACTCCAAGTATGTCAATCTTCTCTATACCATGGAAAATGCACTTTATGTGTTATTTATATAGCGCTTATGCCTAAGCACTTTACATAGAGCATATATATATATATATATACACAGTATCACCCAACCGAAGTTGGTATTCATTTATCAGCCTTGGAAGGATGAAAGGCTGAGTTGGCCTTGCCAGGATACGAATCGGCAACCTGCAGATCAAACCGAGATCGCAGCAGCAACTGATCAACCCGCTGAGCTATTGTACCTGCAGTCCCAGATTAACCAATTCCCACATTGTGTTTGGTGAAGCGTGCCTAAAGCTGCACCACGCCCAAACATGGGCTTTGCGTCCCATATTTAAAAAATTATTTATATTATTTCAGATTAGAAAACTATCGAAAAACACTCGAAAACAATATGTGAAAATGAAATAGTAATTATATATAAAAGTACCATGTGAAACAAAACTTTAACACCCCCATACTTTAACCCTTATATTTAAAAAAACGTACCAAATCTTTGTTCGTGTCCCTTAAATGTACAAACACATTTTCCAAATCGTTAATGCCCTGTACATGTAGCTTCTCGTATAAACATTTTCTCTCGCTAAGTCTGCGAGTACGGTCGCCACACTCGCAGCAAAGGTGGATTGCAAGTGGGCCCAGAGGTGCCACCACAGGATACGAAGGGTCCCTATTACCATTTGCAATAGGCACCGTCGGGGGTGGCAGTCTATATGCAGTTTCTCCCTGATGCGATCACAGACCGTGGCAGAATGCAGATGATGAAAGAAACAAAGAAATGGAGGAGGCAACCCGATAACTCGTGCAGGGTCTTCCTCCTCCCTCCCCCCTGGGTAAGGGGGAGGGGGCCAGCCGAAGCAAGGCAAACCAGGCAAAAGCCTGCAAAGGGCCAACAAAGGAAAGGGGTGGGGGATACCCCTTTATAACGGGCGGGCTCCTTGCTGGAGGATGCATCCAGCCCCTGCAGAAGGATGCCCGCTCTGAGACCGTGGAAGGATTTTGTTTTCGTTTTGTGCTTCTGGTCGCAAAGTGCTGCCCGACAAAGGAAGGACCTTTTGGTGAGACCAGTGAGCGTCTGTGCAGCCGTAAGCCCCGGAGCAGGTGAGAAGTAGAGCACAGAGCAGGCATTGCTGCCCCCCTCGTGAGAGCAGCGGAGCGCGGTGCTGGTGAGAAGCTTTGTGGGATGCGAGCAAGGGCTGGGGCTCGGGACCAACACAGAGCAGCAGCCGTCACCGGAGCAAGGGAGAAGTCGAAGCTGTGCGCCAGGGACTTCCACAGAGCAGGCATCGCCGCCCACCTCGTGAGAGCAGCTGAGCGCAGTGCCGGTGAGAGGGGTTGTGGGACATGCGGCGGAGCTAGAAGAAGAGCACCACCGGAGAGACAGGTACGCGGCGAGGAGCAGGACCAGCTGGAAGAAGGCGCGCTTCAGGTAAGGCAACCGCAGGGGGAAGGAGACGCGGTGCCTGCCTGATCACAGAGCCAAGCCCCCCAAAGGGTGAAAACAAGGAGGTCTGGGCTCGCCTGGGTGAAACCTTTTGAGGAAAGAGGCACAGGATCGCTGGGGAGAAGCCTCTTAAGAAATCCAAACAGCGCAGTCAGAGAGCATCAGAATTTTAAAACTGAGGGCCTAGGGTGCAGGACCATATTCAGGCGGTTTTATTTTCGGCCTGCTACAAATACAAAAACTGTTTATTTCGTGCGGAACCACCTGGCAAAATAATGAACGCAGGGAACGCTGTTGGACCAAACCTGCACAACCAGCAAACGTAAATAGTAACTATAAACTGCTCATTGCCTGCGGAGCTGCCTGGCAAAGTGAGGCACACAAGTTCTGTTTGTTGACTAAATCCTGCACAGCCATAACCCGCAAGCGTGGGTCACAGAGGCCTGTGATTAAGAGCTTTTGGGATAGCAAAATATTGGACCTGGAGGCATTCATGGCAATGGCCAGATTGGCTGCTGCAAAGCACGGGCCTAATTGGATGGAAGCAATGGTCCCCCACCGGGGGAGAAACAGGCTGGCCCAAGCCAGAGGGCGGATTCCCCTCTAATGTTCCCCAACAGCGACAGCGAGGAGGCCTTGAGAGAATTAGAAGGACTGGAGGGATAAGAGGAGGTTGAGGACCACAGCAAAGAGGAAGAGGATCCTACAACAAAAAGGAAGAGAACCATGACAGAGAGGACTAACACAAGAAAGCAACAAGCCAAGACCAGCAAAAAGCCCAGAGCAACCGGGGTGAGAGGGAAAGGAAGGCCGCAGGAGGTTGTAGCCATACTGGCACCTGCTGAGTCTCCAGGGAACCGTGGTTCACCCAGCACAACTGTAACCAGACCGGTGGTAGTGGCTGAGGAAGGACCCACATCCTTGGAGGCAGTGAAAGCTATGGTCATGCAATGTATGCAAGCATGGGGAAGTGGGGGGCAATGTTCAAGTTTTGAGTGGAAATGTTAATGCTTTTAATCAGTTGGCAAGTAATGCAGCAGTGGTACAACAACGAGGGGTGAATCTGCTGCCAGCGGGGCTTGGGCCAAGAGGCTATCAGGCAGTTACTTTACCCAACACAGGCCTACCAGGAGGGGTGGTCCAGTTGCCTCAGGTGGGGACAACTCCAGCAGGGGGTTATCATGATATGGCCTTAGCTAACTCGAGATCCTTAGGGGGGGTTAATATGTTTCCCCAGGTTGGGACAGCACTGGCAGGGACACAACATGGGCCGACCTGGTGGGGACAAGGGTTGCCGGGGCCCGGGGCTAACACCATTAGTGGGGAGAATCAAGGGGCCCAGACTGCGGCATCAGCAACAATCACACGCAAGGTAGAATATGGGGCAATGTCACCCAATATGGGAAACCGATGCCAGCCTTCGCTCCTGTTCAGGTGTCAGCGAGTTCCTTGGTGTGGCACATCCAATCGGCCACTCAGGAGAAACTATGGAGAAAAGAAATCCTAGGCTTGGTAGGAATGGAGCCCTCATGGGGGGGTTTGAAGGATGTGTCAGAGAAAGAGAAGGAGAAGGCAAAGAGGGAAAGGGAAAAACCCAAGGTGGAGCCAACCATCCACAACTGGCTGACAGCGTTTAGGATGTATGTATCAATTATGCTGGAAAAATACCCACAGGATGCATTATCAATGATTAATATGAGCAGTATATCCACAGCCTGTACTTGAAGCATGGTGGGGTGGGATGGTTGGAGTATGACCTGGGTTTTCGGTTAAAAATGCAGGTGTGGCCCGCCATGTCCTGGGATGAAATGGACATCGGGGTGTTTGTAGATAAGATGGTGCCCAGAAGAGCGGGAGGGGACAAGGCCCTAGGGGAGAAACCTCAGGTCTGGAGGGGCAGAGGGGGTTATTCTCAACAGGGGAGGGCGTCCTTCTGCGGGCACTCTTGGAACAGCCGCGCCAGCTACCAGGGGGAGCAAGCAGAATGCTGGAGGTTTAAGGCTGATGGGAACTGCCCCTTTGGCAAAACATGTCGCTTCAAGCATGCGCGCGGCAAGGGCACAGGGGACCGCAGCTCCTTTTCTGGTGAAGGGAAACAGAGGAGTAGCTCCAAAACAAATGAGAAAGGAAAACGGGAATGAAAAGAAAGTGCTCATTTTAAGGTATACCTACCCAATGGTGTCTCAGATTCTAATTAAACATTGTTTGCCCACACCAGTTAACCTCCAAGCATTGACTCCTTTTTAAATGCATACCACAACAGAGCGGATGCTAAGCTATTATGGGAAGGTTTCAGGTGGGGTTTCAAAATCCCCTGCTCGGGGATTAAGATGGGTAGGGAGGCACTCAATTTATGATCAGCATTGGGGATGCCAGAGGTGGTGGCACTAAAAGTGGAAAGAGAGATCAAACTGGGTAGAGTGGCTGGCCCCTTCCCTTGCCCACCAATGGAGAATTTTGTGGTGTCACCTTTGGGGTTGGTCCCCAAGAAAGAGGAGGGGCAGTATCGCTTGATCCACCACCTCTCATTCCCAGAAGGTGACTCTGTGAATGATGGCATAGCGAAGTTATGCCAGGTGCATTACTCCTCTTTTGACGATGCAGTGGAGATGGTAAAAGCAGCCAGGAACGGGGCTCTAATGGGGAAGGCTGACATTGAGTCTGCATTTTGGTTACTACCTATTCACAAAGAGAGTCACCATTTGCTGGGTTTCAAGGTACAAGACCTGTATTTCTATGATAGATGTTTGCCAATATTTTGAGGCTTTTAGCACCTTCTTGGAATTTGCATTGGTACAAGAGAGAGGGGTCTTGCATTACCTCGACAATTTCTTATTCATCGGCAAAGAAGGGACCAGGAGTGCGGGACACTCATGAGTACATTCCAGGGATTGATGAAGGGGATGGGAGTTCCACTAGCAGAAGGTAAGACAGGATCCGGTTACATGCTTGACATTCCTAGGGATAGAAATTGACTCAGTCAGGGGGGAGTGCAGGCTGCCCCAGGACAAGGTAATGAGACTGAAAGATGATCAAGGTTTTGAGGGGGAGGAGCAAGGCAACCCTGAAAGAGCTCCAGTCGCTGGCAGGTAATCTCAATTTCGTGGGAAAAGACATCCTGGCAGGTAAAGTGTTTGCAAGAAGTATCAAGCTCAAAACAGTGGGGTTGCAACATGCCTCGCAACATGTCAGGCTGGGATTCGAAGTAAGGGAGGATCTCAGGATGTGGGAAGTTTTTGGATGATTTCAATGGGGTACTGCTGTGGATGGAAGAGTGGACCAGCAGCGATGGGCCCGAATTAATCAAAGATTTGCCAGGTTCCCTGGGTTTTGTGGCAATCCTGGGCAACAATTGGTGTGGTAAGGCTTGGCCAACTGAGTGGCATCAAAGAGGGATCACTAGGGACATCACATTGTTGGAGCTGTTCCCATTGTGGTAGCCTTCAAAATGTGGGGTGAGCTGTTGAAGGACAGAAAGTTGTTACTCTGGTCAGACAACCTAGCAGTGGTCCAGATCATAAATCAAGGGTCATCTAACAATACAAGGGTTTTAAGACTGCTTGGATAACTCAACAAGAGCATGCTTGCATTGAACATCGAGGTCAGAGCACGACATATTCCTGGGGTCAAAAACATAGCCACTGATTCTATCGTTTACAGTGGGAGAAGTTCTGAGGGAACTATCCAGGAGCAAGTGAGGCGATGACCCCATTCAAAGCTCAGTGGTGGGGCATGATTGTGGCGATCTGAGTTCTCTGATTCACACGGCTCTAGCACCGGGCACGGCAAGAAGAGAAGGCATGCTGGGAACGGTTCTTGGCCTTCCAAGAGGAGGTTTTGTTGGATTGGCAGAGGGATCTCCCAGTAAGGGCCTTTGTGAGCTGGTGCTGGCGACCAGAGCGTGGATGACCCATCACTTGGTGGCAATAGCCCATTATTTTAAGTTAGGTGGAAAAGGTGACCCCACGAAGGAACATTACATTGTAATGGCCATGAAAAGCTGGGCAAAGCAAGTGGTGAAGAAGCCCGATGAAAGACGGCCCATCGACATTGTAATACTGCATAGCTTGGTCAAATGCCTAGGGGAGGTGTGCCATGGCGAGTATGAGAGGGTTTTGTTCACGGCAGCCTTCACACTAGCTTTCTTTGGGGCATTTAGAGTGAGCGAGCTGGTCCCAGAGAATAGGGATGCCAAGGGAACTGGGTTTCTACAATTGGGTGATGTGCACATGACGGAGGGCCAGTTGAACAGGTTACTAAAAAAGTTTAAAACCGACCAGGAAGGGAAGGGGTGTACAGTGTCTCTCTACCCATCGCTGGGAGTATAGTATGCTCAGTCAGGGCACTGACAGCCTACCTCCAATAAAGGCCGCCGACAGGGGAGGGGTGTCCTTTTCACATTCACAGGGATGGGTCCGCATTGAGCCGCTTCCAGTTTTGAAGGTTCATGGACATGGCACTGGGAAAAATAGGGGTAACAGAGGGGGTGTTTGGGACACATTCCTTTAGGATAGGGGTGGCCACTTCAGCGGCAGCCATTGGCTTGGGGGCAGAGGACATCAAACATATCGGGGGTGGAAATCAGGGTGTTTCAAAAGATATTTCAGACCCGAGAAACTGTAGAATTAACATGCTGCCTTCTCATCCCACTAGCAGCAGCACGGAGGAGAAGGAGGTCTGTCTGGGTAATAGGACACTCCTTTGTGTCAAGGGCTGGGGCGAGCTGGACAGCAGATCAGGAAGAGTTGACGGCCGGCGAATTCCGGATATGGTGGCACGGGGTGCCTGGGATGAAATGGGCCCAGGTACAGGGGCACGTTCGGAAATTGCTGGGTAAGCAGCAAAAAACCGGACGTTTTACATCTAGGGGGTAATGATTTGACGAGCCTGGGGAGGGGGGCTTTGATGAGAGAGATGATGTTCTCGTTACAGGAGCTGGTGGCACAATTGGGAGAGACGGAAATCATCTGGTCAGAAATGATTCTGAGACAGAAGTGGAGGGGGCAGAGAGCCACTCAGCGGTGGAAAAATCAAGAAGAAAACTGAATTGTGCAATGTCAAATTCTGCAGGGGCAGAGGTTTTCCACAGATCAGGCACAGCCTGATTAACTTGAAATCCCCGGAATACTATCTTAAGGGTGGCGTACATTTGTATGCAAAGGGGATGGATCTCTTTTATTGGAATATCTGCATGAAACTCCTGGAAATATAAAATAAGTAAAGGGGGACGCATAGTGGACGGTAACCCACCTGTGGCGTGGCGGTGTTTGGGCGACCAAGCACAAGAGACAGACTTCCAAATGAGCAAGGAGAAAGCCAGAAGGGTCTTCGCTCTTCTCAGAGCAGTGCCTCTTGGGAGCCTAAGCGGCAGGGGCGTCTGGTGGTAAATACAAGGGCTCAGCTTACCCCCCAAAGAAACGCCGCTCTCCCCACCCAGGAACACTGAGCTACTTTCACAAATGTGTGGAATGTGGTTTTAAGATGTTGTGAAAATAAATCTGCAGCCTTATTATGCCAAAAAACAAGGCTCATTCTGCACATTACTGGGGGAACAGAAGAAAGAGCATGTACACTATTATGGGTACAGAATGGACAGATGCATGGGTTATGCACCTGCATAGGCTTTTGAAAATCCAAAGCAGGTGTACTGGCAGTAGGAATCCCTCATTTGCAAGAGGCGTGCCACCGTGCAGATAAGGGCATCCTCCAGGAAGCACGCTCACAAAGATGGCCGCAGTGCTTGCGGTCTTCCAGCAGCCACTTCTGCATTATCAATGTGCACCATAAACAGTGGCAACGGCCCAACTTGCCAACTGTGCATTGACTGCAGAATCCTGTAATGAGACCCAGAGGGTGCAGAGAGCAATCAATGGGGTCAGCAATCAAGAACAGCATACAAGAGACATTTGTGGAAGCACGTGCGACAGCCCAACATAAAGACCACAAAAATAAAAGGGCAAACATATTGACATACAAAGAGGTCTAATTCATAAAAATGTCAATTGCAAATGTGG
The DNA here is from genome assembly GCF_040938575.1 of Ambystoma mexicanum. Classification (NCBI taxonomy): domain Eukaryota; kingdom Metazoa; phylum Chordata; class Amphibia; order Caudata; family Ambystomatidae; genus Ambystoma; species Ambystoma mexicanum. The sequence goes on along the minus strand of NC_090929.1, from coordinate 215,612,904 downwards.
AGGTGGGTGCAGAGTTCATTGGGGCTTATATTGGCCCCTCCATCCCAGTCAAATGTGGTTGCCGGCGATATAGGATTGGTGACAAAAAAAAGCACACGTGAGATACTCCAGAGGCATGGCAACCTCCAAGTCCTGCAGGGGCAGCACATAGCACACGGCAAGCACCCACTCAGTACAGAATGGCCCACATGTAAGGCAGCAGGTGGTCCTGCCTGGTTTGATGAAAGGAAAGGATATAATAAAGGACGGCGGGCCAGCACACCACTGCATGGCAAAACACTCAAAGGCCCTGACACAAGAGTGGGGAGACACACAAGTACAGCACCAACGTTGTGCCCAATCAAGCAAAGGGACACGTTTTCAGAGCCTCACCATGACTGATCAGGCATCATCATCTGCACCAACAGCGTCCTCATCAGGCACAGATGGAGCTGCAGGAGGCACTGTCAACAAGGCACCAGCGGCAGGAGGGACAGCACAGATAATGCACATGCCTAACCCTTTTGATGTGCAGGACACAACGAACCTCGGGCCCCGCTGGGCCACATGGTTGAGACTTCAAATTTTATGCAGGGGTGGTGGGCCTTACAGATGTTGGGTGTCCTGACCCACGTTTGAGCTATCATGCTGCAACATTTGGTGCTGTGGGCTTAGAAAATCCAAGATGGCCAAAAAGCCCACATGTGCGCCAGAATCCAGGAGAACCACGCAGTTTGTGCGCACACCAAAATGGTTACCTAACTTGCCACCCACAAGTGTAAAGAAAGATCTTCGTTAACAAAACCCACTGTTACTGATGTCAAAAACTTACTGAAATCGTGGCTCATCGGACCACTTTAAAGATTCAACCCTTTTGTGGGGTTCCACATAACCATTTTACTGTAAGGAGCCCCATCAAAACAATGTTAAGCAAGGATTATTTACTACCATGTAAGGACAATTCCTGTTTGGAATGCATTAATCCAAGAAAGATGCCAAAAATGGATGAAGTACCAACAAAATCCTCAAGGCGGCGCTAGCGGTCTAAACTCCGACAGGAGAACTGAGTGCAGTTGCTGACAAAGGAATTTGACTCAGCTGACTTCAAAGGCTGCATTTTAATCAAAAATTAGCCACCTGCTGTTCCCAGAGGCCAGAAGCCTGGGAAACCCTCTCACCTCAAGAGATTCACACCACAGCCCAGGATATCACATGGTCATAATAACCAAATGCAAAGTGACCCCCTGGTCTGCTGACCTAAGCCTCCTGGAGACCACACAATAGGCTCTTGCACTTGAATAGAATATGCTGATGTTGACTGTACACAAAGAGCTCCCAGCAGAAGACACATGTGATCACTGACCCACCCAAGTCTTGGAGGCGGACTCCAACACTCTGAGAACTGAGTTGAAAGCAAAATATATATTTTACAGAAACACTGATAACTCTTTGTAATCAAATCACTGTGCTTAGAGAGGCATCAGCTTCACCTCACTGATGATCCCCAACAAGGGTGAAACACGTGTATGGGGTTGCTGATGGTACTCTCGTTCAGGTTGGAATTGCCATTGCATTTCGGGGCTGGACTGCCCCTGGGCAGGACAAAGACTCATATGCAAATGGATATTTCCCATCTGTGAAAGGCACAGTGAGTAAAAGCAGTGGCTGCGAACTCTCAAGTGGTTAATAACCACTTAACAGGTTATCATGTCTGTTCTTTCGAGAGAGGGGCGCCCGCTACCTTTTCAAAACTATTTTTCAAGGAACCTGGGATTGGTAACCCTAGGTCTCCTGGGGGCAACCAGACGTGGTCTCCCTCTCACTGTGCTTAGAGAGGCATTAGCTTCACCTCACTGATGATCCCCAACAAGGGTGAAACACGTGTATGGGGTTGCTGGTGGTACTCTCGTTCAGGTTGGAATTGCCATTGCATTTCGGTGCTGGACTGCCCCTGGGCAGGACAAAGACTGATATGCAAATGGATATTTCCCATCTGTGAAAGGCACAGTGATTAAAAGCAGTGGCTGCGAACTCTCAAGTGGTTAATAACCACTGAACAGGTTATCATGTCTGTTCTTTCGAGAGAGGGGCGCCCGCTACCTTTGCAAAACCAAATGACAGGAATGTATAACTTTGAGAGCCTTAATTTAAAAAATGTACATTCGATTCAAGCCCAAACTCCAATTTGTGTGATGTTCTGGGGCAAAACCCCGCTATTTATTGACACCACATACTCTGTGTTTAAGCTAGAGATATGGGAATTTACTGGAGTAGGTATGGACAGCCTGTGTATAACTTTTAATGAAGAACCAAGGTTGCAGAACCCACTAAAATCGAAAATAAGTTGCCATTTTTGAATGCAACCCCTCAGGAAGAGCAGATTTGGGACAGAGACTACCTCATGTGATAGGTAATATGTACATGCAATGGCAAACCACTATGTATTTGAGAAATGTGTATTTTGATCAAATATAGATTTGTGTGCAATTTGACAGGGGAGTGTCCTTTCTGCAGGCCATATAATGACATCGCTCTGACACTCCACTTCTTTCCCCCAATCAAGAGAGAAAGGAAAGCTTGACCAATGATAAATTGAGAGAGGGGCTGGCTTAGTGATGCTGCGCACACACCCACTTTCAAAATACATAAAAAGAGACTGATGGGACAGGTAGAGACATTCAAATCCATTTGCTGCAACGCGCTCTGCCGGACCACACAACATCCAGAAGATACCAGATCCAACACTTAGACTTTAAAACTCCAAAGAACTTGATTCAGAACTCAAAGCAAGGGCCTAAACCCACAAACTGAGAACTCTTCTCAGCAGGCCGCAGCATCCAGCAAACCTAACAGCGGTAGCAGCATCCAGGAGCCGTGCAGATCAGCGCTGTGTCCAGAGAAAGCTGTGCAGAAAGATCCAGGAGCTGTGCACAGACGCTGTACCCAGAGATCCAGGAGCCGGGCCAGGAGCAGTGTCAGACCAGACCAGCAGAGCAGAGACCAGACGCTGTGCGCAGAGACATTCCGGGGCGAAACCAGAACCGAAGCCATCTTGACCCGATCTGTGAGACCTAGACCTTCCAAATACATTGTGAGTACAGCTAGGACGGTGTGAAACCAAATCTCTTAGTTTCCAGTGATAGAATTCAATCTATTTAATCCAAGTAGAACTGCCTCCTAACTGTCACTTGACAATTCTGCAGCCGCATAGCTGTCACCTGTCATTTTTAAAAGCGGTCACCTGTCAATTTGAGTTACTTTAAATTCGAATAAAACGACCTTTACAAAATCGTTCATATCTTTGGAGATGTTTGGGCTAGAAACTTGCTTTAACTTTCCTCTGAAACTTTAGAATCTTAGCTTTTCAACAAACCTAGAAACGACTTGCTACTCCTTATACTTATGCCGTAATCGTGATTCACGCATTCACGAATTTTGCCGCGATTTGGCCCGATTGCTTTACTGTAAAAATCAGCAGCTTTTGCCTGAACTACTAAAATGTCGTTTGCCTCCTAAGAACCATCCCTGAATCATTGCTAGAGTGAGCCTGAACTCATATTAACTAGATACCACTCACCCTGAACCTTCTGAAGGGAATTAAAAGCATTTTCAGCATATTTCTCACTGCATTGTCGCCATATTCAAAGCATTTTGCCTGTGTTTCAAAACTCCTATCTGTTGTATAAGCTGCTGAGGGGGAATTGAACTGAATTCTATTTGATTACATTCCTCAGAACTGTGTGCTCTCATCTTCATCTCCTTACATTGCATGAAGGGGCGGTGAATTGTCCAAGAAAGTGATTACATTGTCTTTTGCTGAAATCCTATCAAGTTATTTTCTGTACTGCATTTTCATTCCACATTGCATCTATTTGAAACCATAAAAGTATTGTTGCTATCTTAGCCAACCTATACCCACTCATCATTGATTATAACGAAGTGTACTAGTGCAGGACTATCCATTATTGATTACTGCTCAGATTAAGTGTGATATTCAATTATTAATTCATTATAAAAGTGTGATATATATATATATATATATTTATATATATACTGTTTAATTTTTTTTTCAAATAAACCTTTTAAACTTGCAAAACAGAACTACTTCTTGGCTCAGTGGGGTCAGGGGGATTCTAAGAGAGGGGTGTTATATAGGGGTAGTCATCCAGAACTCATGAACTGGACATAAAGATATATCAATAAGGGTTTCCATTCAATATCCCAGACTAGGCATTGACTTAGCTGTAGTGTTGAATTGAATCTTCTTACACAGACGACACCAGGTTAAAATACAAATTGTCAGTAACCATAGGGCCAGCTGTGAGAGACATTGCAGGAGAACTGGTCAATTGTGACAATGCAACATATGAAGTACACTGGAAACTGTCGGAATACTTCGCACCGCACCCAAACATTGACGGGTCACTCGATAACTTTGTAATGCACATGTGCATCAAACAAAAATACTGCGAATTCCATCGCTACTCAAATGAAGAACCTCTAAGATCGCAGGTGATAGCGGGCTGCCTGTCTCAATCCTTTAGAAAACAATTGCTGCAAAAACAGATCACTGGAAGAAATACTAGCCCTAGCCAGGATGGAAGCAGCCGTTTAATCACAACTAGACAATCTGGGAAAAATAAACCTACAACAGCCCGCGACGTCCCCAGACATGGTCAACAAATTAGACTGGACCACCAACCAGGGCGCAGGACGTTCCGATGCCACATGCTACAGGTGTGGCTACGAATATCCGCACATGGGGGAATGCCCCGCGGTGGGTCAACAATGCGCCTCCAGTGGTGGCATGGACCATTTTAGGGCTGTATGCAAAAATGCCCCCGTCGCTGTGTCCAACAGGCCGAGGACACTGGAGCGCAGAAGGACCGCCCGCCCCAGCCCAACAAGCAGCAGGGTTGAGTGGGACCCAAAATCATCATGAAGGGATAACAGGGAGCGTAGGAGCACATATGCCCGAGAAGAAAGGAGACCCCGGCAAGGAGGGAGACGCAGTCAGAGAAAGCGATTTGTACGATACATAGAAATACGCTCGCCTTCAAGCAGTGAAACCCCAGTGTCGGGGGATGATCATAGAAAGGGTATGTGTGAGCTTTCAACAATGCACCGGCCACCCAACACAGCCCGATCCTCACGCTGCATGTAAATGACACACCTTTAGAGTTCCCGATTGATACAGGCGCAACAGTAAACATCAGTGAACAAGCCTACAACTCGATCTCGTCAACCGAAAATACGCAAGGCCACGGTGGACATCTATCCGTACGGCGCAACCACACCACTGCCGCGCAAAGGCAACATCACGGCATGGTGTGCACACAAATCACACGCTGCAAAGATTCCTTTGCACATCCTAAAGACAGAGGCCAACAGTGGATGCATCCTGAGCTTTAAACCAGCTGTCGACATGGGCCTGGTACACATCCTGTACCAAATCATGGCGCTCAAATACTTTGCCAATCCAGAGGTGATTCAGGACACATTTCCAAAGCTCTTTAAGGGGCTAGGCAAATTGAAAAATAGGAAAGTTCACCTCCACATAAACCCGGACGTGCCACCAGTGGTGCAACATTACAGGGGGATACCGGTTAACATCCAGAGGCAGGTGGAGGAAGAGCTGGACAAATTGATTAAACTGCAAGTAATCGAGCCAGTCCAGGGGCCAACGCCGTGGGTGTCACCCATTGTCCCCGTTCCAAAAAAATCTCCGGATGGCTCGATAGGCTAATGCGTGAACATGAGGAGAGCCAATATAGCCATTGAGAGGTAGAGACACCAGGCACCAAGGATCACCGACATGATCCACCTCTTCCACTGGGCCAAGGTGTTCTCAAAACTAGACTTGACAAAAGGATACCATCAGATCGAAATAAGCCCTGAATCAAGATACATCACGTCTTTTGTAACACATCTGGGCCTATTTCAGTACAAGAGGCTCAGCTTTGGCATCTCATCTGCCACTGAGATCTTTCAGGAGGAGATCCACAAAGTCATCCGTCACATACCGAACTGTCTAAATTACTCTGATGATGTGCTGGTGTTCGGAAAGACCAAGGAAGAGCATGACATCACATTACACCGAGTGTGCACCACCCTGGAGACCACGGCCCTCACACTGAATAAAGACAAGTGCGACTTAGGAACGGGATCCTTAAGGTTCTTCGGTCACATCATTTCAGACCGAGGCATGCGACCAGACCCAGGCAAGGTCGCTGCGCTGAACATGGCTATTCCCCCCACAAACACATCAGAGCTACGCTCCTTTTTGGGATTCACGAGCTATTGCGCCAGATATCTGAAAGACTATGCAACAGTGAGCAACCCTCTACGGCTGCTCACACGTAAAGACCAACCATTTGACTGGTCAGGGGAATGCCAGGAAGCGTTTGAGAACATCCTAAATACCATTTTGAAAGCAGAACACATGGCATACTACGACACGCACTGGAATACGGAGGTCATCGTGGATGCAAGCCCCGTGGGGCTCGGGGCCATCCTATCATAGAGGGACCCCGAGGACACTCACAGAACAGGCCTACTCCCAGGCCGAGAAAGAGCCTGGCAGTGGTATGGGCCTGTGAATAATTCCACTTTATTTTTATATGGGAAGGAATTCACGGTCATCACAGACCAAGCGCTACTCACCATCTACGGCGACCCCAAAGCAAGGATGAGAATAGCAAGGTGGGGTTTGAGGCTACAAGATTACAAATTCAGCATCAAACATCACCCGGGAAAGGAGGACAATCCAGCCGACTACTTATCACAACACCCCACCGGTCCAGCATGCGCACAACCCTCCATAGCAGACCCATACATCAACTATGTAGTGCACCACCTGCAACCATTCCCCATCGAGTGGTCGGAAGTCGTCAAATGTGAACAGGACCCAGCACTACGAGTTGTCAGACACTGTATACTGACGGACAAATGAGCGCACATGAAACAGGCGAAACACGAAGCAGAGTCCCTATGGGATGACATACGGTGGATCGACCACGTCAATGTAACTGCTTTTTTAGATCCTTTTATGAAGCAGCTACCAGTGTAATCATACGATGAGGCTGGTAGTTCGGCGGGTTGAGGCTGGTAGTTCGGCATTCAGTAGACAACAATAGCGCTCTGACCTAGATGGCGCCTGCTCTGTTTCCCTTTACCAGGACTCTACTACCAGCCTCAACCCGGTGTATTGTACACTAGAAGAACACTCGAATACTGTTACATCATATGATTACACTGGTAGCTGCTTCATATAAGGATCTAAAAAAGCAGTTACATTGATGAGTAAAACAGCTACGAAGGATTGGTCTACCGAAATTAAGATACGGTTTAGCCTGGATATCACCTCTGCGTACTCAAGACAAGAGGGTGAAGACAATTACATATTCAAATTGTCGCGTGGGAATCAACGTTTTTAAACATACACTACCACGACAACACCAACTTGTCAAGTTTATTTCTAGGAACCACCGTAAGACCGGCTTTGAGGTGGTGCAACGACCCGGTCCACTTATACCGCTGAAAAAGTTCCTAACAATTACTTGAATTAATACAGGAATGAAACATGTTGGGCAATTAGAGATACTAATAGTAAGCATCATTTAAAGCTTAAGAATCTCAGACAGATGCACTTTAGGTACTAACTGACCCAGGCATCTAGACAGGTACTTATGATTAAGAACTCTGTTACCTACTGCAATATTGAGTGGTTTTACATCACTGTAACGACTGAAACAAGGATAACTGAAAACAGTTCATGTATTAACTTGTACAATTGTTTTGAGATCTCTCAGGGAGAGATACTGTTTAATTGTATATTTTGCACAAATGAAGCACATTCTATACATAGGAATTGTTGTGATGAGCATTCAGCACTTTATAGCACTTGTCACTTTATTTTATTTTTATGTATTGGTTTTAATATCTCTATTAAAAACTGTTGATTTTATTGTAATAACGTTTGTTGAAGTCAGTTTGTATTTTCCTTGAACTTCTATTCTGTCAATGGTTGGGTTGTTGCACATCAGTGTGTATTCCCTTAGATTAGCCAGCAAATTCCATGCTTTAAAACCCCATTGAAGTGTGGGAGCCTTTTGTTGTTTATATTGTATATGGGTCAGGTTTGCTCCCCCACAATTTATTGTTTTACCTGATTTTCCCCCCAGTGTAATAGAGTGTAAAGTGGTTATACCAGAGTCTTTGCGAGAGAAAACAGTACACTTGGCACACGAAGGAAACAGAGTAGCAGCAACCAAACGACTACGTAGATAAAGTATGGTTTCCAAGGCTTGATGCCTTGGTAGAGTCACTGGTAGGAGAGTGCACATCCTGCGCCCAAGTTGCCCCTCTGCCACACCCAAACCCTCTGCAAATGTCCCCGCTGCCGGAACAAGTCTGGGACGAGCTGGCAGTAAACATGCTTGGACACCTGCGAGACAGCACGTACGTCCTGGTACTGATGGATGAACACTCGCACTTCCCATCATCCCAGCCCTAGATCGCATGTTATCGGCATATGGAGTCCCCAGGGTGATAAAGTCAGACAATGGCCTGCCATTCACCAGCACAGACATTCAAAACTTAGATACATGGACTTTCATCACAGGAAAATAACCCCAAGATGGCCACAAGCAAATGTGACATTAGAAAGGTTCATGGCCAACATCAAACGCACATTACAGATAGCCAACATACTAAACAAGCAGTTCGAACAGGCCTTATATCAGTTACTGTGAGAATACAGGCATATCCCGCACAGCACCACAGGAGTCTGCCCAGCGGACCCAATGTTCCAGCGACCGGTAAAGGCAAGGTTACCGGAGGACACGACGCCTAAACCTGCAACACCACTAGAACTCCAAGCCAAGGACCTGGAGAAGAATGAAAAAATGAAACCAACAGCAGACAGATGCAGAAGGGCACAGGAGTCCAAAGTAGAACCAGGTGACCAGGTGTTGGTTCGCCGGCAAAAGGGGAGAAAAGAGGAAGCCACGTTTGCACTGGAGCGGTTGACGGTAACACAATGAAAGGGCAACATGATCACCGCTGAAAGAGAAGGATGCTAGTCAATAACCCGAAATGTTTCACAGTTCAAAAGAGTGTCAACTCCCCTTGAGGCGACATGGGCCACGGATGAGGAAGCATGGGAAGACATCAAGCGGATGAAGCATACATAGGAGATGGTGAAGCTTCTGAAGACGAAGAAGCAGACCGACGTACTCCAGAATGAATAGGACCTTCAACTCCAGTCAGCCATCGACGGCCTCAGAGAAGTCCCATGAAGCCCTAGAGACTCATAGAAGAGATGGGGTAGAACATAAGTTTCAGTTTCACAAGAAAGCATACAAGTGTGCATTTTCACACTATAACGACACCAGTGCTTGGAGTGATGAGTGCAGACGTGCGGTGTCAAATGTATCACTTGTTAAGCTGTAATACCACCCAGTGCCAATGTGCAGTATGTAGTGCATTAGGTAACCAAAGGTCAATCATGTCCAGTGTTCATATATTGTGCAATACTGCTAGTGAGGGGCTTGACAGACTGGGAAATGAAGCCATTTGCCCAGTCACATACAACTTGATCAAGTAGGGAAGCCTGGACAAGCTCTGCTCTCATTCCCACAACGAGAATTTAGAGGCAAGGCCATTTCTCGCGGCAAGCCTTTGCATCTAGTAATCATTACCACTATGCGCGCCTTGGTTGTAAGTGATTTCAATCCAGCACACACCTAAGTCAACGCCTAGCGTTTAATGCACAACTGAATTCCTTATTTATTTGTGTCTTAAAGTTTTTATTCTGAACAATGTACCACTCATATCACGCCCCTCTCCTGGAACCCCCCGGTCACACTGAACCAGGAATCAGGCTGGTTTGTAAAGTTAAAATATTTATTTTATGTATTCACAATTCACTCACACTATGTTTTAATGGGTACACAATGATCACCAATGGGGTGATGTAACACAATCTCTTTAATACACAAGGAGTAATAGTGCACAAAACAATTCAGCACAGAAATAATACTTTTGTCTGTGTGTTCAGATCAAATAGCAGTGTGGTCACTAGTTCCCCCTGTACACCCCTCAAACTCCCTTCCCCCACCCAACAGGCAATGTAAAGAGATGAGAAGAGAGATCAGGTATTCAGGAATGGCAGAATTCAAACAAAATATAAATCCCAATTTCTGCCCAGCAACTCAAGAGAGAAACAGAATTGATTGGCAAGTTGTCAGAATGGTTTTAAAGTTATCTTGAATGGAATGTGCAAAAACACTAAATATGGTCAAAATTGCTGAAATTGTATAAATTCTTATGGGAGCCGCTTTGGGTAGTTGCACCTAAACACAAGAAATGATTTGATGCTAAGAAGCCATGTGAAATCTTAAACTGAGGTTGGCAGCAATGAAAAGCTGTTTTACACGCATCAGAATTTCCCCAAAACGAAATTTGAGGCAAACTTTTCAGTGCACGGTAATCGCGATTACGGGAGAACCGTATGGATTTAGCATGTGGTTTTAGATGCGAATTAAAGCTGTGAATGTTACATTTTGTTTCTAGCACGAAAATTGAGTAAGTTATGGGCGTTTCAGTGGAGGTCATTTTTCTAGATGGTGCAAGAATGGGAAAACAGGAATGCGCTTTTAAATTGACAAAAAGGATTTCTTACACTAGAGGACTAGGAATAGACGAATACCACACAGGAACACAGCCACTGGATCAGGGCGACTGCCTACAGCAGAGCTCACCTACTTCAGATGAAAATATCAAAGCAAAGATAGTTTTAACAATACTAACACAGAAGGAAAGATAGAAGGGATAGGATAGAGAGTTCAGGCAATTCAAAAAGATTTCTAACAATGCAGGTCTGAAGACAAGGTAGGATGGATTTCAGATAGGGATTGGACTGAGCCAGGTACATAGGCTAGGGACACAGTTCTATTCTATAGATACTCACTAGATATGTTTTGCACAGAACCGTCAGGATTCTGGTCTTGGATTCTGGTCAGGACAGACAGCTGGGCACATCGGATTGGACTGGGTCTGTTCACAGCATGGCACAGGACTGGATCGGGTCTGCAATGGCTCTGGTCACAGCTCAGGACTGGATTGGATCTTTTGGTTCTGATGACAATTCTTTTAGAAGGCAAGCAGTACAGCACAGCCCGGCTGTTTGTTTGATGTTCCCATTGGGTTGTGGGATTCTGGTTCTGGAATTTTAAGGCCCAACTGAGAATGGTTCAGCTATGGAATAAGCCTTTCTGCTTTGCCAAGTTTCTGGAGTTTGGGGCAAGGAAGATGGATGGTTCTGCTGCAGGGTGCTCTGCCAGCAATCGGTTAGTGGGTGAATTTGTGAGTTTTTCTGAGAGCTGTGCTGTTTATGCTTATGATAAAGGGGTGTGTCTGCTGGTTTATCCTAAGCATGCCCCTTGGCCAGGGATTGGTCAGGGTCTCCTCTCTTGCTTGATAGGAGAAAAACATGGTGTCACCATGATGATGTGGGTTTATGAGGCCTAGAGTCCACCCCTAGCCTCTTGAACACAAAAGCTACGTTTGGTACAATACATATTTCAATGTGTGCAACCTCCATAACAATCATATATGCAGATTACATATTTTGTGTCACAGATACTCCTCCAAACCCTGTTGCTGTAAGATCTTGTGTCTGCTTTTTACAGAACTTTGCCCTTTTTATACAGAACACAATGTCCAATTTAGGAGCAAATTTCTACAAATGTGCGCATTAAACATGGGCATAAGTGTCTGAAGATTCATGCTTCTATCAAAAATACATTTAGTGTAATATCACATTTTCCGCCGTTTCTTCCTAGAACATGTCACAGAGTTCTGGCGCCTTTTAAAATGTGCAGCCAATATTTACATTAACAATGCTGTTATTTAGTGTTTTTGACAATTTTACACAGTAAGTTATCAGTCTTTTTAAAATGGGTCTTTGGTCCTTGTTTAGCAACAAATGGTTGTTTGTCTCAGCCTCTTTCTATTTCCCTGCAGTTCAGAAGCAGTCTCCTCCCAGGTCCTCCTGGGCCCATGCCATTTTATGACCCTTCACACTTGGCAGTTCCTGTAGCTGGAGGATGTCCATTGTCTCCTTCCCACTAAGCCCAAATTCTCCTCCCACCCTGTAATCATCACTCAGGTGTGATTTCCTGGTGGAGGAAAGCAGAATGGAGAGGCCTTGCCTCTATGGGGGAAGCTGTTATACTGGTTTGGTTGCTTTTAGCCAGGCTTAAATTCAAATGGTATTATGTTGCATTTTTCCTTTGCTTAAAACAACTTGTAATTTCAAACAAGCAGCTATAACACTTATTCCAGATTCTAAACCATGGGATTAAACAGTTACAACATAAATTACTCTCAGTAACAGGCATCCACTTAGTTTTCAACCATTTGATTTCAGTTTGTACAAGTTTAAGGTTTATCATGCAGGCTTCTGACAGCTGTCATTCAGGCGGCTGATGGCACTGCGCCCAGATTTTGACAGATTCCACAGGCAGGCAACTTTTTCTGTGGATGTTTCTTTGACAAATTCAGCTTTCCAGGACATTGTAATATCACAATGATTTCTTGAACTTGAGCTCTCTGTTCCACCACTGACGACCTGTGTGGTAGATTTGGCAGCCATCTTTTTTGTGTTGTAAAGCACGATTTTCGGAGGTTGCGGCGCGCACAAGGGTTTTGCGGCCATTTTGATATTTCTGGCACCATCAGAACACAGGGATGCAGCATGGCAGATCAAAAGTGGGTCAAGACATCCCACATGGTGCTAGTTTAAAACATGTCCCCACGAGGTTTCAGATTATTCTGGTCTTGTTGCACATGTCTCTGATATGATAAGGCATTTGCAGTGCACCTGTACACCAGGGTTTCTGTGCAACTTCGTTGCCACAGGTTCATATCTCGGCAGGTCCACCAGATATGATATCCTCAGAGGTTTCGCACAGGATTCACATTGGGATGGGTACCTGAGTGACAAGAAGGAATTCAGATTGGGCATGCGCTACACAAAGGTTCAATGTTACATTCCTGAGCCATGGGTTAATTATAATATTCGGTCTGCTTTAATTCAGGTTGCGGGAAACAATTTGTGATTCTGCTGCATGTGACTGTCAGCTTGCAGGTGGTTTGCAACTTCCCATGAGTAATTAACAGCAGAAATGCTGACAGCCGCCTGGCATTTTCGTCTACCATGGTTTTCCAGGAACTGTTCACCTGCGCCTCACAGAACACCTGCATCAGAGCAGCCAAACTAGGAAACGCTCTTTGAAGTGTGTCACGCCGAGGCTTTGCTAGATGGAGGGGGCTGAGGGGTCTATAGCCCCTGGTCTTTTGGTTGTAACCCCCAGATAGAATCACAGGGGCTACAACCAAAAGGCTAGCTAGCCCAGAGTCACAACATTAGCATAGCTGCAGACCTTTTCCAGACCTAGAAACACCAAGCATTCAGCGAGGATCTCGGATCATTGCATGGTCCGACATGACACCTACTCTATGTCAACAGGAGCCCTGGTTCTACAGAAATGCTTAGGCATCAGTTTGTTCATAGATCAGCCGCTGGCTTTCTAGAGGTTTTGGACTAGGACTCCCATGATTCCCCATCCAAATGTTGCAGACCCTGGGCAGAAATGATCACTGCTGGAATGGACAATCGGACGGCTCAAGCCAGGGTGTGCAATATCAACTGCCTGGTTATATGAATCAGAGGACTGTGTACAAGGAGGAAGAGGCCTCCAGGTACAAGAGCAGAGATGGTCAACAAAATAACACCCAAAAGATGCCCTAAACCCACAAAATCCCTACCATTCGAAGGTCAGGGCTACGATGTTCAATGCCCTGGGCAAAATGGCATTCTCCCATCCCAGTTATTGGCCAATTGTAGCCCAATGCTTCCAGTTATTGTGATCACATTCTGGGTACAAGTGATGAGAAAACTTGGGGAGTTCACTTGAAGACAGCAATTGGAGTGTCCATGGCTAGCCGGGAAAGGCCATAAATAAACCCATTATTATCATTCCTGCAGTCTGTTGTCTGCCTTTCCTTTCAGGCTTGCTTTTGCAGCTCATCCATGTGAATAGATCCCTGGTTCCTCCCCCCCTTTTTAGTTTGGGCTATTAGGTGGTGTATTACCTGGACTCCTGGATGTGTTGGACTATTTCAATGTTTGCTTCCCTCAAAGTTATTTTTCTGGTTTGGCCGTGGCTGGTGTATGTTTCGTTACAGTTTCTGGACTTTATTTTTGACTTTTTCTGGATCATCAATTCATTTCTTATTGATGGGTTCTTCTGTTCCTTTTTCTCTCTTTTGTATCCTTCTCCGATATGCAACCTTTGCTATGTTTGCACCAATTCATTAATTGTGTAAGGTGCTATAGAAGTAAAATAAATACAAAATACAAGAAAGGAAGACCAAACGGAAGTACCAAACAATGAAAGACTGAACAAAAGAAAGATCAAGCAGAGAAGTAAGGGCAGGTGGCAAAGGCGAGTAAGGGGCTTAGACCACCAAGAAGCAAAGTAGTAACTGCATTACGAATTAATTTATCCAACGCAGTAAATACATCCTTTAACTTTCCACTGCTATAGAAACTTGCTCTAAAGCATCTACCCATTAGCCCACAAGAGGGTGTGTGTGCTGCCATTCTAAACCCGATTTACAGTAATTCAGACAGGCAACTGCCTGCGCGACTCAACGCCTTGGCGAAGCTGGCAACAGGCAAAGGCTTGGGTACGTGAAGCTGGAAACAGGCAACGGCTCGATTGTGGACTTGGATTCCGATTGCACCCATCTTGAGACCCCCTGCCATGAGAGCAGCACTCAGAGCACTGTAAATCAGAAATGTGTTATCCGATATTGGTGGGGTATATACAGGGCAATTGGGCAAAGAACAACAGGACTAGGCATTGAATGAAAGCAGCCATTGCATTTTTGTATCCAGCCTCTTAACTGGAGACTGGGTTCTAATCTGGATTTAGGCAGACAGTCCAGCTTCAGCTCTCCTTTGCTCATCCATTAGTAACAGTAGTCATTGCTTTCTGAAGTGGGCTGGATCCAGTGCTTTAAGTGGGGTCAGAAATTGAGGGGGGAAAACCCTCATTTGGGGATGTGGCTTGTCTGATGGGCGTGGTTTAAAGAAGAGCATGTAAAAATGAACAGGGGTGGTCTTGTCTACATAACTAAGAGCATACTGCAACACTGCTGCTACAACCAACATGTCTGGTTCTGGGCAAATCTGCAGCACTTAAAGTCCTGGTGTAGTAAACAGTGACAGAGTGCGACATAATGCTACAGGACACAGCAGTGTAGCCCCGGGGCGTACGCTTGTTTGATGCCGCTGTCCTTGTTCAGTGAAATGAGAAAACAAATGTGATATTTCAGACCTATGTCCATGTATGCTGCCTGAGCCTCATGCCCCTAAGATGCACACAAGCTCACTGGCCCTGCTCTCAGCCAGGATATACATTCATATTCCTAAATACATACACAGGCTAGTTTTACTGTTAGCACGCATTTAATGGATTATCTTCCCAGCGTTGCTGCACATTGCTTCATTTAATCCAAAATGAGGGTTCTACTGCGTTTGCATCTGTCCTGCATTTACACCAGTACTCACAGTAAATGCACAGCTGGTAATTCATCTAGTATGCAGAATCTGAGGTCCAATTTCATCTCCCCCTCAACTGAACCGTGCCTCTTAAATGCAATGCAGCATAAACATGTTCTCAAATAAAAGTTTGTGTATGCGTCAAAATCTTGAACCATTCTACTCGAGTCCCTTCACCAATAAAGACAAAACACACTTGATTGTATCCGTTTAAATGCACGGAAACCATTTTGACTACGAGAAACAGCAGCCATAACCAAGACGCCCAACGTAACACATTTGGAAACAATATTGCTTTGTGTGGTGAATACATACCAAAACAAAGCTTTTTCACCATCCACGATGTTTGTCAGTGATGCACTATAGTAAACTGAGCAAGGCTTTTCTTAACAGCACACTTTGGCGACTTACTTTGAGGAGCTCACAAGTGTCTGAAAAAGCTCCGCAAAATTAAAGGATTCGCCTAAGCGTCACAAAATGTGGTTATGTGCCTCAGTTGGGACCTGCGAGTTACATGTTCGCAGGAGAAATATTTGACTCCATATTTATACCCATTACTTGAGATACTGCAGAGTAGTGCAGAGTGCACAAATAGAGTGCAGACGTGTGGCTTCAAGGACAAAAACATTTGAAGTATAAAAACGTCAAATACAAATCTGACAATATAAAATCGCTGAATACAAAATCTGACCCCCCGACCCCACTACCCATCTGAATAAAACGTTCCTCAGGGGTTGACTTCACAATTTATTATGGCGTGCTCCCTTGCTAGCAGGAGATTGGGAAAGCAACCAGGACAGCAGTTCAAAGAAAACAGTGGTCATTTTAGTATAGTGCTAAGAGCCAACCCTTTGAATTCTGGACTAGAGATTTTAAAAATAACAAGTCCAGTAAGAAAGATTTAGCCTTTCAGCATATCTACCTTTTGCAAATAACGTATGAATTGGCGGGCGAACGCGCCGACGTAGGAGGCATGGCGGGGGCCGCCCCTTAGTGGGGGTTGCCCAGCCAACCTCCTCCCCCTCCTCGGTTACCAGGGGGGCAGGGCCCTGAAACAGGGGGGAAAGCCCGCCCCCGGATGAAACTGGGAAGGTCGCCGGAAGAAGGGCGGGGCAGGGAACCGGGGGAGAGGGAGGCCCTATAAAGGGTCGGGGCACAGCCAACACACTCTCTATCCTTCGGCACCTGGCCCCGCCCGAGAACGCATTTTGGTTTTTTCGCGGCTCATGTTTTGTTGCGGTTGGAAATCGCGGCGTGGACGTTCCAAGGGGTGCAGAGAAGTTTCCAGTGTTCGGGTGGCAGGCGTGTCATGGTTCCAGCTAAAGGTACTTTGGTTCCAGCGGAGGGGTCGCGTCGTGGTAGGGTGGAAGAAAATGTTCGCACTGGGCTAGAGGCTAAATATTAAATAGTAGGAAAGGAATGAAAGTCGTGGGAGCGTGTGGTGCGGCGGGTTAGTTGCGGGTTTTCGGAGGGGTGTTGGGGAAAGATCGCGTTGGGTCGGGCACTGGCGTATGTAGGGCACATGGTTGTTGGGGAACAGAAATGGGGGTGGGAGGAAGAGTTTGCGGGTAGGGTCACGGGAGGCCAACAAGAGAAGTGTCGAGGGCGCGCTTGGGGCGAGGGGCTGGGGTGCTGCGCAGCGGGATGTGGTTGCTGCCTGTATTGCAAACGCTTTTGCTGTTGACAGGGCCGCGGCAGATGCAGTGTCGTGGGTTATTGGGTGGCGGGAGTGCTTGAGGGAACAGCAATAATTCGGTCTTGATGTAGCGGTCAAGCCACATTCGGTAGGTCATACAGACTGAGGTTGGGGGGATGGGGGAGGGCCGCCTCGTGGTTCAAGAAATGGCCCCTGCGCCGAGAGGACACGTTTAGCACAACGTTCGCCTGTGCGGCTAGTGGGTCCCAACAAGTAGTTATGGCGTCGACCCGGCGTTATGGCAGGGCGCCCATTGTCATGCCCATATTGTTTGCATGGCACGAGCGAGGCAGTAAAACCTATAAGGGAACATTTGGGTAAAGTAATTGGAGATAATTTAGGACGGAACTGCAGGAATAGAGCGTCCAGCGTATTGATGGGGGCAGGGAGCATTTGCATTACAGAGGGCCGACGCATGCTGGGGATTGTAGTAAACGGTCGAGTTTAGGGCACAAATGGCAGGGCAATGGTATTAATGAAACCCGCTGCCATCAGAGAAATCAAAGGTATCGTGCTGGGAGGGGGGAATTGTAAAGTTTGTTCCACATTGTTTATCGTGGTGCTGGTTATGGGACGGGTTGGGGGGGGGGGATTTGCTCGGGAGGTCGATACACGGCAGGCGAGTTAAGGTTGGGGTCTGAGCAGTGGGGTAGCACTGCCAAGTCGTGGTGCTTAGTTCAGGAGAGTCAAATAGAAGGGTGGTTGTAGTGCAGAGATTGGCAAAGGTCAGGCACCTCAGGAAGTGGCAAATGGCGACGAGCCTCGCTCGATCATCAAACAAAGGAGGAAGTGCCCACATCGATGTTCGGGAGAGCATGCCGGTAGTAGGGGCCTGCGGGAGCAACATTAGGCGGAACAGAGGGGGGTGGGTGGTAATACGCTGGGGGTAATGTGCTGGGATCATGCGAGCGCCCGCCTGTGGTGGCGACAATATTCTGGCGCGAATATAAGTATAATGTTTAACACTAAGGAATAATGTGAAAATCCGTGCTCGGGCCCACCCTGCTGGTGTGGGGGTGCAGTCATGATGGTGATCGCGGGGCAGAGGGGCGCTGCAGAGTTATTAGTGGACTGTTAGGCAAGGCTTGCAGAAAAGAGGCCAAGACACCGTAAGGGCTACGGTAGGTAAGCAGAATATTTAATTTGCAATATTTGGAAAGGAGTCGAGCCGTACTACAGGCCTAATCGTGCCAGTCTTGTATGTTGTTGTAAGGGTGCGGACAGGTTTAACATGCAGAGACTCTGGCTCACGGCTCTTTCCAAGTTTAGTTCACGAGTAGATATGAAAAGCCTTGGGATTCTTTCTCGGAGACTAAACATGTTTGGATCCCAGCAACATAACATTTTAGTCCAATTCCGGGTTTACTTTGGTGGCAGCTTTGGCGCCTGAATATCGTTGTATTCTGGGTAATTGGGGCGGGGGAGCGCGGTAATTGCGTTGCACACTACCATCGACGTGGCGACCAGTTAAACGGGGGCCTTTTTGTTAAAGGTTTTTAGGTGGGCCTTCATGCCTGGGTAATGGCTGTGCCAGGGACAGTGATTGTTTCTACGGAGCTCTAATTGGAAACTGTCTTAACCGGTTTGTAACTGTGCCAGGCGGGGATGGCCTCTGGCCGCGCAATGCATCTCTGGCGTCGCTTGCATTTACTTTGTTAACACTGTCTTAGGTTTCCAGGCTATTTATGAGCTAGGCCGCTGGGTAGCAGTTTGAATAACAAGCAGTTCCTTGGGTTGTGTTGATTTATATAAAGAGGTGGCTTTTGGGTGTTACTATAATTTGCTTTGGGGTTTGCACCGAACGTCATGATTTTAGACAATGCCGATTTGTAGGGTTTGTTATATTTGTTGTATTCGAGGTTTACGGGGGGCATCCTGGGAATTGCAGTTGGCGATGGATAAATAGCAATGTTTAGGTTAATGAAATCGATTGGGGGCATATAACAGGGCTGGGGAGTGCGGGGTCCAATTCATGGCTATAGCGGCCAGGGACCACGTCATGCAGGTTCTTGGCTACTGAAGAGTAAGGCAAGTTACGATGCAAGGGAAAGTAGGCAGATTTGTGCACAAGGTAATGGGACAAACGGTGCAGTGTTCATTACAGCATCTGCACAAATGCTGGCGGCCTAGTGTGGACGTCCGGGTAAACTGTACCAATAGACGTCACAGTAGATTAGGACATGGTTACAAGGTTTCCATGCCAGTGCGAGAGTTGCAAATACACAAAATTGGCACCAGCCCAATGTGCATTACACTTTATCAGAGACATATCCGTAAACCATGCAGTTATTCAGGTTCCCAAAATTAATAATTACCTTTAAGGAAAACAGCCAGGAAACGGCATGGTATTTCTGGTGCCCTTCGTCTTCTCATAGGGTAGTTCCAATGAGCACTACATGAGTGTAGCAAACTATCCATCTTGGAATGATAATCATGGATAAATAAATGATGGGAGGAGAGGGTATGCATGGGAGGTCTGGGTGAAACCAGATGTGAGGAGGCGCCAGGGCATATGTAGAGGCACAGGCAGGGTGCCCTTGGGGCTCGTTGTCGCGGGGTTGCTGTGAATGGGAGGTGGATGGCGGGCCCTCTGGGGGGGGTCAGGGGGATAGCACACGGGATGGGGCAGGGACACGGCGACAAGGGGGTACTGGGGGCGGCGTTGCATCGGGGCGAGTTTTGGGAAGTACGCAGGCACGCATTGAGTTTTGTCAACAATGTCTGGCACAATCGCCTAGCGTTAACATGCATGTTTTGGAGTAATGGTGTAACTGGGCAAGCCGCAGGCAATTTTGGGTCTGCCTTGGCAAATGGCACTATTAAGGCAGTGAATTTACAAGCATCTTGGGTTTGGGTAGGCGGTGAGTTGCATACCCGTTCCGGGCCGTACGCTTTCAGGAAAGCAAGGGGGGCTGGCGGTTAGGGGGAGGGGGAACCTGGGACAAGTGGGGTGCGGGGGGATTTAGGGGGCAAGTTACGGTTGGAATGGTAATGAATGCACAGATGGGCGGGAGTGGGGGGGTTGGGACCAGCATTGCTATTACTTGTCCTCTTCTCATTTTGCTGAGTAATACAACAGCAATACTCTTGGCTTTTCACCGAGGACCACTCGCTCAACAATAACATCCATACCACGGGTTTCGGTGCGTAGTCCGTTAGAAGAGCTCAGGGCTGGGGAATGTGGGATGTTTTTACCCATGCATCCAAGCCCTGCTACAAATGGCAATGCTGATTGCCAAAAGCAACCCAGAGCTGTTGGGAATTCATTTTCTTAATGTCAAGAATTTGCTAAAATCATGGGCACAAGACCACTAAAAGATTCAACCTTCTTGTGGGGGGTTCCACATCACCACTCTACTGTAAGGATGCCCATCAAAACAATAGCAAAATTCTCCTGTTAAATTCAAGACAACTCCCAAAAATGGGTGCAGTACCGGCTTTGGACACAAGCCAGCGCTAGCGGTCTAAACTCCGACAGGAGTGAAGCCTGGCTTAAAGAGTGTGAATTCTGCCCGGCAACAACCCCCCCGACAGGAGTTGAAACTTGATCAAACTGCATTCCCAGGCCTGGCTGCCTCCTGCTTCCCCACCAAAAGGAGAGGACACCTCTCTGATTAGGGGAGGGGCACCTGCAGAGGGCAGAGATACAGAACAATGCACTGTCCTGGGCTCAGGCAAATGTTATATTGGGGGGGTCGTAAAATAGCTTCCTCTTGGGAGAAGTGGGAGGAGAAGTGCCTCTGGGAGCCACCTGAGCTGGAGGCGGGGACAGACAGACGCTTCCCCCATGTGCTTTGGAACCTAAACCACACCCATCTGGGCCAGAGCATAATTAAAAAAAGATGGATAATTCATAGTACGGACTTGTTAGAATTATATAAGTAATATCATTATTCTGGTGATTTTTCTGTGCACGTTTTAAGAGGTGTTAGGACCCTGTGGTGTATTCTGGGGGGTTGCTAGCAGAAAATAGGGTCTTACTCCAAATGTCTGCATGTTAAAAATCTGACACTTCATCAATTAATGTCCATACTCCTTGCGCACATTTGTGTAATTTTTGGTAAATGTCCGCTCGCAGGAACATGGGGCTTGAACAGAGACCTGTCTTAATTCATCTGTAATATGTACATGTAATGTCAACCACTTCTGTATCTCGGAAATATGTATTTGAATCAAATATAGATTTGTGGGCAAATTGACCAGGGGAGGATCCTCTGACCCATGAACAGACCTCATCATGATGAAAATCCATTTCCTTCCCCCAATCATGGGATGGGGAGAATTGGGCCAATGACAAGTAGAGAGGGGCAGGCTCAGTTATGCCACGCACACACACACTTCCAAAACACAAAAAGAGACTGCTGGGACAGGTAGAGACATTCATTTTCCATTTCTGTTGAGCATTTTGACGGCCGACATCCCATCCAGACAGAGACCAGAACCAGGGACCCGTAGACTACAGAACTTTGAACCTAGAAGGCCCACTGCAAGCAAAAGTATTCTCAGCAGGCCTTCAGAATCCAGCAAACCTAACCAAACTACTCAACAGCTGGGCGAGCTGTTTGAATTCTTTGCAAGAACTTTTGCCGGAACCGCAGACCAGACCCAGACCGCTGTGAGCAGAACCAGAGATCTGAATTGCTGTGAGCAGAACCGGTGCCTGATTGACCAGCCGAGCAGAGAGAACCGACGCTGGACGTGTTGACCAGATCCGTGACGAGGCCCATTTCAAATTTATATTGTGAGTACCTAGCAGAACTGTGCAGAAGCAATCTCTTAGTTAAAATAATCTAATTCAAACTATTTTAGCCTATTAGAACTGCCTCCTAGAATCCTATCATTCTGTCATCTTTAAAACTGAGAACCGTCATCTGTCATTCTGAGCTTTAAAATTTAAAATCCGAAAAACTACCTTTATTAAATCGGCGGTATCTCCGGAACCGTTTGTGCTAGGAGCAAGTTGTAACTGTCATGTTAAAGCTAAGATTCCAAGCTTTCCAACGGCCTAGAACCGACTTCCTACTCCTTTTAGTGCCTCCGTAATCGCGCTCGACGCACGCGACTAAATTTGCCACGATTTGACATTTTGCTCAATTTCAGCCACGTGTAAACATATTTGTCCTTGCTTTGATTGCTGAAATTCGTGTGCAACCTGACAATCATTCATAGAGCATTGCTAAAGTGATCCTGAACTGATTCAAAGTATCTATCAACTACCCTGAACCCTATAGGGAATTAAAAGCCTTTTTAGCATATTTTTCACTTAATTGCAACCACATCAAGTATCTTGCCTGTGTTATCCATCCTATACTAACTCCTCATTGATTGTAAAGAAGTGTGCTAGTGCCAGATTAACCATTTTTGATCAACATTATATCCATAAGTGCGATATCAATTATTAATTTATTATAAAAGTGTGATATATATCTTGTTAATTTTTCAAATAAACCTTTTAATTTGCAAACAAACCTACTTCTTGGCTCAGTGGGGTCAGGGGGATTCTCAGAGGGGGGGTGTTATACAAGGGTTGTCATCCAGAGTACTGAACTGGATATAAAAATACATCAATAAGGGTTTTCCTCAGCATCCCAGACTAGGCATTGACTTAGCTGTAGTGTTGATTGAATATCGCTTACAGGAATTACCTTCTGCGAAGTTCGAATTGGTTGAGACCGAGAAGTTTGGGCACGAGCGAGAGGCTGCCACACAGTCAAGGGCAGCGCGGCAGACGGGTCCATGGTTGGTTCAAAGCTGAGATGACAAGCAGGGTTATGGGCGGTTGCCTAGGAAACGGAGCCCATGGAGGGAAACGCCCTACCAGAGTGGGTGGGTTGAGCAGGTATGCCTATTGGATCACCCGTGAACGTCAACCTGAGCATCATCTCATGGGGTGAAAGCATATATTCCAGTTGCATGTGATGGGAATTGCATAATTTGATATATATATATATATATATATATATATATATATATATATATAGCACATGTTGTCCTTAGATCGGTGCACAGTATGCTGCGCTCCCAGTGAATAGGCCGTTGTACTCGGCGGGATGACATTTCTGGATCATGCATGGTGTCCAGATGCCTCGGTCCTTGGTCTCCGCCCATGGTGGGATGCCAATGGAGTGGCACGCGCTGTTCACACCACGGTTGGCGGACGCTTTGCCCCGGTTGGAAGCAAGACCACGCGGAGCACCACACATTCGCTTCGAGCCCCCTCACCCCAAACAGGGAGTTGCTGGGGAGTGGGGTGCTCGGTCCGGTGAAACGGGAAGAAAGTGGGGCACAATATTAAGGGGTACAGAACCGGACACCGCAAATTAGGGGTGGTAAGGGTTAGAGCACTAATAACACATCCAAGTATGATCGGTAGGGCACGCTCCGTGGGGGGGAGGGGGCGAACCCCCCTACACCAGGGATGGAAGACCAGGGGGCGCGCTGCGTAAAGGCGCATGGGAAAGGGAGCGTCCTGTGCATGCTGGGGGGAACTCTCTGCCGCCGGAAGCCAGCAGAGAGTCTTGGAGGAGTGTCAGGTCGATCCCTTTAGAAAGCACTGGCAGGCCCATAGGGGAATGCTCAGAAAACAGATTAGATCATACGGCGCCCCAAGAGTACTAGACTCAGGGGAGGCCCTGGGAAAAAAAGGGGAGGGATTTAGGGGACTTGGAAGCCATTTCCAACCCCAAAATTGTGAGGGGGTGGAAAGAAATAATGGATAAACAAGGTGAAAACAAAGGTCTACAAGGGAAGTTGGAGGGGGGCGAGATGAAGGTATGGTGGCACAAGCGGGGTTGCCTAAGAAACAGGTGGGGGGAAGGGATAATGAAGGAGGGATACAAAGAGGGATGTGGGGGGGGCAACGTTGGGCTCGGGGGGTGACGAGAAGGAACGAGGGAGGGGCACGAGGTTCAAGGAGGGGAAGAGGGGGGGGCAAGCGCAAGGCTCTGGGGCAAACAGATGGGGGGTACATTTTGGGGGGGGAGTAGAGAACGGGGGTGGGAGTCTTCAGGGTGAACGGAGCACAGGGAACTGTAGGGGGAGAAAGTTGGGTGGGGGCCCAATGCAAAAGAACATGGCACCTCGAGAGGGGAAGAGCAAGCCGGGGGGAGGGAAGGTTTAGGGATAGGTTTACGGAACCTGACGGGGGTGAGGGCGCTGGGGAAGACCTTGGAGGAGGGCCCAGGGGGAGGGCACTGGGAGCACGGGTATTAAGGCGATGTCCTGCCCGGGGGACAGTAAGCCGGTATGGGGACACCTGGGGCCCAAAGCTTGGAGGTAGGGCTAGGGTAGAAGTGGCACCATTGAGGACGGGAGCACAGAGTAGTGTAGAATTGTGCGCTAGGATAGCTGGACATCACAAAGCGATGACTGTATAAGCAGGTAGAAAGTGTTAGTCGGCACCGGAAGGTGGTGTCGGCTAGAATGAAGATGTGATGTGGGGTAAGTGTTGTGTGGGGCACCAAAAAGAGGTGTCTGTATAGGAACCTACGTAATAGCATGGCACCGCTTGGCTGCCTGTTTTAGCTAGAACTAGACATAGGACACTGTGCAGAGTGTTGGGGGGGGGGGGGGGTTACTAACAGGTACCTTAGAGCAACGGGGGAAAAATGTCAAGAAGTGTGATACATGGGAACTGAAATGTCAAGAGTGTGAAACAAGGGAACATATTGATGGCCATGGGTAGAGAGAAGTTGATAGCAAGGGCCGGGCTCAACCGGACGCGGACGGCGGGGGTGTACAAGGGATGCATACCTAGGTAGCCTCACACAGCGCAGAAAACCTGTGGTGTGGTGAATTACGGATCGCCTGTAAGATAACTCCAAGACTTGACAAATAAAGCTGCTGTAGCATTAACACTTCCAACCTTTACACAATTGTCTGGCGTGTTCTTTCAGGTGGTTTCGAATTACTGGCTGATGCTGGCTGGTGCTGGGGGTGGGGAGGGAGCAGGGCAGGCTGTACGGGTCAAGGGAGGAGGGGGAGATGCGGCAATGGGATGCCCCCGCTAAGCAATGGTCATTTGCAAAAGGAAAGAGGTGATGGCTGGGAGGTTACGGCCTTTCCCCCTGAAGTGAAGGCTTTCAGAAGCTAAAGTCTCCGCCATGGCATTAATGGGTCAACCATTAACACCCTTTTGTCTCCACTTCTGTTGTGCCTGTTCCAGTGCACAGCTGAACGGGAATTCTTACTCTCAGCCTTACACTGTAAAAGGCACAACAGGGAGTGGAGACCAAGGGGTGTTAATGGTGGTGACGCTGTGCGTTTCCTGAGCTGTGATTAACAGTGCCAGCCAGCAGCAGCTTCGCGCGAACTAGTTTGAGCGAAGCTGTGACTGCCCTGCACTTCTGTCAGTCACAGCTTCCTGACTTGATGACGGCGGGCTCATCTCCCATGCAGTTGCGGTTGTTGCAGGACAATGACCCACTGAGAAGTGGTGGGACCGGGGGGCGGGGCCTCGGCAGGGCTCCAGTTCAGCCTCACTTTTTGAAGATTGCCAGGGCCCAGCCCTTGCAGGCCCCTACCCACTTAAATTACTGGGTGGATCCCAGGGCTTTAGAAAGATATATATATATATATTTTTTTTTAAATAGTGCACGTACTCACCAATGTAGGCTTTAAGTGGGCTGGGCTGCACCCTGGAAGGGTTATAAAATTGTTCTCATGCTGGGGCTTGGCCGAGGCTCATGCACCCATTGCAGTTAATAGAACACTGTGTCCAACTCCAATTTTATAATTCTCCATTGGTCTCACCCGATGCTTAGGGGAGTTACAACAAGAGCGTCGGTCTGTGGTTACACATACTCCCACCCAGTTTCATAATCCCATACACCTATTTTATGTTTCAGGTAAATGATTGTGTATGATCCGATGACTAATTCCTTAGCCACAAAAGAAACGTTAAATCTGCTTGTAGGCACCTTTACATTTCAAGACATGTCGTTTAAGGGAAAATAAATCCACTGTATATTTGATTATCTATGGATTGATAGATGTTTGTTAAATTATCACTCTTTTTTAATACTTAGTTTTTTGTTTCTCCTCTCCTAGGATTCTCTTCTAAACGGTTTTCATTTTTCTTCTAACTATTCAAGGATATTATGGATTTGATGTCGCAAGACTAGTATATATATATATAATTTGACTATGAGAAAAATGTATATCTGTATACACTTACATTTCTTAATTGCCACCCGATAGCCTTGTAGAGGACCTTACTAGGTCGAAACACGTATTGAATACAATACAAGAATACAAATGAGCTGAGGCTACATGAATCCAAGATTAGCAATCTACACCAGTAAATAAAGGAGCATTTTCTCACCATCTAAAAGAGTACATACAATATTTACATTTTGCACGCAGGGGCATGTGGAGTGTATATACTATGCCATTATTGAAGATTTGGGCATAACCCCTCACTCGCCCACACGCTGCAAGCCAACCTATTATCACCAATTTCAGTCTTGGCACAGCACACTTTCTGGTTTTGCCCGCAAATATGAACTACAAATGTGTTTTGACACCAGCATTGTGATGTACAAAAATTGTCAGGCATTACGAATGCATGCCCAATTTTTCAGTTAATGCACAGCGTGATTAAATTATATGTGAAGGATCACACACTTTGATTAAGCAGTGACGCTGGGATTCATTCACACAAACTTCCAGTTTGTTATACATGATAAGAAAATATGAATATCCATACAAAAGCAAACTAGCAGACATCATGCATAAACACTAAGCTTTGAAAAGGGAGTTTTATTACTGCTCAATGTCATTGTCTAATAAGAGATTGTTAGGTAACTGGCCAGGTGTGTGGACTTTTAGAGCAAAATATTTCATTAAATTTCCAAATACAAACATGTACATAATAGAAAAGGCACTGTCAATAACAAAGAAACGCATTAATCAAAACATTCCCCAGACTTCTTAAACTGCTGCTAGTGCAAGGGAGATCTGAAAAATCAATCCACATGAAAACTAAATGGCCCCCACGGCTAACAGCTGAAGCCCAATTTTCAAAGAAATGCAGATATTGAGTGTCGGTAGCGACCGGCACATTTAAAGCACTGATGGTTTCAAATACAGGACTAAACTGAAGAGTGATGGATTGAATCTGTTCAATCAAACATAACCACGGGCATGGCCCTGAACAAGCCTCCAAACCATTAAATATCAGCATACCTTTGTAGAGGGGGCTGGAGGTGTGGGAGGCAGGGCACGTGCAAATTAAGTTCAGCCTACCACAAAAGAGACCGTGCCTGCCCAAACAAAGTCAGCTTGCTGTGACATTTCACAAAAAGAAATCCCACGCGCCATCTGGCTTCACAGCACCCCAAAGGGGGCTTTCCCGCACAAACATTAACGTTGCATTCCTTCTGTAGAAGACAACCAACCACAAACATGTTTTGGCCACTATGCGTCTTTTGGGTTTGGACCAAGAATGACTTGTAGATAGAAGGTCAGGGATGTCATTTAGTGGTCGCCAGTATTCACACTTGCGACCTGGCTACCCCTGTGGTCTCCCTTGCTACCCCTAAAAAAAACAAACGAAATGTCCTTTTTTTTTCTTTGTTTACAACTTTAACCTCCTCGGCTGTGGTCAATTCCATGTGGCTACTTGAGCTATTTGTCTTTCTGGAATTCCATACAATAATTGCTAGACTCATTAAATGTTTATTTCAGGCACACTTCAGGGGGTGAGTCACTGATTTAGTCTGTTCTCAAACATCCCAAATTCACACTGCAAGAAAAATTCTCCAAAAAGCATTTAGAGTAGAATAAGCATCCATTTCAGACTATGTATTTTGCTTTTTCCAAGTTGCAATTCCATTTTTCTGCCTATACATATGGTGATCCATTCTTGCAAGAAATGTATACCACATTACAATAATATCCTAACCATATTTTTCATAGTGCACTTAGAAACAATGCTATGTTATGCCACTTCCTGCTTTGTGAAGTGGTAAATGGTCATCGTGTTCCATCGCTTCCTGTGATGTCACTGTGGGGTGGGGCAAATGACATCACTTCCTGTGATGTCATCAGGGGTCAATGGTCATGTGATGTCACTTCCACTACCCCTGGCATTTTGGTGAAATGACATCCCTTTAGAAGGTTGCCCACACCAATGCCAGTGGTTATAAATGATTTAGCATCATCCATCCATCCATCCATCCATCCATCCATCGTCAGTGTGTCAAGGTGCAAAGTAAACCATAAAACGATCTGAACAAAAGTAAGATCCATACAAGAGTAGTTTGTAATAGCTTATGTAAGTTGGATGCTCTTAGAATAGTTATTCATGCAAAGGTCAAGCAGAAAACTTCCCACTTAGAAGCATTGGGGACCCATGGAGGAGGCAGGGCAGAGAACTCTATTCCCGATTTAGACCATGGCATGGCTATGTGAGTGGAGGGCAACAAAAGTAGCGTCACTAGGCCTGGAACGTGTTACTGGAATGCAGGACAATAGGGTATATAAGGGCATTTGAAGGTAGCTGACATTGAGAGATACGATAAACAAATACACAGCTTCCACGAGGCCCATAAAAGGAGGCTCAGACCAATCTTTGTCACTTTTGATCATCTTAGAAAATTCCCCAGACTCATGCCTTTCAATGGAGAGTTGACGTTGGACCAGCGCGTTAATTTCATAGGAGGGTTATTACAGTTTAGACAGAGTGATACATGCATTGCATGATGACCGCCACAAACCACCAACTTTAAACTTAACAGACTAATCTCCACCTTAATATTCTCATGGAGCACAAACTCACGCTGCCATGCATACCCCTCAAAATGGACCTTTATTTGGTGGGTCAAACTAAATTCTTATACACACACACACAAAATTCTAACCAGACCAGTCAACAATTATAATAAAATCTTTAAACCTTTTTACCTGGTTTCACGTGACAGTTTTAAGTAAGAGATTTGGAAATAAGAATTAACCACATCCATTTCAATTGTTTCCACAATTTCAACAAAATTTCCTTAACTCTCCCAATCACTCCAATGGAAGTGATTCTCTGTTGTAAAGCCTCATTCACGCATATAGTGCCAGATTAGGCCAGGAAGTGCCTCGCGCTGCGCGGTTCATGCAGGTATCTTAGCGCTTAACATCTGGGCTGCTCTGGCATCACCCAAAGAGCAGAAACCAGTGAATGGGGGCATGCCGCAATACAGAAGGGTATTACCCACAAGAGGTAATGCATTCTTCTGAGATCAGCATATCAAAAGTGTATGGGATTTGCAAGTACAAAGGCAGCGCAAAACAAGAATTTAGTTCAAGGGTTGATCCTCGGGTCGATGAGTGGCTGGGGCATAATACACAGTGGTGGCTAGTCTAAATGGGAGACGGGGGGCCACCCTGCCAACCCTTGTGGCGGAGCCAACAAGCCAGCAAAAGCAGGGAAATGTGGTTTCCCATTATATTTTGCAGTTTACCAGCACTCTTGCTCAATGGGCCATGCAAAGCTGGGGGCTTGCCCCAGACGTGCATAGCCCATTGAGCAAGCAATCTGCGGAACTGCAGGGTCCAAATATGCCTATGGGGAACTCCTGCACCTTCCCATTCATCGAGGTCTGTTAGGGGTGGCACTTTCTCTAAACGCACCTCGCGCTTGAGGAACAAGGAAGGGTATTCCCCCTTGCATCCTGGTTCCTGTCGGCATGGTACATGTGAGCTGGCAGATCTGGAGTAGTGTGGATGTACTGTCGAGTTCAGAGCTGGAGCCGGTATAAAGGAAAAAAAGCACTGTGTGCGCTTGTGTATGCGTGCATGCAAGGGGTATCGACTGTGTAAGCGTGCAAATGAGTGAGTGCAGTGTGAATGTGTGCGAGTGTGAATGAGTGCAGTGTGAATGCTGTGTATGGGTGTACGTGTGAATATGAGAGAAGAGTGCAGAGGAGGTCCCAGATATGACCTGCACCCCTGCCCCACATTGTGAGTTGCCAGTAATGTACTCGCCGAGGTACGTGATGTATGAGAAGCAAATGAACCAACAGAGAGCCGCACTGGGACTCTGCCCCGTGTACGTAAGGAGATCAGTACCAGTTGAAGCAGCCATAAAACGACAACCCTGGGCAGCA
The DNA here is from genome assembly GCF_040938575.1 of Ambystoma mexicanum. NCBI lineage: Eukaryota > Metazoa > Chordata > Amphibia > Caudata > Ambystomatidae > Ambystoma > Ambystoma mexicanum. The sequence goes on along the minus strand of NC_090929.1, from coordinate 215,582,501 downwards.
CGGTACCCTATCAGACAGCCGTACCAGCCACTGATACGAAATGAGGAATGCCTATGAAGAGACCCCAAAAGCCATAATGGAAGGCCAGTGGAGAGGAGACAAGGACCAGAGCAGCTTTAATAACGAACTGAAGGAGTTACTGGAAGCAAGCATGCCAGTATTGGTAACTGCGAGGATAATTGTAACAGAGACAGTGGAGAGACAGTTAAAATATAAGGGAATGGTGCCACGAGACGAGAGGGAAGCAACCACCCTGTTGAAAGTGTGTAAATAAGCTTGAAACGCAAGATGCTAAGAAATCGATACTGCTTGCAATGCTTAGTAGAAAAATAGAGTGGCACGCGCCAACCATATATCTACCTCAACACAGCACAATGTACACGTGCAACTCCATTTTGTAAAAGCAGAAGTACACTCAGGCGGCCAAGGCCTGACTGGCCAGGTTTCATATCCAGGTCCAAGCTGAGGAAAGGAGCGGGCTCGAAACTTAGAGAGGCTCATGCCGGGGAAATCGAGGTCAACCAGAGAAGGGGAGAGGAGCATGAGCCGACAAGGCTCCAACTTCAGAGCATACCAGCCCACCCGTGAAGGTCAAGATAAGAGAGGCCCATGCAGGTGGCCAAGCGCACACAGAATTAAATGCACAAAAGGTTGGAAACTGAAGCAGATTCACGGTGGACCAGCATGTGACCAGACAGGCGCGAAGATGTACCACCGCCTGATGTCATCCAGAACCTGAGGGTGCCATAACTTTTCCTGATAAGAGACTACAGATCTGAGGCCATACCCAGCCAACTAATTGACACATAGCCCTAAAACACTGATTGATGGAAGGGAGGAAGGGTGAATCTTGGGACACCAGGCACCTGGGTGTCTACTCTGCATGCTGCTAATTAAAATGGAGATTTATGTTTAGGGGTGTAACTTGCCCAATCACAAGGGACCATGTAATCTAGGGCTATAGACACTGTAACCAATGAAACATCGTACTTGTAGTGACGTCAATCACGTGTGTTGTAGAGGGATGGGCGTAGATGCGCACCCGATAAGAGTTATCCAATCCACTGGCGTTATTTCCATATACAGATATAGCACCTATACTTAAGTTACCTTTCCCAACCAATTATATTGCATGATGATTTTTTGTAGAATTAGACGTCAATGACGACGGACTTTGCCCATAAAAGAGGCTGTTTGACTAAAGTTCGGGGAAGTCGGGGTGAGGCAGGTGTTCGTGATGCTGCTGATTTCCATCTGCTGACGTATGTATCATTAAACAGACTTCCTTTTGCCAATTTACCGAGTCCTGATTATTGAATCTTGCTGGAGTATGTGAATCCTGCACTCTGTCCTCACATGGTGCAGCTATCTTGTATTACTAGTTTTCGAGGGCGAGTACTGACCAATGGGCCAGTCAGTAATTTCCTCTCCTCGTCAACAAGAGTATGTTTTATTGGTGCATTTGTGAAAGGATAGAAATGTGTGCATGCATGCGGACAGGGGAAAAGGGTGGAGGACACTGGAGCAACTAGTATGGATGTTTACCTTCAGTAGCTTGACGTGGCTTACTGGCATTAGAGGGCAAGCCAACATGATGAATGTTCTTAAATGGAATACTGGCCTACTTTGGGCAGCCATTATAGGAATTTGCTTACAATGGATTTGCAGGTTTTACTAGCATTATGGGAAAAACCAACGTAAGGAGTGTTCTTACGTGGGTTTGTCGCAGGGAAAGGGCAGGCAGCACAGATCTTTTTTTTACATGGATATGGCGTGTTGTACAGGCATACCGGGGAAAGGGCAAAGCCAGCATGATGAATGTATCTTTGTGGGGCACGGGCATACAGTGGACAGGAAATATACATTCTTACAGTGGCATAGCATTTTTCCTGGCATTATTGTCAAAGGCAACAGGAGTGTTCTCATGTCAGGAGACTGCTGCACTGGCATGCATGTTTGGCGCAGCCAGTCTGAACCTTTTTTGTTCCTGCAAAGGCACCAGGAAACTACTCCTGCACACTGCTGTTGATCTGACATCTATTGGATTCTTTGCATGCGTTTCCCTAAAAAAAGCAACTGCTGTGCTTTTTACCAAATTTTTCATAAAAAGTGGTCTGTAAAATAGATCAGTCCTCTGCACCCGCACCCCCACATCCCCTTTGCCCTCCTTGGTGTGTTGGGATACTTGCAATTCTAGCACACATACATGGGGAAACGTTTACACCCCTACAATTAAAAAGCTCATCAGCTGCCACTGATACAGAAACATACATGCCAGCTTTGGCTGGACTGGTATCATCTAGCCTTGCTACGAGTATTCCAAGAGTGGGGCCTTCCATGATCGGGAACTCACTGCAGTTGCCATCAGTGTCGGTGGGCACGCATCGCTGAAACTCCTTCTCGTGTCCAGCTCACATGGACTTCATTGGGTGATAAGAGTGTAGCCGAATGTGGCCAGCTGCAGATGTTGCAGTGCACAGATGCAGGACCAGATGAGGAATGTGGGGGGCTGGGGGGAGAGGAGCACAGTGAAGTCTAGTCTAGATTGTGAATGAGGCTGGAAGCAACGAGGAAAGCCTTGCATCAGTGTTCAAAGCAGAGATAAAAAGTAAAAACACAATTCAAGCCTCTTTTCCAATTAGACCTTAAAAGTGTTGTATTGATTGACCGAGTTGTGTACCTGTAAGGATTTAAAGGTTTAAAGTATCCGAAGATCAGACAGGGCACCCAACGTCTCGTACAGCACTTTCCTGTATCTGCACAGACACAGAATGACAATTCTGCAGTCAACTTCTCTCACATCTACCTACGCTTCAAGTTTTCAGGGCCCTTCTGAAAGCCCAGTAGGATTGTTCTGCTCTCAGAATGGTTGGGAGGGAGTACCAATGATTTGCTACAAAGGTGGGAAAGCTTGCTCCTCCTGCTGTGGAGCGTTTGAATTTCAGCTGGATGAGTATATGCGAGTAGGTCGATTTCAGGGGCCTGGCCGAGTGGGCTCTGGTGATTTTGTGCGACAAGTAAGATGGGGCAGAAGCTTGACTGGAAATCAGCTTACTGTAACCCCACCAGGGGTACCCATACCAAAGTCTCTGGTGGAACAAAAAAGGACAGCAAGAGAGTAGGGAAAGGCAACTAGTCAGTTTTGCACAACGCCACATCACCGTGCATCAGTTTACTCCCCTTCAATCATATTGCCAGCTGGCCACATTTCTGCTGTAGCTGGGTCATTTTGCCTCCTCCCATCCCCAGCCCGACCAACTTGCCTTCATTCCCTCAGTTTCTCATCCTGCCCCATCCACTGCACCAGTGCTTAAATTTCCTGCACCTTTTATTCTAAGCACTGCCCCATCATCCTGCTCCAACCTGTTCATATGTGCCCCCTACCCCAATAAGTCAACCCATCAAATGCAATTCCAAACAAGCCCACTCAAATGTAAAGAAAATAACCTTGCTGCTTAAACTACTTCCAGCCTCTGAATACAAGTTTAGTCCCCGAGTTGGACCTCAAATTACCTCATCCTGCCCCAAACTCCTGATTTTGCCCAAATTACTTCCCCACCTCTCGGCCCCTAGGACCTTATATCCATCTATTAGGACACTCATACCATCCGCCTCTTATTCCACATACAGCACTTCAACACCCACCCTAATTATGGCCATGTGCCTTCCTTTCACAAATCGCCATGTTTATGGAGAGGAGATAGTGCCCAAAAGAACTTAACTCAAACCCTGAGGGTAAACTGTCCTTGAATACAGTCATAGGTGTCAACACATTGTGATAAAATCCCCCGTTTTAGGTTGGAAGATGGGGCTACCAGAGCAATGGGTGCCAGGGTCCACAGGCACTAGGAACTAGGCCATAGAAGTGGTACATTGAGGATCTGCCAGAAACACCTCCCCTAGAGTCCTATTTCACGTATAGGTAAATCTGCGGCTACGAACCAATATCCAATTGGCAATTGGAATGCAGCGATAGTGGATATACAAGAATGCTATACAACCACCAGATAACTGAGGCTCAGACCCATGCCCATATAGGAAGGTGACGAGGGCTCACAACTAACGTTTATCAGAAGATATATGATTAACATGTGGAAATTCACCTGATGTTTTGGGTACTTTAAACAAAGAACGTTATCCATTGAATCTGATTAAAGCATCACTATCAGCAAACGTAGACTTATTTAAGTCTGCTTGGCTAATAACTACAAAAAGGCAGTACTTAATTAAGTTTATTTTTAATACAAATGCTTTGACAAACCTCGGAGTATGCAACTGATCACCTTGCAGTTGTCACAGTTCTTTGATTACCAATTTGTCTATAGTTACTTAATACATAACTGGTCTGTTTAATTTTGATCTCACTAACTCACACATTGACACGTATGCTGAGGCGTATGGTTTGCAATACAATTTTGAAAAACTTGATTGCGTAGGATTTTCATTTGGAAGCACTTGTGCTCAAGGATACTATTGTCAACCTCCTATGATGTGTAAAGGACACATTCACTTTTCCCAGAAACAGGCCACAGATTATCCCCAGTGGGTCCGACAATGTGTTAATGCCACCCGTGGCACCCTGCCCTTGGCAGCAACAGTACCACGGAAAACGCAACCATGCATGAGGAACTTTATCAATATATTGCTTGGCAGGGCTCGCTGAAAGTGTGTCTCCACTGTAGGGAATAAGAAAAGATGAAGAGCAAGGCATAATTTTAAAAACATAAACCAGGGGCTTGCGCACAGCAGTTGGGAAACACGTGAAAACGTGTGAAATGTTTTGCAGTCACTCATAAGATTATAACTGATAAGGAGATGAACATTTGAAGTACCAGACAATAACCTGCAACTTTTTTTAAACGGGCAATTGCTTACCCTGAAGATAACGAGAACAGCAGTTTCAAGAAAGAGAAAGTAATGTGAATGTTATGCTGCTGTTTTTTGGTGGAAAATGTCAAATCAAGGGGTGGGGGAGGGGCAGAGTAGCAGGAAAATATACGTTCTAAAAGCTGAGTGCTACAAAACCATTATATTAAAAAAAGACAGTCACAAGGGGGCACGGATGGGGTGGTGTTCCATAGTACCACATTAAAGGAGGCCAGATCTAAACTCTTGACATGCCATCTCCCCCAAAATAAGATGTGAAAACAGATACCACGTTTTCTCATGGAGATGAACTGGTGGGGGGGCTAAGGCCATAAAGATAACGGGACCAGACTGTAAATCCTAAACCGGCATTTATGGGCTGCAACTGTGCATGGTGAGCTTCAATTAATGGGCATTCAGCAGACTGTTTGCCTAATTTCATCTCCCTGTCCCTCAGGAAGGAAGGAAAGACAATATCTGGAAAAACAAAGGTTAATCTGAAGAATCTAGAGACTGTCCAAGGGGAGCAGTGGCAAAAGTCAAAGCCCTGAAGAAGCAACTACAAAGACCTCATCACCGCCAGGCGCCTGTGTCAAAGTTGAGCCCTAAATTAACAGCTAAAGAACTTAAGTCTCCAGATGCTTTGTGGGCGACAGCCGCAACTGCAGATGCCATTTAATATTTTGTACTGGAACGTGCACATATTTTACAGTAAGATTGATCATACCACCCATAATTCTTGAACAAAAAAGCTTGTAGAAAATAAATGCTTATTTTGCAATGTTCAGCAAGAAATGTTCCATTAGGCCATACAAAAAAGAACTCATACGAGGTCATTTTTGTATACACTAGTGTCATATGTCATAGCACCCACAGTGACGAGCCTGTCGCTTTGAGATGGAAAAATAATTTGTACATAAAAGTATCAATAAGTTATAAGCCAACATCAAACAATCAACCATTGGTCCTATTATGAGAATATGGTTTGATTAATTTCAGAGAGGAATCTGGTGAGAAAATTATATTAGTAAAGTGGCCATGGGTGTGGAAATTACAAATGTATGAATGTGGCAATATTTAATCAAGAAATTCCTGAGATGACATCACATTAAATAGGTGGGAACTTGGTTCAGAAGTTACTCCCATCAGACTGCCCTCTTCATTAAAATGCCCAATGACTGGGGAGGGGTATGCCTACTGTGATGTCACTATTGGAACACTGTCCAATCACATTGGGGGGGGAAGTATGCATACCTCAAAAAGGTGAGGTTACTGTTCTATATAAGATTCAACATACTCACTTGGGGATAACACTGAGAATATGTGACAAACCATGGAATGATGTCACTTTCCCCCAGGGGTAGCCTTTCCTTCAGAGACTAGAAAGTGAGCCCACTATGTGATACCCTCCCTAGGGGTAGAGGCAAGCAGGACCTCACCAGAGAGATTCCCCCATGGGGACAAGGATTAGGACTCAAATATCCCATCAACGCATGTTAGTGAAACCTGCTGGCATCAAATAGCAGCAATCATTATATATTTTCAACCGAGAAATACCACCAGTCAGGTACTTAGACTAAGAAAATCAATGGAACAATAATTGGTACTGCAATGAAGCCCAATAGTACAATAACGTATGCTAGTCCAACACAAAAGATGCACTATAACATTAAGCAGGGGATGCCCCAGGGCAGCGCCATATGTATTGGAGGCAGAGACGCCAATGAGAGATAAACCCAGAAAATTCAAAACTGCCACAGCTGCAAAGTGAGAGGAGAAGCGGAGAGGTGTTTCTTGTGCAGGGATGAAACCTGGACGGAACCGTGCCTGAGCCGCACTGCGGAGCCGAGAAACTCTGGAGAGCAGAGCGAACAAGTACAGGTCTCTGGAAAGATACTCAGCCCTGATGAGAGAGGTGATGATATGGATAACACTTTTCTGACTGTTAAGGAGCGTGTGAAGAGACAACGCTGAGGGTGTCTGAGTGAAATAGCGGCAACAGAGGTTGCTGCCCTGAACACAGAGAAGACTCCAAGAGACAAACTTCTGACCTGGTAATGGGGTCCCAACACCACCAAGATAACGGGAAGAGCGGGAGACCCGGGGAGGTTAGCATGTGCAAGTAACACGATACTCCTACTCATCCCAGTGAGACAAAGTAACCAGGAGAGTGACAGCCATCACTGGGTCAACCATAATCGTTCCAGTGAGACACAAAGGAACCAGAAGAATGGGAGCCATTACTGCGTTCATCATACAGGTCAGTGAGACAACATTATACAATTAGAGAAACGTCACTGGGTTCATCATACTCACCCCCGTGAAAAACCAAGCAATAAGAGGATTGATAATTCTGAGAATAGGATTGTTCATAATATTCAAGATACAAGTTGGATGTCAGATAAAGAGAGACTTTAAATAGTACGGGAGACGGCCCAAGGGAAAGAACCTCAAAGAAAAGGAAAATCATTAAAGAGGACTTTGAAGGGTCAAGAGAAGAGGCCAAGGAAATTGGAAACCCTTAAGTAAACTGAACAAACTGATATAAATGATAGTTCTTGGCCATCTGAAGATTCAATATTGATGGAAGCTTGCTGAGAAAGCAATACCAGGAGAATCGAGTCATTCTCCTGGACTTCAGTTATTTTGATATTAATGATAGAGTAAGAGTAGCAAAGATTTGGACGGAGGACAGACTTACTTTTGAACTTCACAAACGACAGACGAGCCCCCACTTGTGTTACGTAGGGAAATCCATAGCTTGGGGGAAAGTGAGGCATTTTTCATATTATTTAAATGAAATCCAATACAGAATGGACAAATCTAGTATGTTGCCTCCTTCTGATCCTCCACAACTCACTGACTAACAGAGAGAAAGAGGATTTGATAACTACAGGAAGGAGAAGGAATAGAGTGCTCTGCTTCTGGACCCATTTTGGATTATCAGCGCCCTGAAAGTGACACCTAACAGGAATAAAAGCCCCTTGCCTTTCTCATGGAAAGAAATGGACAGGCTGCGGGGGAAAGCCGATTCAGTCTTGCTGACGGATGCCCACCTGTTCCTACAGGGGGAGAAATGAACCAGTTCTTAAGAGTGTGCCCACCAGTCCTATCCAGCCAAAAGGAAATTCATAAGAGAGTATGATCTATAGAAACTGACTTTACATCTGAAGAAAGCAGTACATAATTCATAAACTTGTGCTTCTGGAACAATATCAATGAAATAGTACCTAGGGTCTGTATATAGTGAGCTCTCCAGACTCCTCTGAATTGTGCAAGCACAGAAGAGCAAAGGATATTTCACAGTGTGCATACATAGAAGAAAAGTTATGTTACTTCCTGGATGTGCTAACAAGCAGAATACAACTAAGTCGGTCCAGACGAAAGGAAGGCAGTGATTATTTGCTACCCATTCTCTTGCTGTTTAAAGTTTCCCATTGAAAGTGAGTAAGGAACGTTAATGCATGATAATTAAATAGAAACAGCACTGAAGGGTTTTAGTCGCCATATATATTGAACTTACATTTTCGTTTTTACAAGCCATTTACATACCTGAATGTCCAGTAGTTTATTGTAATCGAGTTTAAAATGTTGATATTCTGACAGGTCTATTGAGTAAGGGGGGGGGGTGAAATTGAAAAAGGGGAAGTGGCAAGAGCTGGATAGTCAGGGATGTTTTGGATGGATGTTTCCTTCTAGACTTTCATGCCTTCAATTCATGGTGCCTGGGTGCTCATGGTGAATTAGATGCATACACACCTATAGTGATGCGCATTACAGAAGTCTAAATTTCCATAAATGTATAATTGAAAACAGGACTAGTGTGTTGATCATTTCTTTTATGAAGGAACAATTTGTTCATCTTTAATCAGATTCAAATATTTCTATTTTGTCAATAAATAAATCTTCTGTGCAACTGTGCATTTCTTGTCCAAAAGGGGAGGGAAGCTGTAAGGAATCAAAGTTATTCATCCCAGATTCACAAAAAGAACTTGATTAAATAAAGGAAAATTGTGCGTGTCAGTTGAGATGCTGAATTCAAACCAGAGGATCCAGTCTAAATGTTTGCTGGCCACATACAGAGCAGAGCATATTTTCTCCATTCTAGATCCCACTGGTGGGTCTGCATGAGGAAGAAAGTTTACCCTGTGCAGCAGGGTGTGAGGGATTTAGATGCTGGATCTTGAGAGGTTGTGGATCAGTTTGGCAAGTAGGGCATCTGAAGAGAATGAGGAGCCCAAGCAGGAAATGGAGCAGAAATAGAAGGGCAAGGAGGAGGGTGTGATTGAGCAGAATCTGGAGGAGAGAGCCGAAGAGCGAGTGGAGGACGTTGAATAAGATTCAGAGGTAGGAAAGGATTCAGAGGTAGAGCAAGACGAAGAGGAGAGGGTATCGGGAAGAGTGTGGAGGAGGTGGGAGACAGTACATCAGGAGAGGCAGAGATTTTACAGATAGGCATTTGAGAAGGAAGGGAAGAGAAGGGTCGTTTAAGAGGAGAGAGGCAAAAACGAGAAAAAGGTCTGAATGTAGAATAGTGGGAAAAGATGGGAAGAGGACAAGGGCTAGAGCATTGGGTGTTGTCGAGAACGAAAAAAAGAGCAAGACAGGAAAGAAGAGGTAGAAGAGAGATCAGGACAAGGAGGCGTCCAGAAGCATCAGTCTGGAAGAAAGCCTACCAACACTTTGCTGGAAGAGACCGTAGGAAATTCTGGTTATGGCTCCAAGTGCTGAGCTTGGCCATTCGTGTGTTCATAATGGCTGAGTCAGACGAGAGCCAAGTAAGGCGACAGGCCATGACCCAAGGCACCATGAATCCAAGGTGTTGCAAATGTTGCCAAAGAGCATCATATCGCGACAGGTCAAATGGAAGGCCAACCACTAATCAAAGGCAAGAAAGAAATGCCAGGCACTTAAAACCCCAAGGACTGAGTACTGTTCGATCACCAGCTGATGGAGCCATAGCAAAGAGATGGAGGGTCCTTATGCATGACTCATTTCCATCACCCGGGATTTGAGTTCCCCAGAACTTTGTTTCTAGGCTATCCTACATCCCTTTCCTCGTTTGCTTTATAAATAAGCCGTTTTTAACTTGATATTCTGGGCTATGAATGGTCTACTGATCCCACACCCATGACAACATCCACTGAACTAAACACAGGGTCTTGTCAACTACGAGCATGAAAACCGGTAGAGGTAATCAAAGAGGCCAAGCGCATCGGAAAACTGCACCCGAATTGAACAATGTTTCTTTAAACGAACACTGCAGGTAGAGGGAAACCCTGGGTCATTTTATGGTAATCCGATGATTGAGGATTGCGAAGGGGCTGATTAATATTTTTCCAGTAGACTGCACATCTTATCAATGCAGCCAGAAGATATTTTCCATTGCATGAAAGCACCTTCAGATTAAAAGCCTTTACTTGAATATGGAAGCATGTTCAACTCACAATATACACCATGGCTGAAGGCATGGGTCCATGCCAATGCACCCAGTAATAGTAAAGATTCTGGTTCCTCTCCTGGATCCTGGAGAATGTATGTATTGTACGAGTCCAGTATGGCAGTGTCAGAGGGTTGTATAAGAACTCATGGTAGCAACGGTAAAGACAGACATGTGATCACAGTTCAATGGTGTTTATTGTTTATTGAACAATTAATGCAGGGTCGGGCGGTAGAGTCTCTAGTAGCAGACTCAAATTCCTGCACTAAGGACATTTGCAGATTCACAGTCCTCGTTTTTTGTTTGGCGTTCAACCTCGTTAAAATCCCCAGAACGATGCGGGGTAGGCCGTGGAGTCGGGCGGAAGAGTCTCTAGTCTCTGGCTCGAGGGCTGGAGGGAAGAAGGCAGAAGACTGGTAACAGCCCATGACAACACAAACCACCTGGGATCGAAGAAACAGAAAGGTAAGATAACTGTTAGTTACCTTGCAGCCCGGTTGAACAGGAACAGCTAATCTACCGTGCGCGAGACCACAAGGTACCTGCCCTTGAATGTGTACACAAGGCCTGTCCTTCCCCCTGTGGGATGATTTTACCCATGCATCCAAGCCCTACCATAAAACTGTGCATTACAGGCATTGAAAACATCACGATGGCCAGAGCTCCACAGAGAGTGCACAGGGAAAACATGAAGAGGCTGCCACCCATTTTTGCCTATGTTGTGAGCACAGGAGGGCACTGCCTAAAACCACCATTGGGCTACACACACAGTAGCCTGAAACCATTGGGAATGGCAATGCTGATTGCCAAAAGCAACCCAGAACTGTGGGGAATTCATTTTCTTAATGTCAAAAATGGATGCAGTACTGGTGCTCACCACTATCAGAAAGCCGGCGTTTTAAAACCACCAGACTTTTGTGTAAAACTGAACAAATGAACCCAACCAGACCAAGGAAAGACTTGCTAAGAGGTGGATACAATGTAAAACTATATTCTGAAATTACTTGAAGGAAGTAATTATTTAATGTATATATAAAAAATAGCTGGGGATGTCAGCATCTTAAGTGAATTTGGATTTAAAGCCACTAAAATTGAAATGTTTAGAATAAACGAGTGACCTACTTGTGAGTGTCACATAGGTTGCAATTGTTTAAATGTCATACTTTTGAACTTAGAATCAGCATTCTAGCTGCATGTGCAAAAATTGTAAGTTGGATTTGAATGTAGAAAACTGGGAACTAAAGTGACATTTTAGCTGAATTCTGCCCGACAACTACCCCCGACAGGAGAAACCTGATCAGCCACTCTTTCCAGGCCTAGCTGCATCTGCTGCCCCTGCCAAAAGGAGATGACACCTCTCTGATTGGAAAAGGGGAGGAGCACCTGGGGACTGCAGGAAGTTGAACAAAGCCCTGACCTGGACTCAGGCAAATGTTATATTGGGGGGTCGTAAAATGGCTTCCTCTTGGGAGAAACTGGGAGGGGCAGTGCCTGTGAGAAGCAAACTGAGCTTGGGGGAAGTGGATAAACCAGAAATTCCACCATGTGCTTTGGAAAACCACACCCCTTTGGGGCCAGAGCATGATTTTAAAAAGATGGATAATTCACAGTGCGGACTTGTCAAAATTATATAAATAACATCATCATTCTTGCGATTTTTTTGTGCACATTTTAAGAGGTTTTAGGACCCTGTGGTACGTTCTTTGGGATAGTAGCGGAAAAAAAGGTTGTTACTCCAAATGTATACATGTTAAAAATCTGTCACTTTATCATCTGAAACCCATATCCCTGGTGCACATTTGTGTAAAATCTGGAAAGGTTTAGAGGTCGTTATCTGGATGAAAAGGGGAGAATTCTGTCATAAGTGGACACAACATCTTACAAAGACAGGGATCGGATGGTTTGGTGCTACAGAAAATATGTTAACTGGACCTATAATATTAGAAAAATGGTACATAGATAAATATGTATTTGGGTCAAAAATAGATTGTGTGCAATTTGACAAGGGGAGGTTCCTCTGACCATAAAACCTACAGCATCACTCTGACACTCCATTTCTTTCCCCCAATCAAGGGAGAGAGGAAAGCTTGGCCAATGATAAGTGAGAGCTAGGCCCAGGCACACACCCATTTTCAAAACACATAAAAAGGAACATTGAAACCCAGGTAGAGACATTCACTTTCCACTTTCTTGCGGGACGCTTTGCAGTGAGACTTCAGACTTCACATCCAGAGATCCAGACTTCAAATCCATCAATCACCAGAGACCAGAAATTAACTCCAGAATTTGTAGCAGAGAGGCCTGAATCCAGAAGCTGAATCCTCTTCAGCAGGCCTCAAAACCAACCAAACTATTCAACAGCCGGGCGAGCTGTTTGAATTCTTTGCCAAGAACTTTTGCAAGAACCTGTAGCAGTATCCAGAAAGCAGTGCTGTATCCGGAACCAGAGAGAACCAGAGACCAGAAGCTGTGAGCAGAACCGCCAGAAGTCCCGTTCAACCTGTTGACCAGATCCGTGACGAGGCCCATTCCTGTCCAAAATCTCGTGCGAGTACCCAGCTAGCACTGTGCCAAAACCAATCTCTTAGTTTAAAATAATCTAATCCAAACTATTTTAGCCTATTAGAACTGCCTCCTAGAATTGTGTCATTCTGTCATCTTTAAAACTGAAAACTGTCATCTGTCATTCTGAGCTTTAAAATTTCAAATCCGAAAAACTACCTTTACTAAATCGGCCGTATCTCCGGAACCGTTTGTGCTAGGAGCGAGTATTAACTGTCATCTTAAAGCTAATATATAGTGCCTCCGTAATTGCGCTTGACGCACACGACTACATTTTCCACGATTCGACAGTTTGCTTAATTTCAGCCACGTGTAAAAAGATTTGTCCTTGCTTTCATTTATTTATTTATTTATATTTGTAGAGCGCACTACAGCCCACAGGCATCGCGGCGCTATAGCAGTACTCAAAGAAGGCTCGCTTAAGGGTTACAGTGAAGCCGCCCAGGTAGATACAATGCATGATATAGGGTTACATACATATTTAGATCATGGTACGTTGCGGGGATTGCGGTTGCACAATCCAAGTCATACAAAGAGACTGGTTTTGATGGGCTTGCGGAAGGCTGCATGGGAGTCAATAGTCCTAATGTGAGGGGGGAGTGAGTTCCAGTGGGTGGCTGCCATAGTTGGGAAACTGGTGCCGCCAGCCCGGACTTTGCATGTTCTAGGAATAGCAATCAAGTTGAGGTAGGGGGTTCTGGTGGGCCTGGAGGAAGGGGGTTTAGAGATTCTCTGTGCCAGGTAGGGTGGTGCCTGTTCATGAAGGCACTTGTGTGTCAGGGCAAGGGTTTTGAATATGATCCTTTCTTTGACTGGTAGCCAGTGGACCTGCCTTCTGAGTGCAGAATCTACGCGAGAGTCCAGTAGCGGCCCTGAGAGCATTGTTCTGAACAATTTGTAGTTTAGCAAGATTCTTGACTGAGGTGCCTAACAGGAGGGAATTACAGTAGTCCAATCTGGATCCGATTATGGCCCTGGCAATGGTAAGGCAATTTTGTTGTGACAGGTAGGGTCTTATTGTGTTGATGAGTTTGGAGTGGTAGGCAGAGGTGGATGCAATGGCGTTGACCTGTCTGTCCATAGATAGGTTAGGTTCCAGGTATACACCCAGTGTTTTAATTGATTGTGAGACAGTGATAGGGATGTCATCAATGGTGAAGGAGGAGTATAGTTGGTCAAGTTTTTTCAGGGTGGAGGGGGAGCCTACCAGTAGAAGCTCGGTCTTCTCACTGTTGAGACAGAGCCAGTTTTCTGCCATCCAGGATTGTATAGTTGCATAGATGGAGTTGAGGGTGTTAGTGTCAGATTGGTAATCACCCGTGAGGGGGATGAGCACCTGGGTGTCATCTGCATAGTTTGTATATGAGATTCCCAGGGCATCCAGGATTTTGAATAGTGGCCTGGTGAAGAGGTTGTATAGAGTGGGGACAATACAGGAGCCTTGTGGAACCCCGCATTTGATGGGGCTGGGAGTTGCACAGGAGGAGTCAGAGAAAACCCTCATTGCTCTGTCTTGCAGAAATGAAGTAATCCATTTGCAGGCCTTGGTCGAAAAGTTTGCTGCTGTGGAGAGGTGGTGGCACAGGGTCTTGTGATCAACTAGATCAAACGCAGCAGAGAGGTCTAGGAGCAGTAGGAGTGCAGGTTTGTCTGCGTCTCTGAGGTCATCGATCTGGTTTTTCAGGTCAAGGAAGGCAGTTTCTGTGCCGTGCCGAGGTCTGAACCCTGATTGCCGTAGGCCAAGGAGATGGTTCTCTTCAAGGAATTTTTGAACTTGCAGGTAGGCTGCTTTGTCCAGGATTTATAGGAGGAAGGGGACAGTGGTTATGGGCCAGTAATTTCACGGGACGGTAGGGTCCAGGGAGGGTTTTTTAAGCAGCAGACGAACCCACACTTCTTTGAGACCAAGGGGGACATGGCCGGACCGGAAGCAGGCATTGATGAATGCTGTGATGAATGGGGCTAGGGAGGGTGCACAGTCCTTGATGACCTGTGCTCGGCAGGCATCTCCTTTACAATTTGATGGTTTGATAGACTGGAGAAGTGTGATGACTTCTGTTTCGCTCATGTCTTTAAAGTCAAACACCGGGGAGCAACTGGGGATGGTCTTAGGTGGAAGTGGGTTATTGTGATTCTTGGTTATGAGTATGGCCAGAGCTTTTTGATGAGCGATGATCTTTGCCTGCAAAGTTTCAAGCTTGTTCAGCATGGCTGACTGGATTGTGTTACACCAGGCTTTATCCATGAGGAGAGAAGAAGGGGGTGTGGAAGGAGTCTCCAGCTCTCTGAAGATAGAGAATATTTCTCTTGTCCCTGATTTAGCATTGGCTATCCTCGTGTTAAAGGAGGAGGCTTTAGCAGTGGTGATGGCAGTTTTGTATTGTTTGGACAGTGCATTAAAGGCAGCCTTGGTGTTTTCTGAGGGGGATTTGCTCCATGACTTGAGGGCAGCTCTCTTTTTTGCGCGCAACTGCAGGAGTTCTTGGGAAAACCATGCATTAGTATGCTTCAGTGTTTTGGCTTTTTTGAGGCTGAGTGGGGCCACAGTGTCAATGGCTTGGGTGATGGCCCTTTTGAAGTCATCAGCCAGTGTTTCTGGGTCATTGGAGAATGGGGGCAGTAAGGCGGGCACCGAAAGGTGTTGAGCTAGGTTGTCATGAGTGAGCTGCTTGGAGCTTCGTGCGAGTGTGGCCGGTAGGGGAGTGGTGGGTGAGGTAGGCCCTTTGGTAGTGATGATGTCAAATTGGATGCATCAATCCTTTGCTGAAATCCGTTTGCAACCTGACAATCATTCATAGAGCATTGCTAAGGTGATCCTGAACTAATACAAAGTAGCTGTCAACAACCCTTAACCTCTAGAGGGAATTAAAAACATTTTTAGCATATTTTTCACTTAATTGAAATCACATTTAAAGCATTTTGGGCCTGTGTTTAAAACTCCTACCTGTTTTCCGCTAAGCTTGGTAGGGGGGAACTGAATTATATTTGATTGCATTCCTGAGAACTGTGTGCTTTCCTTCCATCTCTTTACCTTGCATAAGGAGGGGGGGGGGGGTGAATTGTCAAAGAAAAGTGATTACATTGTCTTTTGTTGAAGTCCTATCAAGTTTATTTTCTGTACTGCATTTTCATTCATCATTGCATTGTCCTTGAAGCCATAAAAGCATTATCAGCTACTTTATCCTCTCTATATCACTTCTAAGCCATCAAAAAGTGTACCACTAACATTATCCATTGTCAATCACTATCATCTTCACACGTGTGCTATCAAACATTCATGTATTATAAAAGTGTGATATATATATATATATATATATATATATATATGTTGTTTAATTTTCAAACAAACCTTTTAAATTTGCAAAACAAACCTACTTCTTGGCTCAGTGAGGTCGGGGGGGGGTTCTGAGAGAGGGGTGTTATATAACGGTTGTCATCCAGAGTAAATGGACTGGACATAAAAATACATCAATAAGGGCTTCCATCAGCATCCCAGACTAGGCATTGACTTAGCTGTAGTGTTGAATTGAAGTCGCTTACACCCCCTCCTTTTTCTTCTTTTTTTCCATTTTCATCAGTTACCTCTGGAGCATGGGACACCCGAGCCCCCGTCCCGAACATGCACAAAAGACCCCTACTACACTAGGATACTCAGTCCATGGTGCATGTGACTCCAGGGCCTTGGCTCATTGACTAATCACCCAAGAACCTCATCATCCTCAAGAAACCTCGAGCCAAACACTTCCTGTTAACCTGCAATAGCACCATGTGCCAACCAGATCTACTTCTAGTTACCCCCCGGGCAGTGGTAAGAGGACAAGACTGCAGGGCAGTGCCCTTTGATCGCCCTCTCACCACGAAACGAGGAGCCAGTTTACCACACCCTGGCCCAAAATCGAGCAAGAAACCAGGAAGACTGATTGATCGAGCCCTGGTACAGTCGCACCGAGTACCACCACGATCTAAAGCACCTGCAGACAAGTTACGTGGTCTAGCTATATGCCACACAGAGACACTTGTACCCTTCCTCCTTATCCATTTGGAAAGTCTGACCAACTTATCACACCCCAAAGAAGCAGATGGCCTCAAGCAACGGACTAAGGACTTGAAAGAGGGGGAAGGTAGAGAATGAGGTGCCTACGGATATTCTATCCACCAAACAGGGGTACCAACCCTTAATACACCAGGTATTAAGTAAAAAAGCAACACCAGGGGTGATTTCTCTCTTAAAAAGCACACTGACTTTTGAAGAGACAGCAAAGACGGATGCCACAGCCGACCAACAGAGAAGCAAAACCCCCATTCATGAAATCAAAAAGACCACAAACTCGTATTATAGCGAACAATCAAAGCAAGAGAGTCAATCCATCGGGGCCGCTCTAACGCACCGGACAGAAAGAGATGCAATCCACAATCATGTGCCCAACACAGTCAGAAGCTCTTGGTTTAAGAGAAAACCTTAACCAATCACTGCTCCCTCCATCCGCCGGGCGGACATGTGGGCGCAATATATCCTGGCCAATGGATAATGAACCAGGAGTGGAGGACACAGGTGAGTTGCAACCTTCAGAAGGCCTAAATCACAACAAGATGACATTGATCGAAGCAGATGCGAATTCAATGGGCTCCTTGCCTCAAGGATCACCAAGAAAGCAAAAGGTATACATCTACCTTCACCAATAACAACTATGGAAGGTGATCAGCCCAAATCACCATATTGTACACCAGATCTGGCAACCCGATGGCTCTCCACCAGCCCGGGGAAGGCCATCAAAGGCTGATCAGCACCACACAGAGATGGTCAAAGACGGGCAAGGACAGTATCCAGTGGATTCAAAGAGAGCTTCCGATTATGAGCCAGCCCTTGTCCAAACTCGGACAGCAGGACTAATCAAACCGACACAGCCTAATCAGACTCCCACAGATACAGTGGAATCGACGACCAAAAGAAGAGAAAAAGCTCGAAAAGCAAGAGAACTATGGATGCAACTACAAGAAAAGACCTGGCTCAAAGAGACAGAGAAGCAACGGGATGGTCACATCCTCCCCCTTAGGACCACCCGCCTCTTTGGACCCACTGGAACTGAACTCAATCATGAGCCCACATGAAAATACGAAACGCCAACAGTGGACATCAAACAGAGATGGGAACCAGAGGATCTGCTATACCTCGACACCAGCCCATACACACCTAGAGCAAAACTTCTCGTTCTCCATCAAAGAGGAGATTTGTGAAAAGATACGGACACTGGAAGATCGATAGAGCCCAGAACGAAGAAATAACTACAAAATCTGACCAGAGTCAACAGATGTCCCCAGAAATAACAGACCCAAATACAGCAACCGGCCCGAGGCCACCCATGTACAGGACTACCAATAACAATGCAAGAATTACAAAATCTCTTGATCACAACTACAACGCAATCCACGATTCCATATATTAAACTGCATGAGGCAAATGTCGATGCGATAAAAGATCAGGAGACTCTTCTAGCTCTCATGCATACAAAACATATCCATATTGAGAACTTTATGGCTCAACTCCAGAAACGGCTGGAACACGAGGCTGAGACAAGTAGGATCTGGCAAGAGATGACTTGCAGATATTGCCATCACAGACCTCACAGAGAGTACATGCAACCACTGCCATGATGTCACTAATGAAAGATGTCCAAAATAACAATGAAACTGACAGGCTCCTCACCTGGCACCACCATTGTTTCCCAATCGGTGAAGACAACAACCTCAAGAGACACAAACAGAAAACAAACAAGATCCTAAAGAGATATGTCCCAAGACGGGAGGCACCCAGCCGCACCAACCACGGAACCAGAAACAACTAGTGAACGAAACAGACTTTTCAAATCTTTTCAAAACAACCAACCACAAATCGGATACAAAAGCGTAAACCCACTGGGAAAAAGACAAAGCGGAACACAGGATCCTGAGCATTCCTAAAGAATCTCACGTTCGCACATCCCACCAACATTGGGACGTTATCGCACCCCACAAGCCAACCATTAGAACCTCAGCAGCCCACAAAACAAGTAGATCTACACAACAGCTTCAAAGCATTAAGGGATACCCCAATGATACAAAATGATGAGGACCTCATTACCCAAAAAGACCTAATGGAACTGTCAACATACGAACTAGATTCTGACTCCGAGACTGCAGCCTACGGAAAGGAACATAATAAAAAAGAAATTATCATACTGGACCAATATCCAGGTATTCCCACAGCAGTTGAAAAACTCACAAACTTGTCCTGTGAGGAGATCTCCGACGAAGAACTGGAACTGTCCAAGAATCTACCGAGCCAATACTCAGGCGAACGAAGATATCCCCAAGGCAACCCAAACGAAAACCCATGATCCAGGGAACAGAAAACCCTAAACAATGACGACAGTGCACATTTTGAAGAGAGAAACTTTGCATACCCCCCTGTTGCGACCGCCAATCTTCATAAACCTGATAAAGATGCAAGAAACGTTCTGGATAACACTGAAACAAACAAAACCATAAAAATCCAGTGATATTAAACAGAATGAATACTGCACTTACTAGGAGCATTCCAGGAGTTAAAGCACAAAAGATCTCAGACATCAATCTGGTCAGATTCGTAGACAACGACACGCTTAACATAGCAGAAATCGAACTGAAGGCAAAGTACACCATGCTATAGATACTAGACATCACAAAACAATTTGATCACATAGGTTTTAGCTGTACAACACGAACAGAACCAACAACGAATACAATGACCAACCCTAAAAAATAGCAGCAGAGGAACCAGAGAATCTTCTATTGTGAATCAACAGAGAGAAGCATGTACACGGAATACACAGACTGACATTTCCTATATAACAGGGAGATCTAAAGGAAACCAGAACATGATCCATAGATCGGGAATGGATAACTGCAAAGAGAGGAACACAAGACCAAATCCATTCACTCAAGATAGATATTAGCAGAGGCCAACCAGGATGAGGTGAAATTGGTCTCATGGAACACTAGGGGGTTTGGACATCTTCTTGAACAGACGCACACAATGTTACCGATGGCCACATCATATGTTTACAGGAAACGTGGATGACGCAGCCACTAGCATGCGAAGCATACATAGTCATCCACAACCCAGCAGAAATAAACCATAAGGGAAGACAGTCAGCAGGGCAACTGATGCTGATAAAAATCGACTCACCATGGGCACCCCTGGAATATAAAAATATAAATCCCTGGATACAGTATGCTATACTACACAGAGAAGTAGCACATGGGCCCCAGAAGAAGAAAATATGCGACCACTCAATCCTACTCATTGTCAATATCTACGGGAACCCAGTGGCCATCTAACAACCTTCATCGATAAACTCATGACTGAACTTGACCGCATAATCATAAAATATCCCTTCATCGAAATAAAGATATGTGGCGACCTGAATCTCCACCTAATGGACCAACAAGGGAAAGCCATAAATATAACCCTTTTACCGACAAAAGAAAAATTGTGGATTAAAGAAATGGAGACGAGATCCTTGATGAATGCAGGAACATACTATAACCAAAAAGAACACAAAATGATCCCAACCTGGAAACAGCGGTCGGCAGAGTCTATCCTGGACTATATCTTCACCTCATCAGGGATCCATCAGGCTCAAAAAAATATGGAAATACTGCATACCACTTACAGCGACCAAAGCATACCAACACTGACATGGTCGACGCACGGCACACAAAGACAGAAACAATATCTTCCACCATTGTTACTTAACATGCAATAAACGCGGCTAAGAATCAATCCAAATCAGACGGAAGCAATGATAGGAACCTGCCTGTCGACAGAGAAACATCCGATCGAAAAGCGTAACTACGCGTGGCTCCTTATCCCATATCAGAGAGCATTGAAGCCAAGTGTGACCAACAAACCCGTGCACAAACATCACTATGATCCCCTAATCAGAGAAAAAAAAAAATTAAGGAAAAATGCAAAATCCTACAGAAAAACTCCAACATATGCTCTAAGCAAACAATTCAAAAAGAAAAAAACATCTATCGACCTGGCTAAAGACGCATCAAAGCGCATTACTACAGGCGGATGCAGAACTCATGCTCGACTGCCTCAGAAATCGAAACACCAGAGACCTATGAGCACTCCTAAACTCAGCATACTCGGCACAACATAATTTTATACAAATTGTGCTTGAAAGGCACTGGATAGAGTACTTCACTAAACTCTATGGAAAGAGGGACACGGCAGTGATTGATAAGACTCCAACTGCCATCAAGTGGTCCATTGCTTGTACCAAAGAGGACATCATCCAAATAATCTCCAAGTTAAATGCATCACGGGCTCCTGGGCCTGATGGGTTGTCAAACAAAGTAATAAAGTAGGACCCAGACCAATGGGCAACGTTGATTATTGAACTCGATCGTAATAAATGAGTACAACACAATACCATCAACCTGGAGGTCTGCCACGCTCATACCACTATATAAACAGGGCCAAATGAAAACCCAGCCAACTATAGGCCAATAGCCCTGCTAGACCCCTTGGGGAAAATCTTTGCCACACTCCTGCTGCAACACCTAACATGGGCAACAGAGGAAAATCAGTTTGCTAAGAGGCAAACAGGTTTCACACGGCAAGTAGGTACAGAAATATATTTTTTTTCTACTTAACCTAGTAAAGCAAGAAGCCATGAGGACAAACAGTCTGGATGGTGCTTGAAGACCTTCACCTAGCGTTCAACACCATAAATCGGCAGCTATTATGGAACAAGCTTGAAAAATGGAACTGTCCAGATCACATCCTGCAGCCGATCAAACTGCTGTACTCCGAGACTAAAATAAGATAAAGACTGACCAAAGATGGAATACACACAATCTAGACAGAAACCTCAAACGGTCCTAAACAAGGATGCCCCCTGGCAGTGACCCTATTTAACCTGTTCACAGCAGAGATAGAGCAAGAAGTGAGTGATCCTGAACTTAATCCACCCAAAGTCAACCCCACACCATTGCCTATAATGATCTATGCCAACGATATAATACTGCTATACAAAACTCCACGAGGTCTACAACTCAGCATGGACCAATTATCAACATATATGGCCAACAACGAGCTCAAAATAAACATAAAAAAAACTAAAATAATGGTCATTAGGAGGCCCAAATCCAAGGGCAGGAGCCCAAATATAAGAATTGACAGCCAACAACTAAAAGGTAGTAGAATCCTTTAAATATTTGGTAATTACGATCCACCAAACAAAAGAAGCAGCAACATGGGCCAAGATGCTCCAAAAGAAAACCCTCGCGCTTGCAAGACAAGGAGCCATATTACACAAAAAGTGTAGGAAATTTTTGTTGGTGCCAAAAACAATATTCTACAAAACCAAAGTTATCCCAACACTAGTATATGGAGCAGAATCCATGTTAAAGCTGGACCCAGCGATCTGGGCCAAACTGGAGGCAACATTCTGGAGGAAAATATTAAACCTACCTCTGAGTTTTCCAATACCACGAATACGCTTCGAGCTGGCGTTACAAACTATAATCTCGATAATGTGCTGGAAAAAACAATGCCTACATCGAAAGATAAGGATAGAAGATGAAATCCCTGCAATAGAAATAATGTGAACAACTCTGAACACAACCTCAGTTACTATCCTAAGAAAATGGGAGGAAGAGCAGAAGCAATATCTGGTTCAAGAAGATATCTCAGAGGAGATGTTGCTACAAAGCCCACAAAACGTAAAGAAAAAAACTGAGATGGAATGACTGGTGCAAAACAATTGTAGAGAAAAATACCTACAAAGAAAACCTAAACTGTGCACTTGACACAAGGGCAATAACACAACTACCAGCCTACTTGAAGATCTTACCAGAGCCAAGAATAAGATTGCTCTTTATGAGGCTGTGTCTGAATCTATTGCCCACTAGAGCACGATTGGCGATAATCAAGAAAAAGAACAAAGGAGACACCCATTGTGGATTCTGTGATCAGAAAGGAACCTTAGAAACCATATACCACATCATCATGGTATGTCCGACACTACAGACCCAAAGAACACTATGCAGAACCTACTTAAACACCAGTAAAGAAGCCCACTCTCCAGAAGAACGTTGGGCACAAATACTGCTGGGACATGATAAACTGATATTTATTATAACATAATTTTGGGAAAAAAATCATGAAACAAGCTCCAGCGAGAGGCAGCTCAGACGATCCGTAATCTGAGGACCATGAGAGAACCAACAAATAAGACTTGAAACATATCAGTATTAACAAAAGCAAGATTTATGAAATTAAGTTTATACATGAACTGTATCCTTCTAAATAAAAAAATAAAAATAATGCAGGGTGGAAAAACACCTAACCTAAATCAAAGATGGGAGCAAGTGTTGACCACCAAATGAATAATGCAGTCCTAGTGGCGTTGTGTCAAATAAAAGGGCCTATAACCAAGAAAGAAAAACCTAATGCCAAGTCCTTACAACTAATTATAGAAAGAGTGGGGATAGGGTTTCAATAAAGAAAGTGTTATCAAACCATAAGTCAGGATGTGTTTGCCGGGGGTCTCCCTTCACCACGTTTTCAGGACAAGGTGGTAACAAGGAGCACAGCACACGATCGAGTTTTCTCAGTCCCATTGCAGCTATCAGGATCTTCGATGGTAAAGTCTCTTTTCATTAAAAAGTATTTTGCCTTCAAGGGCCTGATGTATTCCACAACAAAGTTATTTTCCCCAGTTCACTTTGGGTGATGTCTTCACCCCTGGGTACCTCTCTTCCGGGTGCCGACCCCTCACGTATCGTATTCAACCAATCAATTGAACAGTCCCTTTCTCAATGAACTTTGGGTGATCGCTTTTCACCCCTGGATCCCCCTCAACTGGGCTCGACCCACTTGACAAGGGGACACTTCACTTCCCCTGGTCTTCCAATACCTGTTACATTCGCAAGTCTTAATGTCTTCTTAATCAGTACTTCAGGCTTCGTTCCTGATGGTCAGCTTCCCTCTTCCAGGTTCACTCTCGCCAACTTTTACAAAACACTGTTCATCTCACCAAGCGGGATTAATTTTTATTAATTTTCACTTTGCTTCTCAATCATCTGTAGGTCAAAGACTCAGTCAAGAGGATTTTACAAGACCCCTGTATGACCATTTTGACCACTTCATCTCTTCCCAAGGGCTTCTGGTTCTAATAGTTTCTACCATCGGATAATCTGCCAGAGTTTCCTGCCTGAGCACCGACGTGGTGCCGGACTTCTCTGTTGCTGGTTTTCCCCCTCTTTTCTCAATCGTATCTAAGTCCTTCAAAGTTCAAATTAGCCGTTGGCTATTTTTCGTTCAACACAGTTCGGTTTCTTATCGATTCTCCCCTCAACTCACCAGCTGTAATGAACTGCTTGCCTTTCTTTTATCCTTGGAGTCAAGGTTGGTACCACCGAGACCAGCGTCATTCCCTGGGTTCGTACTCAGCGGAGGAGGGTCTTGCGTACTGTAGACATCTGCTTCAACACGCTGGCTATTGTTCGTATTCTTAGGTTTCCATCTGCGGAGGTTTCACAGGCCTTGATCGGAAAGGGCAAGCATACTTCTCTCCTCGTCACCCTCTTGGGATTCGCCGTCTTTTGCCTCCTCTTTAACTGCTCTGTTGAGTTAGCTCTAACATCATTTGGTCTGCCTTGCTCGTCTGGTGCTCCACATTTTAACGCTGTGGGGAAGGGAAAGAGCCGTCAGGTGTGTGCAATTCTGATCAATTGCCTGACTTTGCAGGTCCCTCATATTGAGATTGGTCAGGTAAATTGATCTGGTGTTAATCCGTTGTCTTCCGTGTTGTGTGAAAAGGTTTGGGTCAGAAAAGGGGTGAGGGTTGCAGTGTTTTGGAATATTCTACGTGGTAGGATGGGGAAAAGGTGTTAAAAGGAGGGGGATACTGCGTCTTGCCCATCTGTGTCCCACTCCCCAGGGACCCTCCATCCAGGTGATTTTCCTTCACTGGCCCACCACCAGGAACTGGATCCAATAGCGATGGCCATTTCCTGGCCGCCTGGATGACAAATCCCAGGGTCCGGTTTCTCAACACCAAGTGCACATGATTCGAAAAGTAGAATATGGAACAGGTCAACATCACCATATACATATGTACCTCAGAGGATTGTCCACTCCAAGATGGCAACCAGGTTTCATGAGGTGGCACAGAGGTTTGCGGGGTTGCAGACACAAAGGATGGACTTTGTTCAGATATGCATTTATTGTGAGAAGACACAAGGCTCTGGTAATTCTGAAGAAGCCTGTGTGGGTGAAACACGTAAATTAATTTGGCCAAAGTACTTTTTATTTATGTGAATAAAGGAACGTTAGAATGTAACAGAAGGCGTGAGGCCCCCAGTCACTTGAAGATGTCCTCTTGCCCGGACAAGTGCTGTGTGAAGTAGGGGGTTTTCCTTACACAAGCGTGAATATATATTTTAAAGCTAATGCATGTTTTTGAAACCTGTAAAATGGCTAAAGTAGCTGCTACAGATGCATGCAGGTGATAATTTCCCATCCCCAATTTGTGCACAACATGCCAGGCACAGTTTCATAATTGAAAATGGAAGAGCTGTGCTTCCACTGTCATTCCAGCCTACAGTCAAAAACTGAAATGTACCAACACATAGGCTGCTTAATAAAAGCTGGTCTTAAACTGGCCCCTTTTGTGTTTCAATACCTCAACGGATTGAAAGTGAAGCTTTGGCATGTCAGAGCCAGCATCTCAAGAATGAATGTGGAGCCCTGTTGGGATTTGGCTTTAGAGAACCCCAGCCCACTAAAATCTTGGGTATAAATTACAGCAATGCTGACCTGGTGGGTGCAATTTCAGGTGGTCGGTGGGCTCAACTTTAGTGCCATGTTTAGGAAGACCTAAGCAGAAGGGTTTATTTCTCCACGTTACTGGATGCAGACAACTTGGGGGATGGATGGGGGCATAGACACAATAGATCGATCATCATCATCATCACTCCAGTATTGATCTGCAAGATTATGGTAAGTACCTCTCCACCCGGAAGTTGGTCGTGGATTTAAATGGGTCATCCAGCAATGATTAGTGGTGTTCGTCGTTGCATTAACAAAGCCCAAAACGAACGATTCCAGAATGCCCCTTTCTTTGCAAGGGTTTGGCGCATTACAGCCCAGGCGTGAGGGCTGTAACGGGTGTTATTGTCCCACACTTAGGGAACAGAGGGCACACGGATAAGGGATAATACCATCTGTTACAGCCTTTCTCCCACAAGCCTGCAAAGCAATTATAATATGTCAAAGACAGAAAAATAGGTTAAAGAAAATATAAACAAAGGAAAACAATTGGAGACGGTGCTCAGAGCCTTACAGTGGGCACTGCCCTGGTGGAATGTTGCCCAATTGACACACTAAGCATTTTGTGGTAATGTTGAGAGAAACATCAACCTTTGTAAGAGTGGTCAAGGCCTTCTGCTGACCAACTGTCCCCAAACAAAAGCCAGCCATCATTCCAGTGTTTCAATGGGACTGCAATCACCATGTAACTTTCGACTCACTTCACATCTCCTCCACGAGCTCCCACGTGATCAACGCCTGTTGGTTTGCATTTGATCATGGACAAGAGGGCACAGGGTCTAAAGGAACAGAGTGCATTTTTAAAAGTCACAGGCTGGTGGGTCTGAGATTGTCCAGAATCGTGTGTTGATTCTAAAACTAATCTTCAGATTTAAACCTCCCTTGGTTCCATTTAATCCGGGACAATTCTTGATGTGTCTACTTCGAGCAACAATGTCGACAAGGTACCTATTTCTGGAACACTGGAAGTCTTGCCATGTTCCAAATCTAGGCCCATGGCTCCTGGGATTGATGGCTTTGGCCTCCCTGGAGCATATCTTCAAAAATCTTTACGGAAACTCCTGTATGGCTAACAGTTCTGCGCAACTTCAGATTTCATGGAACTCATGATGCGGTTTGCATGGCATCATTGTTAAGTTGCTACATGTCTATGTGATGGTGTCGGTCTTGTCACCCATCCCCAATGTTTGCATGTAGTCTGATTCCGATTTTCTACTACCATATGCTATCTCTAGATAAAGTGTACTTTGTTGCGTGGATCTAGACTTCACACTGTAAATTGACCCCCCAAACGTTCAAAAATGCTTATGTGCACCAGATGGGTTGGTGATAGAAAAATATATAAATATATATAGTACTTTGCAATGGAATGTGCCAGGGTTTTAATTGTCTGTTCACTAGATTATTTTATTGTGGTCTATGCCAAAGCACTTAGAAAAGAATAAGAAACTCAAAGGAATTAAAAACTGGAAAGCAACATTATGCCTAAATCTATTTTTTTAATCAATATGCAGGAACCCTGCACAAAAAGAGCTTCACTGGTGCACTGCGGAAGCAAAGGGCACATTTAAATACTCTGCATCACAATCTATAAATGATAATGTGTTGGCATTTATAAATTCCGCTTTTGTCAAAGCACTAACATCATATTTACACACATTTATCCCCCAACCGAGGTTTGTACCCATGCAAGCAAGGATTCTGGCCTGCAGATCTCGCACAGATCACAGCAGCAAGCACTCAACCTCTGAGCTATCTTACTGACTTGTCATGGCTTACCATAAAGCCATGGCTAGCGGGGCTAGCCAACCACTATGGCCCAGGCTGCCACATAACAGACGGAGCACAGATGAGGGACCTCCCCATCCTGCATGCCTTCAAAAGAGGTCCGATTATCAGGCTATTAAAGGCAGGCTTTGGAGACCACTAAACGGAAACCAGAAAACCTCTTCACAACAGTGCAGGCCCATCGTCCACGCAAGCAGGACTCTAGTGAAATCAACCATGACCATATATTTGCAAACCATAGAGTAGCTGGGATAGCCAACCGCTCTTCTAAGATTCCTCCACCTGAGGCCTTAGGATCAGACTCAAGCGTGCTATGAAGCAGCGGTATGGTCACCAGTCAGTGCAATATTTAACTCTTACATTAAACAAAAATCATTGTTCACCTACCGTGTGCCCTGCGGCTTTCACAAGTTGATGGGTGGAGAAAGGGAATGCCTCATTGCTCAGGTCAGCCTCCATCACCTCTTGCAGCACCGCACGGCTATAAGAAAAGAGAATAGTGTGTGAGAGTACAATGTTGAATAGCGTGAGACCTATATTGTAGCCCCCCAGAATAAAGCTAGATGGGGTTTCCCAAAAGTGATCTGCAAATACTCATGCGTCATTGATGCAAATATTTGGCGACCCTTGAATAGTTCCAGGTCAGGTTTGGAGGTGCAACCCCACCGCCCATAGAGACCACATACCACCCCTATCCCCACGCTACCATCACCCCACCACTCACCACACACACCCAACAAGAATAGCTTAAATAGTTTTTCTAATTTCAGCACAAGTACATCAGAAAGAGGAAAAAAAGTTTAGGATGTCCCACTGCCCTGTTGGGAAGTGGGTCCTGCTCTCAGATCCTAAGGTGGCAGCAAGCTCTTTCCTCTGTGCCACTGTCCTGTTGGGCCCTGCCAGGTCCCAGAAGGGAAGTGGGGCCTGTTCTCAGATCCTGAGGCGGCAACAACCTCATTCATGTGTGCCACTGCCCCGTGGAGTCCTGCCAGGCCACAGAAGGGAAGTGGGGCCTGGTACCAGGTCCTGAGGAGGTGGCAGGTTCATTCCTGTGTGCCACTGCCCTGTTGCGTCCTGCCAGGTCCCAGAAGG
This sequence comes from Ambystoma mexicanum, assembly GCF_040938575.1. Taxonomy (NCBI): domain Eukaryota; kingdom Metazoa; phylum Chordata; class Amphibia; order Caudata; family Ambystomatidae; genus Ambystoma; species Ambystoma mexicanum. Next base: position 215,553,888 of record NC_090929.1, on the reverse strand, counting down.
GAAGTGGGGGCTGCTCTCAGGTCCTGAGGAGGCCGCAGGCTCATTCCTGTGTCCCACTGCCCTGTGGAATCATTGTCAGGCCCCAGAAAGGAAGTGGGGCCTGCTCCTGAGGCGGCTGCAGGCTCATAATTGTGTCCCACTGCCCTGTGGAGACCTCCCAGGCCCGAGTAGGGAAGTGGACCCTGCCATCATGCCCTGAGGAGGCTGTAGGCTCATTCATGTGTGCCACTGCCCCGTGGAGTCCTGCCAGGCCCGAGTAGGGAAGTGGACCCTGCCATCATGCCCGGAGGCGGCTGTAGGCTCATTCCTGTGTCCCACTATCCTGTGGAGTCCTGCCAGGCCCGAGTAGGGAAGTGGACCCTGCCATCATGCCCGGAGGCGGCTGTAGGCTCATTCATGTGTCCCACTATCCTGTGGAGTCCTGCCAGGCCCGAGTAGGGAAGTGGACCCTGCCATCATGCCCTCAGGAGGCTGCAGGTTCATTCCCGTCATTTAAGGCCCGCTTGGTGGAGAAACATTTTCCGGTAAATCTTTGCTAAACACCAAAATCATGGTACCCACTTCAACAGTCCAACTTCACAGCCAAAGATCAGCGACACCCTCCACCCCCCCACCTTCGTTTTCCAATGTAAAGAAAGCATTTACAAGTATATTATTATTATTATTATTATTATTATTTATATTCTGGCACAACCATCCCAGCATGGATCATCTTCTTGTTCGCCAGCTCCTGTTCAGATAAATTCACACACTAAACTTGTGGCCCCCATTTCTATGCCAGGTGTTTTCAAACTCTGCAAAGGGGTACCTTAACATCGGTCTTCATGACCAGCCACACCACAGAAATCTGTGCATTAAAACGCACACAAATTGCTCGTGCACGTTCGCACGCTCCAAGGAAAGATGCAACAGCAACTATGGCGGCTCTCTTTGCCATCCGACAACTTAGAATCAATTGCTAGCCCTGACCTCAGCCCATTCTGACTCCGCCTCTTCCTGTTCTCCCCCGACACATCCCGCCCATCACATCCCTGTGCTACTGTACACAGTGCATGGTTAACACATGAAACACGTGCAGCAATATGCACCGGGGCTGTAGGTTTGTCTGATATGCCACACATTGGCGTGGGAGCATCTAGGACTGTTTTGCAACCAGTGCAGGGAAAAAGGCACCCTATTTTAGTTTTGGCTTTGAGGTGGTGCTTATAAGCCAAAACTAATCGAATACAGGTCGGTGGGCCAAGCTTGATTTGCATATGGTCTTTCCCCTTCTGTAATGGCTTGGCAGGAGAAGAACGATGGTCTAGGGGGTTGCCCAGAGCAATGCCAGAAGTTGAGATTAATTCTAAACCTTGCAGCCATCACCTCTTTGTTTTCGCTTTGCCTCCCCACCCAAAACACATCCTCTGGGGATCTATTGTGCTACCTTCATCAGGAAGCAACACACTTTGTGCTGGAAGTGTATCCCAGTTATTTCAAAGCAGTCTTCCGAAAGTGGATGGTTTAATGGGAGATGTAACTGAGCTTCTAGTGTAGTAAAAATGTCTTAACCAAGTGTGCCTTCAGCCACCATTTATAAGCAGCATGCATATCCTTGACTGAAGTCCTGTAACATTGGCAAATTCAACAGTTCTGCCATGTGCATGGAGAGGTATGTTCCAGGCACGGCTATTATATGCACAGGTATTTGTATCATATTGCACCTGCTACCATTAATGAACAGTTTGTGCCATTACATCAGTGCCTGGCAAATGCCTAGCCCATGACTACACAAAACCCATAACTGTTGGCATTGCAATGCTTGTTTGTGGTATACTTGCAGCAAAACTTAGCTGAGGAATCTTGGTGTTGCTGGTCACGGGCAGAGAATTGTTCTCTTTACTCCGATTTCTATTGACCGTAAATGCTCACTATTACAAGAGAACACTTTTAGAAGGTTTACATGTTTCCCTTACATAATGTGTAATTAGTAGGTCCAAAAACTTTTGAATACATTATCAAAATCAACCAAAAGTTAATACTTCTGCCGATCTAATGTTTGGAGGTGATTTTCCGGTTTTGTATTCAGTGGTCTTGCAAGAGTGAGTTAGTCCAAAATTGCACTTGTTAGAATAAGAACAGTTCGAAGATTTCTGCATAGGTTTGGTCTCCTGGAAAAAGGCCCAGCTCACTTTGTTCTCTATTGGTTCTGGTGGCTGATGGGGGGGAAGAACCAGGCTGATCCACAGGAGAGAGGGGAGCTTCTGCTCTTGCAATAAAGAATCTTGTCTTGAGTGTCTTTCACATTTCATTCCCTGATATTGTATTGTGCAGCTCTGTATGGTCCGGGTAAACCCCCCCCCCCAATCAGAAATATTTGATTTGTTAATCTCTTTTCCTTCCTCTTCCTACCACAAAAAGAAAAAACGGACTTCAAGGTCCTCTTACATACCTTTCCTCAAAAAAAAGGAAAAAAATGCAATGCAAGCCTTTGTACAAACCCTGGTGAAAACCTTGGTGCCATCCACAACTGTTGCCACAAACAAAGAAACGGAACAAGTGAATATTTTTTGTAGTAGATACTCTTGAAGAGTAGGATGTGGGTGTTGGGGTACATTTTGTTGTAGACACGCCTCATCTGGGGGCATAGATGTGGAAGTTTTGGTAGGAGAGCCGTCAAATGATGTCAAGGGATATATAGAGGACGCACACCTTGGTAGATGAATATATAATGTTGACTTGTGCTTCTTAGTGAACGTTCACAGGTGCATGGGAGAAAAGGGAGACTGGCACTAGAAGTCGCTAATACGTAATAACAAGAGAAAGTGTCTGCAGTTGGTGGACACTTGTCCCCTGCACACATCATATACTGATGTCGGTCAACAATTCGTAGAATTCAGGCCTGTAGGTGTTGTGACTAATATTCTGTTGGTTCTCATCCACAAATACGTTTTAACATGTGGACAATTTAGTGTGATAAATAAACAATGTATTCTGAATTTTCTTCAGAGAGCTAACAAATGCATGTACATCAAAATAAAAAAAGGAGCTAGATGTGTTTCGGGAGACAAGTTCCCTTCATCAGGATCAAAATTCATCATCAATTTCAGAAGCTTGAGTCCGTCTTTCCACTTTCCTATAGTATATAAAAATGTAAATTGAACACTATTATACACTGGTTCCCACGGGTTTCTATGTATAAAACAATCCATGTGTTGATACATAAATATGTCTGCAAGATCACCTGAATATTGGCCCGGAAATGCTATTCTGGGATTCTTTAAAGGCTTACTTTTTTATTGCTTAAGGATCGGTTCTTAATTATGCAGCAATCTGCAAAACATTATAGAAAAGATTTTTAGCATCTTCCTAATCACCACTGATCTGTGATTTGAGTTGGAATACTTGTCAAATGCCTACCTCCAACTTCCCACCAATGCAGTATCCAGTGAATCCTATCTAAACAGCCCAATAATACCGCAGCATAGACGAAAGGGAGGGGGTTAAGGAGAGGCAGGATGGTGTTGGGGGGGGGGGGGGATAGCGAGTCCTGTGGTTCTGGACAGCACATTAAACTCTTCAGTAAGATCCCTGTAGATGAATGCACCTTTTGCAGAGATCCGCGTAAACTGTAGGTCCCAGTTGTGAACCTGGATAAGGAAAAACCAGCCTTTGATCCTTCTGAAATTGATCATTTTAGTAAAAGTTGAAGTGAGAAATTGCAAGATGGCTGGCCAGACTAGCAGAGTCAGTCAATACAAACATGCCTGGGTCTGCTTTTCCTCATTCAGAAGTCAACAGTGTGTATTATTGAAGTTTTTAATATATTAAGGAATTGCAACAGGCATGGACCTATGAAAAGCCGATAGGGCTCGGGAAGAGTCCATCATGCTTTAGGGGTGAATGAAATTCATTCTGTTGAGGTTTTCTTCTATAAGGACTATGGAGGATTTAAATTGAGCGGATGGGGACAGGTGACCTACTCTGCCTCCGACCTACACATGTCAAGCAACCAAGATGCAGACACAGACGTCCCATAAAGGAATAGAATTTACTCAGGCAGGAAAGCAAAGTTATTATCCGCGTTCCTAGAAAAACACACATTAAGATTAACGGCCTTTAGGTGCAGGAGATGCCATAGAGGTTGCAGACTTATAACTGGATGGACAGCCCTAAAGGCGGACAGGATATAGTGGGCTGAGAGGTCAAAGTATGTGTACATTGGGTGGTCCTGTCCTCCTAAATTCAATGCTGCAAACAATTTTAAGCAGTAAATGATTTAACCTTCCCAGGTGCCCCATGCATTGGTAGAAAATCCATATCATGAGGTGAAGAAACAACCATCAGCTATGTTTGGTTTCGTGGTAGCCCTTTTATTACTTTTGTGGCTATTCTTATGAGTTTTGCTTGAAAAGCATTGGGTTAAAAGAGAAAAAAGAAAACACATAAAAACATTATGATTTTAACATGACATAACTGGGTCAAGGACTGGTCAAAAAGCTGTGTATAAACAAAAGAAGAAGTTAACAGTACTAAGGTTCAATTTTTCACAGTTCTGTATATACAGTGCACAGTGACTCCTTATGTTTATAAGGGGTGAACTAGAGGTCTCCACACTATTACTTCATAATGATCACATCCTCATAGTGTCAATGCTGTAAGGTATCGTATTCAATTACTGTTTTTACATACAATTATACAGACCAACAAAATTAACAAAACAGCAGGTCCTGGTATTGGTATTTAGCCTTAGAAGGGCTAATGTAGACAGTGGCAGTTGTATCTGTCTGTATTGAAATGGTTGGAAGTGATGGCCAGCAAAGGCTGATCCAAGACCAATAGAGACTGTGAATAACGTAACCTGCCCCTTTCTCCAAGTAACGTAAATAAAGAAATGCACCCTATGGTCATTATTTGCATTAATTAATTTAATTTCTATATTAAAGAAAAATCCAGGTGCAAGCCAGTGGTCATTGAAACACCTTGCGCTCATTGAGCATCCCTGGAAGGAAAGGTTCTGAATTTCTGACCTATTCCAGTAACTTTACACTTTGTTTGCTTTGAACGTGTGCCGGCAGGAAAAGGTTAGACGCCTTCAACCCAGTGTTCACAGCAACGTTTCATAAGCAGAAATGTACTTAAGCTTAACGAGAATCCGTGACCCTGAATCCCTTAAATGTTTGGCGAAACCCAAAATCAACCAAATACAGTGAAAATTCACATTATTCAGAGTTTAGTCGAATTTATTCACCCAGGCTTACTTATAAGGTTGACCAATAATGAATACCACAACATTTGCAATAGCGAATGGTCTTCATAATTTCAGTATTTGAAACGAATTGCTGAGGTCATTCTCTACTTGTAACTGAAAGGGCCTTTTTTATCATGCCCATTTTCTTCCCTTGATCAGTTAAGTAATCAGGGGTGTGCACTGGTGGAATTGGGAGAAATTAATAAAACTGCAGTCTATTCCAACATTATTTTTCGAATCCTGCCTCCTGTGTTAAATCCCAGTCCCTCCTCCTCCAAGTGGTCACATGAGTGTACTTATACAGCTTTCACAGTCCTAGAAATCCTGGCTCAACTACAGCAATGCCATGTATCCCGGGTTACCTGATGCGCCACCTACAAACCACCGAAACACAGCCATTCGGCTAATCGGCAAAGCTCCCATGTCCTCCGGGGTCTAGATGGCTAGACGTTCGCTGCACTGGATCCTTATTCTTCATCAAACGGTCAATATTTTGAGACTGGTCTTTTAAAAAAAAAAGTGTTCAGCCCTCGCCTTTGGAATAACTTCACGATACAGTTTTGCTCGTTGAATACCTGGATATTAGGATAAAGTTAAAAATTCACCACACTTTTCACTTAATTTGTTAACAGTGCCTCCTTTTTTCAGGATACTTGTCCAGTCCATTCTAGGTTGCCGATGTCTATATTCCAATGCCTGCCCAGTACCATAGGGTGATGCAATCATTAAATGAACTCGTACTGTGGTTTCTTCTCCCTGATGGGCGGTTCTAGACTCTCCTCCTTTGGCACATACTTTTAGTCGAATCTTACTCATTACTTGGCCCGTTCTTGTGCAGCTGCTCTCAATCCCTTGCCACTAAGTTAGTTCTATCAGCACATGCAAGATAAACCTAGTTCGCTCTGTCTCGGTTTCCCCTCCCAGGTGTATCCCTCTGTCGCCTTTGTTTCACCTACACGCTGTCTCCCATACTTGTAAGAGATTGAATTAAACTTTTTCCTTCAACTGAATGGGTTTTTGTAGGTTTTTGGGGAGATCAAGATACAGCGGGTAAGAACACATTCATTAACTGCTGGATGATCAATTTCAGTGAAAGAAAAAAAAAACTAATGCGAGCTGTGTTGCATGTTCTAGGTGTTCCAGCAGGATGTGGTGCTTTGGTTCTCCAATGTTTGGCATTACTCTTTTCCCACTTGTAGTTGGATGCAAATCAACAATTCCTGCTGATAATTGCAGAGGGAAGAGGAGGTTTTGCATCTGTTCGATCCACTCGGCCGTCATGTGGGACAAACCAATATCAACCTCTATTCCAACTCCACATTGGAGATCTTGAAAATCTGTCTAGCAGTTATCAAAATGCGTGTGGCTAAAGAACTGTGCATTAGTCATCTGAGTAATGAACGTGTGTGCAGATGCAGGGAGGACCTCCGGTGAGTTTGCCTGTGTGAGTGGAGGGCAAGGTTTTGTGTGGGAACTGTCACACAGTCTTGTCCTGGGTTTCTTTGGAGAGGTTTCGATTGGTGGAGAGTGGCATTCATGTGCGCATGGCAGGTATGTCCACAGCTGGTACGGCAGGGATCTTGTCTGGGTGGGCGTCCTGCCCATGTAAAGTATTTCCCTAAATGTTATTGAAAGCCATGGCTTCACAGGAAATATTTCACATTTGAATAGAAATATGTGTGTATAGTACAGTATCAAATTAAGTCTTTGTAAAATCTGCATTTGTACAAATTGTTTAGCCCCAATACAAAAAGGCTGTGTTTTAGCAACTACAAAAAATGCTTTTAAGATAATCATGTACTGAGAAAAATAATTCAAACACTAACTCTAAAAACGCCCCGGCCCTGAAAACAGCTACGGATTCCAGCTCAAGACATAGCCAAATGCAACGACAGGTCAGGTCCCGTGTCCCCTCGTACAAGGAAAGGACTAGACCACATAAGACCGAGCATAAGGACCGAATAAACTTGGACAATTCGTCAATCTACAAGGTGTAACAAATCTCAGCCAAGGACAGTTACTTAGTCCTCAACCGCAGAACAGTCCTGAAAATCTTGGCTAAAGTTGACAAACTGCGACACCTAACTTCAGATGATATAGTCCTTGTGGAACCCTACCACCGGGACCACAAAGCCAAAGCCTACTTGCATATCAAAAACAAGGCAGTAAAAGAAATTACGGCCGAAGTAGAAAGGGACCTCCGTCGCGTAGGCCTAAAATGCCAACTGATACCCAAGCCTTCATCTGTAAAGTCTCCCAGTGAAAGAGAACACAGGGTCACGAAGAACCTCCCACCCAAAAAAAACAATGCGGCACGCCACGACAATGATGCCGGATGGACCAGCAAGAAAAATTCTCACCCCGAAGAGCAGTCAGAAAATGGAAGCTTGGCTAAAAAGAAATGGGTATCCTTCACCCACACAGAAAATGGAACGCCAAACAGCAAAGAAGTGAACAACGAAACGCGACATCGAAGGCAAGCTAACGCGTCGCCTCCGAGGAGAGACCATACCGAGTCGTCTGCGCCTAACACATAGAAGTGTATTTCGGAGACACCTTTTCTCGATCGCACAAGAAATAGCAGCGACTTCCGTGTCCCATGGTGAATAACTTCAACCAGGAGAGCGACATACCACAACCCAAAGTCAGCACCCTCCTAATGGCATCATGGAACACGCGTGGATTTCACCACTTAACCACCCCGAATGACGCAAACCTGAGCTCCTTCGACCTCATCTGCCTACAAGAAACCTGGCTTCTTACCAAACCTTCACTTGACGAGTACGACATAGAAGTCTACCCAGCCACTAAGGCAATCACAGGCCGTCCCTCGGCAGGCATACCGACCGCCATCCGCCTGGGCTCGGGTATCACCCCGATGGGAAAGATCGCAGAGGGCTATGGTATTCTAGCAACTCTCTCATCTTGGCATCATTACGATCACTACAACAACTGCTGGACAAACACGGAACTAGCAATAGTAAATCTATATTGGAACACGGAGCGAACCACTTGCAAAAACTTCTGCAACTCCATAACTTCCATCATCGATGAAACTAGAGTTAACCTGATAATATGCGGCGACCTAAATGACAAATGTGGGTTTGGAACCATCACCACTAAAGACACCCTGCCGCGGATGCTGCTGGACGACCGGGGCCGCACTTGGTCAAAGCTAATGAAATCAAGAAATCTACACAACACAGCAGCCCTTCAAGAAAACAAAAGTCAAATCCCCACGTGGGAAAGACTAGGGGCATCAGCTACTATTGACCACATTTACATCTTGGAGGGCTTGATTCCCTTTATTGACTTCACAGTGTTAAAAACAACAAACAGTGACCACAACCTTCTCCAGATGTCATGGGGCGGAGCATCTCACAAAAGAACTTATTACCAAGCCAACATTGAATCAAATCAACAAAATTGCCTCCGATTGTCTTCTGACAACATAAGACGCTTTGCATCAAACCTAAGACTGAAGTACGACTCCGCAAACAAAGACCCAAGTTCTGAAAGGCCGGAGTATATTTCACTTCTGGACTCCCATAAAGTAAACTTCACTGGCAAATCTCAAGTTGCATCGAACCACATTCACTCATTTAACCACATGGTGATGGAAAAACGGCAAGAGATGCGGAAACTCAAAAAATTGGCAATCAAAGAAGGTTCCAACGAATCCTGGGCATCGTTCCAAACAGGAGAGAAACACTACAAAGTATGGCTGAAACACTATCGCGCCACTCTATACCAGAAGGATGCAGAAGCAATGCAAAGCACTTAGCTATCAAGAAACTCCAGAGACTTCTGGTCACTTCTAAAGAGCGCGAATGGCCTGAAAACCCCTCCAAGTTCCAACTCGGTGTCAGAACAAAAATGGATTATTCACTTCTCAGAATTATACCGGCCGCCACCAACTCCAGTGACACTGCCAACATCGTACCCAACGGATACATGGATTGATCTCTCAGACCGCCAAGAAATCTCCAGAGCTATTAAGAACTTGAAAGTATCCAGGGCCCCAGGACCGGACAGGCTGACTAATTTAGACATTAAAGAATATCCAGACACTTGGTCCAAGCCCATTAGGTAATGGGCCTTTACCATATGCCAACAACGGAAGAAAATCCCGAGCAATTGGACCGAAGCAGTCCTGGTTCCGATTTTAAAAAAGGGGGACTCAAGCTTACCGGCAAACTACAGACCAATAGTCCTTTGGGACATTATTGGCAAAATCTTCACCTCTCTACTGTTGTCCCACTTCAAAGATTGGGCAAGAAACTCGCCAGCATCAGATACCTTCCAGACGGGATTCTTAAAGGGCGCAGGCACGTCAATCAATCTGCTAATTCTTAACATCATTAAGGCAAAGGTAAAGAGCGGGGCGCCGAAAGTCTTCATGGCTATGATAGACCTCTCTCAAGCCTTCGACCTGGTTGACAGATCGAAATTATGGGCCAAATTAACATCATGGAATTGCCCAAATCGCCTTCTGGAACCAATAAAGGCCCTGCACGCTTCCAAATCTATGCGGGTGCGGCTTAGTCGTCAAGACATCCTATCAGACAAAATTCTTACTGGCCGTGGAGTGAAGCAAGGATGCCCCCTGGCACCTGCCCTATTCATAGCTTTCATCAGGGACTTTCAGGACTCAGAAAAACCAATCAGATGTTTTCCCCCCCCTAAAGTGGGCTCTAACAAAGTATCAAGGCTGTGGTATGCTGACGACCTGGTCCTTATGGATCAGACAGCAGTAGGTCTTCAAAGACAGCTTGCCAATAGGGCCGCATACATGGCAAAAAACAACCTTGAAATCAATACTGCCAAAACAAAAATCCTAACCATATCTAAAACAGTAGGCAAGAAAAACTCACGAAACGCCTGGTTCTTGGACAAAGCAAAAATCGAAGTAGTCACGGAATACAAGTACCTGGGAATAATGCTGGACAACACACAGAGAAAAATCACTACAAAACTTCCTCTGGACCAAGGCAAGAAACTTAACATCGCAGACACGAGCAGTCGATAAAAAATTTGGAAAATTCTCCTGGGTCGCTGCACTCCAATTTTACAAAGCAAAAGTAGTCCCTGCACTAACCTACGGGATGGCGGCAAACCTAAATCTACCCACCGAGTTTTGGACCCAGATAGAGGGCTTCCTTTGGAAATCAGTCTTAGGCCTGCCCAAGTCTGCCCCAACACCAGCAATTCAGCACGACCTGGGCCTACAGTCTTTAGCCTCCGTGGTGACGCAGAGTGCAACCCAACTGTACGTGAAAATTCTGACTCCAAATACCCTGCCCATTTTCGGACTCCTTGTCTCTAAAATTCGAAAAGGCTCTTGCAAACACCTAACTATCTGGGTTGAAAAAAATCAAATCCAACCTTGAGGAAGTAGCATGCACTGAAGAAATTATCATTTCCAACCCAGGACACGTCAAAACAAAACTACAACAGCAAGATTGGATAAATACTGTCGATTTAACCCACCAGTACAAGTCTCTAAAGCACCGCCCACCAACTCACAACAAGCTAAAAGTGCCCCTAAAATACTGCGAGAAATTTCCAGAAAAAAAACTAAGGAAGATCTTTCTGCGTGCTCGACTAAACTTACTGCACACTAGGGAAATTCTAGCACCAAGAGTACTGGCTCCGAAGTCTGACTGTCGCCTGTGCGGTGTGCAAGATCAAGTGGAAATGGTTCGCCACCTCCTCATGAAATGTCCAGCACTAATACGTGAGAGACAAACTTTTTGACACCACTTATCACCGATCCACTAGCACTAGACGAAGAAACTTGCTGGGCCCGACTGATAGCCGGTGACTCTGCAAGATGGTCCAGAATGGCAGCCAAACTCCTGTTGTTGGCCCTGAAGAAAGCCAACAAAGATGCTAGTGGCTCCCCGTCTGCTACGAACATTGGCAACTTGAGCCCCAGGATTGGTCACCCCAATGAGCACGCTCAAGCCCACAAAACTTGATCACTCTTCCTAAGTGGTTTCGTAATATAGCTCTTTAAATTCACGCAGCACATCCTGAAAGACCACTCCTGAAACTTCGCATTTTTGTAAAAACCAAAAAGGTTAAAAACAAAATTAAAAAAAAAAAAAAAAGTGTGTGTTTTTCAACACATGCAACCATGCTGAGATAATCACGGTTAACCATGTACAGGATTATGCACTGCTGGATAGATGAACATTATTCCAAGTCAATTTAATGTCTTCCCACAGAGTTGCACAATCTGTTGAGTGTTTGTTCCCAAGAAGTACAACTATACACACAAATATCTGTTTTACTGAAACAAAGCTTTGGAATTCTTTAGTATGTGGGAATTTTAGCAAGTGAAACAATATTATGTATGCCTAATATCCTACAAATTACCTTTGTTTTGTCATAAAAAGCATAAACATCATTGCAACCTTTTAAAAAGAAGTGTATGTGTGAAGTAAGTGCTGATAGGCGATGGTTTTTGTTTCAGAGTGGTTAATTTACTATTGTGTTCTTTTTATTGTGTTTGTCTTGTGTGGTTGGGTTGTGTGTTTGGTTTTTTTTTCCTCTTGTTTTGCTCTGATTTTTGGCTAGTTATTTCAAATTAGGTTTGTTGCGATTAGTAGAGATAATTGTTAGGTTTTTCTTATTTATTCTGTACTATTTGTATCAACTTGTATAATGCTTTTTTCGTTTTATTTGTCATTTTCTTGTTATCATAATTGTTGTTTTGGAATGATATGTATTTCTTTTGATGAATCTTTAAATAAAGTTGTCCAAATAAAAAGTGCATGTGGTGTACCCAGCTAATCTAAAAACAGATGCACTTTGTCTATTGTGTTGTGAAAGTCTCAAAAGTAACAGATCACATCTGAACATACAGGTAAACAAAGTCATTTTGAACAGTAGAATCATTCAATCCTTGGTCTCTGAATTCATTAGATTCTTTGTCAGGACATTTCATGGCTGTCCGATTTATGACGTGCATCCCTGGAGAAAGAATCCTAATTGGCTGGTCTGGTATCAACAAAGAAACAACATTGGCCTGTGACCTTATATGGCTCTGAATCTTGATATCTATCAGTCATTAAGAAAACTATTCTATGTCTGGAAATGTGGGCCACAGAAGAATGGTCTGGGGAAATTGTAGATTATCTTTTTTAAAGCAAACATTAAGATGATCGATAAACTTATTTATTCAAAGCTGTACACCAATGCGTTTAATACAAAGTACCAGACTTCTAGCGTGTGTTTACTTGGAACGCATTCCACCTAAAGATGCCATGTGTTAAAAAGGAAAGTGCATCTTTGACATACATGTTGTAACCGGTTGCACCCATTTTTCTTTTTTTTTTTTACAGTTGTCCTTAACTCTACAGGAATACATACATTTGAAATACCGAGTCCATACTAGAATAGGGAGACTTGTAGAAAATGTTTGTATAGCGTGTAACATCACAAAAGGACTGCATCACAGAGTACCTTATAAATTCATGACAAATTGCTTCATTAAAGATTTGGCATGCAGGAAACAATGTGCCATGTTTGCTTCTATTCATCCTAGAAATCAGAATCATCTAATTCATTCAAAACTAATGTCACACTTGCTCAATTTGGTGTGTTTGCAGGCATATTTATTAAACGTTTATGTAGAGGAAATTTTCCTCTTGATATTACCACTCATGAGTGGGGGTAGACTGGATATTTCACACTCTCAAATGAAAAGGGGAGTTTTGATATCTAAACCTATAAATACAACCATTGTGAAGCTTTCCACAAAATTAACCAATTGGAAATGTGGGCGGTGAACATTGTAATATTCCCCTGAGACTGACCCATAAAAACCTCCGACCAATAGAAATTACACTTCAGCACAGCATCTATGAAGTGGGACTATGAATAATCACTTAACTTTAATACCTATTGGAGAAAGAGGTGAGGCAGGAATTCAGACAGACACCAACAGGAGATGTAAAAGGGAGCAGATCTGGGGAAGAGCCTCTGAACCCTTTTTTGAAGACCTGATCCAGACTGGAAAGATTACAAACAAGCTGGTACTTCCATGGTCTTGTAAGCACTAATGCTCTGCTCAATGTCCTCCTACCCTGCAGATTGCATTGCCTTACTGCTATTCCAGATAAAGTAGAGATATATGTCTATGGGAGTCAGCTAAACTGACCAATGTGCACAGAGCCATGAGCTCTCGTACACTATAAAGAAAATTAAAAAGTGAACTGATGTCCTTAAATAAACATCAAAGTTACATCTCTACAACATATAGTGCAGGTAGTACTTAACTGTGCCAACTACAAATAACGAAATTCTCCATGCTACAGCAGAATCTTAGGCTCTTGACAGCTCTGAACAATCAGCAGACTTCAACAATTGATATCCGTCTATTAGACTAGATGCTATGTAAAAGCCTTCATTTAAATAGAAGTCTTGATGAGCCTATGTTTGCATAGTCTATAGGAGAGCTGAAAAGAGGGGCAGATAGAAGTAGGCTATAGGGTGCCAGATACCAGTGGGAAAAAAATCAGATTCCTGCTTTAACGTATCCCTCTGGTAATTTGACAACTAATCATTTTTATTTTACTAAATCTCAAAGTATTACCACATTAAAAGGCGCTGACCCTGGTCATTGATGGCTACAAGAACACATCAACTTTCAAATACCATTCAAGGGTTTTTATTGTTTCTTTAAGTAAAGAGCTCTCTAACGATCATCTATCTCCATCTCATACAGAGATGGGTGTTCCTTCCCTAATCGAGGTAACCCTCAACCCCAAGGAGGATCAACAAGAATTGGTAACCACTATCTGAAATCTGTCCCCTCTTAGGGTGATGGCCTATAGACCAGACACCTCTGCTATGCAAGTCTCCCTCTGGGAACAATCTAGGTGGTCCATGCTCTGAAATCCTCAAGATGACTTAGGTTATGGATTATGAGCTTTCCAGAAACTCTGGTCCCACTTGATCCTACCCTTCCATGCCAGACTATTCCTCTCCCTTGGTCTGTCACTCTCTATTTTGTCCTACTCTCCTCCCTCATACTCCACACACCATATATCTCTCTCTCCCTGGTACATCCTCTTGACCCTCCAATGTTCCTGTTTGCCTCCAGCCTCTAATCTTAATCCCTGCTCCCTTCTTCCTGCTCTCTAATACTTCTACTAATCTCCCCTCACCACACCACTACTACTACTACTACTCCCCTCACCACACCAACCCATCTTATCCCTCAGTCACCCTCCTTTCATTGCCCTAGTATGCTTTCTTTCACTCTACTCTCTCCATACTACTGTATAGGATGTGCCAACCTCTACCTCCTGAATATAGATAACATAATGAGCAGATCAAATAGTTACATCATTGTAGAAATCCGAATTAGATTGCATTTATTAAAAGTACAAAGTGCACATGCTACTCTGCACATTTGGGTTGGGATGTCCCAGGAAATGAAGGGTGCTTTAAATGTGTCACACACACACACCATAAGTGTATAAGGATATATTATGAGCAAAGTATACACAATGAGAGATGCTTGATTAAATTAAGAATATAGCTCCATGAAGAAAGATGCAGTGTCAGACAAAAATATACTTTAGAAAGAATATTTAAAATGCAAAATGGTTTCCAGTCCTAAGCCATGTGTGGAGGACTATAATCCATGCCAAAAGTTTTCAGACAAGCGAGAGCGGCTGATGCATTTGGAGACAGTCTTTGGCAGATCACGCAATGAGATGAGGTTTGGTAGGTTAAAAATGGAAATTGGCAAATAAGTCAGACAAGATTGCGATAAAGCCAGGCCATCAACAGAATCTTAGATACATGTACCTATGTTCTTATGGAAGAGAGTACAATGTGCATCATACAAACTATTCTGAGAGACCAGCTGTATTATTCTGGCAACCATAAAGTACAATATATATATTCTCCAAGGGTGTTAAGCACTAAACTAACTTGGCATAAACTCAGCAAACAGATAAAGGTCCAGAATCGGTGCGTGGAAATGCTCTTGGCAGGAGTTGAGCACTGTCATAGTTGTGTCCAGCTAATTCTAAAATAAGCATATCAATTTCATGCATCAGAGAAAATGGTGGATGCCAGATGCGCTAATGTAAAATGGTTGTACATGAAGTTATCCAATGATCTTGAAGGAATGTTTTCTCTGACTAAATTGACCTATCAAAAGGATACCCTGTACAAGGTGTTCATTTGCATAAAAGCTTTGCGTAATCTTCAAAAGCTATAAAAATGGGTTGGAATCAAAAATGCCTTGGAGTGTGTCTTGTCAGTAAAGACTCCAATAGGTCTTATTTTTCATGTCTATGCCTGAAGGATGAGAATGTATGGATGCCCGATGGAATGGGAATCGGGACCCCCTGTTCACTACTCCCACATACCAAAACCACCAGTACCACTGTCTCCCACCAACAAATACCTCACCTCGCACAAATTCTCCTCCACCTGGTCTTTAGGTCCTCCTGATCTCCCCCGCCCCTTGACCTCACAAATCCAAACCTTGCACATTTCCTGTTCAGTTTTATGGTCTTCTCCCTCACTCCTTCACCGGTCATCTTTTTTATTACTTACCAGTTTTACACTTTTCACATAACAAAAAAACAATTTGATAGGTTCATGTAAAATCAGAATTATGATCCAAACGATCCTACGATCTTTACATGGTATTAAAACATTTTACATTAATGCACCTAGCCTTATATATAAGATGATCAAACAGTTAATGTAATGGTTAAGCCGTTGTGAAACCCATTCATAAAATGATTCCAAAAGCTGAGCACATGAAAGATTAATTATGTGCAAATCGATTATCTTCCTCTGCTGGTTCACAAGGCCAACCACCGACTGCCCTTTTCCCTGTGGAGTTGTTACACACTTGCAAAAATTCAAAAAGGGCTCTTAAGCACTGATCCTTCTCCCCGCCCTACCCCCTTTTTGATCTGCTGGGCTGACAGTCTTCAGCATTGGTGGCCCACAACAGTTAGTGTTCCACTTTGTGTGAGGGTTTGCAAGCTGTTTATTGTTTCTGCTCTCACGTGTAGCCTTCATGGTCCCCCCTACAGATGAGGGAAACGTCTTTGATCATGTGAGTCCCATTACAGCTGCTGCAGATTCTACTAGACCAAAAAAGATACCAGGGCAAAATGGGCTTGTATACGGATGGAGACGGGTGTACCATGATCATGCAACCAGGCAAAGGGGGGTGGAGCAGGGACTGGGCTCCTCAACTCCCACCCCACCTGGTTCTAGTGTCAATCCTGGTAGGCCTCCCATCACATGCTGGGAGACATCCTACCCACACCTGACAGACAGATCTGTGGCCCTGTCACACCATCACTCACCATTACAACACAATTATTAGTGATCTGCAAATTCTTTATTACTTTACAACTAATGTCAATTTAACTCTGTTTTGTTCATTCTATTAGAAAAAAAAGACAATACACACTGAATAGTGTTTGGCGTGAATAGTGTTGGCTTGTATTTGCCAACAGGGTTTCAGGTGCATCACCCATCATTGTGACAGGGGATTCACCTGTGAATTACATCATATATTTTTAATTAAAATAATGGTTACAAAATGTTTTTTGTGCCAACAAGTAGAAGTGAGATTGTCGTACTTGGAAGGCCATTAAACTAGGTTTGTAAGCATCCGTACAATGGACTCAAACAAATAGTTGGGCTGATTGTGTATTGAGGTGGGTTGTTAAATTGCCATAAAAAGCCACCAATCTGTTGAAATGTTGTAACCCAGCTAGTCCCAACCCTTAGATATGCACTCACAGATCAGGTTGGATTATTCTGGATCCAATAGGCTTATCATGGGAACATGCAAAAAGAACAAGTCAACTCCAGCATGAACATTTCTGGAGGAGTACGTGTGGATTTATGTTGAGTCTTATTTAATATAGTTACAACTGTTGCAGCTGGGTTTTCAAAGGCTTTAGAAAAGTTCAATTTATGGAGACAAACTTGAATTTTAGAGGACTAGAAATTTAAAATGAACAAATTTAACATGCATTTGTCTTTTGCCTTACACCATCTTTAAACATTTCCCAGATAGATTTGCTGTGGTGATACACCAAAGTATTGCTCTGCTTTCAACACCCCCCCAAGACTCTCACCAAAAGAACGCACTTACCTGTAAAGGGGAGCCCTTTACCAAAAAAATGCCCCTTTTTGCCAATGAATAATTTTGTAAGAAAGTGCACTCTACACTATTCAAAGCAGGGAACTACTTTGGGGACAGGGTTTAGCTCCCAGGATATGCTTTGCTAACATGTTTCCACTGCGTGACGTGTATGTGCGACGTGTACACAGAACATCAAATATTGAAGAGTTGTGGCTTGTTCTTTCTGGAATCGTCACTGGTTCAAAATGCATTAATCGCATGCGAGATTTAGGCCCCAGTAGACTAATGCTTCTACTCAAGGTACCTGTGATTAGACCTCAGGGTCTCAGGTTCGAAGCCTGGTTGGTCAACTCAGCCTTCATCCTTGTGAGGTTGATAGAATGACTACCATTGCACTGGGTAACGATAAATATCTCAGCACTGTGCCCCACTTCGGTGAAAGGACGCTCTAGAAGCACTGTGTCAGAGTATGCCAATAAAGCATTTCCAGAGATGAAGCGGTGTGCTGTGTGGTGAACTGTCAGTAAAACTGTTGTAGTAGCTGCAGTGTAGGATCTGTGGGAGGCTATTCTAATTATTATAATTGCTCTTTTAGAACACGCTTAATACCAGCGAGTGGTTTCTAAGCGCAGGATCGGAATTCGAACCTGTGTTGCTCTGCGTCGTCTTGTTTCCAAGAATAATGCATTGACCCCGAGCTATCCTTCCCTGATATGTGAGTCATTTACATATGAACGATGTGATTAGAGTCTGAATCTTTCTCACAGCTGCAATACTGGTTTCAAATGTACATATTTTGTGCATTTGACAGCCTCACACTAGTCCTAAATTAAAATGCAGTAGTGGCACAGCAGAATTGCAGCGACTTTGGATCCTACACTACAGCTAAATGGAAGGTTTCCTTATTTCGACACTAGTAGGTGGTCCTTTTCAACTTGCAGTCCTTCACTCACCCTATAACCACAAATGTGACTGGTGGAAGATTTTGAATGAATCTGAACCACTGGCATTGCTCTGGGCAACCTTCCACACCATCGCTTTTTAGCCTGTGTGTCATTGCAAAGGGGTCCAGCCATATGCAAATCAGTCGGGTACTGCCACCAATGGTAGCAGCCCAGCCCGAACTGCTAGGCCACGTCCCCTCTGTACAGAAACACAATCAACCCCAGACATGTTTCAGCCTTGTTGGGACTCCTCTGTGAGGTACAGCTTGGTTCCCTATGGCGCAGCGAGCAAGGGACCCACATCTGCCATACTCTCTCACAGATAGGGAGACAAACTAAACAAAAGTTATGGGTGGAAGGTTTTGAATTAATCTGAACCACTGGCACGATGTGTTAGGAAGGGATTATGGCGATTGGGTCTTATGTGGCTGGTTTTGTACTTTTTGGCAGGACTGTCACGCTACCCTCCACAAGAGCCCAACAGGATACACAATTCCAACCATTGCATGCGATTTGGATGTACACTTCATAATATCCAATGTTGTTCCCATTACTGAATCAGAATTTAACTACTTAACAGGTCTATGCACCATTCAAACCCTGCACATTCAACACGGTCTACTACAGGGTTCTGCAAACTTCAACTCTTCTGATGTTTTGTACTACAACTCCCAACAGGCTTAGCCATTATATTCAATTGTGAGGCATAATGGGAGTCGTGCTCCAAAACACCTGGAGAGCCGCAGGTTGCCGACCCCTGATGTACCAATTCAGCCAGTTGTGCCTTCCCCCTCATATGTAATAAAATAAACATAAGTAGTCTTTGCCACAAAGACAACACTGGTTAACTGTGTGCCACTGCTACCATGACCACAACATGATACTGTAGTGCTCTATTTTATTTAAACATCTGCTAGACTAAGGTCTACTTACAACCAAATCCTTTACAGAAACAACTTGGTGCTACAAGGGGTCCTGGTTGTGGTAGTTTAGTGCTTTACAAATATGCAGATAGCACAACATATGTTACCCAGTGCTCCAAATGGTGTGCTGCCTCTCAGTAGAACTAATTCATTCAAGAGGGCTAGAGGACCATGAACTTAGTGATCCCATTTCAAGTAGCGCCAGGATACAAATGCCTGCTTCTACTCAGAGCAGACGCATCAACTCATAGGGCCATTGGTAATCCGGGCAAATGCATTGTTCTAGCAGAGGAGCACTGGTCAAGAATATCAGACACTTAGGATTTAAGAGGCGAGTACCAATTTACATCCACCGTGGGTCGTCATAATCACACACATCTTCGAGACACCCCCAACTCAAATGTGATCAATAATATTGACTTATTGCGCCTTTTTTATACATGCAATTTACTTTCACTAAATAATTGGGACATACCTTGTGATTGGGTAATGGTCCAATGGTGCCATGGTGACATATCATCAAAACAACAAAGATCACAAATTGTGAGGGACTGCAAAACAATGCTGCATTCTCTGCTTTCTGCTGCAGTATGGCAAATCAGAGCTCAGAACCTCAGTGGCAGAGAGCGAGTTTGTATTTGTTCCCGAAATGGGCTTCAGAGCACAAGAAGCATTAAGTAGCGAACAGAAAATGTTCAGCAGTGACACCTAGTGGACTGCGAGGGAATGACATTTACCAAGGTTCTTAAGCCTGTGCATTCTGTTCGCTGACCAAAGGGGTCAGCATAATGTCTGCAATCGCTTACAAAGGGAAGTACGGGGCAGGGAGGTAAAGGTCCGCAGTTGTGGACAATGCACAGTATTGGGTGTCCAGACTTGCCAAACACAGGAGGGTGAAGTTAAGGAATCCGTTCTATCATAAGATTTCAGCTTATAAAATATTTTGAATAAAAAGACCGCAGGAGTTTTCTTTTTTAGGAAAAGGAATTTAATAAGCGGTCTGGTCTTTTGGAATGATGCAGCCAGTTGGGAGCAGAAAAACCCACTGCAGCCGCATTCATTTAAAATGCGCAAAATACTGGTGGTTTGGGGGGTAAAAGGGAGGTGGGAAAATAGCACCCTAGCTTCCAATCACCCCCGATTTCTAACTTGACAAGTTAGAATTGTGTCCGTCTGTCTCCAGGGCTCAGTTTCGAAGAGGATGTCAAGCCATTCCTCTCCGACAACACAATTGCCATTTCAGAGTGGGGGTGCAAAGCTGCCTCTTCTGGTCACCACTGCTATTAGCAGCACTAGGCGAAAGTGTCACCAGTAAATCAAGAAGCGTGTAAATTATGCCCCAAATAGAGAGGAAGGCAGGAAGAAGATGAATGCCTCCCTCTCTCATTTGGTCTCATTTTGTGAAGGAGCAATTGCAAGAATGTAAAAAACTGAATTCCTTTCGTGAGAGCACAAAGGGGGCGATACTGCGCTTGCAGCAAACTTCTGGGAATTGGGAGGGAAGTGACCTGCCTAGGAAGTGCGGGGGGCGGGGCCGGGGGGGGGTGACCTGCCTAGGCAAAGTGTTTTTGTTATTCATTGCCAAATGAAATGTGAAGTGGTATACAGATGTTGTCATCATACCGCAGTAAAAGCTCATGCAAGTACTCATTCATTCATTGGAGTTGAGAATAGCTCCACTGACTCGACCAGGATTCCACAGCACTGTCAAGAACTGGATCTTGCAGCAGAAAAGGCAAATAAGGGTTTTTGCTCCTGACAAGTGTTTGGTGCACACCATGTACTGGACCATCACTGCCATTCTATAACTGATGGAGAAACATCGCATCCATGGGAAAGAAACCACGTGAAGGAGGAAACGGCATGAAGAAACTGAAGCAGCAGTACCATAAAAGAAAGTAACTGCCACAGAAGGCAATAAGCTTTAATAGAGGGTCAGCCAATTCGGACTACTAAAGCTATGCAGTCTTTATATCGAATATTTTATAACAACAAATATTAGAGAATGCATTTAGGGGTGGGGTAAAGGGTTAAATATTTTTGGGAAATGGTTGGGGTGGTTTTTTTAGGGGTGGGAAATGAAGGCCTGGGCGGGGGACTCACCAAAAAAATATAATATAAAAAAGTGCATTCACTATAAAATTGTTTGTTATAAAATAATCAATATATGTTCATTCCTTATGAAATATTTCGGTATAAAGACAAATAACCACTTCTAATTTGATGCACAGTAGCGCTTTGAGGTCATACCAATGATATATAGAGCGCTTTATAAATGCCAAATAACATAACACAGGGGCGGATCATCCATTTGATCAACAACTGACCGGATCCTGGGAGACTGCAGAAACGGGAGGTGAAAGGTAGTGTCCCTGAAAGCTGCAGTCGTTGAGGAAAGGAAGAGACACCAGTGGAAATGTCCAACCACACCCAAAGAGAAGCTGCTTCGTAAACCCTTATCCAAAGATCCGTGCTCCGAGAAACCATGATCTGGAGCGTTAACTCTGCAGATTACCACAGACTTAAAACCAATGGTCATCCTTAAAAGCCCCCAATTCGAAGGCTTGGTGGCATTTATTATGAAATAAAGAAAAACGAATACGCACTACTGAATATCGCCCCAGGCAGCCCATGCCAGAGGGCACAACCAAATCCGGCTGGGCTTCTGACGCAGTATGGACTAAGAGAGAACCAGCATTGAAGCCCGTCTCACAACAGTGCGAAAGTGACATTTTCAGGACAGAACCAGCAGGACTGGCGAGATAGCAACAGAGAACCTGAGAAGCAGGACGAAAGGTAAACCAGGACACGAGAGCAGAGACAGCATCACACTAAAGGTGAGAACCATAAACACACTGCAGCATTTTGGACTGAAAGCTGGACTCATCGGGTGGTTTCAAGTAGCTGGCATGGAGTTAGAAGGATTCTCAATCGCTAATTGAATTCCACACTCTATGAGGGTGCCATGTTGACACTCACTAGGCTCTTATTTGTTCCCTTTTTTGCTATGTCGAAGAACTTTCCCTCATTCCTTTTTTCAGAACTGTGCTCTGCCCCCCAGCTCATAACCCTCAACTCATTTATTTGAAGTTGAAATTCCTCTTAAGTTTAACATCTTTTTGATAAAGATTGAGTCAACAAGGTCAGCCTCACAGGGCCAGTGGGGAGGAAGTGGAAAGTGCACATTTAAACTGATTTCTGTCCGTTTTAACCCACATAAAATTGTCCCAAAAACCCCGGCATTATGGCTGCCAGAAAAAGCCAGAGGACCAACAGGATGGAGTCATGGCTTTGCAGTGAAGCATGTGTTGCTAGGCTGATGTCTCCAAGAGATACACAGTCACGTGGGCCCCACCACGTGACTCGTGACGAAAGGGGGAGGGAGAAAGGAAAGGAA
Organism: Ambystoma mexicanum; assembly: GCF_040938575.1. NCBI lineage: Eukaryota > Metazoa > Chordata > Amphibia > Caudata > Ambystomatidae > Ambystoma > Ambystoma mexicanum. The sequence continues at coordinate 215,531,249 of NC_090929.1, read as the reverse complement.
AAAATAAAGACGACGTTCAACTCTCTCGGCATGTCCTTTGTCTTTCATCCGGGCCACAAGGGCCCAACAACTGGCAACGAGGTGCTTCCAGGACCGCCGTGTCCTCCTCCTTCTGTGCGAGCGATCCCGCTCCAGCGCACCTCTCCAGCGATCCTGGCTAGCTGCGAGGAACACCCGATCCCGGGGGCCCCGCAGCCTCCCCCTCCTTATTCCCCTGCATCCGCGAAGATACCGCACGCCAGCGGATACTTCCAGCATTACTGCCCGATCCCGGGCCCCGCCTCCTTCTCCTCATTCCCTGCGGCTGCAAAGAAGCCAATGCATGCCGGCGGGAATTATCAAAACACACTGACTGCCTCCTCCACAACATACCGTGTGGCAATCCTCCGGCGGTTGTGCAACACAACCAAACCCCCCAACCCTGCAAAGAAGCATGCACGGGGAGTGCATACCATAACATGACTGCGCGGCAACCCGCCAGCAGTCACTCCAGAGGACCACAATCCTGCTCCAGCCAGCACAAAGGTGACAGATTCAGGTGGGTGGCAAACCCTTTATATTGCAACACCAGCGAACAGGGAGATCAAACCAAGAAGGATCCACGAAGTGTACTCAACCCCGACCACCTCACGTGACATAAGCAATTCAGAATCACAAAACACCCCACCTGGAGTCCACAGGACATTCACACTATTGCAGCACCTCTACAACACAGCCCACAGAAGGACAACCGCTTCCACAGCACCGGGGCCACCACTACCACCGTCATGAGCTCTCCACTACTGCAACAACCTCCAACTCCTCCGGCCCATATCGGGAACACAGCTGCCACTGCCTGGCTCATGCCACTCCCTTTCTCCATGACGCTGCAAGCCGACAAAGGTCCAAGGTGGGTAGAATGGCTAGAAGATTTCAAAACCTTAATTGCAGCTGCAGGCAAAGCGAACTCACCAAGGCTACACAGCATGTTCCTTAATCAAGCAGGAAATTAATTTAAAATACTTATAAAGACCAGCCCAACCGCTGAACAAACTGACTTTCCAGCACTCATCACAGCTCTGAACAAGGGGCTAGTGATTGAACCCAACAGGGATTATGAAAGGTAAATGTGTAATCAGTGCACACAAAGAATTGATAAAACAGTCAATGAATTCATCACTCGCCTACGAATAAAAGGTGCACACTGCCAATTTCATGTCTTCTCACTAGAGGAGGCCATCCGCCTACGAGTTATTGAGGGGTTTGTGTCTCAAACCCTAAAAAAGCAACTCCTCAAGACACCACTCACCATTGAGGAAGTCTGTGAGATGGCGAGAATCCTAGAAAGGGTTGACAAGCAGGTAACACAGATTGCGGGCAAAACCTCAACAAAACAAGAATGAATTGATAGCGGCAATACAACCAAGCAACATCAGAACAACAGAGAGACCCTCCAGCTACACAGCTACCCCAAGAACACAACAACAGTGCTACCACTGCGGGATGGTTTTTCCCCCCATGCAGGGACTTGCCCCGTGCTCTCTCAGAGATGTTGAAACTTCGGCAGGGAAGGACATTTCCAATCGGTTTGCTTAGAAGGCAGCTGTTTCCCCGATGCCACGAATGCCTATGGCCCCACAATACAGACCATTCAACAGGAACCCACAAACACAGGCCTATCAAATGCGCCCACATTAACAAAACCCAAGACGTTATGTCAGAGTGCTTGAAGACATCTACCCAGACGCTGAGACGCAGGACAACGAGATGCATGAGCAGGTCTCACACAAGAGATGAATATGAAGAACCCCCATCACACCAGAACTACCACATCACAGAACAACAAGGATTTGACTACGAAGTCGACCAATATGACCAATATTCGCAGGACGAATAAGTCAATCTCATCATGGTTGAAAGGGAAGCACGAGAGGTACCCAAAATACCTGTGGAAATAGGGGGCAAACAATTCTGCTTCCTAGTTGACTCGGGAGCCACCGTAAACATAATGGGTGAAAAGGAGTTACACAAGATCCCCGACAAACCAACCTTAACACCATCAGCTTGAAAGTTATTTCAGTAGTGCGCGGCGGTCCCCCTACAAGCCACTGGCTCATTTGGACGTCGACTCATCCATGGGAATCACTCCAGGACGACCACCATACATGTCATTTATAGTCCCACCAAAGGGAGAGGTCTCCTGAGCTATCGGACCACCTCCTGCTTAGGGCTCAAACATACATGTCCGAGATGGTGTTATGCTTGAACTAAAATGGCGCTGGTGCGCAGTGTATTCTGGGAGGACTCGGAGCCATGATGGATATTCACTTCATGCCACAATGAAAAGCTGCACACATTTTGCTGAGTGTTAGATTCACGGTGCTGAGGAAAACATGCTTTCCAAACCTGGTATGCGGTCAACGACATTTCTGCTGGGAAAGCTAACTTTGTTATGGTTTGTTACTGTTCTCCTCGGAGTGTGTTTTTAGAGGAGGGAGGCACTCTGCTCCTTGACGGTAGCTCTCAATTGACCCAGCTGGCAACCGACGGCTGCTCATCAACTGCGCAAGTGCCATTTCCAGAAGGTTCGAGAACTGCCACCCCTTTGCGGAGTGTGTATATATGCGGAAACCTGAAGCTGGTCAGGTGAGACTTCAGCCGGAGGAGGACGCTTCCGTCCGGAAGGCCTGTGAGCTGTGGTGCTCTCGGCCTGGCTGTTCCCCGGGTCTTCCAGCCGCTTCTGGGCGAGATGAGGAATCCAGTTACGCTGCCGGTGATGTATTTCCTTTCGCATTCTTTGCTTCTTCTGTGATTTATGTCTATGTTACTTCTGTGAGTTATTTCTATGTCATCACTGGTTGCTTCTAAGCTTTGAATAAATAGCCGTATAAGTGCTGATTATCTTCTAAGAGTGTGTGGTTGCGAGTTATTGAGTCTTTCTGCGTTCAAAGTATTTGCTCTATAATTGCATTGGTGATTTATGTTTTTCCATGCACTCTGGGAGAGCAATACAGATGGTGACACAATCCGCTCAACAGCACCAACACCTGAGACGAGAAACCACATATTCAACATTCAGAACAGGTCTGCTCAAACAAATACCATGACAAAAGAAACCATAATGAACAACTTTCCACTCATATGCAAGGGCCTAGGGAAAATAAAGGGCATGCCTGTGAAACTACATATTGACCCAACTGTCCGACCTGCAACACCCAAGGAGAGTTGGATTTCATCTGCAAGCAGCGGTGTCGGCTGAACTCTGACAACTGTTGGAAGACGAAATTATTGAACCAGCAGCAGGCCCGACCCCATGGGTCTCGCCATTAGTGATCGTGCCAAAAGAAGGAGGGCGCCTTAGACTGTGTAGACATGCAAATGGCCAACACCGCAATCCAGAGAGAGCGTCACCAAGGTCCAAGAATCGAGGACATGATAGTCCAACTAAATAAATCCATCCTCTTCTCCAAACTGGACCTAAATCAAGGGTACCATAAAATGGTACTCCATCCGGAATCGAGAGGCATCACCACCTTCGCCACACACGATGGTCATTTTCGCTACAAGCACTTAAATTTCGGCATATCATCAGCCGCAGAAATTTTTCATGAAGCCATCAGGCAAATCATCCGACCAATAAAAGGAGCACTGAACTATAGCAACGACATCCTCATGTATGGGCGATCAAAAAAGAAACATGACACAGCCCTTTTAACCATCTGCAAAGCCATCCAAGAGGCGGGCCTCACCCTCAATGTTGACAAGTGCTGTTTCAGCAAGTCCTAACTAAACTTTTTGGATACATCTTCTGTGCGGATGGCATGACCCCTGATAAGGTCTCCACAATTTTCAACCTGCAGGAGCCAAGACAAGTTGCGGAAGTCAGATAATTTCTTGGCATGGCAGGATATTGCGCCAGGTATATACAGCACTATGCCACAATCACCAAACCCCTCAGAAAGTTGCTCCAAAAAGACATCCTTTTTGCCCGGTCTGTGGAATGCCAAGACTCATTCGACACTATCAAACAATCCCTAGCCGAGGCCAGGTAGCTTGCCTACTTTGATCCGGAATGGCATACCAAAATCATAGTAGACTCAAGTCCAGTGGGACTAGGGGCCATATTGTACAAACCAATGGGGTTGACGCGCACCCGAGACATGTCGTGGCATACGCCAGCAGGGTGTTGGTGCCACCGACCCCCCGCACCCCCCCACGAGTCTGCATGTTCCCAAGCCGAAAAGGAGAGTTTAGCAGCTTTATGGGTGTGTGAACATTTCCATAACTTTGTAATAGGCAAAGAGTTCTCCCTCATCACTGACCACCAGGCTCTACTTTCATTATTTGGGAACCCCAGAACAAAGATGCCCCCCAGAATTGAACGCTGGGGCATTCGTCTACAAGAATATGATTACCAGATCATTCGTCGTCCAGGGGGTGAAAACAACTCAGCTGACTATTTATCCAGGCACCCCAAAGGAAAGCCAGTGCCACGACCTGGTGATGTTGAGTACATCAGCTACATCACCACCAATGCGCTTCCCCCAGCGATCTCACTGCAAGCTATAGCATCAGCGGCAGACCCATCCATGGCACTGGCGAAAAGCCTCACCGAAAACAGGTGGAAAGACTATCGGCGAGCACTAACAAACCGAGGAGCCTGCAGAGACGAATTGGAAAGATTGGCAAAAGTACACACAGAAATGGCCGTAAAAGACACTTCCATACTCCTACGAGGATGCAGGCTGGTAGTCCTGGCCACACCACAGTCAGAAGTCATCAAGACCGCTCACAAGGAACACCGCGGGGCAGACTATACCAAACGGCAGTTACAGTGCCATGTATGGTTCCCCTTCCTAGACGCCGTGGTGGACCGGTGGGTAAAGAACTGTGTAGCATATCAATGCACAGCCAGAACAGATGCCCCTATACCTCTACAACCAACACAAATTTTGGAACGTCCCTGGGAGAAAGTCGCAGTAGACTTTTATGGACCACTGGAATCGGGTGAATACCTACTGCTCTTCATCGATGAACATTCTAGGTTCCCGATTGTAAAGTGGTCCACGTCTACGGCATTTGCCCAAGTAGCAGCCACCTTTGACGAAGTAGTGAGTGAATGGGGAATACCAGTAGTCATCAAATCAGACAATGGTCTGCCTTTTTGCGGACATGAATTTGCAATATTCGCCAAGCACCTTGGGTCCAGAAAATTACACCTTGTCGGCCCCAAGCCAATGGGATGGCCGAAACATTCATGGCCTCCATTAAAAAGACTTTACAGAGAGCCTGCATTGAGAATGTTGATCCTCATCAAGCACCATGCCGAATGCTTCCTGATTACCGCAACACGCCACATGAGGCCACAAACAAGACACCAGCAGAACTCATGGTAAAATACCAAGTTTGCACAAGAATAATCCAACACCCAGCAGATAAGCCGGAAATAGACTGAAATCTTACAGAGAGATGCCGAGCGAAAGGTGCGAGCCTGCATAGAGACTGACGAATGAAGAGGGGCACGACCAAAAGAATTTCAGATCAGTGATGAAGTGCTAGTACAACAACCAATGGTCAGGAAAACTGACCCTCGGTTTGCTCCACGCCCTCTCCAAGTTACGGCAGTAAAAGGGACCATGGTGGCAGCTGCAAATGAAGAGAAAGAAATAACTCGAAATAGCTTGCTGTTCAAACTCGCAGTGGCAAGTGAAGGCGAGGAACTCCAGCCTCCAGATCCGGATCCAGAACCACAGGATACTCGAGTCAGACCCTGGACTCCCCCAAGATTCTCACCTCGACCAGAAGTGAAGAGGGCGGATCAGCCAGAAGAGAACTCAAATTAATCCACCAGCAGCCGACCCCAAACGATTGTGAGAAAACCAACACGTTTAGTTGAAGAATGTTGATAACGACGCAAGGACATTAGTCCGGGGGTGTTGTTGCTAGGCTAATATCTCTTTAAGGGATACAGAGTCACGTGGGACCCACCACGTGACTCGTGACGAAAGGGGGAGGGAGAAAGGAAAAAGGGCAGTTTGTTTGTGTATGTTAAATAAAGAAGACATTCAACTCTATCGGCGTGTCCTTCGTCTTTCATCCGGGCCACAAGGGCCCAACAGCATGTACCTAGAGAGGAGCTGTCAAAGGTTTCCCGCCAGTGAGAAGTGAAGTCGGAGACAAACTGCGCTGCAGCTTGAAAAACCCGGTCCATTGAGGAAGCCGTAGCTCCTTCCCACTCCCAAATTATGCAATGAAACAAACAGGAAGGCTCCAGGTTTCCCCATGGATACCAGAATTCAGAGAATGCAGTTTGAATGAGATGTTTGATATGTAGACTCAGAGGCAGCAGATCTCCAAGTGTGGTGTTGTGGGTCAGAAGAACAAGGACTATGATCTTCCATTTCTAAATATGCTTTACTAAAAGAAATGCGAAAAAACTCTGGACTTTCCCTAAACTACGGGTTTTCCCTACCTAACGAAAACTAACTAGGGTGCTCATCAGTGAGTCCAAAAGGAAGATCTGTCCTCATCCAAACTAGATAATCATTGCCCGCCATCATCAAAACAACTAAGGTACATGAGAATGACTCCCTTCTCCTGTCCCGTGGGCTACTTCTCAGCAAGCTCACTTTAGTATTCAAACGTAGTTCTTTGTAACAACTTATCAAATTGTATAGTTCAGATATTGGGCTCTTCAACTTTTTAACAGTGTCTTTTGTACGTCGGTTCACCCTCTGTTTTATTCTTCTCTAGTAACCGTTGTTTTTTTCTGATCTCCTCTTTCATTGGGGCAATTCCGTTCTTTCCTTGTTTGTTAAACTTGTGACTTTTTCTCCACTCAGTGTCCAATCTTTTTCCTGGCTGGGCCAAGTAGGACTATTACAATAATGATTATCACCCTTTTCCAATACTTGGTAATTACTGGGAAGAGTGAGTGTTCCAGTAATGAAGCTCTTTTCCAACACCTGGTATTTACTGAGATGAGTACAAGTGTTCCAGATTGTTGATCATTTATGCACTTAGTTACTGGGACAAGTATGAGTGTTCCAGTAACACTTGGCAGTTACTTGGAGTGTTCCTGTAATAATTCTAACTCTTTCCCAACACTTGGCACTTGAGTCTGTACATGGACCCCTTTTTATGAATTGGGATTACGCAAGAGGTTCGCCAAGAGGGGGATAGCTATTTAGTCTCAGAATGGCTCTAACAAAATGGTCAGAATCATTGACAATTATTCCAGCACCACCTGAAAGGGCATTAGACAAGAGATTGGGGCCCATGGCTGTGGAGGGAGATGCCCTCTGTATTATGGCCACAATATTATCTGGACTAAATTCCATCCAGCCACCGCCCAAGCTGATGGACTGCTGACTCCTCGGGTAATTAGGCCTGTTCTTCCCGCCATATTTACCCTAAAAAGAAATGGGGCGAATCCGCCTCCGATATCATATTAGACTGCAATACTTCCGGCCTCACCACCAATTTATTGAGGATTAGACAAAACTTGGAAATGTCTTTCCCATGAAGAATTGCAAACATGATTACGCTATCTTTTTACATCATTTGGTTTTTAATGTGATATGCCAATGTGAGTTTGATGGCCAGGATACAAGCCATCTCCTCAAGGGAAGATTTTCTGAACCTACAAATTCCCTTTCCTAGAGTAGTTTTCTGGTCCCTAACCATCGGGTAAAATATATACACCTGATCTTTAAATTTCGAATTAGGCAGTTTCAGCAGTAGTTTCAAGCCAAAATGATCTTTAATTTCCTAATCAATGTAAACGTGAAAGGCATTTGTATTACACATGTTGCCACTCATAATTGGTGGTGCCCAAAGTTCACAAATTATTTTATTAAAAGAAGCAATCTGGAACCCTGACTACTTCATTCTGTTTCACACTTAACAGCTCACCTGGGAGTCTTCCCTGGTGCTCTTTAATCCTTAAATTCTCCCATCACCAAATTACAGTCAATTAGTGAGGTCTCCAAAATTAGTTTAGATTGAACAAATACATAATCTAAAACAGATCCCAAGATGCCACTATGCCAGGTATATTGCATGGGGACATCCCCCTCGATGTTCCCAGTCAGCCTTTTCAACCCCAACGAGGATAGAGTAGTCACCAATTGCCTCCCATATAACACTTTGTGGGATATACTATCGCAGCATCTCCTTAAGTCTGCACGCTTCCCTGTATAATTCAGGGTTGAACAGGACGAAATTAAAGTCCCAAGTCAATAATTACATGACCGCTCTTGTGCATGGCTGACCACCCTTCCACAAAGCTGTGTAACTTGTCCAAGTAGGCCTGTAGTGAAGCCACCCCCCATGCCAATAGATGTTGATTATCAGCACAAACTATCTTGATCCAGAATTCTCTCTATGGTAATGCCCAAAGCCCCCATGTGAATATTATGAACCATTTTCATAATTAATGAAGGGCTCAATTTCACCACAATTAACACGCCTTCTGAAGGCCACATGCCGCCCAGCAATCTTTGGCAGCTTGAAAGGGCATTGAATATCCATCCATCCATCCATCCATCACTAGTTTACTCATCAACCAAGTCTCCTGGAAAAGAGTGTTCATAGTTTATCAAGAGTTGTCTCAAGTCTGCAAACAGAGGTTTATGCCCACGGAAGTTACAAGAGACTCTCATATTGATAACATGACTGTGAACCAGGCCCCTCACCCAGAGTGCTCTCAGTCAGTGCCCTTGACAACCATGGCCAGTCCTCAGGAGAACTAGTCGATAAATCGCCTGAATTCCAGATTACCTCCGGTTTAGACTCTTGGCCCTTATGCAAGGCTATTATGTCCCTCGCAAGGGGATCTGACTGATTTAATATCTGTCTAGGGCCCAATGACTTAAGAGAAGTGAACAGGGATATATCATATCACAGTGTTAACTTGATGGATTCCTTGAGGATGACATCAAACAACAGTTAGTTCCATTATCGTCAATGAATTACACTCTTGCGATATCCTTTGAAATTGTAATAAGTTTTGGGACTTCCAAGATGAGAGCACATCCTTTCTATTCATGAATGAGTTTTCCAATAAGAACCACTTGTCAAGTTGCAGTCTATTTTGTCTCATGGTTGTTACCAGCAGGGGTGTTTGACCATTGGGTGGGCCCCATGGCCTACTTTTATTAAGATATGATCCGCTAGAGTTACACCTACTCGATTCCTCCAACAACACTGCCGCTCCTAGGATGCTGAAAACTTGTTTTGAGTTACCATTGGCTCCGCCACGCATCACTGATGACATTGAGGAGCCAATCTGTTTCGTCATTTTATATATTGGATCTAAATCACATTCATGGAGAAGGTAACTCACCAGCGTGTAGCCCCTGTGAAATAATTCTAGCACTTGGAGTACAGGACCCTGGTAGCGCTTGGCGGACCAATTCTTGTGTTATTTAAGCTGGCATTGCAGAATGGCAGCTAGATCACTCTGGAAGTTGTTCCCTAAAATTGTCCACCAACTGTTTTGCAGAGGCAGGGTTCACCAGCTCTTTCACAGAAGTAGAGACACTACCTACGGATTCTGCAGATTTGGGCACAGCATTAGAAGTGGTATTAACTTCCCCTGTGAGATCCATCACTGGATCAATCTGTGCCTTGTCCTCAGTGTTGCGATCAACCACTCCAATTGGGGCTTTTCTTTTTAGTTGCCCCCCCCTTAAACCCTCTTTGGCGTGACCTTGGAGACATGCTCGTCCCTGGAAGAGAGTGTCAAATTCCTAGGGAATTTCCTTGAGGTACACCTATTTTTCATAGTTTTAACATTTTTTTTTGTTTTTTTAGCCTGTGGCTTAGTGCCACTTTTCGTGCCCGGTCTCTCACTTTTAGACTTGTCAATGGTGCCGTTTAGGTTCTCTCACAATCAGATGGTGTAAATTCCCATGCCATCTTTCACCAAAGTCTTGATGGCAATACCACATTATGCTTCCTGCTCAAACTGGAGCATCGTCAATGCCACAGGGGACTTTTTGTCAGGAACTTTAGCTTCCACTTGATTAGATGGAAATTTGTTTTGAGCACACAGTTTGTGCATTTGTACAATGTTATCCAATTTATTTGTCACTGCTTTAAGGATAACTGTATGGCTTTTTTTTCCTCCATTTGAATATGGTACCATAAATTGATGAAGGCTGACAACACGTAATTCAAAGTATGAAAGACAAAACCGCTCTTCACCTTTTTGATTAGCGCCAGGAGGCTGAAACTGCCTCCGAAATTGTGTAGCCCCGTCTCTGTATAAATCTTGGAGTGGCGCACAGAGTCAAGACCCTTTTCAGTTTCCTGGTCTGACCAAGTTGTGGGGTGGCAGGGGGTGTCCAGACCCATTTCACCCTCTACCTCCCATAGGCGTTACAAATCCAAGTTCAAGAGTTCAGTGTCCGACACTGATAACCTTCTTGTCACAGATGTTGGTGTGGTCAAAATCATGTCCCAATTATCCTTATTGATTGAATTAAAAAAAGATGTAATGTTAGTGGTTTTACTTCCCAACCTCCTGTTTTCTGGGTATCTACACACTGAGAAACCAGAAGGTGTCTCACCCACTAGTCCCCTGGTATCTGTCATCCAGGTGGCCAGGACATGGCCATCGCTTTGGATCCAGTTCCTGGGGGTGGACCAGTGCGGGAGGATCACCTGGATGAGGGGTCTTTGGGAGTGGGACCCCAGATGGTGAGACGCGGTATCCCCTTTCTTGTAACACCTTCACTCCATCCTGCCACATAGGATATTTAGGAACTCTGCCCCCCACCCTTTTTACAACACAAACACTTTCTCATGGACAGCCCGCTATGAGGGAAAACAAACTAACACCCGAGCCGTATACCAGACGTGTCCCAATACAATGGTCAGGCAATTGCTGGCCATCCCACACATATTGGAGGTAAGTACGATGGTATAGCATAGTAAGTTACTTGTACACAAACATTGTGTTTTGTAAATAAGCGAGGATGACAAACATGTAAAGTGATAATAGGTTTTACTATTATAGATGTCTCTCACTCCATCTACCTTGAAGCGAGGCATATTTAGCACATCGCTTCTGTCCTGATGAAGGTTGGATCAATACAAGGGCTAGAGTTGTCAAGCCCATCAAATCCGACCAAAACACGTGTCGACTTGTACATCTTCTGTGGCATACCACAGATAGACACTATATATGTACTTAGGACGGGTTGCAAAAACTGTTAGATATTTTTGTTAGATTGTTATATTGATGAAGATACCATGTATTGACTGAGACAGATCTGAGGTTTGAATGTATGAATGCATATGAGCGATGGGGTAATTGAATGTGATTATCTTTTAGATATGTATACAATTCACTGTGTATCTTAATCTTCAGTAAAGAAAATGGATTAAGAGTATCTTGTCATCCTTGATCTATTGGTCCATATTTCTATTATTACTGCATTCCACACACCTGACTTCTATTACACTTCCTGAAATGGATAAAACAGAACAGGAGCACACTCTGAGGGAGGCAAGGCACACAAGGAAACAGGAGTTCCAAGATAGCAGTTTAACAAGAGAAAGATGGCAAAACAGAAGGGGGTCACAAGGAGGGAAGTTCCCTTGACTTTTTCGACAAGGAACTTACTTTTCTGAAACCTCAAAAATAGAAACTGTAACACCAGGAACCCAGGGGTCCTGCCGAGTCAATGAAGGCAAGGAGAAGCACCAGCCACCATGGCTCCAAGAACAAAACAGCATCAGTGAAAACACAGCCGGTGCGTTGGGGAGACCAATGCAAGACCGATCTGTGTAGAAGCCAGCATTGCCAGCAGCAACATTGTATGGCGAGCGCTGGAATGAACATTGTTAAAACGCGTGTGATAAAGGTTACGAGTAAAGTGGAACTGCTATTGAGTGACTAAACTTTTGAAGCAAGATAAAATACCCTTGACAGAGTGGCCCGGCACAGCGTGGGTGCTCAGTCGAAAGTCTAAGGTATCCAGCTGAGAATTGGCTGAGTGAAAGTGAGAAAGAGCATATCAAGAAGAGAGCGAGTAACTGTGAATCAAAGTGGTCCAGCAATGGGTTGAGCAAAATCCCACGAACAATCAAAAGCCTTTAATTTATGAAGTAAAGAAAGCTTGGAAAAGTAGATGAAGTTGGTACGAGCCCGGCGGAGGCAGATTAATTGAAAGCTTTGTGTTAAAATGGGTCTGAGCCTGGCAGAGGGGGAGTCGGGGTGAATCGAAAATCACATAAGAAGTTGTACATGTGAAATCCTGAGAAGAAAGGGACTATGTTTGCAGTGTTGAATCAGGCCCTCTGAAATCGGAGACTTTGAATGGCAAACAAACTTTGTCACAGAATGCCCCGATACTGAAATTTGAACTGAATCCTCGTGCTGGAGAAGCCAGAGCATGGGCTAAGCTCGAGTGTGCCATCTTGTCCCGTGCTGAAAACGTGGGGAGGGAAGCAAATGGCTTGAATATACTGACATATAATTTCTTGAACACTTTTCATTTGCATGACATTGTTTCCCACACTATTGGTATTTAGAAGCAAGGATTGGCAATAGGTTTATTAGCATAGGCCCTTTTATTTTGACAGACTCGGCTAGGACTGTTATTATTTGATGGTCGTAGCTTGCTCCCATCGTAAGATTTAGGATTAGATTAGGCGTTTTTCAAACCCAATTGCAGTTTAATAAACACCTTTGAACTGTGATCACTTGTGTCTGTCTTACTGTTTGATACCATGCCTTCCTTGCACCACCCACTGGTGAATGGTACCATGTCCTCCACTGGTGGTGAGGCAGGTAGGTAAAAAGCCTGGGCCTGGTCAACTAGCTCTGGGGTGCACCTCTGCGTCTACATTGTCATACTATTCAAAACGTTATCCTGCCGACAACACTCAACTGCTTCAGTCCCCTGTGGCCTCTTGTACTTCTTGTCGAGCCAATGAGAAAAGGCTCTCCTTGGCCTCCCCAAGTGCTGTCAGCACTTTGCTGCACTCCACGCCTGCCTGATGTTTTTGAAGCGGAGACTGGTGTCACCACAAAGAAGGTCCCTTCACAAAGATACTGCTGTTGGCACTCTGACCCTCACACTACTCTCCTCCTCTCCCCTTCCAATATTCTCTCCTCCCCTCCCAATATTCTACACCCCACCCACATCTTCTCTCCCAGTCACTTTTTCCTTCACCATCACTCACACTTCTAAACCCTCGCTTAGTCTCATTCACTCACCTTCCACACGCAAAGTACCACTTTCTCTCACTACAAATACCTCACCTTGCACATGCTCTCTAATCTTTCTCCTTCCTCCACCTAGTCTTTATGTCTACCTTCTCCCCTCTTCACCTCGCCTGAATGACTCAAACTGCCTTGATCTCACTGCCTTTTTTATCCTCTCCTTCACCCTTCCATTGGTTCTACCCTCAGCTCGTTCCCTGGGCCAACCGCGGACTTCCTTTTCCCCAGGGGTCGGGTGACCCCAGCTCCTATACGGTTTGCTGGCATTTGGTAATGGTGGCCCACAAAAGGTAGTCAATTTTGTGTGTCTGGATTACATGGAACATCTGAATTGTCAGTTTAATGCGCAAGCCGGTCCTCTACCGTTTTGCGTGTTTCCACCTTGCTCTCCAGTGAGCTGCAGGATCTGGTCTTCAGCACTAGGAATCCTGGTACTCCTGGTCCTCTGAAGAATAATGGCCATTGTGTGGCACAGCAGGTATGGGCCTAGTAAAAGTGGTACTTTGATCATTTAGCCAGACACTGGTAGGAGGGAGAGAGGCTGACCTCCTGCCATCTCCCACACCCTGCCTCTGGGGCTGGACTGGCTTTGGCAAGTACCCTGGCAGGCCTGCTGGCCAGGTTGAGAGGAGTCCACATCCCATTTTACAAGGGTCAGGACCTTGACCCCATCACAATGATGGTATAATCTTGGCGATCATGGAAACCAGTTTCTTTTGTGCAGTTGCCAATAATGGTGCAGCAGGGTTATAAAGGTTTTTAAAGACATGGCTCTCAGGGTGTGAGCAGAACCTATAAGGTAACGTGCAGCATTGCTCATAGAAGCTTGCAACCTCAGGGGCTGCTTGAGAGTAGACCGCATCTGCTTCAAGGTGGTCTGTGTTGGGCTGGAGCTGTGACCCTGGTTATTTGGGATACAGGTTTACAGTGCAAGGATGTGAGGTATGTAATAAGGAAGCTGGCATTTTTAGTGGCAGCTGACCTCTGATCCAGTGCAAGATTGGTCTTCTAAAGGTTGTCAATGCTTCAAAGAACTGCTCTTCTTCCTCATCGGATGGTGAGAGCTTCCCATGCCATCAAGGTGGATGTGTACTTCTTTCCTCTTCAGGGAAGGTATACGGGTTGCTGGGAGGAAGGCATCTGGGTTGCAACTCATACTGTTTTTCATCTCGGACTGCTGTTCAGGCCTTTACCTGGTCCTCGCTACAGTCATCTTGCATGTCTGGCCCGATTCACCTTTTTTTCCTTGGAGGTTTTTCCACCCTACTTTGCGATTTTGCTTCCACCCATTTATCTTGCCCCCCCTAAACCACTTTGATGCAGAGGTCGAAGTGGTCGGGAGCGATGCTCCCATACTTTTTATTTTTAGTTTCAAAGTTCCTATACGTTTATTTTAAAAAGAAACCGTTCTGTAATGGTTTAGTTTTAAAATAAAAGTGTGGGAAGAAGTTGAAGCTGCACTTCAGTGCACTGCACATTACCATAAATAGCAGGTGTGCTTGTTTGGGGGTTTGGCTTGTGTGTGGGAGGGGACGCAGGGATGGGGTTTGTGGGGAGCGGGGCAGACCAACAGGGAACATAGTTCCACTACTTCTTTTCATACACTTCGACCACTGCTCTGGTCAGTCATCACACTATGATAGCTAGAAAGTGAGATGAGTGGCCCAACGCCACAGTTCTGACATGGCAATGATTTATAATTAAAACACAAGACGATCAATTGCATGCAAAGCACACATGGTGCAGCCATCCAGCTATTCATCCATTGGGTATAACTTATCATAACATCATGTATGTACACTAGATCACAAAAACAAACTGTGGCGCACCAGTCTAATGACCTCTGAATGAAGTTAATTGTTGCATAACATTGTTCTACATGAGTAACTGCTGAATGGAAGCCCTGCCAGAAATATTAGATGTACTTTGAATCTCTGTCGGGTGAAAGGTTCAACCCACTGTCAGCAGATACTTGCATCAGTCAGTAACTGCCATGAACTTTCTCAAGATTTTTCAAGTTTCTCATACTCTGAAAATCCTGCACATACGAGTGGCTCACAGTTCAATCAAATTGGTTGGCCCATGCCTATTAAAGAATGGAGGATCAAATGACGTCCAAGAGTATGCCAGGCAACATTGCTGCCTCCAGAAAACCCTTGAGAACTTTGTTTTCATTATGCAGATCATTCTAGTTGATGTTGCATACGTTAGTATTGCTCCGTCTGCCATATAAAGACCCATTCAGAAACTTTGGATACAAGAAAATAGGAGGATATAAAAGATTAAGAACATACAGTGCTGAAATGATGGATACAAAGCCACTGAAAAGGTTAGGTGTTCGGTAGTTACATGTTCCCAGTTACGCCACACAAAGGTTTGGCAGCAGTAAGCTCAAGGCATTTATTCCAATGACATCAGGTACAGATGTCAGATCAGGTAAATAGCTACAGATGAAAAATATGAATGGGGCAAACGTCCATCATACTCAGTGCTGACCTTTGCGGGAGTGTTGGGCACATGTTGCATATATGTTTTTGTTGGTCATTTCTGTGACCGATAGGAGGTGGTGAGGTGGCATCTTTGCTACTGCAAAATGGGAAACTGTGTAGCTCCTAAGTGGTTGGACATCCCCAACTCTCCCTGTTCAGACCATTTCAAAGTCTTGCTGTGTAATCAAGTTAAATGGGAGATCAAAACAGGCTTCAAGAGGGGCCAAAGTTATCATCTAGAATGACCAATGCTCCAACCAGATACAGGTCGTTTCGCTAGGACAGGCGAGGAGACTTTTCAGAACCATCCTCTGTTGGGAAAAACAGTCAGTCACTTACTAATCTGGGTGTTTAACACGTGCGTGTGCGCGCGCGTGCGTGTGTGTGCATGCGTGTCTCTCTCTCAACGGTCAACAATCCTCTGCATAGAGTTGAGTCCAACTGAAATGCCAAGTGCACTTCCACAGTATTCTTTCTAGTTGACGGGCCCTCGGTTTTGTTCGGTAGATGACAATCAGCTAGACCCGAATGAGCAATATGCAAAAGCCTTTCCCCCTTGTTTTGCATATTAAGTCACTTTGGGTTTCACCCTAAATTACTAGGGGAATCCAGACGTGGACCCCTTGCTCACTGTTCTTAGAGAGGCACAGCTCCACCTCACCGATGAGGCCCGACTAGGCCAAAACACGTGTCTGGGGGTGCTGTCAGTACTCTTGTTCAGAGGAGAATTGCCTAGCATTTCGGTGTTGGACTGCCCTAAGGCAGGACAAAGACTGATATGCAGGGATATTTCTCCTCTGTGAAAGGGACAGTGAGCTAAAGACTTGGTTGAGACTCTCCCGGAGCCATCCACCCAAGAACAGGTCAATGGGCTGTGTTCGTGCTGGTAGAGGGACTCCCAGAAACCCCATTGTTTCCCCCCACCCTCTACTTCACCCAGAAAACTATTTCTACATTCACTTCACCAGACAGTCACTTATTCTAGCTTTTTCACCTGCATCATCACACTGTCCAGGTGGAAATGGCATGGTAAGTTTAGCTGTGAGGTGATGGTTGGAGTCCAGCAGGACTGAGGTGAGAATATGGGTTAGAAAATAAGCGGTGCAGGGGGTCTCTTCACCGTAACATCAAAGTGAACGCTGGGAGAAGTGAAAGACAGGAGAAGTATGGAGAAATAACATCGTGTAGTGAGACATTTAACCTTTGAATGCTCAAGTGTAGTGCAGCTTAAGGATTTCCAGTGAATCAGCTCTTAAGTACCCACCCATTAAATGTGAGCACATTAATCACCACACAATATGCCTTGGCTGATTAGAAAGGGTCTTGTTTAGCTTGCGGGTTGGAACCTGTGTGCCCGACTTCAAATGTTAGCATTTTCAATTTGTCATTGCGAAGTGGGTTTCTGCTCAATTGACAGGTAGCAGCCAATGGGTAATGTCAACCGGATAAAGGCAGTATACACACCATGCATTAAGTGTGGTCGCAAGTCTCATCTATACCACCGCAAATTATTCCTTTATCTAGGTGGACATCCCTACAGAATACACCCACCGTCCAAACCCCCCACAACTGTCACCAGCACGTGTGGGCATTGTGGAAACTCTGGTGTTTCAGGAGGTAGAGTGCCATCACGTTAGACTGGCATCTTTGGCACGCTCTAATCTTTTTCCAAGATGGCACCGCATTCTCCATATGCTCTTATTCTGCAGAGTTAACCGGCACCGCGCGTTGCAATCCTCCTTCGCTCCTGGGTAAGAAACTTGCTGTGCTTTTCTTTCCTTCCTTGACCATCTTTTCATTTTTGGATCTCGCTTTGTCCTCCTTGTTCTCTCGTTCTTTGCCTGCTTCTCCATCTGCTGCCTTAGTCACTTACCTCTATCTCCACCACCTGACCTTGGAAGTACATCCGAATTGCTACTTTTGGAGATGTTCAGACAATATTCTACAACCGAGTACTAGTGAGGGTTTTTTCTGCCTTCTGGGCGTTTTGCCCTTTTGAGCCACTTCCTCATGTCCACCCCCAGCTGTCTTCTCCGGATGTCTCAGGCGATACTGCGACAACCAGCAGGGAAAGACCACCCACAAAATGACCTCATCAGCACAGCAGATGAAAACACCCCGCAATACACCCGCCTTTTCAAATTCACATCATCCATTATATGTACAAGCACTGCTAGTATACATTTCTCTCCAGCTCTGTCCCTTGTGCAGATTCTCAAAGTTAATGTGTGTGGCTTATAATCTATGCAATAAAATAATCTGTTTTTGTAATTGCAATCGTCATTTATATAGCGCCTTTTAACAGTACTATAGTATCAACGTGCTTGTTGTGGGAATGCCGTTGGGGACCGGAGTCCAGAGTGTGGTAAATTCTCATACGTTACCAACAGCAGTCTACGGAGATATCTGGCTATGGACCTTTCAGTGCAAATGGTGGTTACCAGCACAGATCCTGAGCACAAAGGCAGGCTTACATTGTAGGCGCAGCTCTAATGTCCACTCCCAGATCAGGCTAATGCAACACAGATGCCACCCTCCAAAACATGTAATGTTGTTCGTCTAAATGCGATACAAGTGCCAGCCTTCGCAGTTAAAGTGAACCGTGACTACTAAATCTACACCGATTCTTCTAATGCAATGCATGTACTGACCTTTGCAATTCTTCAAGAGCAGTACAAGTGTTGGGCTTCACAGTTCTTCATGTGCAACGCGCAAGTCAAACTACTAATTCATTTTAAGTGAAATACAGCTGCTAGCCCACAGTTCATTTAGTACTTCTCAATTGCTAGCCTTCACAAGTGCTTCTGGTACAAATAAGTGCAAGGCATACCCAAAATTATATGCAAGCTCTAACTGTCATAATAGCCTCCAAGTGTAAAACACGAGCTGGCCAGCAGTAAAAATGGGCTACCCTACACACAATTCGGAGCGCAAAAGCGTGCTGAACTACAAATCTCGTCTAAGTGCAAAGCATGTGCTAGTCTTCAGATATTCAAGTGCAGTGCATGTGATATTACACGTGCTCCAAGTGCAACAGGTGTTGACTTGCATGTGCAGTCTTCTAAGTGCAGCATCATTCTGCACCCGCCAAAATTCATCCACATGCAATTACATTTCCCACCCCAAGATCCATCCAAGTGTAATACAACCCCCCCATCCCCAGCAATCCATCTTCCTCAATCCAGTGTAACATTTCCTACACCCAGCAACCCATTTAAGTGTAGCAAATGTCCTCCCCCACCCAAATACAGCATAGGCGAGACAGTTCCTACCATCTATAATCAAAGTACACCCCCCAGAATACAGCTAGGGAGACACATTTACTACCCTTCAAATGGATAGGTGCAACACCAGAGACTGCTAACCAGTACATCTAATGGGCTATCTAGAGGGTGCAGCTGGTAATCTACAGTATTATATGATGATGGTGGTAAATAAAAGAGTGGCAGGGTTTTAATTGAGTATAGTAATGACTGGTCACCGGCCATGCCACCTTATCTTAGTTGTTACTGTAGGGTGCCCTGACGATCATCCATGGGCGAACAGGGGGCAATCAGGGAGATGAGCTGCACAGAAAGGAGCTGCCCTTTGTCTCTGCCATTTAGCCGACCGGCTACAAAAACAAGGCTGCCCTGGGTGGATCCATGAAGAGGGGACCTACAGTCACATTGGCCATTGGGCCAATCCGCTTTGTCTAGGGCAGGGAGGCGGGAAGCATGGATTTGGGAAAAAGGAGAAAAAGTAAAGCTGGCACTGGAGAGAACTAAAGGGGTGGGGTCAGAGGGCC
The DNA here is from genome assembly GCF_040938575.1 of Ambystoma mexicanum. Taxonomy (NCBI): domain Eukaryota; kingdom Metazoa; phylum Chordata; class Amphibia; order Caudata; family Ambystomatidae; genus Ambystoma; species Ambystoma mexicanum. Next base: position 215,511,757 of record NC_090929.1, on the reverse strand, counting down.
AAGAGGATTAAGGGGAGCACACTTACCAGGTGTTTAGGACGCAGCATAGGAAAAGAATAAATGGCCAAACTGAGCACAAGAGGTGGTATCAGTCCTATCGGCTCCGTCACATGACCTTAGCCATTGGGCCAATCTGCATTGTCGAGGGAGGCGGGAAGTACGGAGTGGGGAAAAAAGGAGAAAGGAAAGCAGGTGCAGGAGATAACTAAGGAGGGGTCAGAGTGCCAAGAGAGTAAGGTGGGCACACTTAGCAGGTGTTTTGGGCACACAACAAAGGAAAGGAAAAGCCAAATGGCAACTGTTCATTGATGGTTTGTTTTGTTTACAGTGCTGAATTTCAGACACAGAACTATGGAATGGTCAAAAGGAGTGAACCATGACTACAAGTTCACGTCCTTATCCAAACCTGGTGACCAAATGCATCAGCATTGTTGACACCATTGTTAAGTAGAACTTCCATGACTTCATGTGGACTAATGAGATCATTTTGCCTTCCTCCATCATCTACAGAGTTTCCAGAAGATAAGTTTTAATCAGATTTGGTCTGTTACTTTCACTACATTGATTTAGCAACTGCTGACAAGCTGTTTCTGGGTCTGTGATTATCTGGCAGCAGAGAATCCAGTTCCTGATTTTTTTCTTCCAGCAATATGATGATATCTTGTTTTTTAATCAATAGGACCAACCGTCGAGAGATCGAAAAATGTACAACATTGCACATTTCAAAGTAAAAGTCAATACTATTTTAATTAAGTGGGCTAACCACTCCTTGTGCTGACTATTTATATGTTGGGCCGTCCGGCAACAGAGCAATTTTTAAGGTGAAAAGTGCGTTTGTGAGAAGATCACATGTTCAATGGTGAAGATCTAATCCAAAACATCCTAGAGCTCCATATGTTGACCCTTCCAACGGTCTCTGGCACAATTAGCACGATAGGCAGTGCTGCAAGAATTAGAACATACAAGGCAAAATACATTGCCTTGGATATAGTCACAATGATGGATGGGGGTTATTAGAGTGATGCATAAAACATGTAGATATCTGGTGAGACAGATTAATCAACCTACGCAAAGTTTTCACAAATCCGTTTGGGCCAGTTGTCTGCAGCACCACCCTATCTGGTCTGAAAGGGATCCCTAGAATGCCTGAAGGGGAAGTCTCAGCGAGACAGGTTCTATTTGTGTCCTGAATATAGCAGGGTAATGCAGACCTACATGTGGCTAGTGTTCACATTAGTGTGAGAATGTAAGAGGCAGAGCACCACTTCCTGCAGTTTAAGGACCACAGTGTGGAGGTGCAGAGCATATTTAATAACCAAACCAGGTACTGAAAGCAAAAAGTACTAAGGTCTGAAAAGTGGTACAAGGGGAGGATGCTTAGCAGCCCTGAAGGATCCATCCACCTCAAGTTCCTTTCCAATTCTCCTCACTAAGACAACATATTCACTATTCTAGATTACCCTTGTGTAGCTGTAATTAATCTCTAGATGCAATAACCTGGATGGTCTTGGAGGTGTAAAATGTTGTACATATTTGGGATGAGATTTTTTTTAAAGTACTTTATGATCATGGCATAATGGGGGCAGACACTCCAATTCATGGCAGGAGGACCTCAACCTGACTTTAGAAAGAAATAATTTCTTACCATAAGTCAGTGCTCAGGGGCCAATCTGCAGTGGTAGCAAGCTGGTGGTGGTGGTGCTCCATCTCATGACCCCGGGCACATGTCAGGAACCAGCGAGAACTTCCGGGTTTGCATGGGAGCTGGAGGACTGAAATGGAGAGGAGCAACAAGTCCGGAGATGTCGGAAAACCGGTAAGAAAAAGCCTTATGTATTTGTGTATTGTGCATGAGTGTGAGATTGTTGGATATAGATGTACGAGTTTGTGTATGTGAGGGTGTGTCCAAGTACATATAGGAGTACGTTTGGGGCGAATAGTTTATGTATTGGTGTGAGTGCATGTGAATTAGAATGCAGTGTGAATATTTTGGGTGTTCATTAATTAATGATTGCGTGAGAGAAGATGCATAGGTGTCCGTGAGTGACTGGTTGCTGAATGGTGGTCATGAATGAGGGAGCATTCACTTTTTACTGTGAGTGAGATGGCATGTTTTAACGGCATTAATGGGCAAAACCAACTTGAGTTTATTAGGTGAAGGAGGGTGGGAGTTTCATTGGGGTAGAAACCATATGGCATGGCACTTTATTTGCATTAAGTGCAAGGCTTTGTCGGAATTGAAACAATATTATGCCTCCTATCGAGGAATTGTATGTGTATTGGCCTTCGCCAAGTTGTCTAAACATCATATGCGAACAAACTCCGCGGCAAGGTCTTGACCTTAGAGAAAGTAATGTAAGTCGCCATCTTGGATTAAGCCGCCATTTTAGGTTCTCTTGTAATATGGAGGTCACCCTGAACATCAAAATGGAGGCCGAATGACATTCTGAGTAGGATTCTGGCCGTAGTGACCTTTGTGTGCACGAATAATTAATATGCCTGCAGGCCACTTGTCGGGGTCGCGAACTGAGACCTTGTCCTATTGTTGACCTATGTGTAAATGTACAACTATATCAGCGAAACTAATCAAAATGCATATATTATAGGATTGACCTGGCAAGGAACCCATAAGCCCGATTCTAGAAAGGTTAACCCGCGAGGGGGTTGGCCAAGGGCTGGATAAAGAGTATAAAAAGCCCAAGTATTCCAATGTACGGTCTCTCTCACTAATGCATCGAACCTTCGTTGAAGTTGTTACGTTACTCTGAGAGCCGAATAGCTATCCGTTTGTCAATTGACTTTGGTAACTGTTGTAGCTTTTAAATAAAGCACTTGTATGTTCTTTGTAACCTGTGTTGGTGCGTTTCTTTTGGGCTTCCCGGCCTCATGTTATTTTTCTGTTTCCACAGTTGGCGCCCGAATAGGGACCCTCAAGATTGATGCCCGATCATTGAAGGTTGACGCAGACTATCGAACCGGGATCGGACGGTGTGATACTGCGGGCCCGACCGAACGAGACGCGATACCTCGGCAGCGCTGCACGATCCGATCCTTGGACGATAGTCATGTGGTCTGACACCTAAAATCGGTCTTGCTAAAAAAGAAGGCCAGACATGTAGCATTCGATGTTTTGCAGAATTGGAAAAAAGAAGCATTGCAGCAGCTTAAAAGTAGGGATAAACATGCACGCCGTCATAAGACAAATGCCGAAAAGGCGTTATTATATGATAAAGAAAAAACATTCGGAGTCAGTTAGAAATATGGATAGGGCTTTCTCACTAGGTATCCAGAAAATGTATCCCTCTAAAGATTTCCATGTTTCTGAAGAATTTATTGAAAAATTGTTAAACGAACGCAGGCCTGGTGCCTCCGCGCCATCTCCGTATGATCCTCTCCCGGGTACTCTGCCCATTCCTGCTGTTATTCCTGCTGTTATTCCTGCTCCCCCTGTGCAACCTATTGTTCCCATTCCTCTAGTTGTTGTTCCTCCACCTATCGCACCACCCCTTTCTGCTACGCCGATCGTTGCACCCCCATTGAATTTGCCCGCAGCTTTGCTCCCGAGTGGTTCTGTATTGACTGAATTTGATCAGGGTGCGGGGTCGAAGATTGTCACTCGAAATACTGTTTCTACAGGCAAGAAACAGGAATTATTTGCATGGGCTAAGCACTGTATGGAGAAAGGTGATCAAGTTAACGTTTTTTCCAACATTATCAAATATGGACAATTTTCCCGAGAAAAATGTTTTTATCGAAGGTATGGGGACTCATTTATGTGTAATGTGGGGTAGATTACAAAATTCGGATCTCCCACAAGGGGTGAGGGATCTAAATACTTAAGCGCTTTCGAGGGACACAGAGGAGAAAGTACAAGGTCATGTTGAGAGATTGTTTGAGTATAGGAGGGACTTCGAAAGATTACGAGATGAGGAATACGACAATATGTATGTACAGAAACGGTTCCTTCCGTGTCGTAGATCGGCACCTGAGGAAGTACGAATTTGTACCAAAGATGCGATTCGATGGATCTCAGATTCATCGATACCGCCAGATGAAGTATATGACACATATAGTCAGTATACAGTAGAAATGCAGAAGAAGGTGATTCAGGTAATGGTACAGTACCTACAAGATGAATGTGTAAGGAAGAAGGTTAGTTGTCCTATAGAATTATTGGGTATTTGTAAGAGGGCTTTTTCGCCCGACACTTCTTTAGCTCCCTTAGCGCTCGACCTGGCTCTATTGCTTAGTAAGCGGTCAGAGTTACCTACATCTCAGTTGCCTATGAGAGAGGTTCCTCCGCCATTTGTCCCTAAGGTTGAGATTCCCGCTAACGCTGGGACTGGTGCACCCGCTGTGGACATCCCTGCACACTATGTATCGCAATTTGTTCACGTCCCGTTTTCACGACAGGAAGTGAACACTATTAGACAATCAATTCCCGATATCAGGGAAAACCCAACAGGGTTTTACAAAGAGATAGAGTCCGTTTTGCAGTCCTCTGTGTTCACCTTAAGTGACATTGACTTGCTATTCCCTGTACTCCTGCCCGTAGATTTATGGAAGCACGTTCAAACAATAGACGATGTGCTAGGGTTAGGAGATACGTGGGCTAACATGACTAGGTTTGATGGGGAAAGACCAGCTGGTGAAAAACCACCTCAAGTAATACTTACTTTGCCTGATAGAATTGTCGCAAAATTGAAAACCATAATTCCCGAGAAAAGAATTATTTGGGACAAGCTTACGGCCTGTGTTCAAGGAAAAACTGAAGGTGCCACTGAGTTCTTTAATAGATTCGAACAGGTATTCTCTGACTTCAGTGGTCAGGACTTGGGCACAGAGTCCGGGAAAAGGTTGTTTGTGGACAAATTTGTACGTGGGTTGTTGCCCGACATCCAGTCACATATTATGTCCTCTGAGAGCGCTTGGCAGGCGAAATCCCAATCTGAAGTTTTTCACATGGCGCAGTATTATGAGAACCGTGTGAATAATGAAAAAGAGAAAATAGAGAAGAGGAAAGGAGATTTGAAGACTAAAGTATTGTTACAACAAATTGTTAGAAATCCCAGAGGAGGTACATCACAGACCAGAGGTCAGTATGTCCCAAAAGGAAATGCTCCTTTGGGTTCTGTGAATATTAATCAATGTGCCTATTGCCGCCAGGAAGGTCATTGGCGAGCACAGTGCCCGTCCTTTGCCAAAGGTCGAGCAATGCATTTGGGGGTATGGGTAGACGACCTAGAGGTCACCCCGGAGCAGGGGGCCCTGATAGAGGTCAGTTTTTGCAAGATCCTCAGCAACCTTTTCCACAGGAAAATCAGACTTCGAGTGTGGACACGAGAAACGTATTTGATCACCCTTCTGGCGCCTACCTTTCTGAAGAGCTTCCTTCCGATGACATTTTGTTTCGTTAGGACTGCCCGAAGCAGGGTTTGGAACCTTCACTTATTCCCGTTAATCAGAAAGGTCCCTACGTTGAATTGTTAGTGGGGAATACGAAACATCAGTTTTTGACAGACACTGGAGCACAGAAGTGCTCCATTGATCATTCCCGGGTTCCAAACATTCCACTGTCAGGGCAAACAAATGTTTCTGTAAAATGTTTCTGTAGCGTTTTCTGGTGTACCAATTGTCTGTCCGGTTTCTTTGCCGGTGTCTGTTTCTTTGGGTCCCTTTACGGACCATTGCCCTTTCCTTCTGACTTCGAACTGTGGAGAGAATGTGCTGGGGTTAAATTTGTTAAAGAAACTGAATGCAGTAATTCATTGTTCCTCTGATGAGTACGACTGACGGTTTCACCACAGCAACTTCCCAGTTCCCAGTTCCCGATTCCCGATTCGACCATTGCCTCCTGAGTTTAGTGTTGTCCCGGAATGTTTATGGGCGGTTGACGACAATGATGTCGGGGTACTACAGATTGAGCCTGTTAAAATAGTTTTGAAACATGGAGTTAAATTACCACGCATTCCGCAGTATAAAATATCAGTTGAGGGCGAGCGTGCTTTGAAGTGCATTGTCTCCGATTTTGTGCATCCAGGGGTGATTGAGGAGATTGCAGGTAGTTTATGTAACAGCCCAATTTTACCTGTATACAAGAAAGGCGACAATGCAATCCCATACCATTTTATAATTGATCTTCGTGCTATTAACAAAGTTGTCGCCCTGCAATTTCCAATTGTGCCTGATGTAACAACGATACTAACAATGATCCCTACTACAGCTACGTATTTTAGTGTTGTGGACCTAAAGAATGCTCTCTTTAGTATTCCTATACACAAGGAGAGTAGATATTTGTTTGCATTCACCTTGGGGGGACGTTCATTCACATTTACTCGGGCACCTAAAGGGTATATTGAAAGTCCAAGCATTTATAGTAGAGCTTTGAAAGAGCAGCTTGACACCCTTGAATTGCCACCTACTTGTACACTACTTCAGTATGTCGATGATTTGCTTTTGGCTGCAGATTCTGAAAGTGCTTGTAAAGAAGGCACTGTATCGTTACTTATTCATCTGGCCGAAAACGGTCAGAAAGCTTTGCTCAAGAAATTTCAATATTGTTGCCAGGAGGTTGCCTATTTAAGTTACCTCCTGTCAAAGGAGGGGAGAAGATTGACACCTGAAAGAATAAAACACATTTCTGGCATGTCTGTTCCAAATACGCAGAAGGAAGTCAGAGCCTTAATAGGTATGGCTTCTTACTGTAGGTTGTGGATCCCGAACTTTTCACTAGTGATAAAACCGATGTTGGCTTTGACGAAGAAGGGCATTTCTCTGCCACTGCCATGGAAATCGGAACATCAACGATCATTTGAGCTTCTCAAAACCGCGTTATGCTCTGCACCGGTTCTGGGTACTCCAAATTATGACGAGGCCTTTGTGGTGTTTGTGCATGAATGTGATGGATGTGCTTTGGCTGTGTTAAAGCAGGAACATGGAGGGAAGAATAGGCCGTGCGGCTACTACTCCTCCGCCCTTGATCCTGTCGCATGCGCTTTGCCGAGATGTTTGCGAGCTGTCGCTGCTGCTGCCGCATCCGTAAAACAGAGTGAGGGAATGGTTCTAGGCCATGATTTAATTTTGATGGTACCTCACTCTGTAGATGTCCTATTGAATAAGACTCAAATGCAACACCTCACCTCTGCACGGCTGACAAGGTATGAATTCATTCTGTTTGCCCCTCATATTCAAATTAAGGGGTGTTGTGTTCTTAATCCGGCTGAACTTCTACCTTTCCCGCAAAATACTGTTTTCAGTGACGAAGAATTACATGACTGCCTGTATGCCATTGAAAAGGAAACCAAGGGCAGGATAGACCTTATAGATACTCCTTTGGGCAATGCAGAAGGGGAGCTGTTTTGTGATGGCTCCTGCTTCAAACTTCCAGATGGTACATCTACAGCTGCTTACGCAGTTACTACGTTGAGTACGGTTGTTGAAACTAAGAATTCCGCATAACTCTGCGCAGGCCGCATAGATTATAGCGTTGACCCGAGCTTGTGAACTCTCCGAAGGGCATATAGTAAACATATATACTGATAGTCAGTACGCCTTTGGGGTGGCTCACAACTTCGGGAGGCTCTGTTCGGAAAGAGGGTTCCTAACCTAACATGGGACCAAGATTCAGCACGGTCCCCTGATAGTGCAACTGCTCTCAGCACTCTCACTTCCTAGGCAGTTAGCGATCATGAAATGTGCAGCACATCGTAAGGTCATAGATGATGTGGGAAAAGGGAACGCTTTTGCTGACCAGATAGCCAGGCAAACGGCCACAGACCTTAGCGCAGACATGTATGCTCTAAGGGAAACACAAGATGCTATTGTAATGGATGAGGGTATCGGGTCTGTGCGAGATATCCAAACTGATGCCACAATAGAAGAATCTAAAAAGTGGGCCGAAGGAATGCGGAAACTAGATGACGATGGGTGTTGGGTGGATATATCTGAATGAAAATGGTTGCTCCCTGATTCATATGTGCTGGCAATGGTTACGATGGCACACGGTTCTATGCATGTGTGTGCCCAGCAGATCACGAAAATGCTAGAGCAAGTATGGGTGAATGAAGAAATTTCGAAGATTGCACAGCGCAATGTTCAGAATTGTATGATTTGCTCACAGCACAATGTGGGGAAGTGGACAGTAACTCCAAGGGGAAGCTTTGGGCCCCCTTCTGTTCCCTTCGAGGTCATTCACTTTGATTTTATTGAGATGGAACGGTGTAACAATCTAAAATATGTTCTTGTGATTATTTGTGCTTTTAGTAAATGGGTTGAGGCTTTCCCCGTTAAAGATGCTACTGCCATGACCACTGCAAAGACTATGGTAAAAGAATTCTTTCCACGATTTGAGCTTCCGAGGGTAATTTGGTCGGACAATGGCCCCCATTTTGTTGCAGCTGTAATTTTACAGATATGTACAGCGTTACACATTGAAAAACGATTTCACTCAGCTAGGCATCCTCAAAGTGCTGGGTTGGTAGAGAGACATAACGGCATCTTAAAGAATAAGCTTGCAAAAACATGTGCCGACACCAAACTGAAATGGCCAGATGCCTTACCTATTGTATTGTTAGCCATGCGAACCACACCTCAAACTAAGACTGGGTCCTCCCCCTTTGAGGTAGTGATGGGGAGACCTGCTAATATTTGGGGTCTTCCGAGGCCTAAAACATTGAGGGAGGTTGACTATGTATTGCTGGTAGACTACTGCAACCAGTTGACTAAAAATCTGTATTTCATTTATCATCAAGTCCAATCAGCTTTACCTGTACGGTTTACGGGCCCAGGACACGATATTCAGCCTGGAAGTTGGGTCCTAGTGAAGGCCTACGAAAGGTCTTCCTGTCTCTCTCCTCGCTGGAGGGGATCCTACCAGGTGCTGTTGGTCACCCAGACAGCAGTGCGGGTGGCTGGAAAAAAAGCATTGGATCCACGCGACGCATGCCAAGAAACTTCCTCACCCGACGCCACACGTTGCAGAAGAAGCAGAACCCCTCGCTGATGCTACAATCTCTGATCCTGGAGTAGAAAACAGCACTGTGAGTGTGTCAGAGAATTTCTCTGAGCCCGTGGAGCTTGGGGAACAGTCCATTTCGTCTCCACACTCTTTGAAAAAGTCACTTCCGGAAGACATTGTTCCAAGTTCAGCGACTTCCGTCGCCTCCGATACGTTGCTTCCCTCAGGAAGTGACGTTACCTTGTTTCCGGATCAAACAGTTCTGGGTACCACCAGGTACGACCTTCGACGAAGAAAATAGAACTACGGCACAGGTTTTTTCGTGCATTTGGAAAGAAGAAGTGATTGAAAGTTTTCTCTTGTAAAAGAAAGTTCCTTTCGAACAAAAGGAAAAAAAGGGGATTCTGCTGGCTAGGGTTGAGAAGGACTAAGAAGTCACGCGACCGTAGTGTCGCCAGTAACGAATATTGGGGTCGACGATTGAGAAACTACGATGCCTGCCACCTCCACCGCTGCTTCCTGCATTGGACTTGTAAATAAGGGGGTGACCAACTCGGACAACGAACAATGTGCCTGGGCCCCGAAAACGTATTGCTGTGTTGTGTTAATAATAATTGGAATTTGTGTAATTACTGCTGTGGGACTTTGGTATTTCGAGGAAATTTACCCTCTAAAACCTCTACTGCCAATTGAGATTGTACCCACTGCCTTGACTCCCTCTGTACACCTTCACACCTTGTCACCTAGAGACTCCCAGCATAGACGAAAGTATCATAATGACACTTTAATGATAGTAATGAATGCAATGCATGCCATTTTTAATAAAAGTAATTGCTGGATTTGCACCCATTTACCACAACATGGGAACAAGGGGCAAGGATGGTATATTCACCCTTTACCTTTAACGACTGCTTGCTATGCTTCCCTTAGAGCACTATTCTTTGGCCGTTGGAATGATAGCATCTCAGGGAACTTTGATGGAACTAATTTAAATGATTTTGAGAAATGTGAATTGACTCCCCTGGGATGCTCGCTTTTTGCAAATAGAAGTAGACCTAATGTTGCTTCTATTAGGCCATCTGATAAACTCTCTCTTCCTTTCCAAACTCTAATTTCCTTTAAAATGGTTCCGATAGGCAATAAGGACGCTGTGCCCCCTTCCTACTCTATTAATCATAGCCCCGATTCAGTCCCCTTCTGTGTACAAAGAAATGGCACTCGGCCAATGGGAGATTTTGAAGGTTGTGTAAACATTGTAAATTTGACTGGGGAGAACAGGCCTCTGTATGTAGGGGGGCCTGTTTATTTCATTTGTGGTAGTTCAGCATTTCCCTGGTTGCCCAAGGATTGGCAGGGAACCTGTTATTTAGGAATCCTGTTACCTGGGGTATTTGTAGCTAGTACATTGGCAGTTTCTAAGGCTCGCCCACGACGGGACGAGAACGGAGATACCCCGGGGCAAGTATTGGGAGATATAGCGAAATCAGTTGTGCCCTTTTGGGGACAGATAGCAAACTCTGAAAACATTAGGGGGTTAGCAAGAGTACTGGAGAGAACCATCAACCGGACCACGGATATACTCTACAATATGACACTAGAACAAAAGGCAACAAGATTGGTAGCACTCCAAAATCGGATGGCATTAGATGTCATCCTGGCAGAACGTGGTGGAGTATGCAAATTAGTGGGGTCCGCTTGCTGTGTTTTCGTACCAGAGTCCTCACTGACAATTTTCAAAGCAATACAGAACTTGCACATCCTTAGTTCTGAAATGCATGTTCCTGTGGAAGATTGGAATATTAGCGCCTGGTTCTAGGATTCTCTACGATCCTGGGGTTGGAAGGTGCTTTCTGTTATCCTGGTTATTTTGGGAATCCTGCTATTCCTTTGTTGCCGTTTCCAATGTCTACCTAGTATATGTGCAATGCTAGGGGGGTGTTGTGCTCAAGCGGTGAGCACAGTAGGGCACAAAATGTACGCCCCAGACACAGCATCTAAAGAGTTTGTGTTACAAGAGGTTCTGATGAACGACCTAATGGCTATAGACATTACAGATAATGATTCAGGATGTATGGATGATAATGCATGGAGTTATTTACAGAAGTATTAGAAATATTAGTACTTGGCATAGGCCAAAAGGAGGGTTTGTCGGAATTGAAACAATATTATGCCTCCTATCGCAGCAATTGTATGTGTATTGGCCTACGGCAAGTTGTCTAAACATCATATGCGAACAAACTCCACGGCAAGGTCTTGACCTTAGAGAAAGTAATGTAAGTCGCCATCTTGGATTAAGCCGCCATTTTAGGTTCTCTTGTAATATGGAAGTCACCCTGAACATCAAAATGGAGGCCGAATGACATTCTGAGTAGGATTCTGGCCGTAGTGACCTCCGTATGCACAAATAATTAATATGCCTGCAGGCCACTTGTTGGGGTCGCGAACTGAGACCTTGTCCTATTGTTGACCTATGTGTAAATGTACAACTATATCAGCGAAACTAATCAAAATGCATATATTATAGGATTGACCTGGCAAGGAACCCATAATCCCGATTCTAGAATGGTTAACCCGCGAGGGGGTTGGCCAAGGGCTGGATAAAGAGTATAAAAAGCCCAAGTATTCCAATGTACGGTCTCTCTCACTAATGCATCGAACCTTCGTTGAAGTTCGTTACGTTACTCTGAGAGCCGAATAGCTATCCGTTTGTCAATTGACTTTGGTAACTGTTGTAGCTTTTAAATAAAGCACTTGTATGTTCTTTGTAACCTGTGTTGGTGTGTTTCTTTTGGGCTTCCCGGCCTCATATTATTTTTCTGTTTCCACAGCTTGACTGACATTAGCTGTGTTTTTACATTAGCGAGGGAGTTGTGCAGACAGCCAGGAAAGTTTCCATACTGTGGCACTGCATTTGCTTTACTGTAATGAATGGCAAAGTCAACATGATTGTTGGTGCATGGTGAGGTGGGGGGTGGGGGTGTATGCATCCAATTTCTTACTAAGGCATGGCTTTTTTACTGGCATAAGGGTAAAGTCAACATGAGGAGTGTTCTTAAATTTTGAGATTTGTGCACCCAACCATAACAGGTTTTCTTCCTGTGTCATGAGTTTTTGTCTGGGGGGCCAGACACCACCCTTGTTCCTATGCTAGGTGAGAGGCTGAAGGTTGGATTAAAAACACGTGCACCTTTCACCCCCTGCAGCAGCATGATCATGGGCATTGCACATGCGTGGTGATGCAGGCAGACCTGGGGTGTGGCTCGGCCTGTGCTTTGTTCAAAAGCTGGGTGGCAGGGGTTACTCAGCATGGCTGGCAGCGATCACACATATTTGGTTATGCCACTGTGTATTATTCTACATAATGGGTTCACTTATTTTTCAAGTGTATTTATTGATGTAAAATTGTCCAAAACCTTTACTTGCACTTGTAAGCATGTGCCCGACTCCCACCAAAAGCCATCCTTTCTTGAGAAGAGGGGTGGGGGGGGGGCAACACCACTTCAGATGACAGTTTCCCAGATGGAGAAAGAATAGAACTGCTATTCATGATGCTGTCCTGTGACCATGCAATCACAACTGGGCCACTTGCTCTTGGCACTCCGCAATGAAAAGCAGCCTGCGGCTGAAACATAACCCACCCTCTCATTAGCAGTTTCAGTGCTAAGGAATAAGTCGCCACCATGTAGATTCAATTGCTTGCTACAAACTGGACAAAGCACACAGTCACATGTGAACATCCACACCATCTCAGAGGCCCTTCATCTTAAGGCACAACCTTTTAGTGGACTCCACAGGTAAAATCACCTGTTCAAAACCATTGTACAGGTTTCCAATGGGACAGTTTGCCAGAATCCTGCAATAAATTCCAACGAGAAACCCAAAGCGTATCTATATGCTAATTTCCTGCAGGACAGATACACTTTTTCGTATAGCTCTTTCTACAGCCTTCCTTGCCATTTCATGATTAAAGTAGTGGTTCAGAACCTATTAACATTGGAAGGTTAAATACAGAGCAAACCCTGCTGATATTTGAACCTTTCACCTGCAGGGTGAACAACTATCCCAGCACGGCAACCACTCAGATCACTGAGCTATCTGGCCAGCACTTAATGCATTGCATGAATAGTAGAACTCAGACGATCAATGACTGACCTTTGTTTAACAGTAACTCAAGTAGGAGTGCAATTGGAAGGTAATGCATATCCTATAACTATGATAAACACATTGGGCTTTGATATAGGAACTATGGCCAGAGGTTAATAAGATTATCCAAAGGAATCCTAGTATAGATATTTCCCATTTTTCACCTACGAATGTCCTAGAAGTCCCGTTGGAAAACACTAAGGGTACAAAATAATCCTTGGGTTTTCTGTAAAAGGTGGATTCTAGAGCAAGCATGTTCTTTAAAAGCTCTAATGATGCTCCATTTTTCGGGTAGTCCAGCTATGGCAACTTGGCCAGTTACAGTTTTGGTCTCTTGGTGAAGCCCCTTCGTGAACTTCAGTGTCAGTTCTCAAAGATTGGTTGTTGAATTCCCATTCTTTCATTCGATGATCTGGGAATTTACACTCCGAATAAACAGTGGTTCATTTTACAAGTCTCCCTTCCAGTCCCGCTTCCTTTTCTTCAATTCAGGAAAAGAAAAAAAAAAGGTTTCCGCCTTTGGTGATTCGCTTTACTCAATGTGACATGGTCAATAATCTGACGTGGTCATGAGGGGCAGAGACTTCTTGGATCTATGTGATCACTGCACCGCCCGTAATGTCGACTTTAAAAAAACAAACTTCCATTCTATTATCAGTGATCACATAGATCACTTTGGCCCGCAGCCGCAACCCACCTACCCCTCAAAACCCAGAATCCCAGGCAGATCACCCACATGAACATCTCCCATCAAAGCCTTCAAGCTAAACAATTCAGCTAGAGGAGTTCTCTGCACCACCAGAAGAGAACCAGCAGGCGAAGACACAGAAGATCCATGCCACCGCAGGGAATGCAGCACACCACTGCGAGCCAACAACATGAGCCACACTCTGGCAGCACAGACAGAGCCCCCGTAAAGAGATTCAAATCCCTGTGGTGCAGAGCTGCTTACCACAACACTTAATTCCCCAATACTTAACTGTGAATTTTCCACAACGTAACAGCAGAGCACACACTGGGACATTCATTAATGTGGGCTGCCATTGATGTGCATGGCGGCCCTGCATGACGAAAAGTTGAGGCCTCATTTTGAAAATGCTGACCCTTGTAACATCACCAGGGCGGCCAAGACCGAACAAGATTGGTAAGAGTCAGAAAGGCAATGGGAATAGAGGGAGGATAAGAAGAGGGACAGGAGGGCGCAAGTTGTTCAGGTGAGGTCAGAGGCAGTGGTGGCAGACCAAGAAAAAAAGCAGATGGAAGAATGGTTGGCTGGATTGGGGAGGTGATTTAGAGAAGTGGTGAGGCATTGGTTGGTGAGAAGAAGTGTTACTGTGGTGAGTGCAAGGCGAGCGAGAATGTTAGAGGAAGTGTCGAGGTTGAGTGGAAAATGCTTGTGGTGAAAGATGAATGATGGATTAGAAGATGGGATGAGTAGTAGTGTGAAGGAGGGAGAGTAGTGTGTGGAGTAGCTTAGGGGAGAGTAAGAGAGGAGGGGAGCATGGTAAGAGCAATGACATCAGAGGGTGGAGCTAAGCAATAGAAGGAGAGAGGCACACATCAGGAGGACCAGAGGTGGTGAGAGGACGAGTAGAGTTGGATAGAGAACAGCATCTGGATTTGCATTCTGCCTCTTCTCAGCGTACATGCCATTTCTGCTTCTCCTGGGAAATGGGTCTCCTGTGTAGTCACTTTACATCTACTTCTCAGACTTGCTCTGCTTCTCTACATGGTCTAGCTCTGCGTCCGTCGTCTCTGCCATGGGCCCTTCCCAGTGGCGGTCTCTTCACCTCACAGACAACCTCTCCCTTGGTCGCCTCACCTCAGTGGTTGGGAGTTTCTATGGAGCTAAGGGGCTAGCCCCCACTAGCCTACCTCACTCTGCTTCCTGTCTCAAATGGGATCATCTCTGCCACTGCTACAGTGTTGGACATGGGCGTGCGTTAAAATCACGTGCTCATCTACACAAACATCGTCCAGGGCCAGCCTCAGAATATAGCAGATCCGGATTTTTATGGACTTTAAACAACCTTACCAACGAGACTGAACATGAAGATGTGTGAGAAATGACAATCTCTCCTGGTGCTGTACTTCCTGGTGCTGTGCTGTACTTCTAGTCTCTCCTGGTGCTGTACTTCTAGTCTCGCCTGGTGCTGTACTTACTTCTAGTCTCTCCTGGTGCTGTACTTACTTCTAGTCTCTCCTGGTGCTGTACTTACTTCTAGTCTCTCCTGGTGCTGTACTTACTTCTAGTACTCAAAGTTGATCATAGTTAGGTAGAAGGTGTGCTCTGTTAAAGATGACTGACAGTTTGATATGTTCGATTTCTTTGTTGTTGGGGGAGTTACCCCCACCAAGCCCCTTGTCCCCCACTTACTTTTACCTATTACCACCCCCCCCACCCACTTATCTGTCCTTTCCCACCCCCCCAAAAATGTAATTTACCATTTTCGTAATTCTGTGCACGTTTAAAAGCCAGGCGTTGCAATTACTGGCGATGAAAGGACGTTATACCAGAGTATGGAGTGTCTGCTGACAAATGTACTATAACAGCTGTGAAAGATGTGAACTTGTCTTCAACAGCAGGCAATCTTGTTCTCTTTGAGGAAGGTACAATTCCATGTTTTTCTGAAGGATGACAAGGAGGATGTATGCGTGGAACTGAGCACATAATCCAGACATCTATTGGGTACCAGCCAGAGGTACTCGAGGCTTCTGCAGTACAAACCCTCCTAGCAAGGCCAGGTATATTTAGATTAGCACGCTGTGCCATTTAGAGCAGTCATTTAGTTTTTGGCTAGTCTAAGACATTAAACCCTAGCTTGGCTGAGCTTTGTGGTCACTACTTATAGCTGACCTGCACATGGCCAGGATGAAGACCAGATCCTTGGTTATTTGGAGATCAGAGCACCCAGTATTTAACTTGTGGCTTTGAGATTGTCACATGTTTTTTTTTTTTGTCAGCTCCCCTATTAACACTTATTTTCCAGAGGAATAGGAAGTCCTGGAAAACACTGTCCTTTGCACAGCTACAACAAATTCTCTGCAAAATGGAGGGTACATGACATTTTGTGCAGGTCAGAGACTGCATGATGGTACAAACCTGGGTGAGCCATGGTCATGAGAAGTATTGACCAGGAGGCAGAGAAGTGATAGCATTAGACGTTGAAATAAAGCAATCAGCACATGAGAAAAGAGAAATGGAACCAAGAAGTGATTCAGGCAGCTATCATGGACAACTGCATGCCGATAAGGTAAACTGAAAGTGGCAACAGTGCCCTATATGGATGGGCATTCATATATGTAAGGGAAAAGCAGACTCTGGTAATACAAAGACTACCTTTCCATATCCAGTTATGTCTGCAGCATTATTCCCAATGGAACTCAAATGAGTTTGCTCACCTCAAGATGCTCAAGATTTCTGGAAAAACCACCTGAACCATCACATGCTTTTCCCCGCCCCATCTGGTCTAGTGAAATGCTTCACATCTGAACTCACCTTGCTGGCCCCTGGATACTGATCATGCCCATGTCATCAGAGTGGTCCATCAGCGTGCAGTTGAACTTCATGTCCTGCAGCACTGTGGTGATGAAGGACCAGTTGTGCTGGGATGCTGTTCCCCCAACAGCAATATAATAGCCGTCACCTGCAGGAGAAAGGGTAATTTAGGAATAAGGAAACCTGCACTGGACTCTTTGCAGACCACTCTCACAAACAGGGTTGAGAGGGTGCCATGCAGAATTAATGTTTGAAAGGATTCTACTCCCACAAACTAGCCCAAGATAGCAGAAAATGGTGGGCACAAAGTGTACAGCTTTCAGTACCAATTGTTTTTCCCAGTGGTAACTTGATTACCGTCAAATCATAAAACCAATATAGTAGTATTGCTTCAAACAAACGTAGGATTATTTTTGCAACTACAAATATTGCAGTACCAATACATTTTTCACTCAACACTTCATCAGAACACACAATTAAGTTAATCTTTATTTCATTTATTGAACAGTTGTATGGTGCTTATACAGCATAAAGTGTTTCCAGGCGCCACAAGACAAAAAGAGGGTGGGCAGTTCGGTGGGGGTTGGGGGGTAACCGGGGAGAAAAAACAACGGTCCGACTATGCCTTGTGACATTCAGATTGTGCAAGTGAAGTAAAATGAAGTGCAGGGGGTTTAGGGGGGTGGGGAGAGGAGGGAGAGCCGGAGTAGGTGGGTCACATGATCTGACCAAGTTCTAAGGGGAGCCCAGGAGGGCAAGTGCCAGGGAAACTGGGAGTAGGCGTAAGCCAAGTGTGAGGACAAGTGGGCCAGAATCAGTGGGCTGGTCAGGGAAGAGTGCCCGGGGCAAGTGCTGATAAAGGGTGAAAGGGGGAGTGTGGAGAGACTCATCAAGGGACGGCTTAGCTGCAATAAGACTCAGGAGACACAGGCAACCAATCACAATGGGCAGGTGGATATCAGCAAGCGAGGAGGAGAAAAAGGACAGTCTTGAGAGGCTTCCGCAATTTAAGAAGATTGGTCTCAAGTTGGAGAGGGGCAGGGAGGGCGTTGTGATGGAGGCTCCTTGTCCAAGAAAGATCTACCTCCCGCTCTCTACTTAAAGAAACATCTGATCTGCAGACAGTTTGAGCTAGAGGATGGAAGGACTCTAGCAGGAAGGTATTTTGGGAAAGAAAGCTGGTTGTAGCATGGTCCCAGGCCCCACACAACCTTATGGATGATGCAAAGGGTCTTGAATTTGATCCTGGGAGCCAGTGGGGAGTTTCTAGGGCTGGAGGGATGCTGTCCCTGGGCTTGAGGCCAAGGAAAGCCTTGCAGTCCTGTTCTGAATTAATTGAAGACGGCGAAGGAAGGAAAGGGGCAGTTTAAGGAAGAAGCCATTACAGTAATCCAGCCTGGAGAGAACCAGAGCTTTGGAGACATTGAGTTTCTGGGGGAAGGTGAGGAAAGGGAGACGCCATCGGAGGAGGTGAAGCTGAAAGTGGGCCTTTTTGGCAAGGTCAGCAATGTGAGGAGAGAAGGAGAGAGGAGTCTAAGATGACACCAAGATTATTTTCCTCACATGTTGGTAAGGGGAGAATGGCCCAAGGAGAGTGGCCAGAGAGAAGGAGGGAAGGGTGTGGCAGGAGTACCAGAGTGAAGGATCTCAGTCTTACTGGCATTAAGGCAGAGATAGTTAGCAGCACGCGATGCCTGAACAGCAGTCAAGCAGTCGGTAATGAGGGAGGAAGATGAAGAGGTAGAAGAAGGGAGCTTAAAGGAGAGCTGTGAGTCATCAGCATAACTTTGGAAATGAGGGGAGAAAGTGGAGATCAAGTGGGCCAGAGAGGGAAGGCAAGTGTTGAAAAGCCACTGCGAGTTGATAGAGCCCTGAGAGACACCGCAAGTAGAGAGTTAGGTGGAGAGGAGAAAAGGGCAAAATGGCACTTGGGAGGGCCGATTAAAAAGGAAGGTGGCCAACCAATCCAGTACCAAGTCTGTGATGCCCAGAGTATCACAGAGCTAATTTAAGAGGGTGGAACGATTGACTGTGTCAAAGACAGAAGACTGATCGAGGTGGTTGGGAACAGAACAGAAGTTGGAGTCCAGGTTTGAGGGCAGGTCATCATGGGTATTCAGAAGAGCAGTTTCCGTGCCTCTGGCTGCTATACAGCCACACTGATGGTTCTGGCAACACCCAGTAGATTCAGTGTGAATGATTAATTGGGAGATGACCAACTTTTCGTGGAGGTTGCCCAAGAAGGGGGAAGTGGAGATAAGGCGACAGTTAGCCAGGCAGGAAGGGTCTGCAGACAGCTGTTTTAGGAGGTGATGTACAAGGGAGTGCTTGAGGGGTGAAGGGAAGGAGCCAGTGGCAAAAGAGTGGTTACAGAACTCAGTCAAGGAGGGAGTGAAATGGGCAATGCTGTCCTTGATAATTATGCAGGAGCAGGGAAGCACCTGTTTGGAGGAGACTTTCCTAGAGCAAACTATTTTGGTGACCACATCAGGTGCTCTGGGTGAGAAGGAGGAGAATAGGGAGCAGACGGGGGCCAAGGGAGGCCTGTGTGCAGGCTGAGGAGGGAGGGGAGTAGAGGAAAGAGGACAGGATGTCCTGAGTTTTGGTTATGAAATGGGAGGCCAGAGCCGTGCAGAGGGCCTGGGAAGGAATAGAAGTGGAGACTGCAGTATGATTGACAAGTTCCCGGCAGATTTTGTACAGTTCAGCCATGTTGTTTGTGGTCCCAAAGATGCAGGCTTGGATGTGGGCCGAATTCTTGGAGCGGATAGAGAGTCTGTATTGCCTCTGGAGCAGGCAGCAGGCCACTTTGCCAGAGTATGTGCTAGAAGCCAACAACTTCTGTTCCATTACTTTGTACTTGAGTTTGAGTGAAGCTAGGTCAGAATCATACCAACTATTGTACTTGGAAGCAGGTTTCATGCGGACCGTCATGGCGGGGGCAAGGATGTCGAGCATGTTGGTGATAGCGAGGTGAAGGTTAGCAAGGGCTGAGTCAGTGTGAGCATCATTAGCAGGAGCGGGCAGTTGAAGGGGGTGGCAAAAGCAGCTACTGACACTCTATTCATTGTTTGAATGATGAATTATGAGACGGGCGTTGCGGGTCAAGGTAGACTATAGTCTGGGAGACTGGAAGCCTCATGTGGGAGGAAAGAAGGGTATGATCAGACCAGGAGAGAGGAGTAGTGTGAGGATTAGAGAGGGAGATGCCAGCTGAGATTAATGCATCCAGAGTGTGTCCGGCTGCATGTGGAGGACCAGGGGAAGAATGGTGAGGGAAAGAGTCACAGACTTTGCAGAAGTGTATCAGGAGCATCAAGATGAATATTGAAGTCTCCAAGGAGGAGAAGCTTAGAGGTAGAGGTCAGAAGCGAAGAGGCGAGGTTGGTCCACTCAGGAAGGAGTGTGTCAAAAGCAGTGATCGAGCTGGCATTGAACCACGTCACAGTCAGGGTGAAGAAGTCGAGATCAAAGTCTTCAAGGAGGTGACGGATGTCAGAGGAGTGTTTGACAGCAGGCGCAAGAACGGAGGGTAGATGAGTGAAGCTGGGTTCCCCCTTTAAAAGGTCTTGCGAGGTGGAGTACAGGGATGAGGTACTACCCTCATTTGCGGCAAGGAGGCCAGAGGGTGGCAGACAGAGGTGAAAGGGGAGGGAGTTAAGAGATGAAAGATCAAGGAGGAGGAGTTTGGGCAGAGAGCCCTGGGACATGATAGGGCCATTCTGGTAGACAATGATGCACCTGAAAGATGAGAAGTGTGTCAGGAGGAATCCGAGTGATATGCCTGCGGCTGAAATTACCGCAGGCAAATCGTTCGCATGAGAAAGGTGCAAACTACCAAAAGTTTGCACCTTTCTCATGCGAACACACTTACATGCTATGGGAGTTGCAGGGGTTTCCCCCG
Source organism: Ambystoma mexicanum (assembly GCF_040938575.1). NCBI lineage: Eukaryota > Metazoa > Chordata > Amphibia > Caudata > Ambystomatidae > Ambystoma > Ambystoma mexicanum. The sequence continues at coordinate 215,491,255 of NC_090929.1, read as the reverse complement.
CAACCCCCGCTCACTATACTGTGACACCCCTGCAGCCCCAGTTTGTTTTTTTGTTTTCTTTACGGGTGTGTTGCAGGGATGTCCCCCGCAAAACCCTGCTCACTATACCACACAGTATAGTGAGCGGGGTGTTGCGGGGGACACCCCGCAGTTTATTTTTTATACCTACCTATAATGCTACCACCAAAGGTTCAAACTTTTGGTGGTAGCATTTTTAGGACTTTTTGACCATGCAAACTTCCCATCGGATACCACCATCAATGGGTGGAATAAAAAGGTGAGATTACAGACCATATGGGGAGTCCATAGATCATGAGAGGGGACAGTAAAGAGTATGTCAGTGATAGTCTGTCTGGAGGAAGCATTGACGTAGGTGTCCGCTATGGGCAGTCCTGGATTGGAGGCCAGGAGTGCTTTCTTATTTTTTTCCTTCCAGGCATTTGAGAGAGAAGTAGAAGTAGGAAAGGTGATGGAGTAGCAGTTAGAGTATATCAGGGAGATGGAAAGCCCCATAGTTGGAGGGGGAGAGCAGATGAGGGGACTACACAAGAAGCTCACCAGGCAGCCTAGCAGGACAAGTTACAGTCAGATGCAACCGATGAAACAGAGGGTAATCAAGGATATGCCAAGGTTACTGGCATGAAGCGATAAGCTGGAGCATTTGAGCATTCATTGTGGTGGAGCAGCCAGTAAAGTGAGCATCCAGAGATGACAAGCAAAGTATGATAAAAGGCATACCAATTTACACAGCTGTAATACGAAAAGTGCTCGGATTAAAACTCCCAATTCACTGAAAAGGCATAGCATAAAGCACAGCTATAGGGTTAGAGCAACATGATTTGATTTAAAAGAATACAGTGAAAAATTCCATCAATTGGGTAAACAAGCAGATTTAAAAAACACCCAGATTTGATTTTCCAAAAATATAGACAACTGCATGTATTTGAGTAACTAGAGTATAGAGTACCAACCTCCTCAATTTGAGGCCAGGAAATGTGGACAGTGTTATCCCAGATCCTACGAAAGATTTTACACCCGTGTCTGCTATGATGCTCCCCAGGATGCAACACCCACAAGATGCTACTTCCCTGTTACTGTTCACAGGTGTAATGCTGGCCCATTTGGTAGCCGGCTTTCAGATTTTTGGTTTGTAGAAAAGAATGTTCACAATAAGGTGCTTTGTGGGGATGGTGAATACTCTAACCCCCCCTTACGTGTGGATACTGGAACACTATGGAAAGGGTTGCCCTTGCCTCTACACAATGCCTGCCAGAGGGGACATGTGGTGGGTTTCAATTGGCCTGCTAGCAACCCTTAGAGATGGTATGGTCCCCTCCTGGAAACCTTGGTTGGATTTGACGGAGAAGAACAATGATCGGTGTAAAATACTCCTGGAAGGCTAGAGAACACTAGGGTTCACACTGAGCTTGCAAACCCATGCGGACCGTGAGCTGCAAAGAATTCGAAGAGGCACATTACTTGGAGAAGCACAGCTAAAAGACATACAGGGAGAGCCATTGTGCATTTGGTTCCTCGGGTGTCTGTACCATGCCAGAGAAGTGTGTCTCTTCTCTTGGCAAACTGGGTGGAATTCCAAAACTCTGCCAAATAACACTCGAACCATTAACACTGCTCCAACTTCACTGCAGAGGATCAACCTAATCATCATCTACTGCTCCATAGTTAAGGTCATTAGAGAGGATTACGAATCACTCAATCACAGGAAAATAAACCCAATTACAGGGTGCCAATCAGAACAGCTGAAGGGGTACAGCCCCTTCTAAAGGAGGACTCAAATCGAACGGAGGAGAAACCCACAGGAGACAAGACCACACTTGTTTGTTGGCTGGGGAGAAAACTTTAGAAACCCTGCTGAAATAAGCTCAGGAGGAAGTCTTGCCTGATCCAACCTCCTTGATCAAAAGGGAGACCAAGTAGTAAGGACGATAGTAATCTGACTGAAACACCTGGAGTGTCTGGCACCCTGTAAGCCTTATGGAGGTCTGAAATCCTCTTCATGCCTAAGATACTTGCCAGGCTGTTTTGCAAACACATTTTAGGGAATTGAAAGGAATCCACAAAGGTGTCCCTCAACTGTCAAACCCAAGGACCCGGGGAGGAAATCTAAGCCAGTGGCAGGAGGGCTATCCAGGACATTGACTCTCTAAAAAGATCCCTAGGGTGCGGGGACAGCAGGTGATACCCATTCATATGTGCTAAAGCTAAGGACCAGACGATAAACACAAGGAAGATCCTGGTGGGTTCTGTTTAAACAAGCACTGCATTTAAGGTCCACAGAGGACCAGTGAAAAGTAGGAAGTCAGAGGCCTGGACACAAAACTGGTGGTAACAGATTGACCAATAAGGCTGATGAAACATTGATACTGGGAAGGCCAAGAGAGTCGACACTTATAAAGTCTGAGACAAGAAGAAGGAAGCCAAATGCAGCAAAAAGGATAGCAACTCTGGTGAAAAATCAAAGGCTGAAAGACCCAGACATCTGCATCAAGTGAAGGCTTTGTGAAAGCTGGGAAAAACTGAGCAGGTACTCTGCCTGGGCATGCTTTTACCACTTCTCCAAGAGCCTACACTGAAGAATTATTCATTATTTTAGATTAGGGATGGATTAAGATTAGGTGTGGGCATTTGTGTTGGACCATGTGTATATCTGCATAGATTTGGGGAGTCAAAGAGCTATAGGCTGATCTAAGGTAGGGTTTGAACTTTCGGTTGGCAATCCTTTGGGAAGACTATGGAAATACTCTTGTACGTTAGGGTGTCTCAAAGAAGGGTATTTTGTTTAAAGTGTGAACCTGGAAGAGAACTGGAAAGACCTACTTGATCAGGATGAACTGCTTTCCCCCCAGACTACCAACTATTGCTTTAGATTAATCATTCTTAGTTGTAGCTCCTACCTTTTGGACATCCAACTGAACTCTTGCCTGTCACTCAGTAAATCACTGTGCATGCTGCATCATTGCTGGGCCTGCCATACAGATTACTGAAGAGGTCCATTTCAGAAATATGAACATCGAATCCGCCACTCTGACGCCCGGATCAATACAGCGGCCAGCTACAACTAGTTAGAACCAATATACACATTGCAAAGTATTTTGGAATTGGGGGATTGTTGCAAATTACCAGTACACCCCAAAATAAATTGTGTTTATTTTCGTGACATGCACATAGCATCAGATGAGAGGCATTGCATGAGTTTCGCTTTGGGAAATTCTGCGCCAGGCATGGGAGCTTCGACTCTTTGTGCTCATTCATAGAAATATTAACCTAGCACCTGAGCTCAGTGCAATGCGACACATCCATGTATTACCCTGATGGACCCGGAGAAGCGACTGGAGGAGGGGCGGGCGGGCGGCAAAGGAGAAGCCCGGTTCCTAGCGGAAGGTTCACAGCACAAGGAAATGTGCTGCCGGTTCAGCACACATGGGGCCAAAAAAGCCTTTGGTTTCAGGAAATCGGAGCAGCTGCGTTCAAATATTTCATGTTAATCAAGTACATTGCCACAGTAGTGCCTCAGGTGCAAACTCTAGAACAGGGTTGTCAAGCGCAAGGCCTCGAAGGCCGGATCCATGTCAGGTTTTCAGGATACCCCTCTTTAATATACATGGGATAGATTTGTATACAGCGATTCTCAATGTACGCAAATCTTTCCTCCTGAATATTAATGAGGAGCATCCTGAAAACATGTCAGGATCCCAGCCCTCGAGACCTGGAGTTGGACAACCCTGCTCTAGAAGGAATGTTATTCCTGGTCAGAAATGACATGCAATGGCAGGAAAGGAGGAGGCAGTGTGTTTTTTGCAGGTAATAGATATCATGGACTTAAGTGTTGGGGCACTTTCTTGGGCAGTAGGAGCCACAGAGCAGGAGCATGGCACATCACACAAACAGAAAATGTAGACTCCCTGGTCACGTAACAGAGGGGCAACACAAACAAAAAAGCATAACCAAGTTAGTTGAAAATTCTTTGCGTCAGCTCTACCCGGGGGTGCGGGTTTAGAGGTGCTATAGGGGTGTGAGGCATGCAATGGAATAACAGTGCGAACGGCTGATCAGGAAGGCTGGCCTTTGCAGTACATAAAGGTTCCCAGTGCAGATCAGGGAATGTTGAGGTGCAGTGCCTCGGGTGTACAGTATACCAGTAATTGAATAGCAGCTTATGGTTTACCTCAGATTATGACAATTTAAAAACGATGTTGAAGTTTGGCTTTCAGACAAAGGCAAGGGAGGCTGCAGGTCACGATACGAATCCCATGGCTGCTTATGTATGGTTGGACTAGAATAAAAATGATTATTCTTTAATTAGTGATATTTATTTTGAAAAAATAGGTCTAGCTCTGTATCCGTCGAGGGGCATTTTGGTACTAGCCGTGTTTTTGTGTGTTTTGGGAACAAGAACATTTTGCTCAATCTCCTCCTTTGCTCTGGAATGTCCCTCTGTGTCCTTGGCAACCGCGCTGCATTGCTAGTGTTATTTTTAATCTGCTTTTAGCACTAAATTCTACTTTGGTAGAGCAAAATGTTGAGGACAGCAAAATTGCATATCCAGGGACGCACTGGACGCCACACAGACACGGCTTTTGTTGGTTTTCCCTCGACCGCTCTCTTGGGCAGATTCCAACCATGCAGGCGGAAGACTATTGCAATTACTTAGGTTTTAGCTTGTTACAAGTTGGTTTTATATTTCTGCCATGAATCTCTTTTGAAAAAGGTCTCTTGTTTTCATATACTCTCAAGTCAAAGGGCTTCTATTTGCCCTGGATCTGGGAAATCAAGGGAACCCACCTTCGGGTCATGGAAGCCCTGCCCACGTGCTTCTCATGAGCGGCTTGTAGTACTGCTTGAGCAGCCAGAAGGTTCAACATATTTACGGTAATGCTTTGTGCGTGTTTTCTTGTCCACTTGACGACATTGAGGATAGTCTGTTTCTTGTAAATTTGCTCACAACGTGCAAAACACGGGGACCAAAGAGCAAGAGCCTTACTGTAGAGAATCTGGTTCAAAGCTTCCAAAAGTGAGGCCTTGGCACAGGTGTGGTGTATGGCGATTATCACATAGCATGCAGTGTTTCTGAGCTCCATATTATTAATTATAATTATTGTAACGTGCTGAATACCCAGAGGTTTCTAAGCAAGGACTCAGGATAGAACCTGTGCTGCTCCACGTCGTCTTGTTTCCAAGGCGAGCGCGTTGCCTCCGAGCTATCCTCGCGAGATAGGATGCCAAAGGTCAATGTGTGAAATATGCATTGGCAGATATTCCCAATATTCTATGGATAGCAGAATTAGATACAGGTGGCCCCTGTGCTAGACTAGGTAGGAGGATACACAGAAGGTCCTTTGGCAGGGAGCGGCTAGATATCTATAGTACGCTATGGGTTGTGAAATAATGCACATCTTGTCTTGCTGCTAGGATGGTACAAGCCAATGCATGGAAGGGAGCTCGTCTGATGTGCCGGATATTCAGGGTATGCTTTAGATTGGGGTATGAGGTATATCTGGCATCGGTACCAGACTGCCAAAATGCAACGCATTGAAGATTGGTTAGCAGAGAGTTGCTGAATGTTATGCTATGCTATGGATCTCGGAATTAAGTGAGTGTGGTGGCAGAATGCCAATGGGCAGTGCATTTAAAGTAGGTTGACGGGGAGTGCAGGATACCGATAAGCTTTTGATTTGAAAATGTATTAGAGCCTGTAGCCTGTACTGGGCTATGGAAATGGAATAAGGATGCAGGAGCCGGAGAAGGATTTAACACAACAACCTTTATTTAACTTCTAACATGAACTGGCGCGTCAGCGCCAACACTCCTTGTTAGGCAGAATGCTCCAGAATGGCTAATTTCCCTTACCTACTGAGTCCCTCAGCAGCTTTGCTGGATTTCTAGGATTTATTTTTTCACCTGGTAAGAGTGAGCCTTTTTTCCCACTCTTACATGTGTTTTGCTGTGTGTGCGTTTTACATTTTTATGTGTTCTTGGACTGTGGCGCTTCACCTACTCCATAGGCATCATCTTTTTTACTGTGTTACACAGCACCATCAGTGCATTGACAAAGGGTTGTCTTTTTTGACTTCCCAACTCCGACTCCATTTTTCTGGGACTGACTACTGTCGCCCAGAAAGTTGCCATTGACTTCATTAGTCTTTTTAAACTCACAGACCCAGTACAAACTATCTTACAAAGAGTTCTGGAAAGGGTTAATTATTATCCCTTTTTGTCTGTTTCTCATGGAACACTGTTTAGTTCCTTTTCATTAAGACTTGGCTGGTGGCAATGGCAACTACCATATATTTCCTACTGCGGTTATCTTAAATAGCCCTGGTAGTGTTTTAGGCTATTTTAGTGGACTCAAACTTAAACCCGCTGGCCCATATAGATTTTTATACGGTTCCAGCTGGGTTTATTCACCATTTCTTATTGTAAAAGTCTCTCGTGTTCTTCTCTGCTTGACAAACTGGGGTGGATTCTTTTGTTCGCCGTCCTTTCGCGGGCTTCTTCACAGAAGCCCTCCTTAGGTGCCTGAATGTCTAAGGGGGACAGGATGTGAGGGAGGGGTTTGAGACTCCCTGCACAGGGTCTGCTTGCAGACCCATGTCACACTCTAGCATGATTGGCTGAGGTGATTGTCCCGGCGGGACAGCCACCCTGCTGTGTGATTGACAGCCAGGCTGTGTGAATGGGGGAAAACTGCATAAAAAGCAGGTCTCTTGGGATTGGAAGTCAGAGTCGCCACTGGAACGAGAGAACCGAAGAGGAGCTGACAGAAGAGGACCCCTACCACGACTGAACCGTCCTGTGAAGCCCTGCTGCAGGTCCGAATCTTCATACTCCAATGACAGGGAAGGTCTGCAAGGAATCATCTCCCTTTGAGCTGGTGGGAACAACCATTACACCAAATTGCTCACTCAGTCTCCCTTCTCTAGTCGAATTTGCTGTACAGAGCTACAGTGAAGTGGATAGCCAGGAGGAGCGGACCCTGCTTGCGTTTTAAGGAGTGCACCTTTGATTTGTTGCTTCGCTCTGCTGCTGGTTTCTTCCCTGGGCAGTGCAGGACCCTCCAGTCTTCCTACTTCGTGTCAGTCTGACAGTCACGTGAGCCTGCAGGACCTGCCAGGAACATCCACCTCAGCTACAGCCCTCTTCATTTAAGGTACTGTTCAAATCTGGTTGTTCGTTTCGTCCAGCCGTGATGAAAGTGTCCGAAACCTTTCGCCAATCCGAGGGCTTGTCCTTCTCCACTCTTTAAAGTAACTTTTCGTCTGACCAACTTCATTCTGAACTCTTGGCAAAGACTTAACCACAAACTACCCTGAACTGTGTGATCTTGAGCAAAGACTCTGTTCCATTGGCTTTGGGCCAGGTCCCTTGAATCTGATTCTCATTGTAGTTCCTTTTTCTAGATTGCCCTGCTTAAATAACGTGTTGGTGCTACTCAATTTCTGCCTAACCTTTGTCTTTCCCTCCCTTTTAAATTGCTGGAGTGCCATTTTGCTCACATGTGATTTTGAACTTAACTTGTCCAGAATCTATTGGGTGCGGTGGAGTGTATTAGCAACGTGATTTTTCAACTGCTTTACTTTAGTGAAATGTTTTACAACTGATATGTAAATAAAAGTATGTTCTTTTACTCAGAAACCTTGAGTCAGTGTGTTTGAATCATAGTAATTGCTGTCCTTTGTGTAACTATTGATACTGCTCACTTACTCTTGAGATAAGTCTGCCTGCTCAGCCATCGCTACCACTTTACTGTGTAGTACAGGATTGTGCCAGAGGTGAATTTGTACTGTCACTTGTAGTCTTAATTGTGTGTGGTGTTCCCAAAGGGTACTGCATATAATTCTGCCTAACACCTCCTCCTCTTCCTCCCTCTCCTGACTACGCCCTCTTCACTCAAAAGGCTTGCGTCTTAAAGGCGGAGGGGCAGGCAACAGAGCCGAGTCCTGAATACCGAGGGCAAACCTGAAGGCACGTTGACTTCGATATGTCATTCGTGTTGTATGCTGTAGATTGGACAATTGGTCACTTTTGAAAGCCCCACCTACTGTAGAGCATAGGGGTGAACTGAGATAGAGTACAGAAAAGAACATGCGTGTGTGAGACATGGCATGTCTAAGCAAGATGAAGCCATGCCAATCATCATGTATTGGTTGATTTGGGAGGTAGCATGATGGCCACAGATCAAACGTATAATTATCTCAAGAATACAAAATAAAACCTTTGGCTTCGAGGGCAAAGGGTTTATCACAACACGTGTGCAGGATAACTAGGTTAACCTATGGGGTATGGGTTTGAGGGGCCAAATAGAATGATCACTGTAGTGTTTCCCCACAAATGTCTCCTTGGCAGTGCATGCCTGGGGAGATCCCATATCCCCAATGGTGTACACAAACTCTAATCCATCCATTCCTAGGGGGAGAACATCAGCTGATGAAAAAGACCTCTGGTGGTCACAGCTGTGTTTTCTCCAAGACTTTTCTTTGGATCACTGGGTTCAATGGTAGCAGCGTCTTATCTTCAGGAGGGTGTGTGGCTGGCTGGCAAGACCCTAGGGAGTCTTTTACACCTAAAGAGTTTCTCTGACAACTCAGATGGCCTTGCCCTTCTCGTTGCCATGTCACATGCTTCCACCTCCTCCATGTTAGGCTCCACCCCTTTAGAATGGGGACTCCCTAACCCAGTTCCATCCCTTCTGGGTTTACCTCCACTAATGTTCTCCCCCCTCCTCCTAAAGTACTTTGTGTTCCCCTATTCTTTCCTAGACTTTACACTCCTTCCTACAACAACTTCCACCTCCTCCCTGATGTTAAGTCGCCACCTTACTCAGTTGCCATAACTTCATCTACCGCCAGAGGCTAAACGCCTCCTTTGTCTTTACCACCTTCCACCTCCTGATACGACATGTCTCCTTTCCACTGCTCTATGTAAATATCACCATTTCCTTTTTAGATTTGCCAACCCCCCTTTAACTTGTCAACTTCTTCCACCAACCTCCTGACCCATCTCCTTGACACTGCCAACACCCTCCAGCAACACTGCCACCTCAAACGCTCAACAGCTCTCCCAACTCCTTCCCAAGTTCCACAACATCCTCTAATAACTTTTCCCATCTCCTCATCTCTCCCAACCTCCTCCAACAATTCTCCACAGTCTCCATGGTTTTCACCAGGTGGTAATGCCTCCTCTAGACCAAAACTCCTTTTCCTCCTCCTCCTCACTAAAATGTAACCAGATTTCCACCACAATCAGATCCTGCAATTGCTGCTTCTCTGCTCCAAACAGCTCTTTCCTCTCCTTCATAACTATAAATTGTCCTCTCAAACAACCCAGAAACTGTGGCTGCAGCTCCTTTTACAGTGTCAGGCAGAATCCTATGCAGTTCACTTAGGGAGCACTACAGAAGATTAAGACTACAGGTATATGCAATCAATCCCCTTTGGTATCAGTCCGTACCACAAACATTTAGTTGGTAGCTGTGGCTAAGCAGTCAGACTTATCTCAAGAGAGATGAGCAGTATTCAGGGTTTACACAATAGGACTACAGTACTATGGAACAAGGAAACACTGACCAAAGCTTTGTATCAAAATGTATATATATATATATATATATTTATTTTACACTCTTAAATCTTCACACAAGTCACTATCATTAAAGCAAGTTAAAACAGTCAAGAAAAGTATACACAACTCCCTATTTAAATTGTAGAGAAGTTTGAGCAAGAGTGAAAACTGAGCAAAACGGTACAGTGTAAACCAAGTAGAAATGGCACTCTAACAATTTCTTCAGAGGGAGGGAAAGGACAAGTCATACAGGGTTAGACTCCTAAACACACCAGCAACACTTCCCAATTGGATTGTGAACAAGTTAGGCAAGGTAGTACTTTAGCATAAGCAATACTTTGGTGAAAACCGAGTAAAATGGCACTTGGACGGAAAGGTGGTTATAAGAGTTTAGGTGCACCAACACATTTCTTGGTGAAAAGCAATCTAGAGAAGGCAGTTGTAACAGATTTAGCCAGAGTCAATAGGCCTGTGCCAGAGTCAATGGTACAAGGCAAAGTGCCTGGGGGCAAACGGTTCTAATAGCTGCAGTCAAGTCTTTAACGATTTGAAAAGGCAGTCGCAGAAGGTAAAAAGATAATGTTTGTTGAAAGGGGCCGGCCAGCCCAGCAGGTAAGTAAAGGATTTAAAACACTTAGCAGTGGCGGTAGTTCCTGGCACTTCCTGCAATTCGGGAGATCCAGCAGAGGAAGATGGGCTCTCGTCGCGGAGGAAGGTTCGAGTTACTGCATTGCCAAGGGATGAAGCCAGCAGTGGTGATGCCAAGACGAAATAAAAAGGTACGCTCCTTTAAATTGCGCTTGTGGTGGATGGGTGCCTGGCTATCTGGTCTCCTAGTGCTGGGCACTGGCGATTCGACCAAGGCAGGTCCTGGAAGGCGATTGGCGAACTGGTTGGCCCCACCAGCTCAAGGGAAGAAGACTCTTGCAGGTGAAGATCTTCGAGTCATTGGAGAAAAGTGGTGAGGATCTGCAGCAGGGCTCCACCGGTGGTTCAGTCATTGCAGATGTCTTCAGCTTCTCTCCTCTTCGGGTTTCTTAGTTACAGTGGAGACGTCTTGTCCTCCAGCCCTCAGAGCCCTGCTTTTATGCAGAAAACCCCCCATTCATACAGCCTAGCTGCCACTCACACAGTGGGGTGGTGGCTATCCTGGTGGGATAACCCCCCCCCCACAGCCTATCAGGGCAGAGTGTGACTTGGGTTGCCTAGGTAACCCTGTCCAGGGTGCCTATTCCCCCTCTCACACATCCCGTCTACCCCAGACTCAGTGGTGCCGAAAGGAGGGCTTCTGTGCAGAAGCCCGCCAAAAGGACAAAAAGGATCCCCGACCTGGGTTAGGATTTCAGAGAAAGACACGAGAAAGAAATATTATCAAAGATCTGGCAATAAAAACCTACCGGAGTAAAGTTAATAAAATAAACCGGCGGTATGTTAGAGGCTGTTAGAGGCTGTCAGTAAAAGTGGTAGCCTTGAACAAAGAAAATCCCATAGGAAAATATTTGCGGTCGAATATTTATGGTAGCAACCACTGGCACCAGCCAGAGGGACTGGATGGTACCCCCTCGAAAATGAACACCAGGGAAAAACTATTAACCCTTTCCAGTACTTACATAGTAAGATGGGTTGTACTGGTTTTGTTCATAACTATTGACTAGTAAAGTCAATGGGGACTTTACATGCCCTGGGAGACAGTAGTCAGTTCCAGGGTATGAAGTCTGTTTGGGGGTCCCTAGGACACCCCTGTGTTACTGCACTGAGGGTGCTGTGTAACACATGTAAAAAGAGGATACCTATGAGGGTGAGAAAAACCCCATAGACCATATGCACAAAAGATAGCTTCAAACACACATCACAAGTATGCCTAAGAGTGGGAAAAGAGTCTCACTCTTAGCAGGAGTGAAAAAAAGAAACCCCTGAAATCCAGCAAAGCTGCTGGGGGACTCTAGGTAAGGGAAATTAGCCTTAGAAAAGAATTCTCCCTAATAGTTTTCTAGTCCCTCCTGTAGGCTGGCTCTCAGAAAGATGGGTTTCAGATGAAGCTGAGGTTTTGATTGGCTGCAGCAGTTTTCTTCCTGCAACCCCCCTTTGTGTGGGCTTAATGAGAGGCTATAAACTGGGGTGGCCGACTTGGTTTTCATTAGTTTGCCTTGTCTCGGTCTGCAGCACTCATTCCAGGTCTGTTGTTGGAATGTGTTCTTCCTCTGAAAAGGGTTTTGGCCGTTTCCTGTTCTTGGCAGGCCAGTCCTAAAATAAGCCCCTTTGGAGAGGGAGAGAGAGAGCAAGGGGGTGGGGGGTGTTGGATCAGTGTCTACACTGTGGCACTCTCTTGAGGGCAAGGAGTGCTGGTTTTCCTGTGCTATTATTCCTGCGGTTGTGTTGAAAATCACAACTGTGTTTGCCCAGACCACTCCCCCCCCCCTCGTTCCTGCACTTCTCCTGTTCTATCCCTGTACCAAGAGTATGGTTTGTGTCAGTTGTGGGTTTTTCCTTTAGCAAACATGGGGATTATGGGAGATTTAGTGCTCCCCTTAGTCCTAGATGGGAAAATGCAGGGTTGTGAAAGTATTTCCTGGGGTTATATTTGCTTTCTGTTGCATTGCAGGAATATGCATCACTTACCTGGAGGACCTGTGGTATTACAGGTACCCTTATAGTTTAACTGTGTTACACTGCAGAGCATTCCCCATGGTGGGGTCTCTCACTTGGGTCCTAGTTTCCAGACCTGGAAGCAGTCCGGCTTTTGACTTTGGTCCAGTGGGGAATTCTGGGAGTAGTCGTGTGCTCTGTTAATTTTTCCCAGAACGGCACTACTTTAGGGTCCAGACCGCATCAGAGAGGCTATGTGAGGATCTACAATCCGTGTGGAATGGCTTCTGCAGACTTGGAATGCCCAACCAGAGCTCTCCAAGATGGATACTTATCTGTTATTTCATTGCAGAAATCCAAGATAGCTATGTATTAGTTATTTAATATTTTATTGCATTCATTGCAGCAAGTTTGAATTTATGCACTTTATTGGGTTTGAGCTTCAGCCAGAACCGAATAACGAAGTGAGGCTGCTGTATGAGTTTGGATTAAGAAACACCCAAGTGGAAAGATCATACCTGCTGGAAAGGATTGAAAGGTAAAGACTCTTTAAAATGCATGCCCTTGTCACGGGTATCAAGAGCCAATGGGGCCATAGGGGTGGCATTCTTGCAGGTCCTTTCTGGGCCCCCCTCAACACAAATGCTTTGTTTTTCAAAATTCATTTTTTTTTGTGTTAAACCCTTTTCCGGTTTCCTTGGATGAACGAAGTCTTCAAGGTAATTTGCCCCCACCGACCCATTCCAAGGCTTGGTCTGTTACTGTGAATGGGCAGAAGGGGTCATAATTACAAAATGTATTAAAGCACTTGAACACTTAACTGATGCGATATAAAAACACTTGGCTATTATCACCATCAGTCCTACTTCACATGTATTGTTTTGGATGATGTGATACACACCAGCAGGTTTCCCTATCCAAAACCAGCAAAATAGGGATTCATAAAGTATACCCAATCTAGAAAGCAGACTTGCCACACTGAAAAAAGAAAAAAGCTGTTCAGTGGATCCATACTAAACTGAAAGAAATCCAGGGGCTGAAGTTTTGAAGAAGGCGCATGACTACCACTCCAGGGCCCTACATAAACCTGGAGAACTACACTTCAAGATTCTAGCTCTCAAGCACTGAAGCAGCCGGCGACTCCAAATGAGATCCTGCTCAACCCTCATGCTCCTCACAAAATGCGCTAATCTCCCACCCGACCCCAACTTCCACAAATGCCCTTCCATTACATCTTGGAGAACCCCAAAAAGTAGAGTATTTGGTTCTTGGACTGCAATTCAGAAAAATAAAAAATAAGGCAATCTTCCCCAATCGGAGGGCAGAGGCCGCCTTTAATGAAAAAGCTCAACGTTCTGGCCAGGACTTGCCAACGATGTAGATACGATGTACCCTGTATTTCGTGCACCACTTCCGCATGCTTTTGCTCTTGGTTTTCCAAATGAACACATAAGACAGATAATTTCTTCAATACCATTCTTCTGATTGATTTATAAAATACTAGTGTGAAAGCCCGAGTACAAGGGCCAAAGTGCGCAAAGAAAGATATTTTCAGAGTTTTCATTTATTATGTGGTGTATACTAATGTAATCATATACTGTAGGTTTCATGCACACAGTAGGAACACTACATATCCTAAGGCAACAACTCCCTCTAGCGGTGACAACAGGTGAAGGAGGCAGTCTCTAATGTGCAGGACTCAATCGGACAAACATACAACTGGCCTTTAATTATATAGGATGATAATGAAGGTTTTTGACATGTGCATGGAAAAAGAACAATCTATACAGGATTGCAATAAGTTAGTCTAAATGTTGGTGCCAATGCACGTTGGGGACTATGTATTTTGATATCTCAGGGTGCCACAACCAATGCAGTGGGTCTGCAACCTTTGACTCTCCAGATGTTTTGCAGTGCAACACACATTAGCCCTAAACAGCAAAGCCAATGGTGAGGGATCCAGGGAGCCGTAGTCCAAAACCTGTGGCAAGCCACCAGTTGCAGACCACCACACTAGGGATTCCTCAGGGAGGCATGTTCCATCGCACTAGGGATTCCTCAGGGAGGCATGTTCCATCGCACTAAGGTTTCCTCAGGGAGGCATGTTCCATCAGTCATTAGTTCATCTATAACACTGATGATGGGGCTTCATCTCATGCAAATCACCTCAATCTGCACTATTTGGGAACATCCGATATGATGATTGGTCATTTATAACACGCTTAATACCCGGAGGTTCCCAGGCGCGGACTCAGGGATTGAACCTGTGTTACGCGGAGTCATCTGGCTTCCTAGAGGAGCACGTTGCCCCTGAGGTAGGAGGTCAAGATGCTGTCTTCATGAAACCACCAGCAACTGTTTCACCTCGTTGGCCATCAACGTAGTGTAGATGGAGCCTCTAGCCACAGCATACGATATTTAATTAGCACTGCGAGCTGCAAGAATAAGACTGTTCAGTAGCGTGAAGGAGCCAAGTCTCCTGACATAAAAGGCTTATATTCACAATTTGGCTCATAACCCAAGAAGATACCAGTACTCGAAAGGATGGAACTTTCGACTGGGTCTACAACCTTCAAGTGACACGAAACCAAGCCCGCCAGATCTGTATTTCAGTAAAGACTGGCAAGCCGTGATCATTCAGAGAATATGGAACCCCAGCCGTGCCAGCGTTGGGCTGTCTGAGTTTTCTCTCGCTCTGCAGATTCGCAAAAGACGCAGGTGCCTTTCTCCTCATCTGCACGTGCGTCGAATAATCCCATTTTGGTTGCGAGTCTGAAGCAAAAGACATCTCCTCAATTATGCATAATTGCTTTAGCCAGAAACTGTGCAAAGGAGCCATTGCTGTCTGGAAGGCACTGAGGCCAGCAACTGTCTGACGAAAACCCAATAACTGACTGGTTGGGGCATCAGAGCCCTGCGGCAAAGCAATGCGCTAATTGGGTTATACCAGTTGCCGACTGGAAAAAAGCGACACCTCACAGCTAATAGTTCTAAACCCAGCCTTATGCTCCGTCACTTAAAACACAGATTTACTGACCATAGAGTGAGAGGTAGTGATTGGAAAGCAAACACCTACCTCCATCCTTTATTTACTAAAATGTTTTACATTGTCCCTTTTCCATTTCAATAAATCGAATAAATTCGGTCCAATCGTATACATAGCTCCTACAATACGCCTTTCCTTCACATGCCTTCCTCAGCATCTCATCTACCCTCGTCTTCATCTCACCCAGCTATCCAACTTTGTTATGGACTACTACAGCATGTCCTATCATACTCCCACTTTGCCTCCATGACAGGCAAAGCACTTCGACGCCATAGCCTATTGCAGGAGGCGCTATGCAAATGAAAGATAACCTAACATAAATGAGTCTGAAGAGCAGAGATGCGCACCACTTCCGTCACCAATGGCTTCAAGACCAACTCACAAAGACTGTTCAAGGGCTTCTATTTGTAGATTAGTCAAGGAGCAACCCCTCGTGCCCACTTCTAGATTTGGCTGTTCCCTCCCTTACCCTGCCACCCCTAATTCCCAGGTTTGTCATTAGCCATCGGGTAATCTTATATGAAGATGCTGACCATCTGATGGCAACGGCCTGAAGGCAAACCCCTTCTCTATCTCCAACGCACTCTGGGAACAATCTATGTGGTCCCTAATCTAACCTCCCCCAATGTTACAGAACGTCAGGAATGCATGCTTCAGACACTCTGATCCTACTTGGTCCTTTCGTCCCATGCCCTGGTGTTCATCTTCTCGTTCGCTCTCCCTTTTCACCTCCTCCTCTCCTTCCTACTACGCCACCTACTGTTTCTCCTCACTCTTACCTCCAGTCTTCATCTCACAGCTACCTACTCAACCATCAATCGTACCCTCCCGTACTCCCTCCACTCTACTCCTCCCACGTCACACTAGTACTTTACCCCCTTCCATATATCTCATGCACACTCCTCATTTACCTCGTCACTGTCACATTCCCTCCCTTCTCTAGCGCACACACCTTACACCACCGTACCACTTTTTCCTCAAAAACCAACACCCATCTTGCCCACTCCTTCAGCAATTCTCCACCACATGGTCTGTTGGTCCTTCTCCCTTGATCTCACTGGAATAACCCTCACTTTCCCATTTCCCGTGCCCCCTTTAATCCACACCCTTCCCCAGTGGTCGAAATGGGGCAGGAGTGGTGCTACTCTACTTTTTATTTTTTAATTAAGTGTTACTGTTCTTATACCTTTATTTTAAAAAGAAACCGTACGGAATGGTTTAGTTTTAAAATAAAAGTGTAGGAAAAAGTTGAAACTTGCAGTTCAGTGCACTGCACTGCAATGAATGTTCCCTTAAACAGCGGGTACATTTTTTAGGGGTTTGAATGGCGTGTGAGGGGGGAGTGGCAATGGGGTTTGTGGGGAGTAGGGACAGGCCAACAAAGAAGATAGCCACTACTTTTTTTTTGTATATTTCGACCACTGCCCTCTCTCTCCATTAGCTCTCTTCACCTGGTTCCCTGCGCCAACCTCTAGATTTCCTTTCCCCAGGAAAGCGTTTGGAGGGAGGAAGGATAGGTTAGGAGCAACGAGTTTGTCTTGGAAGAAGACAACGCAGCGCGACACAGGTTCGAATCCCGATCCCGCGCTTAGAAACCATTGGTATTAAGCGCATTATAAATTAACAATGAAATTAGTGGTGGACAAGAAAAAGTGGGTATGAAGCCCCATCCTTTTCTCCTACTGGAGTCTCATGTATTGGCGATGGCGGCCCTCCGAAATCAAAGTCTGTCTCAAATCTTACTGGTGGCTTTTGGAACTCTTGATGGGAGCCAATCTGCAGCACGTTTACAGGTAAGGGATCGGAATGTCAGTTGTGAATGGTAGGCAGAGGTTGCAGTAGGCGGAGCGGCTCACAGCAAATGTTTGGTGAGGTTGGTTTACCTTCTCTTGCCCTCCACTGTGTGTCGTGGCTCAATCCGATGGTTCGTTCTGCAGGTTGCTCTGTAGCCTAGTAGCTTTCTGCCGTCTCTTCTTGTCTGGCTAGTTGCTGTATGTTCCACCACCGAGGCTGGTGATGGAAGTCCAAGGGGACAAACAGAAAAACTGTCCAGACTTGGCAAGGACAGGCATAAGTGATTGACAGTGCTACGCATTGCAACATTCAGGCACATAAGGGGTGACAGGGACTGGGGTCCCTCCGCACTCCCTTAGCCTGCCCCTGGGGCTGGACTGGCTCTGGTAATCCCCATGGTAGGCCTCCCATCCAGGCTGAAAGGGGTCACCATCCCCTCTTGACAGTGTCAGGTCTCTGACCCAGTCACACTTCACATCAGAGCTTGCCGATAACATCCACAGCATTGCAAGTATGTGGAGGAACGGGTGTCATGCCACATGGATGTTATAAAGTGTTATTTGGAGTTGTTCAGCACACCGCTGCCATTTGAAAAGTGTCTATCTGCTGTGGTGCATCTGGAAGACAGGAGGTTGGTTTGGTTAGTTGGAAAGAGGAGGAAAGGCAAGATTGTAGTGTTGTCTGTTGAGGATGCAGACGAGAAGTCCTGAGCTCTGCGTGCTTATAAGCATTCTGGGGGCGATGAAGGCTTTGTGCCCAGAGGGGCAGCCACATGGCTACAGTACAGATTGGTGTTGGTCAGGGGCGGGGTGTTTCAGTTGTGGCTGGAGGTGCAAGTACAAGATATTTGAAGTGTGTGGAGATGGTCTTTTTTGTAACGCTGTGTGCAAGTGGTTGGTTTGAGTTGGTGCGTGGTAAGGAAGGTGGAGAGAAATTGACGGTTAGCCAAAGGTGGTGAGTGTTCTTCAGTATTACCAAGGGCCTTCAAATTATTGGTCCATCAGTTGTGTTATAGGGAAGAGGTTTAGATTTAATGGTTGATGCATGAAGGTGGTTTGCGGTTTAGATATTCCTATTGGGGGTTTTTGCAGTGCCTTTACATGGTTCCATGTAATAATGTCCCCACAAAAATATCGCCATGCAAAAATATCGCCGAAAAATGGCCTTTTTTTGTGGGGACATTATTGCATGGAACATGCGGGGGACATCGCCGCAACCCCCAAAACCTTTTTTTTTCCTCTTTTTTTTGACTGCCCCAATCCCCATATATATGGTCACCCATATAATATCACCACAACCTTTTCCTGGCGATATTATGTACGGCGACCATATATATGGGGATAATATTACCTGATACCCTTTATATGAGGTTTTCCAGTCATTTCAGTAGAAGGTCAGGGGCCAGTAAGGTGTCCCCTTAGGTTGTGTCGGCAAATTAAAGCTGAACTCTTCAGAAGTGTGGTGGATGGGTGTAGGTTAAACTTTGGTTCTGTTAAAAATTGGACAGGTTTTTAGAATTTTCCTAAATGTCAGCTGGTCATTTGGATGTGAATTTCCATTCATAATGTGTTCTAGTGTTTGGCCACCATAGTGGAAGCATTGCATCCTTTGTTACTGCCTCTATAAAATCTCTGGTTCCCAAAAGTAAGTTTCACAATCTTAGGTATCCAATGGGTTGGTAGAGTGATAATTTGTTTTGGAAAAATGTTCTTCCTTGGTAGCCAAGTGCCTGTGGTCAATGCAGATGGCCTTAAACTGGATCTTTATTTTAAAATGATTATTGGTAGCCATCAGTGTACTCTAAAAGGTTGTGTTCGGTGTTCCCTCCTCTTGGATTTGAATAAGAATCTGGCTGTTGTATGTTGGATTTGTTTAAGTTTTGTTAAGTACTCCAGCATACCAAGGTCAATGCAGTTAATGTACAAGAATGTTAAAAGAATCTTTAAGATGAGGGCCAGCACTCTCTGCAAAGGAGAAATGGGCCATAAACCTTTAGACAGAGCAGTGATGATGGAAGCAGAGCATTGTGTTGACTTGACATTCCAGCGGGTTTGTTGTCCATCAATATGCCTGGCAGAGATTTCTTTGCCCATGGTTACACAAGTGTCTGATTACTTAGGCAATAGCCAACACCTCTAGCAGCTACATCGGACAAGCCTTTATAGGTTAAGGCATGGTGCAGTGTGGGCTAGCAATGAAGGGCCGGGACCGCAGTGACATACCTGGAGATCCGGGTGAGAAGGGTCAGAGCAAAGGGAGGGAAAGCAAGTAATTGTTTCAGCACCCAAAGTAGGACATTCTAAACTATGGGAGCCCACACAGAGTTAGTGGCAGGGATGTTGAAAGTATGATTAGAGGTTGCTTGAAATAGGATTAGCAGGAGTCAGGGGAGAGACTGAACATGTGAAAATACAACACTCACCATAAAAAGAAAATGTGATCCATGTTCCCAAGATGCTAAATGACGAAAACTCGAAAGAAGACTACTGTAGTAGAGAAATCTGGCTTTAACAGGGACTTTTGTAACACCTGCTTTAAAGATGAGGGCAGCAGAGTGCAAGGAAAAAACCAACCAAACCTGAAGACGAGTAGATTTTTCAAGGAAAGAAAAAAGGGACATAAAAGCACAGGCAGAATCAGTGTTGGCTTTTCTAGTAGGGTTTGTGCAAGTGGCAGTAGATCAGAGCCAGTGAAACACCACTTGATTGCATGGCACATATAACCCAGACGCCGCTGAGGGAAAGCCATTAATCCAGACATTTAAGAGGCAGACACATAAGCAGCTTAAGGAAAGGCATGTTGTGCATTTGAAAGCTGACACGAAAGTAAAGTTTGCAGAATTTACCATGTATTAAAGAATAAAGGGTGAGAAACTCTGATCTTTTCTATCCTAATGAGAATATCAAGCGCCATTCAGAGGAGCAGTGGTGGTAGGGGACAACATTCTCGCCCACCTGAGATGACTAGGCACCCAGAATAGGACAGCCCACAAAGAGCACTAGCGTGTCCAATCCTATCGACAACCCTAAATCCAGACGAGGAACCACTGGTGGGGGCAGAGAGAGGAAGGAAATAAGCAGTTCATCTTCATGGTGGATTCGGGGGCGGAAAAATCGTGTCTAAAGAAACGCCAGTTTCTGCTCTCAGACAGGAAGTTGGAAACGCAAGGATTTTCTAGGGTGGTGGTCACGGTTCTTTACACTAAATATTTGGATGTAACAGTGGGGGGAAAGATGGTGCGAGCACCCCTATTGTACCATGAAGACTCGCCAATAAATTTACTAGGGAGGGACCTCCTCAGTAAGCTTAACATGACCATCTCCTTCACAGAGAGGGGAATAGTGAGCTCTACGCCAGGTATATGTGCCATGAGAGCAATGTTACCAATTAACTCAATTGCCAATGAAGTAACCATTCAAGGAGTGCCACTTGACCCAGAAATGTTTGTACAAGGGATACAAGTATTGGCAAAAGCAGTGCCTGAAAAAACATGACAAGATTGGAGAGCACCTTCCGGCTTTGTGTTTCACACCATGGCCACCCCTGAGGTGGTACCAGGGTTGATACTGTCCCTAGACCTGCACGGTGTGCAAGTATCCAGACATTGTTTAGTGGTGATAGGGTTGGACATGAACGGGTATGAGTGGAGAACAGTGCTATGCATCGATCCCAATATAGCGCTGCGTGACATATCCGATGAGGAACTATTCACTGAGGGTGACAACGATGGGGAAATCATAATGGAGATTTGTATTCCTCGTGACATAATTCAAAATAGACAAGTGGCCAACCCCCTCATGGCCATTGTCAGTGCACCCCCAACATTTTTTGATGAAGACATGCAACAGGTGCCAACCACTTTATGGACGACCAATCCCCACGACGTAGGCCTCCTACAAAAAGTAACGCCTGTTAAAATAAAGCTCAAAGCTGGTGCTGTGTTGCCCCAAGTAAAACAGAACCCCTTGTTGAGAGAAGCAGAAGAATAAAAGAGACCATATACGCCCTACTAGACCAGGGGATAATTGTACCATCATATTCACCTTGCAATATGGCAATTTACTCAATTAAAAAGGCCAAGGGTGGGGGCTTGGAGGATGATACAGGACCTACGCCCACTTAATGACATAATTCAAAAATTATTTCCACTTGCCCCAAAACCTGCATCAATTTTGTGCAGCGTCCCAAAATCGGAAAATTGTTTCACAGTGGTAGATTTGAAAAATGCATTTTTCTCAGTCCCACTGGACCCAGAATCACTATTTGACTGCATTCACCCTAGGGGGAAAAAGGTATGAGCACTGCAGATTGCAGCAGGGATATTGTGAAAGCCGAAGCATTTTCAATCGGATACTACACGAAGACCTTGGCAACATTGCCACAAAGCACAATAATACAATATGTAGATTACCTCTTAATATGCAGGGAGAACGAAGAACAGTGCAGAACAACTCACATTGTTAAATCTACTGGCCTACAAGGGGTACAAGGTGGACAGAGAAATGTTACAGTACTGCCTAAAAGAGGTGCTGTATTTGGGACAGCCGATATCAAAAGATGGTAAACGAATACTCCCACACAGGGCAGCAGCAGTACATGCAACTAACTACCAGGCCGCACACAGTGAAAGACATGCAAAAGTTCCTTGGCATATGTAGCTATTGCAGGGCATGGATACTAGATCATGCAGCATACACCAGACCCTTGCTACAAGCACTAAAGAAAGCACAGAAAGAGTTCAGGGATTGTTTGGACCCCAGAAATTAAACACTGCCTTTGACACATTGAAAGAACTCATCCCCACAACACCAGTCCTAGCAACCCCCGATTATGACCGGGAGTTCTTCCTATTTTTACACTGTGACAAACACTCATGACAGCGGTATTGACACAGAAAATATCTCTAGGGCACAAGCCCCTAGCCTACTACAGTGGCACACAACGCTGTAATGCAAGGACATTTCGTATGCCAACAGGCCCTCGGAGCAGCCGCGTTCACCATTGAAAGAGTGCCACCATTGTAATGAGATGTTTGGTAACTATTTGTCAAGCACTCCTTATTTGACATTCTTGAGAAATCGAAATCTACACTGGCAACACAGAGGGCCACAGCATATGAGATCATATTGTCTAGCTCTAACATACACCTAGTGCGTTGCAAAACAGTGAACCCAGCAACATTCATCACAGTAGAGGACATGCAAAACTATGATTGTGCCACATACGAAGGGGAAAGTGACGACATACCCAAAGCAATTGAAAATGCCCTAGAGGAGGGGGGAGAAGTGTATTTTGTAGATGGGTCAGCATCAGTTTGTCCAGAGACAGGATAAAAGCATGTAGGAGCAGCGGTAGTACGGTTGGAAGACGGGGAATAAGACAATCGTACAAAAAAAAATTACCAAGGCATTTTTCAGCTCAGGCAGCAGAGTTAGTGGCATTGATTGAGGCACTTAACACAGTAAATGAGTGCACGTTAACAATTTATTCAGATTCAGCATATGACAACGGTGCATGGAGGGCTGTCAATGTGGGAAGGAGAGGTTTCAGAAGAGCAGATGGGTCACCAGTGTAGTATGCAGAACTATTAAAAGAACTAATTGAAGCATTAGCAGAACCCTCAGTAGTGGCCCTAGTGAAGTGCCAAGCACACACTAACAGTGATGTCATCGCCTTGGGAAACGTGGCAGCAGATGCTGCTGCGGAAGAGGCAGCATATTTTGACAAAGATTTGAAAGGAGAATTCAAACTAAAAACAAAAGCGGAAGAAGAAAGAAACAGGGTATAACTCAATACCAATATCACAGATAATTCACCTGAAAAAAGAGCACTGATTGAGTTACAAGAATTATGGGTTAAAAGAGGATGCACACAGTCAGCCACAGACCTCCTTTGGTGCCAAAATTGCACCGGGAAAGTAGTAATGCCCCTAGAGCTTTCACAAATAGCATTCCAACAACTGCAATTCCCAGCACATACTGCAAAACAACACATAGCTGCAGACATACAAGAAGACTGGTTTGTCCCGGGATTACAAGAGCATGTGGCGTAATCAATAGAATGCACAACGTGCCAAACATATAATTCAGGAATGACTAAGAACGATGAGAGGGGCCTTGCCCCACCCCATCGGACCATTCCGTGAACTGCATATTGATTATGCAGACATGGGAGAAAGGTGCAGTGGAACAAGATATCTGATTGTGGTGGTCTGCCCTTTTTCACGTTGGGTGGAAGCAGGACCCTGCACCCACCCAGATGCAAAATGTGCGGCGACATTTTTTGTAAGAGGTATTCCCATGATGCAGAATTTGTGATGTCATACGTTCCGACAATGGAACACACTTTCTAAATTACTTGTTTAAGGCAGTAACATCCCTATTGCACATCCAACACAAATTGTGTTGAATTTATCACCAACAAGCAAATGGAATTGTAGAAAAAATAAACAGCCTTCTTAGCAGCAAATTGTAAAAGTTGTGCCACACTGTAAAGAAAAACTGGGTGTATTGCTTACCCCTGGCCTTATTCCAGTTGAGGACACAACCAAGCAAAGACCACCACTTGTCCCTGCGCAAGATAGTGACAGGGAGACGCATGCACGCTCCAATATCCCCAATTAGGAGAGCATCAGACGCCCACAAAACAGCTACAACATTAGGAGAAGAGTTCCAGGAATATTTGATGAAGTTGACAAGAACAGTAAGGAGTATAGCAAAACAAATTGCACCACCCTTTACACGAGACAATGAAAGTGATACTGTCACAGCCCTAATACACAACTAATGCCTGGGGAGATGGTGTATGTGCGCATTTTTGTACAGCGATGGAATGCTCCAAGATTTCACGGCCCATATGAAGTAGTATATTGTACACTAACAGCAGTGGAGGTGAAGGGCCTGAAATGCTGGATACATCTCTCGGACATACAAAAGGCACATGATAGCACAAGGGGAACAGCAGAATGAGCAAGAAATGGCTGCACCATGAGGTAACTGAAGTACACCTACAATAAGTATGCCACTGGTTAAAAAAAAGACGTAAAATGACAAAAAGAGAAATAATGAATATGATTACAACCATTGAAAAACAAAAGAAAAATAATGTATATAAATATGTAAAATTATAATTTTCTCACTGTCTCCCACTTCCCCTTCACCACTATTTACCTGTCTCTACCCTCCATCTACTTGGTATTGAAATAGTTCATAAAGGATATAAAAATTAATAAGATGTACTTAACCCATTGTATCTCACTCTGTAGGTACAAACATGGCTGAAAGGAGGGTCCTCAATGACAACGCATCTGTAGATAGTAATAGGGGAAATATTAGTGCAACTAGAGCCTACTCCTATGAGTGAGGCTTGTGTTTCGTAGCTGTGGTGTTTTCAACAATGTTGGTGTGCCTCTGACTTTCCTGGGCAATATCTTATTTCTATCGGCATAAAAGAAGGGGGTGGGAGGGAGGGGGGGGTGAAAATGATACAAGAAGGTACCCACCTAGTGTGGGATGGTTTTAAACTAATTTGGGCTCACAATGTATCCACAAACCTTACGACCCTACAAAAAAACAAAACTATCAGACTCCCATTAGTTGAGTATTCGGTTATTGACACTCCTGATCATGATTTTAATGTATATGATAGGAACGATCCTAACCCCAATGTAGTAATGATGCCACAGGTTACTGTCCATTCTACCTCACAACCTACCTCAAGTGGTGATTAAATGTATGATGAAACACAGGCCTCCACCCCATTACCTGAGACAATATATTGGCAGCCGAGCAATGAAGAGTGCAAAGGCAGTGACGTTACTATTAGCGCAAACTGGTCTGGGGGGTGGGGGGACAGGCGATGGAAAAAGGGGGGTGGGGTGGAAAAGGTAAGACGCATATCATGGCCTGGGTTTAGATGCGGTTGAAGACCCACGCCACCCAGATCAATCAAACAAATGGCAAAAGTAGTAACTAATGAGAGTTGCTATGTGTGCTCTTTAATTCCCCATGCCACAGGGACTTCCAAAGTTTTGTTACCACAAGAATCGCCCATTGCAGAGGCTCATGGTCTTATTCATCTTGCACTGTGTAGAATTAGAAGCACTTACCAAGCACACACTATTTCGTTACAATTTCTGCAAAATGAAAAAAACCTGTAACAGCAAGCCACAAGGAGTACTCTGGGTGAAGGAGCCATTTTTTGTTATCAAAGGGACCATGTTTACTGACAATAGGTGACAAGAAGAGCCAGTAATGTGCAAAGCAGAAGCCTTGTGAGGAGTGTTGAATGAAAAATTACAATGGATCGAAGAAACATGCACTCCAATTTGGTCTCAGCACATCGCCAAGCTAACGTGGGTAACAGCTCTTGAAAATCCAATCAAGATCCAACGTGAAATACAATACTAACTTTGCTTTCATGGTGAAGGGAAGGTGCACCTGGGTGAAAAACACTGCAACACCCCCCTCATTTTGCCCAACATGAAGAAAGGAACAGCGGCGTTAATGGACACTTACTGGGTGTGCAGCAAACGGGTGTACTTTCACCTCCCACCCTCATGGAGAG
Source organism: Ambystoma mexicanum (assembly GCF_040938575.1). NCBI lineage: Eukaryota > Metazoa > Chordata > Amphibia > Caudata > Ambystomatidae > Ambystoma > Ambystoma mexicanum. Next base: position 215,465,688 of record NC_090929.1, on the reverse strand, counting down.
GTACGTGTGCCCTGGCAATGCTGCACTCGGCCCTAATGGTAATTCCTGAAAGCCATATACAAGGGGAGAGGGTGCCAGCCGAGATGTCCCAGGCAACCAAGTCAACAACCAAAGAACCCCCTACCTATGATGTGCTGTCGGAAGAGCAGCTGCAAGACCGGGTGTCACGAAAACAGAGGGCATCAAAACTCCAAAGAATCCTCAGAGCTCTTGGCACAAGTACCTGACAAGTTTAAGCTATTCAACTCGGCCGAGAAATGTTTCCCATCACTCCTACCAAGCACCAAGACTCGAGAGACTGACAAATGGCCGCAGATCATTCGCTGGGAGCTGATCCAGTTGGACAAGGACACTGAAGAAGGGTTCAACATCATCAAAGTGGAAAGTAGAGCCCTGCGGTAAATGACAATGCAAAACAGTGCATGTTCGTGCCTTCTGCCGACGCAGATAACGGGACATTGTTGCATGTGATAGCAGCAGTACAGAGTCTTGGTGAAAGAATGAAAGAAGAGGTAAGCGTGCTGCCAAGTACATGGTTCGATAACCTGTTTGAGTGGGTCCCATCATGGCTAGGGATGGCTATGAAGCCCCTGGTACCAGTCATCTTTTTCCGGCTGATTTTCTGTTGTGTTCCAGGTAGGAATCAGATGCTGTGCAGGGTCCATTCCTAGCAGTGCAATGATGGTGACAATGGGCAACCCAGCAAGGGTACGTCAAGTTGCACATGATGCCCAAGTACAATCCGGAAAGAGCCCAGAACCGAAATATCAAATGACTGCAGTGTACAACATTGGAGACAGGGTAGATAACCTATCACCCCACAATCAAAGAACCATATGAATTAGAATGGTACGAGGAAGTATGAGTAGATCTAGCGGGAGATGGGGGCTGTATTTATATGACCTGTGCTCTGGATGAATATGCACGGAGCGGTCACAGTCTTAAATCTGTTTGCAGGGCTTGGATGCCAGTAAGGGGAACCCCGGCATGGGATGAAGCAGTAGCTGAGGCAGAACAAACGTTTGAAGGCCTTAGCATCTTCGTTACTTTAGTAACGAAAGGGGGCAATGTAACTGAGGAAGGGTCGTTTGGGCCCCCATATATTCTAGACAAGGATATGGTATGCTCATACAATTGTTGGAAACGTACCTGCGACCGAGCCCAGATGACGGGTGCAAGGTAGCCATTGAATAACACTTATCCAATACCTCTCGCATGACCCCAGGGACTCCATTTTGTAAGTAACCACAACTACATTTTTAACTAGGCCGCACATGAAACGCGCAGTAGGAAGTCTGCATCTTTCCCCTTGCCAGCACCGCGCAGAGCCAGCCCAATCGCCCCCCTCCTTCTCCACATCTTCAGTGCTGTGGCTGTCCTGTTCCCACGGAAGCTTGGGAGCGAATTGTTGCAAGCTAATACTGTATCTCGCTTCTTCCTCTGAGATCATTGCCCTGTGTGTGACCAGGCCAGAGATTGGCCCTTGAAGGCCATTCATATTCACAAACCTGCCCCTGCTCCGACAACCCCCACCGCTGAGAATTACTGGCTGTATGAACCCCAAGCCTTTCACCTCTTTGATGTAGCAGTGGTGGGACCCCTGCCCATGAGCCACCCTCAATTGCCCCCCCCATATAACATCCTGATATATAAGATATTTTCTGCATACCTTTAAGCCCTGACACCCTTGTTTGATCTACAAGACACTTGATAAATGTACCGTCAGAGTCACGCACAAAGACAAGGCACCTGGACCAACACACCTCTGGGCCCCCTGCTCCAGGTCAAGAATGTATAGATCTTACTTCAATTTATAGACGATAATGTGTTCTGAGAAGTCGTGTGTCATATTAAATCTTGCATGTCTATGATTGCTGCGAAGTTTAGCTTAGTTAGGATTATAACTGTGTGGACATAACGTGACCTGCCGCCCCTCCCCGATGAGCCCAGCTGCCCCACAATGCCTCAAGAAGCAACAAATTCAACCCCAGCCAATCGAGCAGAAGCACCACTACACAATGTATAATGTCTTGTTCAGTTTAATCAATGAAATGTATTGGTGTAACCTGTATAGCAAACGTCAGATAACGTGTTTTTGATTTATAATGTGAAGTTTCTGTAATATGGGCAGATCGCTCTCGGAGTAGCAGAGTCCTCTGCGTGCCCCACTTTATCTTTATATAAAGAATACATTTTACTCACTCGCAATCTCTCATGGTCTCATTCGCTACTGGGTGTGTCCATTGGTGTCCATTTATTCCATTGTTTTATTCTAACCGTGGGGAATGACCACTTTCAGGATCGAAGACTTTCAAATGTGCATGGGGTTTAGCTTGACCCGTTGCAGGACCACTTCGATTTCACAGTTCACAATTTTACACTCTCAGTTGGATACCTAACAGACCTTCGAATGAGCACTCGCGTAGTGCCGGCCGACTCTGTATATGGCATCTATCTTGACTTCAAAAGTTCAGTCACTCCTTGGATGTTCAATTATATTGTGTCGCTCATCACATACGCCTCACACTCTGTTGGTTGCTGCTTGCAACCTTGGTTCTAACAGACCGGTCTGCTATCAGTCTCCCCAACTCACTGGCTGTGCAGACTTTACTGGAGTGGCTTTTTTGTAGGAGCCAAGGACAGTACCACAGCGGCAATCACTCCTCCCCCACCTCAGCTATCGATGCGGGCAAGCCCCGGGCGCCTTCAAGACACAATGCACCTTTCTTCAGCTTTAATTCCCAGTTTTATGTTTCTTATTCTCGAGGGCTCATGAAAGTAGCGGTTTTCCTCTGAAAAGGCCAAGGGCAATTCTCTCCTTGCAACCCCTTTTGGTCTTACATTCTTTCTCCTCGTATTAAACTGCTGCTTCTTGGTGTGTTTCGCCTTGTTCCCTGTGTGCTTCCATGCTCCACCTTTTATTCCCATCAAGAAGATAAATGGAGGTCAGGTGTGTGTGGTCATGGTGTGGTGCCCGACTCCACCTGATCTCGTTACTCGGACAGGCTAGCATGAAAAAGCCAGAGGTATTTTTTCATGTTTTTGTATCTGGGTCGTGGAATGAACAGGGGGCAGGGGGTTGTGGGAACTGTAGTGTTTTATAAAAGCAGCATGGGATTTCGGAAAATAGAGGGACGGACAGAAGAATTACTGGGATGGTGGGTGTTATAGTATTCCCGAGTAGGCAGAAAAGTAGGTGCGTCAGAGACAAGGGAAGGTCCATTGTGAAATTTCCTTCCTTCCTTCCTTCCTTCCTTCCTTCCTTCCTTCCTTCCTTCCTTCCTATTTTAATTTCAAAGGGTAGAGGGGTGTAGATTATTGTCAAGAGGTCTGGTAGGGATGGTTCTACATTTCAGAGAAGGACATGGTTGGGATGAGATAGTACAACAGCATACAACAATCTGAGGGGACATCGGGCAAGGACATTAGAATAGAGGGAGGGGGGATGGGAACACCCTATCACACCTAATGGTGTTCTCTTTTGGGATTCTTCCCCGAGCTTTCCACTCAGCTCGCCAGAAAAGGGGAAGACCCTTGGGTTTTTCATACTATGTAAAGCCATTAGTTGCTCTCATCCACTCCCACGGCTTCAGGTGCTATACAGATGACACCCAAATATTAGTTAGGTTTGACCAAAATCAGGTAGAGGTGTCAGCACAACTGGGCGAGTGTCTGGTGGCTGTGAGGAGCTGGATGGACAGCAACTGGCTAAAGCTCAATAGGGACGAAACAAGGTACAGGTTGTGGGTTCTTCTAAGGTCACTCCATGGGTTCCTCTTGTTGGCCATCTGTTCTTGGGGACTGTCCTACTCTGGTTTCCTTGGTTAAAAGGGGGTCTCTATCTATCCTCTTCCTTGTCAATGACCACCCAGGTGAATGGGGTCTGTAAGATGGGCTTCTACCCAGAGTGTACTCCGGAAAATGCTTTTTCTGCCAGCGAATCTCCACCCTCAGGAATTGGCGTCCCTGATCACTAGCCACAGCGACTACTGCAATGCTCTCCATCTAGCTCAGCCGAAGGGCCTGATCCAGAGGTTGCAAAATATGGCCACCGGGGTGGCCACGGCTCCCCTTATGGAGCTCATACCAGCCCAGTCCTTTTCTCTCTGCATTGACTGCCAGTGACCAAAAGGACTAATTTCATAGCCCTCTGCCTGGTCCATTGGGCCTTCTATCTTCAGGGGCAGAATACCTGGAGGCAAAGTTTCGACCTCACATCCCAACCAGTCTGCTGTGATCTAGGACAGCCAATCTTGTGGTCAATTCCCACATTTTGGAGTACATGGGTTGGGGGTAGGGCTTTCTATGTGGTAGCAGGAACTCTTTGGAACGATCTCTGTGATAACCTGGGTATCACCCGTCCGGCTCTGGCATGGCTGACTTCTTTCCTCTCCGACCGACTCTCCCAGGTTCAACTTGGGTCTTTCCTCTCTGCTATCTTTTTCTCTGCCTGTGGTGTCCCAGAGGGGTCCAAACTCTCTCCCAGACTGTTCAACCAATACCTGGCATTCATGGCCCACCACATCACCGCTCTCTGCCCTAACTCTCAGTTCTATGCGGATGACACCCAGCTCATATTCAGGCTACCCTCTGCCTCCTCCTCTACTTCCCTCATCTCTGACTGTCTGCTATCCAGGAGTGTTGTGCCACCAATGGCCTCTGACGTGATGCCAGTTAGACTGAGATTCTCTTCATTGGCACACCTGCTCCCTCCTTTCCTGTAGCTCTCTGGCTGCCTCCCTTGGCCCTCTTCCTGTTGCCACCTGCAAGGCTAAAAACCTTATGGTCATCTTCGACTACACTCCTTCTCTCCTCACATCTCTGACATCTCTATGAAGTCAAACTACCAGCTGCATCTCCTCAGAGGTATTCTTCCTTTCCTCTCCTTCCCCCAGAAGCTCACGGTCTCCAGAGCTCTGGTTCTCTCTAGGCTGGAGTATTGCAAAAGCCTCTTTCTAAATCTGCCCGTTCTACTCTCCGCCCTCTGCAACTTATCCAGAACAGGACCTCAAGACTTGTCCTTGGCCTCAAGCCCATGGCTCGCATCTCTCCAGGACTGAAATCTCTGCACTGGCTCCCAGTGGCTGCGAGGATTAAGTCCAAAACCCTATGCATCGTCCACAAGGCCTTCTGGGACCTGGGGCCTCATTACCTTCAACTCGCTCTCCTTAAATACCTTCCTTCTTGAGCTCTTCACTCATCTACCTCAAACTCCCTCAGCGTCAGTCGCTTCTCCAAGCAACGAGTTGGTGGTAGATCTCTTTCTTCGGCTGGGGCCTCCCTCTGGAACAGCCTCCCTCCCTCCCTGAAACTTGAGAAGAATCATCTTCGGTTCCAGAAGCACCTCAAAACCTTTCTCTTTGCTTATGCTTTTTCTCCTCCTCTCCCTGGCTGACAATGAATTTGCACTGGTTACCTAGTCACCCTCTGATCTCAGGCACTGGTCCCCTCCCCCACCAGTCGCACTCCTGCACTGCCTTCATGGCAACACCCCGCACTTGGAGACTGTTTCTGTATCCCTACAGTCCCACTACCAGCACTTGACACGATGTCTGAACTTCTCCTTGCACTTGCCACCTGCTGGCCGCACTTTTACTTACTGTTTATTATAGTTTTTTCCTATCCCATGTACTGCACTGTCTTCTCCTCCTTGTCCCCCGCACTTCTCCTTCCCCTTCCCATGCACCTGCTTAATCTCAATTACACCTGGCCTAGTAGCAACATTGTCTGTTTCCCCCTCCCTTGCCTTGTCGCGCCTTGAAAAACTTGTGCATATGCGCGTTATAAATGCCATATCATAGCTGCTTGTGGCCCTGCAGAGCATTCAGAATCACCTGTAATTTCACAATCTTTTAAAAACTCTCCTCTTTCAGAACGATGGGTTGGTCCATCCTTAGTACCCTAGCACCACAATAGCTTAGGGTGAAAGTGGGCTCCTCAAGTTTTCCTAACATAACATACCACTCATGCTCTGCGAGCCCAAGATGCTAAGGACCTGCTGATGGAAAGCAGACCAACAAGATTGCTCAGCCTACAAAAAGCTGAGTGGATGTACAAATACAGAGGCGGATAGGCAAGATCAGGCTTGCAAATGAGCTCGCAGTGTGAATTGTAGCAAAGAGGGAAGCGAGAGGAGACAGTTTGAGACACCAAAGTTGAGCAAGTGGGAGAATCGAATACAAAACTCCAGGTAGCAGCAGTATACAAGGACATAGGTTGAGAGACCCAGGAGTGAAGTAGAGGAGGTAGAAATTAAAACAAGAACCCATGAGCAAACTAAATGTGCACACTGGAAATGTGGCTTGAACACTATACTCCAAATGACAAACTATTTTGACAAAGTCAAACAAGAAAGGACTGCATACTCAGTTGCTATTCTAACCAGTAAGAAGTCAAACCAAAATACCAGAACATCTTATCCCAGAAACGAGACCTGAGAAAATGATTGCAAGAATTAAATCTCCATTTGTGAGAAACCAAGAAGAGGATTCCCCACCTCTCCTTGGTGCACCAAATAAAAACTCCACCCTGTAAAGCCAGACACCCTATTGGCATTAACAAGTTAAGAGACAGGCTATGAAAACAAAGGTTATGACATTTCGGCACCATGAAAGAACCCTGGGGACTTTAATTTAGTGCTGGACAATAGCTTGGGAAAGTCTGGGGAGGTTTGGGGGGGCGGGGTTGGATAACTAGTGGGCCTTGGTTTTGCATCAAGCATTTTGGCCTACTCAAACAGAAGAACTCCATGGGAAGATGGCTACTTGAAGGCCTGAAAGGAGAATGGTATTTAGGAAGCATTGGTGTTCAGAGATCACTCACCTCTCCTGAAATCTACAGTATAGGGTGGAGGCTCAAATTGATTAAGGGTGCATATCATTTTTTTGATTGACAGCAGATACCAGGATTTTGAAATTTTACGACGAAGGCAAGAAGGCTATGCAAATATAGGTTTACTTATTCATTAATTTGTATAAAGCACAAACCAGGCAAAGTGCATCAGAGCGCTGTACAAAATACGTTTATAAAATCACAATTCTATATGAAAAACAAAAACAACATCTCTAAAAGCATGATAACAAAAACAAGTCGTAAAAATACATAAAAGCTTAGTTTGCTTAATGAAGAAACCAAAAGACCAAACTAACAGACAACAGCAAATTATACATCATGCCCGTGTTGCCCTCTCATTGAGGAGAAACAAAGACTTATGAAATCAAGGAAAACATTTAAGAAATGTAAGAAAGAACACATTTTTACCTTTGAACTCTGGGGCCAGAACAGACTCTGGTTTGCCGGGATTGATCAGGCTCACAGTAAGGTCACTCTCAGTACCGCCAAACTTGTTTAACATGCATGTGTATATAGTGGATCCTGAGGGCAAAAGAAAGACCAACAAAATGTATGATCTGGGCTACACAAAGCACTATAATAAACATGCATTTTTCAAAGACTGTAAATAAACAATGTTTTCCCCCCACTCATCCGTACTAGACAAATAAATATCATTTGGTACAACAATTATTTCAAAACCAATAACAACGCACACAATACATCAAGTCCAACTATGAACAATCCATTTGTATTGCAATATTTTAAAATGTATAAAAACAGCAAGTTTTAAGGGGCTGGTCTATAACATACCCACAGCAATCTTGTGATGGATTTTGCCATAATTCACAAAACCTATCAATGTCAATTTTCACAAGTGTGTTGCCATTAAAAATAGTGTCGACAAGGAGTTTCAGCCTCAATAGAGGTGAACTCTGGCTGCACCTATAGTCATACGGCCTTCATCAGGACAAGTTTGTGGATTGGCATTTAACAAATTCCCATGCAAACCTCAGTTTAACAATCTCAGCATTGATTATTACAATTTCCATCTCGTGAATGCAAAGGTCGCCAAATACAAGTATGGATCCTTCTCATAACCATACCCGCGTGCCATAGTCAGGCATTTGTATTAAAGGCAGACCGGAGTCAACCCATGTCTCGGTGTATCTATTGTACACAAAGTACCCCCAAATCCCAACCTAGAGGACCATAGCCCTAAAAGTTATTAGTGGAGAGAGTTACTGCGCTGATAAAATAAACCGGGTGATCTTTGTTTATAGGGAAAAGGCCTTTGTGTTGAAGCTTTGTTTTGTGTCTTATTTTCACAAATATTTCCTGAAGTACGTTCTTTGCAAAGACATTTTTTTCAAGATTTTGGATAAAGGAAAAATGTGTATTTGCTGCACAAAAAGCCTTCAACAAGGACATGCTTTCCAGATGGTCTCATTTATAGGGTAAAAGAAAAGACACCTGGGAATTAGTCGCTGGGCCTGCAGTAGGAATGTATATGTACAGACAATGCGTAGTAGCGGGCCACCTCTGTAGCACGTTTCTTAAACATGTATAGATCATTGCAATAAATGATTGCTTATTTACAAATCCTACAGCAAATTTGCACAAGAGAAAAGCTTCATAAGCTTTGAAAAACTATTTGTGCACACATTGGCTGCCCCGACTGCTCCTGGGTACACATTCATTTATTAAACTACTACTAATGAGGATTGCATTCTGCTTCTCGCCTCCTCAAGCGAAGCAATGTATTCTTAGCTTATGAATTTAAATCTTTGATCGACAGTAATACAGAAGTAAAGTAGTTCGGTGACTGGGGAGGGGGCTCTAGGTGGCCTTGAAGGTTAGCCAAGAATGAGTTTGCCCAATAAAGGCAGCATCTTTGCAAAATCTCGTATTTTGCATTCTTAAAAATAAAATCATGGTGCACTTATGTTGTAATTAACACAATCGTACCCGTTAGTTCTTATAGGCAGCACCTACACCACTTCACCCGCACTTTATAGCGACATCCCTCAAAAATCATTCTTGTGCCTATTCCTAAACCCTCTACGCCTCCTGCCTAGGTAAACCCCCTCCACCTTTGCCCTTCAAAACCACAGATTTTGTGATGACACCCTGGACTTGTTCTCCTTTCCCGCCTTCCCGCCTTCAACCCTGCCATCTCTGAGGGCATGACCAACTGCCTTATGAACACCACATAATTGCTCTATGCTGCCTGGAGGTTAAACTCCTCCAAGACGGAAGTCATCTTTATCCCATTCTTCAACGCTGACCCTACTTTTCTTTGATATGATATGGCATTTATAACGCGCCATCTCTTTCACACCTTACTGCTTCACTCCATCACCCATGGTTTGCAACGTTGGGCTCGCCTTTGATAGAATTCCACCAGTCGATCAGGATTTCATTTAATGAATCTTTTATTACGAGCCTAATGACGGAGACCAGTCTCTACTGCACAGGACCAGGATTCGAACCTGTGTTGCTCTGCCGGGTCTGGATTCCATAACAAATGCGTTGCCCCCGAGCTATATTCCCAGCCCCCGAGCTATCCTTCACCTTCTCAGTAGGAAAACAATGATTGCATGGCAGTCTCGAAAGTGACCAAAGTTGTGGCATTCTGTTCTTTAAATATCCAAAGCGGTAGGTACAGTGAAACATTCCTAATGGCGTGTTGTCTTCAAGCATGCAGAAACTCATTCCGTTACAACGGCCCCCAAAAATTACTAAAGGCGGGGTCGTGTTCCTTTCTAACATTGCACAGATCTGACCACACTGCCATGGGTGTGTACACACCTGAGCAACTGCTCCTACTTGTAAATTAAGAGATTGATGTATCCGCCTCTCCATTTACTTAATGTTTTATATGCTCTTTTTATAGCTATGGTCTTTTCCTCAAAATTATTCTAAAGAGCCCTTTTCTGTTTTGATTTATTTAGAATTACCACTAGGGTGATACTTGCACGCCATCTCATAGAAGAATAAGTAAATAAGCACTGGTGTGCCTAAGAAGGTGTCTGCACTTCAAACCCTATCCTTAATTGATATGCGTGGGTAATGATAGATGTATGCATCAGTCTATTGGGATCGCATTGTGGTTTCTGGAAGGCAGAGAGAGGAGATGTTATATCGGGACTGTAATGTGTTGCGGAAGTACACTAGTTGGTTGGGTTAATGTGCAACGGTCAGTGTTGAGGGTGGGGTTTATGATTTGTTTGGCAGGGTTATGTACATCTGTGGGGTGTGCATGAAGTCCATCTTGTGGTGTGTCAGGGATGTTTTTGATAATGGACCTGCATGATTAGGTTTGGTACCTTGATGGGCTTGCGTTGCCATCACTGAGAAGCAAATAGACCACTTTGTGGAGGAAAATGCATTCGTGTTGAGGTTAAGGGCATGCTTTTGAGTGGAATACTAAGGCTGTATGATTATGTTGGTGAGATGGGATATTACCTAAATGGTGCTCTTTGGGGAGAATGGTGATGTGCCCATTTAGAGAAGGTTCATCGATTTATCCATATTATGAAGAATGCTATGCCAGTGGGATTGTGGTGCTGGTAGAAACACTTATGGGCTCCATGTGTTTCAATAGGATTATGGCCTTCTTTGGTGCTTGTTGGAAGGTTGTTTATGTTAAGAATTATTCACACTGTAAACATTGACACCGTGGTGTTCTTCCAAGTATAGTGGCAAGCTGCAACCTCGCAAGGGTTAAACCAGTGTGTGTGGGGTGAAATGAAATTAATAAGCCTGTATGGTAAAATGATCCAGGACATATGAGGTGTGGCAATGTCCGTGTACATGCCCATCTCAACCATCCAAGGATGTCAATTACCCTCTCCAACAGAGCTGTACAGGCCAATATTGTGGTCCAACCACGGCCCACTTCCAAAAACCTAAACCAAACCCACAGAAATAGCCACACAACTGCACTATACAGCTCCTTCAGCCAACTGCAGCACCACAACATATGCCCAATGATCTATGAAAAAGTATTGACCCAATTTAGAATACTACACACACCCCTGAATGTTAGTCTCAACCACCAACAAAATTCATCAACCATGGACCATACTCCCTTCTTTTAAACTCATCCTACACCACCAGTCTAAAAACCTACATGTGCACCATCACACAGGTGCATCAACCCCAATATTTCCCACCCCAATAGCTACACAAACCTCTTCAGTGCCATCCCACAGGCAGAATCATATGATAAACTGTCAAACTCCCCCTGCATTGCAAATATGCACACTTTACGCAATCAGCTTCACCAATCCACCATATTATAGAACACATAGGCCACGCCTTGCTTGTAAAACCAGGAGTAGGACAGTCATCTCCACTGCCATCACCAACAGGTTGAACAAACTCAAAACCCCAAATTCACGCTCTTTAACTTTAAATTAAGCTATCGTACGAAAATGGTTAAGTTATTGGTCAGTGATCTGGCGGGTCAAGGCTCACAGTCTTAACCAGTGTTCCAGAAAAGGATGTGGGAGTAAACAATACACATATGTAAAAGTGTGCCTGTAATGGTTGAAACAAACAAATAACATACTGCTTATAGCCATGTCCAAAGTCTGTATAAGTTTGCTGGATACAGAGCAGAAATGGAGAGGTGGGGGGTGCAGGATTTTAGGAATGCTGTTTCAAATGGGGATGAAAGATAGCAGGAGGGACCATGCAGCTCACAGAGTATTACAAGTCTCACAATCTGCCACATTCATATCATCTCTTCATGTCGTTCACAGGACTGGCCAACTACTGGTGTAAGTTTTCATGCATGCCCAACTTGTGTACAAATACAGACGTTATATATTCACAGACATATACATGATGGAATAGGTCCTAAACATGCAAATTGTACTGACCCACGAAATTTCCAGTGCATGTTGGTGGCTTTCACCCCAAAGGGATAATCGTGATCAGTACATGGAAGAGTAAAGGCGATTCCATCATGCATAATTATTCCCATCTGTGCATACATGAGAGGCACCATCATACAAGACAACTAGCCTGCCCTCCAGATCAAGGGCCATCAACATCTGCAACACTAACGGGGGCTAATCAACCTCCAAAACGACACCACACAAGCCAATTAACCTACATCTGTTTCATAATGTGAGATCACAAACCCACACCTAGGCCAATGGTCATTCACACTGCTAGGGCAACCGAATGAAACGCCAATTTACTGAAATGTACGTGGCCAGCCACCTCACCAACCTTGCCATATAGTCCAGTTATCATACAGATCCATTAAACCCTCAACACTAGTGCACACATTTCATTTTAAAACACCTCCATAGATGTCCCATCAACCAAACCTTAAACCACCATAAAAGCCTCACTTTTGGCACCACCAATGACAAGGTTTTCATTGAGTAGATACATTTTCATCTTTGATTATAAAAACATATACGAAAAGACAAATTGAGCTCCAAGTTTAGCAGTGGTCCCTGTACCGGTTCCCTCTTCCCTGAAGAGGGCGCCCACTTCCCTGCTTCGGCTCCCTACTAAAACATGTCTTATTACAATACAGCCTCTCAATTGCCAGAGTACCCCCTGCTCTACTCTGTCCCTAGCCTAGGAGACCCTAAAGGCCATAGCCTTACCTCCCAAAATTACTCCGGGTCTTCCTTAGTGATGTAGTGTGGTAGTCTGGTCACACTGGTGTGCCTTTCCTGACAGTCTTTCGACCGTCCCCTCACTCTTCTACCGATGCCATGCTCCTCTCTACAAAACGCTGCTCTATTTCTGTCCACCTCACACACTTTCTCTTGATCTTGTCCGTCTCCCTCTTCCTCCTTTCTCTACTCTCCAGTTCCCTCCTTCCCCCTCTCCTCTTTACAGTCTATCTCCTGGTTTTATTGCTCCCTCTCTCCCTATTCTTCAGTTCCCTCAAGATCCCAAGCTTCCCAACATTATTGATTTTGAGGATTTCTCACTATCCCTTCCTCTCCTCTCTTCCACCAATCTGCCCTTGTGTCCCTCCTACCTCTACCTGCTATCACATCCCTCTCCACTAGCTAGCTCCATCTCCTACTCTCAGCCCCTCCTGCTCTCCCTCCAAAAGTACCTTCAATCTGGCTCACACACAACCACATTGGTACTACCTTCTCAGTCCCAACATCTTACCTTCACTCTCTCCAAACACCCCACACGCTCCTCAAAGTCTTCCACCTGCTATGCCCTCATCTCTGGTCTCCCTACAGCTCCTCCAACCTCACCCAAACACTAACTGCCAAACACTGATGGCCAACTTTGTATAGCCCTCTCCATCCTGCCAACAAGGTTCTCGCTGCTCCCTTCCAGCACCAGTGTCACCTGCTTCGCTGGGCCAATCTTAGTCCAAGATAAGCTCAACTCCTCCCATTTCCTCCCCATGTGGGCTAGAATTTCCTAAAGAAGTCTTCATAAGGGCCTTTTGACCCCACCTCCTTTACAATTTCCATTTTCTACCAGCCTACCATGCAATCTCTGGCATGGTTTGCTATGTTCCCCTTGGGCCAATGTCCACCAGGTTTTTGGGGAGATTCCCCTGGTCTCCCCCAGTGCTGTCGTTCTCTGCTGGTTTCAGCTCTGCTGATGCTCCCTTGTGCGCCGTGCCATGCCTGGGCCATCTGTAGCAGGTGCTTGGGCACACATCCAGTTCCTGAATGTGGATACTTAGTCCATTTCTATTTGGGTAACCAGTCTGTTCCTCGTGTTCTAGGCCAGGTGCACAGTACTGTGTCCTGGGAACCACTATCCAACCCAGGGGTCTGACGAGTCAGGTGTATTCTGGTAGCTGTAATGTTTCAGGAACCACCTGAAAGAAGAAAAAATGCCTGGCCAGGACAGAGGCCGATAGGCAGGGTCAGAGAAAGCGACAAATATAAATCCATTGCTCCTGGAATACCGGGAAGCTGAAGACAGGGGTCCCCATAAATTCCCCCCACACCAACTATGGGATATGCCTGGCTCTGGCTTTAACGTGGTGTGCCGCCTTGCCATGGTTAAGGAGTCTTTGCCCCCAACCCCCTTGAGAAAGCACTATTGCAAGAGACTCGATGTGCCCAGCTAAACAGAAAATTGGCATAGGTTGTCGCTGTAGTCTAATGGCAGAGGTGTTGAGGTAAGACTGGTGTGAGGGCGGAGCACCTTCGTGTCCAGCCAGACTGAATTTGTCGTAATCATAGCTGCATTCTAAAGTAAGTGTGCGTGGATAGCCGTGCCTGCGGCAGGTGTCCACCGAAGTGGTATGCTTACACATACATTAAGCTAAGGGTCCCACAGGGTCAGTCGCTTCTCCAAGCAATGAGTTGGTGGTAGATCTTTCTTCCGCTGGCGCCTCCCTCTGGAACAGCTGCCCTTAAACTTGAGGAGAACCATCTCCGGTTCTGGAAGCACCTCAAAACCTCTTTTTGCTTCTGCTTTTTCTCCTCCTCTTCTCTGCTGACCTACTGGCTGTAACCGGAACTGCACTGGCTACTTGGACACCCTCTGATCTCGGGCCCACGTCCTCCCCCCACCAGCGGCACACACACCTGCACTGCCCACCTGTCAACCCCTGCACTTGGCGACTTTCTTTATCCCTACAGTCCCCCTACCAGCCCTTGATCCCCGATGCTCACACTTACCCATGCACTTGCCACATGCTGGCCGTTTAATTATTTATTGTCATCTTTTCCCTTGTACTACACTGTCCCTGCCCCTTCCCACGCCCTTGCACAATCTGAATGACACCTGGCCTAGTAGGATTGTTGTCCTGTCCTCCCTTTTGTTCCCCTTCCTTGCCTCGTCGCACCTTGAAACCCTTGTGTATAGGTGCGTTATAAACGCCATATCAAGGAGCTTATCTTTGATGTCAATGGGTTTTCTGATCGTCTGTGTGAAGAAAAGCTACCCTCCGATGCTATTCTAGGCACTATAGACAGGCTACCCTCAAAGTCCTCAAAACACAACTAGGCTGGCTATCTTATATCATCGTCTTAATGTGGAATCCAGGTGGCCTTAAAATCTAGAGTCAAAGGATTTTCTAGCACGAGAGACAGGCTACCTTTACAGTCTGACTATATCTTGCAGGTTCCATAATAGGCTAGCATCAGGCCGCTTCTAGTGCAATATCCAGGATACCTGCACATATCATTATGAGTTACATTTGCTGACTTTTAGATCTAATTGCAATGGATAGATTACCATCATATCTTCTAGTGCAATAGACAGGATAACATTATAAAGGTGCCGCCCAAAGTGTCTCCTCCCAGATCTACCCGGGTGATCACCCTTCAATCCATGTAACCTTCACAGATCCTCTAAGTGAAATACTTGTGCAAACCATCACAATCTATTCTAAAGCCGTACCTGTGCAAGTCTTCACATTTCTCAATGTGCAATTTTCTTTGAAATAGTTGGTGCTACAGTCATCTGTAATGGCTGTGTTATCTCTGGGTTGTAACTGGGTATACTGGCTTAATACATCTTGCAGTTGTAATAGACAGGTTGTCACCCATGAGCTTGCTATTCACAAAACATTCTGAGCGCTTTATCAGCAATCCCTTTAGATCTTTGACACGAGATGGGCTACCTGTATGGGTCCACTAGGTGTGCAGCTGAGGCGTGGTGTAAGGATGTGAATACAGTGCGTATTTCCTGCCCTCACTGGCTATGGCAACAGTAAAGACAGACACGTGATCACAGTTCAAGGGTGTTTATTAAGCTGTATAAGTAGGTTGGAAAAACGCCTAATCTAAATCTAAGATGGGAGAAAGCTTTGACCATCAAACAATAAGGCAGTCCTAGTGATGTCGTCAAATAAAAGGGTCTGTACTAAAAAAAAAAAAAAAAAAAAAATTTATATATATATATATATATATATATATATAAAACCCTGAACCTAGGTCCAGGAAAGGCGGAAGGCACTCCAGGAAACAATCTTGCTTGCAGTAATCACAGCAAAACACTGAGGCAGGAAACCAACTTATGTCAGCCAAAAATCAATACTTTAATTCACCAAATGTCCAGGACAGGAGAAACAAACACGAAAAACGACGCATTTCGCGGTAACAGACCGCTTGTTCACGTTTAGGGCAACAGACACAATAGAAGGACTATTTATACAGTCATCAACTCTATGACTTCTGTGTCGAGAGTCGTGCACACTTTCTTTTTTGTCTCTTATACAAGTTCGCCATCTTGGAATGGGTTAAAGCGCGTTAGAACTCATTAAGCTTAATAGCATAGAAAAACAAAACATGCTTTTCCGAACATGCTTAGCTAACCCAGGGCGAGCGATTATAGTTATCAAAAACAGCTTTGTGAGGTAAGTTCTAGAAAAAATAAATAAATCATTTCATGCAGTATCTAAAACAAAGTGCGTAGTGCACACATTCTTTTAAATTCTTCGATTCAAGTGTACTTAATTTTACCCGTTCAAATACCTTTACCAGTATTCACGAGCTGTGCAAAATTTGCAAAATACAACAGATGTTGTTAAAGTGCTATGTGCATTTGATAACATGAAAATTCAAAATTTATAAAGTGCCTAGTGCATTTAGCAGCCTCACGACAAAATTCTATGTCGGAACATGATAAAATGCTTAGTGCATCCTTAAAAACAGATTTATTTTACACTTGAATCAATTGTTACTTGCATGAATTAAAAACAATTTTCCAAATCATTGTTAGGGCAATTGCCTGCACATAATAAAACCTCACTTACAAAAATGTAAATGTAAAAAAATAATGTAGACCAATAGGAGTAAGAGACAGATTGGAAATTAAGAAAGAGGTGCAAGTAACGGTTATTCCATTGTGTTGCATTAATACTTCAACAAAGAATATCCGTTGGTTGCCCTTACAAGAAAAAGAAGAGAAAGAGTAAAAACTAAAAGACTAGAGAGGTCTAGTATTCTTGTGGATCTCGGAATGGTAAAAAAATATATAGACCCTCTAATCATTGTGAGAAAACATAACACCCATGTTTGAAACAGACCAAAAACCGATAACAATCAAATACATTTTACATGTGGGTTGACGCAATCCTATAAATGCAATATATTATAAAAAAGCCATATATTTTAAACAAAGAGGAAAGTCTAGAATACGCATAATGTTTGAGGTGACAGGAACCCAACTAAACATGCCTCAGTCTGGGATCATCTTTGGCAGATCAATGTTTTGCTTAGATTGCTCTTGAGCCCTATCAAGTTCATAGGAATGTGTATAATTCTTCATCTAGGTTGTGGCCCTGGGGTTTCTTTGTCTCATAGTCCAAGATGTATCTGGTTTCCATTTGTCGCAAGAGGAGTTCTCGGTTTCCCCCCCTTGCTGTTTTTTGGATAACATGTATTCCAAAATATCCAAAGCCGTCGAGTTCTCCTCCGTGCTTTTCTTGGAAATGTAGGGCCATAGGGTAAGTTGGATCAACATTTTTGATTGCTCTGATGTGTTGCAAAATTCTAAGTTTTAACTTGCCGATCGTACTCCCTACATACCACTTATCGCACGGGCAGGTAAGGACATACACAACGTACTCTGTTTCACAAGCGATTCTAGATTTTATGATCACATTATTTTTCAGAACAGGATGTTGGTATTGTTCGATATTTTTTGCAAATTTGCAAGCCTTACATTTTGTGCATCTTTGAAAACCCTCTGGGTTGGTACTTAACCAGCTTAGAGTCACAGGTGCTTCTCTAGGGCTCATATAGCTCGACACCAAATTATCTTTCAAAAGAGGCTGAACGCCTATAAGTAATATTAATGTTGGGCCCCAAGGTACGTCCCAGATGCTCGTCCTGCCTAAGTACATGCCAGTGTTTGTGTATTATTTGGCGAATGTTCTTGGAGGCTTTGCTGTATGTCAAAATGAGACGTGTGTCTTGTTCTTCTGTTTCATTTTCAATATGAACCTTGGGCATTAGCAAAATCGAGCAATCCTTTTGCCGTACTTTATGAAAGGCTCTCTCCAACACTTTTTTAGGGTAACCTCTTTGCTGGAATCTTTGTGCCATCAGTCTACACTCATCATAAGTTTCCAATTGCGAGCAATTCCGTCTAATGCGGATACATTCTCCATAGGGAATGCTCCATTTCAAAGACGTGGGGTGGTTGCTCTTTGCATGCAATGGTGTGTTGGAGTTAGTTGGTTTTCTATACAATTCGGTCACCAAACTGTCGTTGTCCACATTAACAAGTATGTCCAGATAGACAATGGTGGTCTTACTGTGGCACTCGGTGAACTGGAGATTGTATTCATTTATGTTAAGTAACTTCACAAACTTCAACCATTCGTCTGCGGGTCCATCCCATGTTACGAATAAGTCATCTATATAACGCAGCCACAGGGCCACCTTATCTGTTAGGTGACTATTGGAGGGGACCCACACTGCAGATTTTTCCCACCATCCCATCATTAGAATTGCATATGAGGGAGCAAACGTAGTCCCCATGGCTGTACCTTGTAATTGGGTATAAAACTTATTGTCAAATAAGAAGCTGTTATTAGTTAAGCAGAGATTGATCATTTCTAAAATCATCTTTCCATGTTCGAGATAATTCAATGATCTAGTGTTTAAGAAATGCTCACAGGACTTTAATCCATCTGTATGTCTGATCGAAGTGTACAGGGAGACATCTAATGTGGCTAGTAGATATGACTTTTCCCAAGGTATGCCGTCTATTTTGTTTAGAAAATCCTTTGTGTCTTGTAAATATGACAGCAAGCTTGTGACAAATTTTATCAATATTTCATCTACTAGTTTAGACACATTTTCAAATAGTGCCCCACATAAAGTCACTATGGGTCTCCCCGGAGGTCTTGTTTTGCTTTTATGAACTTTTGGCAAGAAGTAAATTGTGGGCATCATTGGAAATCTTGGATGCAAATATTTACACATATCTTCTTCCAAAAGACCTTTTTCCTTCCATTTCATCAGCAACTCAAAAAGTTGATCATTCATTTCTAATGATGGATCCTTATCCAGCAATTTATACCATTTCTGATCCCTCAGTTGTCTATTGGCCTCAGTAGTGTAATCAGACCTGTTCATAATGACAATGTTGGTACCTTTGTCAGAGGGTTTGATGATATCATCCAGTCTTTTCATGCTCGAAAGGATCTCTTGCTCTCGTCGAGTTAAGTTATTTTTAGAAATGTTGGTTTTAGTTTTCCTTATCTTTTTGAGGTCAGTTATCACCAGATCTTGAAAAGCCTCTATGTTGCCACCAGGATTGAATTAAATTGTGATTTAAGTCTCAAATTGCTCTTACTAGGCCAGTCAGTGCTAATGTTCATAAGTTCCCACTGGGGGTCGCTTATGTCTTCATCATCCTGCCACTCGGTTTGTAGATGAACGAGATCTCGTAAAACATTCATGTCTTCTATTATCAGGGGAGAATATCCCGATCGCGGCTCCTCGTCTTTGGTCTTGGGTGGATTGACAGCAAAGAATTTCTTCAAGCGGATGTTACGCATATATTTGTCAAATCTATTCTTGTTTCGGCGTAATTATATAACATTGAAGGGCAAAAGTTCAATCCAAGTCTAAGCACCTCTTGTTCTTCCAACGAGAAAGTGTGTGATGTTAAATTTACAATTGACATATCTGTTGATGTGTTTTGTGTCATCATCGATGTTTTGTCCCAGAGCGTGTCTGTCTGTTTTGTCCACTGCTCCGGTATCTGAGGCGGTTGCTCCTCTTCGTTTTCTTGTGCCTCGCGACTTTGTTGACTTTCCCCGTCCTTGTCCTCTTGTCTTTTTGTTGGTTCCGCCCCTGCCATCCATCCCTAAGAGTCTCATTTCTTCTAAAAAATTTAATTTTCTTTGGGGCTGTTCATTTTCACTTTCCGTGGAATCTACATCAGAGGAAGATGGTATACTTAATGCTGTGTTTTCAACCTGAGATGTTATTGTATGAAATGTTCTCCGCAGAGTATCAAATCTTTTGGCAAATGTGAGGACTCTGCCCTTTTCATAGTCCTCTTTGTCGCGGAGAAATTTTCGTTGTTTACGCGGTTTTATTTCTTCCTCAAATGTTTTCAGTCCCTTTTCTATATTTGCTCGAATGGTTTTGCCTTCACTTGGGTTGGACTTGTTAAATTGTTCTTCAATCTCATTTATTTTAGTCAGTGCTTTTAGACGATCAATGTTTGCATATTTAATCAGAATGTTAAGGAATGTGACAGAACATCTGTTACTTGATTCACCCCACTCCTCCAGCATGGCCGGGTCCTGCTCCTCAAAAGTTGGTGTAGTTTGTATTCTTAAGCCTCTTGGAATGCGTCCCATATCGATATAATGTTGTAACGAATATTCTTCCCACCATTTACTGATCTCCTTTTTCTGGAGTTTTTCCAGCTATCTGAGAAGTCTCACTTCCTCATTACACTGGGTGTCTGGCGGTTTATTGTTCGGCCTGCCTGCAGCAACACAGGCTTGTGTCTCACAAAATAAAAACACTGCTTGCTCTTTACGTACGTTCTCCCTGTCCTTCTGTGTAGACATACTGTGTTGTATGATGGCTGACAATGGCTTGCTGTCTCACCAGAGAAAAGATTCTCACTTCCTTTGCAAAAATGTTCAGATAACCAAAGTGCTTTAAAAACAATCCTTCAGACGGCGGCCCAATTTAAGTGAAGCTTATTTCAATTAAAAACACAGGTGACCAAAAGAAACAGTGTTGGACCTACCATTGCGGTCGATTGCGCCTCCACCCTCCGATGGTAGGATGCCTCCGGCCACAAATGTGGCAAGTCCGTCACTGCACGCTGGAACTGATGCTTCACAGTACTTGCTTAAGTTTTGGGCAAGCCGGAGCGAAAATCCGCAGCTCCTTTATAAGAAAAAAAGCGAATGCTGCGTTTTGCTGCTGGTAAGTGGAGCGGGTGCCTTTTCCAACGCCGTTTTTCCCTCGGCGTGTTTAAATGTTGAAAACCCTGAACCTAGGTCCAGGAAAGGCGGAAGGCACTCCGGGAAACAGTCTTGCTTGCAGTAATCACAGCAAAACACTGAGGCAGGAAACCAAGTTATGTCAGCCAAAAATCAATACTTTAATTCATCAAATGTCCAGGACAGGAGAAACAAACACGAAAAACGACGCGTTTAGCTGTAACAGACCGCTTGTTCAAGTTTAGGGCAACAGACACAATAGGAGGACTATTTATACAGTCATCAACTCTATAAATTCTGTGTAGAGAGTCGTGCACACTTTCTTTTTTGTCTCTTATACAAGTTCGCCATCTTGGAATGGGTTAAAGCGTGTTAGAACTCATTAAGCTTAATAGCATAGAAAAACAAAACATGCTTTTTTTTAGCTAACCCAGGGCGAGCGATTATAGTTATCAAAAACCGCTTTATGTAAGTTCTAGAAAAAATAAATAATTTCATGCAGTATCTAAAATAAAGTATATATAAGTATATATAAGTATCCAATCCTTACACTAAAAACAACAAAAAAAAAGAGTGGGATAATGTTAAGAAAGAAGGAAGTGTTCACAAATAATGCGTCACGATGCAGTAAATGAGGTCTCCCATCCACACGTTTTAATCACGCTCGAGCTTTCTCAGCACAAACAGTTCTGTTTTCAGCAATCAGGGCTTTTGGTGGTTAAGTCTTTTTTCTATCAAAAAGTCTCTTGCCGCTGTGGGTCTAATGTATTCAAATAATAACAAAGCGTTCCTTTTCACATATACATTGGGTCATGCTTTTCACCCCTGGATCCCCCTTCTTCAGGGAACAGATTCCTAGAAAGTTCCTTAATGATACGAGGACCTCCGTATGTTATGTGCTCTTGTTTTTGAGTGCCTGTCAGGCTCAAAGTATTAAAACAAAAGTTCAAGAAAAATTCAAATTATTCATGTGATCTTGCTTCACCCTGAGGTTCCCCCTCTTCCAGGCAAAGACCCCTCTCGTATTTGGCTTTGTTGCATTCACGAGTCAGTGGGTGTTGGCTTCTCACCCTGGGATCCCCCTCTTTTGGGCTCAGATCTGATTTGACTGTTCACCTCCCTCAATCGGGTTCACTATGGCTTTTAATCTAATCTTCTTTGTGATTGTAAAGTCTAAAGTCATTAAGGTTTGAAAAAGAGGATTTTACAAGACCCCTGTATGACCACTTTGACCCCCTTCTTGCCTTTCCCCAAGGCCTTCTGGTTATGGTAGTTTAAAAGTTTAAATAATTGGGTAATCACACAGTTTCCTGAGTGAGCACCCACATGGTGCTGGACTCCTCTGTTGCTGGTTTCCCACCCTCTTAGCATCAACAGCCTTTCACAATTCAATTAGCCGTTTGCTACTTTTCGTTCAACACAGTTCGGTTTCTTATCGACTCTCCCCTCGACTCACCAGCTGTGACAAATCGCTTGGCTTTCTCTCTCCTTTGAATCAAGGTTGGTACCACGGAGACCAGCATCTCTACCCAGATTTGTGATCAGTGGAGGAGGGTCTTGTGTACAGTTGACATCTGCTGCAACACACAATGGCTATTGTTCATGGTCTTACAATTCCTATTGCAGAGGTTTCACAGGCCTTTGTTGGAAAGGGCAAGGTTGCTTCTCTCCTTGTAACCCTCTTGGTATTCTCCATCTTTCTCTTGCTCTTGAACTGCCGTGCTGAGTTAGCTCTCTCGTGGTGCAGTCTGGCTTGCTATTATTGCAATCCTGTTCTTTACCTTTTATCCCTGTGGGGAAGGGAAAGGGACGTCAGGTGTGTGCGGTTCTGGTCAAATGCCCGACACTGGTGTTGGGACATGTCAGAGTGTTAGTCCGTCGTACTTCATAATACGCAAAAGTATTCATGGCGTAAAAGGCAGGGTGCTGTAGGGGTAAAGTGTGTATCCTACCTGGTAGGCTGGGGAAAAGGTGTCCTAAGAAGGGGGATACCTTATCTCACCTGTAAGTGTCCCACTTCCACTCACTGTTCCACCCACAGGAACTGGATCCAACAGCGATGGCCGAGTCCTGGCCACCTGGATGACAGACGCCCGTGGACTAGTCAAGGAGACACCTTCAGGTTTCTCACACTATCCCGATACTTTTCTTTGGTAAAGTACTGGTTACCATCAGCCGGTCATGAGTTGTATACTGGTAGCCTGAGCGCACCAGTTAGAGCGAAGGAGGCCCGCAGGGCTGATGTGCGTTTGTGTATAGTGAGTGGTCTGCAGGTTGAGGGAGTAGGGTGGGCCACTGCGACAATGGCTGGCACCCACCTGTGGGTTTATGAATAAGAGGGTTGTCCGTGTTTTGATCCGATCTGTTTAGGTTGGCCGCTGCAACAACTGCTTGCATCCTTTTCAAATGTGACTTGTTGGTGTTTAGATGTGAGTGAGGCTGATGTATGTGAATGAGCCTGTGGTGATGGAATTGGGGGTGGGGATGATCGTTTCAGGTTGCTGCAGGGAATAGCCACGTTTTGAGGGCCTTTCTGAAGGAGAGGTGGTTATCAATGCATTAGATGGGGAGAGGGAGCGAGTTACAGGTGACAGGGGCTTAGGCGAGAAAGGGAATCCTCTCAATCTGGTGGAGTTGTAATGGAGGATAACTAGGAGAAAATCCAAATCAGATCAGAGGTTCCTGGTGGGTTGGGAGCACGTGAGATTATCCTGGAGGAATTTGGGTTTGATGTTGTGGAAGGCACAGTAAGTGATGCACATGGCTTTAAAGGTGGGCAGGTGGCTGATGGGGAGCACGTGGTGCTTATATGCTCTCTAGGTGAGAGGAGACGACCGGCAGCAGCATTTTGGATTCTTTGGAGTTTCTTGAGCTGGTATGCTGGAACGCCTAGGTAAAGGGAGTCTGCATAGTCTATGTAGATATGATAAGTCATTTATAACGTGCCTGACAAGTGTTTGTAGGCACAATGCAGGGGAGGATGATGGCAAGGTTAGCAGAGATTCAGTGTGGGTAGTTGAGGAACAGGAAGATTTGCCTGAGGATTCTTAGGTGAAAGAAGCAGGTTCTGGTCACAGTTGATGCAGTGGGAGAAGGATGGATCTGAGTCCCGCAGGCATGAACTTCTGTAAAAACCTTGGATTTTGTGGGGCAAGTCCTAGGGAGTGTAGCCAGTGGATAGTTTGGGGAAAGAGCAGATTTTCTACATACAAGTATTTCCATTTTCCCAGGGTTTAGGAGGAGGTGGTTGATTGTCATTCAGTGGTCGAGATCAGATCAGCAGGCAAAGAGGTCAGGGCGGGTGGAGGCTGGTCATTTGGGGCTATTGAAGATGATCTGGATGTCTGCATAGTTGTAACAGATGGGGTTATGAAATCGGATGAGTGTTGGTAGAAGGCTACAGTAGATATTTCAGAGACAGGGAGGCTCCCTGTGGGAGCCATTTCAGCATAGGGCGAGAGAGGGAGGAGAAAGGGGGGGCATCATTTGCAAGCTTATCAAGACGAAGGAGGAGATCCATTTTAGGGCAGAGTCTGATTCCTAAGGAGCGCAGTCTGAGTATGGTGTGGTCAATGCATCAAAGGCAGCAGATAGGTCGAGAAGGATAAGCACTGCACATCCTTCCACATCTGCTGTTCTTTCTAAGAAATCCCAATCCAACACAAGAGAGGACTCCATTCCTCCGAGGTGTCTGAAGCCTGTTTGGGCTGGGTCAAGGAGGTTGTTGGATTCTGTAAAGAGGAATAGCAGTTTATATGCAGTGCAGTCCAGGAGTTTGGCAGGGAGGAGTCGGTCGAGCAAAGGTTTTGTGAGGAGAGGTTTGATGTTAGAAGTTTTGAAGGCTTTAGGAAAGATTCCTGAGGAGAGGGACTAGTTAAGGATGGACCATGCAATGCTGACTGCACATGTTGGGATGTTCTTGAGAAAAGGGGAAGGGGAGCCTGGCATGACTTTGCGCTAGGAGCTTGAGGAACTCTGGGTGTGATATGGGGGGAGAAAGAGGAAAAGACTTGCATAGAGAAGGTGATAGGTCTGGGGTTGGGTGGAGAACAGGAAAGGATGGGGGCATCAGTGCTAGTTTTGAAAGGATGGCACAGTGTCTATCAATACCTATATTGTGAAAGTGTTCCGACAGGGTGTCGCAGAGAGATTGGGCATTGTGGGGGTTGTGGGAGGGTTGAGCAGCCTGGCAGCTTGAATTATGTGATTATTCTGTGCAGTTTCTGGCTTGGGTTACCGAAGATGAAGATTCAGTTCCTGTAGAAGTTTTTTTTGGCTTTTCTAATTTCAGACTGGTAGGCCCTTGTCAATCCAGTTGGTGCTTGAGAGTTGATAGATTTGAAGTGCGTTGTGTACCACTTGGGATTGGGGCCTGGTCTCAGAGGTACGTTTGATTGGAGTGAGGAGATGAGGGCACTGGCGAGCCAGTGATCGAAGCATTCAATGGGGAGGAGGAACCTTCCTGGAGTGAGCTTAGAAGGGATTTGGCTTGATCCAAGCTAATAGTGACTTTATTTCAGAGAGGGGTTGGGGAGGGCAGGCTGGTGAGCCAGGAGAGCGAGGGTGGAGAGGTCAGGAGGGTGAAGAAGATTGGAAAGTGATCTGTCCAGCTTAGAGGGTGGGGGGTGGTGAATAAGGTTTGTGTCCCCGAATACCACTCAAGGGTGTGGCCTGCAGAGTGGGAGTTGTGTTAAGTTGAGTGCCACTAGGTTATCAGTGAGAGAGTGGGTTATGGGGTTTGAAGGAACATCAACCGAGATGTTGAATTCTCCTCATATGGTGAGAGAAGGATGCTGAAATAATGTGGTTGATGGTGCGTCACAGAGTTGTGCACAATTCCTGTTCTAGCCAAGGGTCTGTATAGGAGTAGGAAGCTGTGGGTGGTAGCAGGGGAAAGATGCAATGTCACAAGCAGGGATTCATAATCTGTGCTGCAGGCTAAGTTGTCCTCAAGTAGGACTGGGATCTGGTGTTTATGTAGGAAACCAGGCCGCCCTCCTCTGCTGGATCTGTTCTGTACAATCAGGTGGTACTCTGGGGGAAAACGGGGGGCACGGAAGGTCTTGTGTGCAGTTGGTTCCCAATCATCAGCAAACCAGGTCTCTGCAATGACGAGGACGTCTGGGATTTCTTCTGAAAAAAATCAAGGATGTTACATCATGACCCAGCGTTGAGGAGTATGGAAAAATGCAAGAGAGCAGGATCTGTTTCCAGGGGTGTGGGTGGGGGGTGGGTTACAGATAAAAGAATGAAGTTGGTGTGTGTTGGTGGAGAGGAGTGGGGGGTATGACCGGGCTAGGGTCACAGGGTATGTTGTGGGCTCAGGGGGCAACGTGCTCATCTTGAAAGCAAGACGACGCAGAGCAGCACAGGTTAGATCCCCGGGTCCATGCTTGGAAACCTCTGGGTATTAAGCACGTTATAAATAACCAATAGGACAGGGGTTGCGAGGAGTGGGGAAGCAGTAGGGGAAAGGATGGGGGGATTCAGAAGAGGGCATGGAAGCGTTAAGAGGGCAATTCATATTTGGAGGTTGTGTGGAAAGGAGAAGGGTTGTGGGGAGAGGGGAAGAGAGCTACGACAGTGTTGGGTGGGGAGATTTGGGCAGAGTAGGGAGGGGGCAAGGATTGGGATCTTGGATGGAGCAGAAGAGGGGGTGGGTGCTGAGGTGGACGGGACCATAGCCCTTTCAGAGGGTTTGGGCGACCAGAGGCAAGTGGGGGGGCTGGCTGTTGAGATTGGTGTTGGCCAGTGTGGCTGCACTAAGCAATGAGAAGTGAGAGTTAGTGGGGGTAAGGGGAGGTTGTGAGGGAGATGTGGGTAGAGGGAGAAGTGGAGAAATGGTTGGGGGGATGTGGGTGGGGGAGTAGTTTGGTGGAGGGCTGGAGAGGAGAGATGGGAGGGTGGCTAGAGGGGTTGATGTTTTCGATTCTAGCTTGCCAGTGTGCAGCTCTGATTTGGGATAAGAGAAATGTTAGAGGGGGGACGGGTGGGTAATGGTTGGGTTTTGGAAGTAGGTGAGCATTTAACTGGGTGTGCTGAAGGGGGAGAGGGCTGAGTGTATGGTGGGGGAAGGGCCGGTCCGTTGAGGAAGATGGGGAGAGCTTGGCCGGGTAAGTCATTAGTTAGGTTTCTAGAGCGCCAGCTTGCAGCTTTGATACGGGCAGCTTGGGGCATGGTGTCTAGAAGTAGGTGAATGCACCTAGATTTTTAACACACAGTAACAGGAAAAATACACCTAGATTCAGAACATACAGTAGTGGGAAAATGTGCCTGGATTCAGGACACAGTAAGGGTGAAATGTACCTAGATTCAGAACACAGCGAGCTACCGGGCAGAATGTAAATCAGAACAGTGCTGGCAAAGGCAATATAAGTGTCATGGTTTTAATTGAGCACAGTAATGGCTGTGTTCACCACCCATAGAAGATGTACCTTAATTGCCACTGTAGCATGGTCCTTCAGGCGTCTTAGGGTGAACAGGTGAAACAGGGTACCTGAGCAGCCCATAGAGGAGCTGCCCTTACCTGTGCCCCTTGGCTGGCTGCCCGGGCAAGGCTTCCCTAGGGCCCTCGGCTAAGAGTGCTTCCTAGCTGGTCGGCCAATCACAGATGTGGTAGGCAGGGGTGGGGAGGGGCAGGGAGAGGAGGAAGCAGGCGATGGGAAAACTAACGTGGAGGCACTCGGGGCCTCAAACACGGGCTTAGTGATTCAAAGGCTCTTTTCAGGGGTATGTGTTGTGGTGGCCTGGAGTCAATCTACCTGCTGAAAAATCTCAAGTACACAGGAGTGCACAGAGATTGTTCAGCCCATGGTTTGCAATACGGAGGTGAACCCACTCCCTCACACAGATGATTAAAGATTCTGCTTGGGCCATGGAGGCAGGTGGACTTATTAAGCAATAATGCCACATTTAGCAGACTATAGCGGGGATCGTAGCCCACAGCCCAACTTGTGTACGGGCCGTTTATGCAGGCAACTGGTCATAACCATACAGTACAGTCTGAAAATGATTGCCTTTAGCACCATGGACAAAACATCTAGTGTTCTAAGGGCAGTTTTTTGTTTTGAAAGAATTGACTGCATGGAGTGCACAAACCTATGTTTTCACAAGAAAGAAAACGACATTTAAGAAAGCCGCCAAGCAAAACGACCCTAGAGGTCCAGTCGAGCCCCTTGTCCATTTCCATGGTGAATGGAATTGTGGCGGATAGGTGGAGGAGTGGCTGTGGTGCAGAGGTGTGTGGAGGGTAGGGCTGGGAGGCTGGAGGAGAGCAGGTAGATGGCCTGGGTCAATGAGCAGAGTAGGGCAGATCAGAAAATGGAGGCCTTCTATTTGGCTGCCATTAGTCTCCCGGACACTGATGGAGAAAAGAGTTCATCAGATTTTCATCAATGAACAACTATTATACTGTTTACACACCTTCATTTCCATTTGCCTCAGCCACTCCTTAATCTCCGGATAAACACCCAAGGCACCTAACATTATGTGCCTAAAAAAGGTGTCCGTTTCGGTGTAAGCTCTCCTTCTTTGTGCCCTGAGAGATACCACAATAGTCCAGGGCTTCATTTGTGGTGGTGTTTGACAGAGATCAGCCCTGGCACTTATTTCTGAGCCCTGGCACTCATTTTCTCAGACTGTCGGATTATGATTATGTGTTTTTGCAACTTTATTAATTTAAATCTCATTATTTAGTTGTCACACAACAAGCAACAATGTGAACGCTGCAGTCTTCATCCTGGGCCGGCTCATTGGCATTCATGAATTTGAAGACCCAGGTGGGCTGGACAGTGCTAGTTATCTATTTCCAAGGATAACAAGTGGGAAAGCGACAATGGTGGGTGTTTGTGTTGGCCATACCCACACGCGGCTAGGGTAATACTGCATAATGGTGTAGCTCAACTACTGTAATAAACAGTAACACTATCCCAGTAGTGTGGGTTGACAACACGGGGACAGTCACTAGCCAGCAGCATCCGCAAAGGGGCAAAGACAGGGGAAAAAGGCCACTCCCCAAGTGGAGTGTCTGGCATTACTGCCAGCCTATACAGAAAGATTTAGCAGCAGTGTTTGGCAGACCAGTTCACCAGTTCAGGAATGATTTTTCCTGCATTTGTCAATCTATTTACTGCAGGAGGAAAACAAATATGCTTATTTTTTCTTTCGATAGATGTCAACATGTTCCACTTGTCACTTCTAGAATCCGAGCAAAATCTTAACAATGATGTGTATAATGAAGCACTCACACATTGGCCTTAAACTAGCATTTTATGTTATTTTAGGTAAATTGCACATCTGCTATGGGTAGTGCAACCCTCAACCACAATAGGTAGTGGCAGTTGCAGATTTAACCCTGAACATGCGGCCACTGTGGTGCGTAGCTGTAGGTGGTGGCAATAGTGGGCTGGGATTTGCCCGCCCTGATGTGTCCCAGGTGTGCAAGAAAATATTTCGGCACTGGCACTTTTTTTGGTGCAATTAAGCAATGCAATCACCCAAATTGCTATACTGACCGACAGGCTTCCCCATGTTCGCAGTGAACAACCAATCCACGGCCCTCTTCGCATCTGGCCCAGACAAGTAGAACTTTCCAAAGTAGGACATGTCAAACACGGCCACCGCGTTCCTGCAGCTTTGGCACTCTTGCTTGATCTAAAACAGAAGACACAAAATAATGGCAGAGCAGAAGGGACAGAGCACACATTCTGCTGCTTAAGGATTCAAAAGGAGAGAAGAGGTAATAGAACAAGAAACGAGAAGAACTATCTGCTATGACACTTTCCCAAAAGTCTCGTTTAATTTGTGCTAAACCCATAGCCCCCCTTTTTATTTTAAAATAGGTATTTAAATGAGGTTTCCCGACACTGACATTTCCATTCACTTCTGAGATCACGTCAGCCTGGAAGGCTGCTCATTACCTTCACAATAGGGCCTTCAAATCTTGGCGTCAAGCTGTCATGCCAGCCGGTGCTCCTCGCCCTCCTCCTAGCTGCTCTGCAAGCTCTCGCTCACTTTCCTTAGGATGCCTGCTCTGCTCCCCCTTTCAAGCGCTGCCTGCAATATGGACACCCTCTAAAACGCTTCAACTCGCATACCACCTTTGAGCTTTACCTTATCCATTTCGCCTCCTCCTTCCTTCACTCCACATTTAGGAATATCAGCCTGCCTGTCCGTCTGGCATTGCTGTACCCTCCACTTTTAATATACATCTAATACTCTAAATCATAAACTTACAACACCGACCTACACCTGTATGTCCCTCTGCCATCACCACCCTGCAACCAACTTACTCTAACGCACGCCTCCTTTGTCACCATTAGCTTCAACACCATGTTTCCTCATTGCTAATACTGCCACGTTTGCTAGTTATCCCACCAAATCCTTTTCCTTAATGAAGGCCTCTCCTTTTTGGCCAACCACACCTCTTCTGGTCCCCTTCCATCTATCTCACACTACTTGCTTTCCTACCAACACTTTACCAGGTTGCTGGAAAGACTTATGCTGCAAGAGAGACAGATTGTCATTTGCAACTTTTGTATGCAGTCTTGGCTATCAATTTAATGGAACGAGTCCCATATGTGCCCGGCTTAACAGAACATTGTTTTGCCCTACTTTTTTTGGTATAATGTACAAACCTATTTTATATTAAGTTTGATCCTTATCAGTTGCAATGGTGCATATATTCCCCTACTAAGTTCTTCAAACCCCTAAGAAACCACCCCTCACTCACTAACAGCATCGTAATTTACACTCCCAAACCTCACTGCCCGTCATGCACATATTCACTTGCTCTGTCACACTGCCAAGTCACAACTCAAGTAGGCAGATGGAGCCCTAGGTCATGTATTTAGATTGTAATTTTGTTAGGATCACAGCACGGAAGTCCATCTTCCCCCAAAGAAATTCCTTAAGAATTTGTTTGTAGAGTGTTCTGTAGGAATGAATCAAGTTGGGGTAAGTATGTACAAGTATGAATGAGAGTGTAAGCACAATGAGAGAATGCAAATTGTTCATTGGTTGATTGATTTTAGGAAGCATCCATGGTAAATGTTTTTGCATAAGATCCTATGAACAGACTACTGTTGATCACAACAAATCCTTTGCACTAATTGTAGCACTTTTTCATGAGCTTTGAATGTCCACTTGGAGACCACTGTAAACATGCAAATTAAGATATGTATGTGTACTCACTTAAAGAAAAACAACTTGAAGGAACAATTTATTTAAAACGAGAAAAGACTGGAATGCTACATAGACATTTCAGATATAAGCAGGTGATACTGAGCTATCCTAATGAGTAGGACCCGAGAGCACAGATTGGTGTCTCAGTTGGAGAAGGCTTGCCCTTGCAGGTCTTAAACACCCTCAAGTCTCAATTTTGTTTTTAAGAGTCACCTGGATATGGGTGCAAAAGAAAGGAAGAAAGGAACACAGAGTGGTGATAGACGGAATACACCTGAACAGGGGAGCGAGAAAGAAGTGCCCAAGAGTGGGGAGATACAGAGAACGCCCAGGCAGGGGAGAAAAAGAAGCACCTGAGATCGGGGAGGGACTGAGGAAACCCTAGAATTGGTAGTGGGAAGGAGCAGTGTGCCAGACTGGGGAAGAAACTGAGAAAACCCCATTTCGGGGAGGAAGAATACCAAGAATCCCAGACGGTGAAAAGCAGAAGGAATCTCAAAGTGGGAGAGACCAAGAGAGGGCCTTGACTGGAACATCTGAAATTAATTCCAGTACACCAAGAATGGTCTATTTTGAACTTGACCTATGGACAAGTGTTGTCCGTTAAAGGGTACAGGGCTGGGATCGGAAGCCATCCCCCTTCCAGCTCATAACTCCCCAACAATTTGCTTTGTTTTCTTTTGGAAATTAGGGAATGGGGTTAGGATAGGATAGGATCCCAGACAAAGGACATTTTGTTACGTTCAACATCCTGATGAGCACCCTTTTGACTTGCTTTTATAAAATAAGGCTTAGGCATAGGGAAAGATTCTTTGGATTGGTAAAAATAAAGACCCTGGAAACTAATATCTGGTAGACCGAGACTTGATTCTAACTTGTCAGAGCTTGTTGAGCTTTCTTACAGAATGGAAACATATAAACTGCCTTGTGAGATTCATTTGGTCAGAGAGAGGTCTCTTCTCAAATGATTCCATGTCATTTTCAGGAAAGTAAATTATTTCAATGCAATTTACTTTGTTGAAATTACTTTGATTTTTTGGGGGGTTCCCCTCCCCGACCCCTTTTCCCTCTCACTACCACCCCCACCCACCTTTTACCGCTTACCCCACAAATACTTTAAAAATGCAAAGTATTTTCAAAATAATTTACTTTGTGGACATACCACGATACTGCCCACGCCAGTCGGGAAAGGAGCATTCCTTGCTCCTGCAACACTCTGGTGTTCGCCAGCCACCGGAGCACAGCGTACAATAAGGAAAGCCTCTCTCGCCAGGGGGAAAGCTTTTCACAACAATGCTTCCTGCTGTGTAACCTCTGCATTCAAGGACATCAAGGTTTGAAACCCTCTTGGGACTGTCATCCGCTCTGAACATAGCGACCGCTCCAGCATCTTAGTTTCCCTTCATCTGCTGCCACTGAAGTATCTGCAACCACTCTACCTCCTACTGCTAATGGCCTGGACACCTGAGGGGGCCTTAAATATTCAAATGTCCCACTCAGGTGTGGGTCATTCGAATTACTAGACCGCATTCTGCAGTTCACTGCATCTAAATCCCTCTTCCTCATCCCAGTACTTGGGGCATTGCAGTATTTGAAGTCCCTAGTGTCCTGGCTATGCTTTTCTTCAACTGTTTCAATTCTACAATAAGCCATTTGAATTGTAGGGTCTCGAGGGAAGTCAGCAAAGGGATTGTCCCAGTTCTCCTGAACCAATTCCCCGCCCATGTGGTCCTTCTGCAGAACACCACCCCCAGGGTGGTCTGCCTTTCCCTGGCTACACGAGAAGGACTCCTGGCCAGGTTCTCGGGGAGAATCATCTTTGATTCTTCACAGGAAGCAGTGGTCCCGTAACAACATGCTCCACTCAGCACTGCTACTAGAACAGCAGTGATGTGTTGAAAGGTAAAAACAGTACATAAATGAATTATTTGCCACTTGCCTCCCAAGGTAGCATGGACCGGGGGCAAACAAAACCCTGGGTGGTGTGAGAACCCATTCCAAAGCATAAAAATAGTGACACTGTGGTAACAAAATGAAATGAGTGCTCACACGAGGTTCTTAGAAAAAAAGATACTTTACTCAAACACAGCTAGATGGTCAAATGATAAACAATACGACGGGAGGAAAACATGACGAAATTCAAAATGTTTACTAAAAAATGTATTTTAAAAAAAGGTTGGGAATGTGTCAAAACGGTCCATAATCTCCAAGGTATAAAGGACCGGGGAGACCTAGAAAACACTTTTTAGAGGCTACCTAAACATTCATAAATCGGTCATAGCATTTTTTTCAGATGGCACGGATTGTGGTTTGAGGATGAAAAAGCAGATGATTCGGTCTTGGTGGTTGAATGTGCCAAGTCCGTCTCTAAGGTCAGGGATTAGCAGGGAGTGGTATCCACTTCATGGCTCCACTGGATTCCCCAGTGGCTCGATATGGAGAAGCATAGCTCTGAACACAAGCAATGGGAAGGTTGGTTAGTCTTAGCAACTCGGCAGTATTCGGATGTCAACTTGGTGAGGCTGAAGTCATGAATGCTGGCTTCTGCAACCAGCATTGCCAAAGGCTGCACCTTTAGTCTTGCAGAGCAGTGGCCCATTTAACCAGGCCCCTCGAAGGAAAATACTTCAGAGCTATTTGCAGGGCCTGCCACAGCCCTGGGCAGGCTGCCTCTGCACCATCAGTCCTCCATGGCAGACAAGCCTTCCTCCTAGCAGTCACTTCTCTTTTACCCCAGTGGTTGTTGGGGAGGGACTAGCCAGCTGCCCTCGAAATCTTGCCTTCCCTTCATGGAAGGTCCATTGAGCATCTGTAGTACCAACACGAGTTCCATCTGGAATCCACTTTAAAAATCATTTGTATTGATGGTTCCCCAAATGAACTGTTCCTTCCCATATGTAGTCAAATCCTAACAGGGGGTTGGTCCTTTGCCAAGCCTCCTGTTAAAGGCCAATGTGTGTGTTGCAGATGTTTCCCTCCTCTGCTGTGTCTTACACAGAGTCCCTGATTTACATAAAGTCATGGGTTAAGAAGGTAGGACATTATATACAGTAAAAACCAAGATGGCCAAAGTAGTCTCCCTTCAGATTTCACGCATCCTCCATTCCCTGGAACTCACTTTATCCCGGTCTCTCCCATATCAAATGGTCTCCATGGTAATCATCCCATTTCAAGTACTCCCCTTTCAGCCTGCAGCTTCCCGTGAGATGACTGTGCCCAGCCCTACCCATTGGGGGAGCCACTCGCTAACACATGGGAGAGGGGTCAGTTCTCTCACCAAGATGACAGATGTCCATGGTGTAGCCGGGACCATCTGTTGCGAGTGCATCTTCAATTGCAGACAACTGCAGCATATCTCCTCTGTAGGAGAAGTGGAAAGCCAGAGTGGGTCATGAGGGTGTCGGCAAACTGTTTTGTTTGTTTAGTATAATCTCTTCATGAAATGTTTTTAGTAAGATAGCACCAACTCCATTAGAAAGACAGTTGCCCTGCCACAATATTCATAA
This sequence comes from Ambystoma mexicanum, assembly GCF_040938575.1. Lineage (NCBI taxonomy): Eukaryota > Metazoa > Chordata > Amphibia > Caudata > Ambystomatidae > Ambystoma > Ambystoma mexicanum. Next base: position 215,431,278 of record NC_090929.1, on the reverse strand, counting down.
AGTTAACATTTAACATTTTCGTGAAAAAGCAAAAACATGCAAATGTACCATAACTTCAATTTGAGGCATGCTAATAATAAACCCTTTAGAAAGCCCTTGCCGGACGAGGTCAGCAATATTCTCCCCAATTAGTGAACATATCAGCTGAGTACTGCTAAAAATAATGGAACTTTAGGTGCCCGTTTTCTGCATAATAGGAAGCCTCTGTGCCATTTCATGGAATTGCACTCTCGAGTTGCATCCACAGCAGTACCACAAACAGAAAAGAATTCAAACTGCCAACCCCATTATTCCACTGACAGCAGGTGACCTGCTAGCACCAAATCCTGCATTGCCATAAAAACCGAGAAGACTGGAAGTCCTTCCTCCGTTTACACAGTGAGAAAAGTCCCTACCTTTTCTTAGTCATAGACGGGTCAAAGCTGGGAGAGTGGCTTTTGAGACAGAGATTACCAGACAGTTCAACCTTTGGGAGTGAGAGGAACAGTATTGGCACAGCTCTGGAAGGTCAGGTGCCGACAATCATGGTGTGCACTATAGATTTTGTTTTCTTTTGTGTACTAGGCACACAAAGAAGCAAACATGCCAGCCTGTTAGGCAAAGGAACCCTGCAGCACAGCCATTTTCTTGGTTTTCTGTGTTGTGGCATTGCAACCGTACACAGGAGGGTTATTGGCCCTCTGTGTACTATGGCTCAGGAGGAGGATCTGGGGGGAGATCCCCTTAGGGGATTTATTGTCCGAGAGGGAAAGTCCGAGGCAGGCCCATTAGAAACAGGAATGGAAAAATAATTAGTTTCCTTTAACTCTTTCCTCTCCCAAACAGTAGATAGGGCTTCGGATTCATAACTCTTCATTATCCCAGACTAGTCAGTCTCCTGTGTCCGAAGCTTTGGCTGCAAGTGTTCCAAGTACAACCCTATGATATGATATATGGCATTTGTAACGCGCCTATACACAAGTGTTTCAAGGCGCGACGAGGCAGGGGGGGAACAAGGGGAGACAGACAACGATCCTACTAGGCCAGGTGTCATTCAGATCGCGCAAGTGCAAAGGGTAGAGGGGAAGGGAGAAGTGCAAGAGGGAAAAGGAGAGGGGAAAGTGCAGTACAGGGTTATTAGCATACAGGATAAATAACAAGGGCCGGCTGGTGGCAAGTGCAGGGTAAGTGCGGACAAGTGCTGGGAAGGGGGGCTGTAGGGATACAGACAGTCCCGTAGTGCAGGGGTTGCCAGGGAGGCAGTGCAGGGGAGAGTGGCTGGGCCAAGGACCGAGAACGGTGAGTGGCCCAGTTGCCGATTCAATGCAGTTTCAGTAGTATTAGCAGGGGAGAGGGGGAGAGAAAGCGGAGGCAAAGAGGAAGGTTTTGAGGTGCTTCCGGAACCGGAGATGGTTCTCTTCAAGTTTCAGGGAGGCAGGAAGGCTGTTCCAGAGGGAGGCCCCTGCAGCAGAGAGCGATCTTCCTCCAACTCGTTGTATGGAGAAGCGGCTGACCCTGTGGGAGTTTGAGGCGGACGAGCTAAGAGCTCGAGAAGGAAGATATTTAGGAAGAGAGAGTTGAAGGTATTTTGGCCCAAGGCCCCAGACAGCCTTGTGGACAATGCAGAGGGTTTTGAACTTGATCGACGCAGTCATTGGGAGCCAGTGCAGTGATTTCAGTCCTGGAGAGATACGGTCCCTGGGCTTGAGGCCAAGGACAAGTCTCGCAGTCCTGTTCTAGCTATCCAGTCACAAGGGGCCATGGCAGGCAATGGTGAGTCAGAGCCCAGTTCTGCAGACCATGTTAAGAGGAAGCACCCTGAGCAGGTGACCCCCTGCGGTGGCCTCCCACTACCTGGCAACCACAAGGCAGGGACAACAGGGGGATTATGGTAGAATTGTATCAGTCAATTAAAAGAACCACAGGTTTGGAGGGAAATAATCTAGCCAAAGTAACCAGGATTGCAGCTCTGGACCCATCACCAAGGGAGACTGGCTTGGTCATCTCTGTACCATCAGCAGCAGATCTGTAAGGGGTTCCGGTATCCCACGAGGGTGGTTCAGATCTGCTGGATCCAGATGAGGGTCCCCCTGGGTTACAGAACTCTGTAAATCCTTATGTTCAGCCCATATCTAACACCCTGGCCCCCAATTCCAGGGAATGGATCCCACCCCATTCAGTTCCTGAAAACTAGAAATCAAATAGAAGCCAAACACCCTAGGCTTTCTTTGCCACTTATTGTATCTTTAACCCCTGTGTTCAACACTAAAATAGGAATATTCCCTCCAAGTATGGAAGATATTTGTCAAAAGAGCAGGACAGGTTTTCACAGGCTTATCAGGATAGACTGCTCGATTTGTGTCCCCTCTGGTGAAGATTCTAGAAGTGTGAGGCCAAAGAGGCAAAGAATGCTTAGACCCCAGTAATTGAGCTCATATAGCTTTATGCTTTTGGGAGATGCCAACGCCTCCATGATGCAGGAGAGAAGAAAGGATATCTTACTCAAAAATGGTGCCTGCTAAAAGTAGAGTTTTTTCCTCCAGGGCGCATCATATGTTAGGAGGTCCGATTCCTCAGCGAAGACTATGATAGAATAAGAGCGTTCACCTGCAGAAGTTCCCCAGAAATATTTTCCTAATAAGGAAGAAGGACAAGGGTTTCAGAGAAAGTTAAACATTTGAGAGACTCCAACAAGTTACTCATTCACCATTAGGGACTTTGATGCTAAATTAGGTGGACACGAAGAAATTGATGACAGGAAACCAATGGAAGACGCTTGTGGCATTCCAAGAAGGAACCTTGGCTCACAAACTGAGACTAACATTTTTGCTTTATTTCTCTTAGTCAAATTGAACCGGAGGTGCCTTAGCGACGGTCCCCTGAAAGCCTCCTACAAAATCATGCAACAGATCCTCACTGCTCAATGACGTTCTGGTAGACTGTTTTACTCCTTTGGACAGGTAATAGGCTGAGGTATGAATTCGCTGAGAAAGCGACCATAACTCATTAATGCTTTCCTAGGCTATCGAAAACGGCAAATCGTGAAAAGGCCCATGGCTCCGATGGTATCAGGTCAGATATCTAGAAATGGTTTTCCGGGTTGGTGGACCCCGATCTTGCAGAAACATTTTAATGTGATAGCACGCTCCTTGGTTGTTCCTGCTTTCTGGAGAGAGAGAGAAAAAAAAAAGAGCATGCTTTCCCCTGTTTTTAAGAAGGGCATATACACTGACCCCCATTGCCATCGCCAGATTTGTTTGCTTGATTGTGCGTCTAAGATTTTTGCCAGCTGCTTGGAAGCAAGGATCGCTCTGTGCGTGGCGAAAATTACATTCTTCCTCCAGGATTCAGGAAAGGTTATACCACAGTACATCATGCTTTTGTCTTAAACATCATTACTGAACAATATGTTTTAATAAGGAGGTGGCTGTGTTTACGCTGCCCTTTTAAACTTAGCTAAGGCATTTGACTCTGTGAACCGCTCCTTATTGTGGGGTAAATTGCAGTAGTTTGGTGTGACGCCCCCGGTTTTACAGCTGATTTGTCTTTATTCAGACTCAAAGGCCTCGGTCGCCATCCACCCAGGTCAAGGGGTACCTACAGAATTGATGGTTAACAAAGGGGTAAGACAGGGCTGCCCAAAGGCACCACCTGATTTTTATCATATTTTTATCTGATTTTAAGCCCAGTTTTTATCCCTGAATAACTTTCACCCTTTTTAAATAGTTACTCCACTCAGCCGATGCCATTTTACTTGACCTGACTCCAAATGGACTTGGTTGCTGTCTGAGTTACTCAGCTAGCTACTTCGAGAAAAATGGTCTGAAGCTAAATCTGGTTAAGACCAAAACGGTGGCTTTTGGAAGTAAAAAACCCAAATTCACCTGGTTGATTAATGAAGTTAAGATATAAGTAGTGAGTGCCTATCGCTATTGAGGGTGGGTTTTTCAGGTAACTGTTCTTTGTCTCCAAAACTGGAGCAGGTGGAAAGTAGTCTTCACACAGGTTTGTGCGGCCTGGCAAGATCCTTTTACGAGTTTGGTGGCCACCAGCTTGACAAATGTATTCAGGCACTGGTGGCCAAGGTTCATTGGTCCGTCCTCTATAGTAGGAAGATCTGGGGTAGCACACCCTGTCTTGCCCTGGATCGCAAACAAGTGTTTTTCAGTTAGGCACTGAAATTAGGCCCAAGTGCCCGCGGGGTGGCTTAAAGGCTGGAAACTGGCACACCAGTTATTGGCATGCTGATTCAATGATTCTTTTTGGATTTGTGTCCGAAAATATTTTCTGGTTCATCAGAAAATCCAAACATTACAAATGCTCTGGGTGAACCAACGCTGCAGGGCTCACAGGTCATTTACCCTTGACTGAAGAACCGTAACAAATATGCAAAAAATTGGGCAAAAACATTGAATAGCTTAGATCGGGTGAAATCAACAGCTTAAAACGATAGCTAGTGACTTGGAGCATGGCCAGGCCCTGTATACCATTAAAAACTTGTGTTCGCTGAGCTTCTCATCTTCGGATCGAAGCTCACCACCATTTGCTACATCAATTTGTGCAATTTGCTCGCCGGTGCATAGGCATTTAATGGCAATGGTAAGACTAAACATCTTGCTGCTGAGAGCTTGCATGTCCTGGATATACAACAATAAGAACTTCCCTTGCAACAGCAGGACTGTTGAGGACTTCTTTTCTGTTAACATGTAAGCTGTTGGTTTTGTGGAGGCGGCAGTTGCGTCGCCATTTTATTAATGTTAGAACTATTTGAGGAAACGCAGTTCATCTGGTCTTGTACGGTTGCTTTGTTTCCAACTTAGGTGAATACATTCATGACACTTTTTTGTGCCTGTGTAGGACATTCAATTCATTATTAGAAATCCACCAATTTGATTATTTTGATTGGTTGTGAGTCTGAGGTTTTTAATTGAAAGTGTAGCAAATGGTTGCATTTTATTTTTTTTTGTATTTGATGCAATATTGTAATGGCAGAAGCTGAATATAGTCTTATTACTACTACTCCAAAACCAACACTTTAAGATGGAAATTATCACCACTCAAGGATATCTTGAGACCAGGAGATTGGTACATGAAACTGGATCTCAAGGATGCCTACGCCCTCGTCTGTCTTCCAACCCCACAGACATCCTTTTCAATTTGTTTGGGAAGGGTTACACTACTAGTTTTGGTTCCTTCCCTGTGGATCTCCTTGGACTCCTTGGTGTTTTACCAAACTTCTCAGACTGGTGGCAGTGTTTCTCAGGGCTGGGGGGGCCGCATAAAGGATATCCTAGCGTGAGATAGTGCAGCCTCGATTGACTCACCTATGAGGATGAGCCTCCTTCGGTCCTCGACTGTGGGCCTCCTCCAGTCCTTGGGCTTTAATAATAAATCCAGTTGATTCCCTCTTTGGTGATGAAGTTTCTGGCTTTTATGAAAGACGCCAGGTTGGATGCTCGGAGTTTGCCTTTCAGGATACTAACCATCATTCAAAACACTATTTGGAGAACCCTCATGTTGCCAGTAAGGTCAGTCAGGCATTTAGCCAGGCGATTATGATTCAATAATCCATCAAAGCTGCATTTCCATGCCACGTGCACTGCCTAGCTTGGCAGACATTGAAAATGCAGGCTCTTTGTGCAGGCCTCTGCGATGCTAGTTGGGTCCCACTTCCACTAATGGAGAAGAACTGAACTGGTAAATAAAGCATCTGTAGAATGCACTAGGTCAAACATAGGAGACTGACAACTAGACATGCTTCAAAGTGTTTCACTTTAATAAAGTAAAACAATGCCTCACCTAGCCCTATTGCTACGATGAAGGTGCACCATTATAGAAGGAAACAAAGGGTGCTAGACAGGAGGCCTTCTACAAATCAAAACTGGTTCTCTGTCCCTACATACGCTATGGCACTAATAAAGTAAAAGAAAACTCAACCTAGCAAAGTGTGTTCTTCACTCTCCTTCTGTGGCTTGTGTTAGCTGGTGCAGAATACCTTCCCCACAGTGGTTCTTTAAATGTTCCTTGCAAGTTCTCAGGCTTTTGCCTGCTCATACAGTTCACAACCAAGGGGTAGTCCAACAAATGGGGTCTGAAGCTAATGTAGTTGGGCCCACCGCAATGACATTAACATCTGTAAATGCCACAGAGCGCTGCTGAGTGGGCATTTACAGATTTTGGGCGGGCCTTCCACGCTCAGGCCCTACCCATTCTACACCTCTGCACTACCCACAAGTTCCTTAGTTTTCAATATTGACAAAAAAGGACAGACTCCTGCATCCCTCTGGAAAGTACAGATTAAATGGAACATTTCAAAAACAAATTCCCTAAGTCCGTTATTTGGATTTGTAAGCTTTTCAAGCGCCCAAATTAGGTCTTTTCTTCACCCTTCCAGGATGTCTCAGCTGCTTAGAGTTGATAGGTTTTTAGGGTCCAGCATGGACTAGCAGCCTCTAATTGAGGATCTGGTTTCCTTCAGTTCTCCCTCTAAGTGGCACTGGTTTGCAGCCCCGTTTGGGGCCTGAACTCTTGACTGGCTTTCCCTTTCTTTCGGAACCCTCCCATGGCGTGGTCTCCTTCAGCTTTCTGGCAACTCCTCTCGTGGCAATTTCAGATTCTCCAGTTTCTCTTCTGGTAACACCTTCTAGGGTATGGGACTTGACCTCCCCTCCAATGGGTATTTCCTTTAATTTTAGAATTCTCTTAATCCCTTGCAAGGCATGGCATTCTTTTTCACCCCCCTTCCTTGGGGTCTCCAGGTCTATGGTATCCCCACCAGGTTTTTTGGTTACTTTCCTCGACTTTCATTTTTTTCCCTTTTGGACTGATCCAGAGCTCAGCCGCCCTCTTCCCTTTTCTTGGCATAAACTGTGTGCCTGTGTCTCCATGGTTGTCAGCAGGGAAGGCAGCTGCTTACATTTCATCAGAACCGTTCTTCTCTAGTCCTCTTTGCTGTTCCTTCTCTATCCTGGCATCTTGAATGGAATGCTCTTGGGTGCTACGTCGACAGCGGTTCAGCCTCCCTCCAAAGACCTCGAAACTTGGGACTTGCTGTGGCGTTCACATATGGCACTTGGTTTACCTCAAGGATCCACTGGCTCCACACAGGAGCCTAGGCTCCAGCTGAGCACAGCGTTGCTTGGGCAGGCCCTCTCCCAGCTGTGGTGGGACTTTTCTAGTGGCTCGTCCTCTCCAGGTAGGGGTCTGGGTCCTTTTTGGCCTCTCCCTACAATGAAGATAACACCACGGGTCCTATAATGTATGCATTCAGGAAGGGTCAGTAACACAGCCAAGCACAGTTGAATGCCCACTACATTATCAGCAACCCATATAGGAAGACTTGGGACATTGTTTCTAAAAGAGTTGGTGTAGGCATGTTCACTGGGGAGACATTGCCCCTTAAAGGGGGCAGGACTGGGTTGAGATCCTGCTGCTCTGTCACTTAGAGAGTGTTTTGCGTATCAGGCTCACCTCCCTAGTCTCAAAGGGGGTGGCTTCTCCTTGGGAAGAAGGGCTACTTCACCCAGTCTTCAGTTAGCATCAGATGCTAGTCAGGGGGTGGGGCAACAGGTATGGACACAGGAGGGCTATGGTCTCTTCAGGAGTCGTGCTGGTTAAACATTTTTGGAGATCCTTGCATGTTCTTTTCCGACCAGGTACTTCACAGGCCAGTTCTCCCACCGCGTGAGGCGTCTCCTCATGGACAACGCAGCAGCAGTGTGGTACATCAGAGGTACCAACTCCCGGTCTCTGCTGGACATGGTGAACACATTCTGGGATTTCTGCATCAGATACTGTATCAAGGTAAAAGTGGAGTATCTGCCAGGGTCCCTGAACCTAGCAGCTAATTGGGGCTCCAGTCAGTGGAGGGACTCCGGCAACTGGAGGCTGTGCCACCCTCTTTCTAGGACTTCAGGAATAATGGGGTGATTTCAAGCAAGATCAGTTTGCCTCTCACCTAAACACTCAACTCTCTAACTTCTACAGGTGGAGGCAGACTAGTTCACCATGGCGCCAGATGTTTTCTTCCAGCAATGCGAGTGAAGGGAGACATTATGCCGCCCCACCTTTTGCCATGATATGAAACACCCTCTTTCAGGCCCATATGCAAGCACAACTCTGGTATTGGGAACCCCTATTTGGATAAAGGCAGGCTGGTCCCTTTTGGCTCTGTAAATGGCTATATCACCACCAGTGTTTCTTCCTAGCTTTTACTCAAAGACCCAATGCAGCGCCACCATAACCTGGTACTAGAACATGGTACTAGAGTCCTTCCTGTGGTTGGTAGCATGCTATTGCTGGGAATCAATATACCCAGAGGGTATTTCAGCTTTAGTAATCCTCCAGCGATCCAGGGCACCCAGGACAGTTAGGTCCTAGGATTCAGGCTGAAAGGCATGGGTTTACTGGTGCGTTCCAAGGAATTTGGATCCCAATCATATTGTATTGCCTCCAGTGGTACATTTCTAAGCTTCATTGTGCCCGCTCTATCCTATCAAACAATCAATCATTAGTAACAGGTCAGCCTCATCTTCTACACTCTCCTTGGTGGAGTGTTTTTCGTTTGATCACCCTTTGGTTTGAAGACTAATGCAAGAGATCTCGGTTGCGTGCCCTCCCCCAGATATTTTGGTCTCTGGGACATACACATTGTTTTGTCTGTGCTCAGGGGTTTGCCTTCAAATACAGAGATTTCTTTGCTTACCTGGTCTGCTAAATTGGTCATGCTGGTGTGTCTGGTGCCTTATATGAGAGTGGGGGACGTCGGAGCCTTTCATCCTTCAGGGAGATTTTTCTATGCTGAAGGTGTCCACATTCATTTATGCTGCAGGAATAAGTGCAGTTCAATAGTCCTATCTTTTCCAGATTTTCCCCAGTTGTTTCGGTCCAGTGTCTTCAATCATATGGAGCCTGAACTCTGGCTCCAAGATCATCAACTGTTTGTTCCTTTCCATAAACCCTCTTCCCTCAAGGTTCAACCCCCACATTGGCGAGATAGGTGAGCTGGCAAACATTGACGCATCACTGTTTGGGGCTCATTCATCTGGAGGAGCATTGGCCTCCAAGGCATTTTGGGCAGAGCTAGATTGGAAAGCATTCTGCAGGCAGAGGATTGGTCTAATGTGGGAGGTTTTTATCAGTTTTATTGTAAACAAGTGTACATGTTTAATTGGAAGTCTCTGGAAGTGATGGGTTTTGTAGTTTCATACTACTGTCGATGGAAATAAATGCTGCATAATACTCGCCTCCGTGCCATTAACTCTTGAGAGGCATCAATACACAGCTGTATGGTATGAGAGTATTTCCTTAGCGCCAATAGAGCTGTAATAGGAACCTTGCATTTGTATTACAATATACCATTCTCTGAAAGGTGGCCACTTCACAATTCAGCAGAAGTATACATGTGTCTGCTATAGGACTGGCAACAAATCTGGTATATTAGCAATGAACGTACCTTTTTTATGAACACAACATGTGGACAGGGGGCTGGTTTAGCTGGACCACTATCCTTCAGAGAATCCTCCTTCACTTTGCTCGGCACAAACCTAAAAGGCTTAGTATTATACCCTCACAGATGGCACCGTCACTGTCAGACTATGAAATGGATCATTATCAGAGCACAATTTCCCCCAACTTAAGTTAGGGATGAAGCCAAAGCCATGGGTCATCCTTTGGGTTAGGGGAATCATCCCCCACCAGCCATAAGGACCACTCCAAAGTTCTATAGTGATATTTGCACTTGAAATGGACATTAGGTTTCCAAACTAGGTAATGCTTATGCAAACACATTGACGGGCGATTCCATGTCTCCACACTGAATGCAATTTTTGGTGAAGATCAGTACATAATCGCCGGTAAAATGCCCCATTTCCATTTCAGTGGATGAGCAAGCACGCAAAAGCCACGGGCAATGGCGTGCTAATGGTTGGGTACTATGCACTGCAGGAAGCAATGAGAATAATGCACTCTGTCGGTTAAGAGACTAGGGCAATAGCGACTATTGCGGAGAGAAGCTGGCTGGGAATGAGTTCAGTTGCGGAGGGGAATCAGAGTGGGCTTTGACGTGAAACCAGTGCTCGTCTTTTAAGATTCCTTCCTTTTTGGTATTTAGAAGTGTGAAGAATTTGAAAGCAGACAATCAGTTCTATTTTACGGTTGGAAGAAAAGGTTTGAGTGCTTAGAATGCATGCAAAATGCATTCCAAAAAACCTAATTAGCTGAGAAATGGTCATTACCTTGGGAAAAGTGTTAATACAGCTTTATTCAGCTCAACTGAGAACACTGCATAATGCAGGGAGGAATACATAATGCCTAGTGTAAGATGGGATGAAGACTGCGCCTGGCATTGGGGAAAGATTGCATAGTTGGATCCTAGAGGACTCATTCTGTATGCAGCAGAGATGCTAAAAAGAATGTGACGAAGGGGAAGTTGGAAAGAAACTGACTTGGTGGATGATCAGGTGGTGTTGGAGGAGGAAATGGAGGATGTGCAGAAATGGTTACCCAGAGAGGAGGCATACCTACTCCTATGTACGCAGAGGTTCTGTTGGACACCCTCTTAAAAACATTATAGAAGCCATTTGGGCAAGTTTTTCAAAAGCCAACACCAAAAATAATTTGGTCTTGAGGGCATCCTGGAATTGCCAGAAGAATGTCCACCTCCCATTAATTAAACTGCATATATTTCTCCTAGACAATATTTGGCCGTCAATACTAAACTAACTCTTAAACATGCCATTATTGGAGAATTATCTGGTGCCAATTCATGATCGCCAATGATTTAGAAATAAAAGAGCCCTCCTGGATCACAAGTCCATGCTGAAATGAATTACAGAATTATTAGAAGTTGGAAAGCCTGCAAATGTATGGGTTAGACCCAAGCTGGTGCAGAGCGATGGGCCCTGACTTGGCTCTAGGGGGCAGGCACGAGATGAAACTCCTAAAGAGGCATAGCTTGCCATGTGCTTCAACACCCTCAAACAAAATCCATCCCTCTCATCCTGCCTCCTAAATCCCTGCAACAAAACCCCCAATAGCCGGCATCACCCTGCCTGACCACCACAACCCAATCCCATATCAGACATCCTGCTGCCTTGACCCCCATAACAGGAAACATACCTTCCATCACAACCGAAACCTGGAAGATACAGTACAGTGAAATGAAAGTATTTCCCAGGATCAAACAATTTCTGTAAGATGGGATTTGATTCCAGTCCACACTTTAGACACTTGACCACATATCTTCTCATCTATAGCAGATATAAATGTGTATTAAGGTACTTTAAGGAGCTCAAATAAAGCCTTGTTTCATAAAGAGTACTTGTGTTTTATGTGTGTACTCTTAACTGACAAATATGCAAAACCTTGCGTCAGCAAAAAGGAGTGATTGTACAATGATATGGGAGACAAAGTGGTAATAATGGTAATAAGATGGAATTACAAATGAACAATAAAGTACACATATGAACACAAGGACCTCAGTTCATCAGGGCTCTCTTGTGGAAGGTGTCAATGCAGGAAGTGGCCATTATGAAAAAAAAAGGGGCGATGGTGCCTCCCTATGGACGTTAAAATGTATTTTACTTGTCCACGCCTTGAGTCCTACAAGAATGAGTGAACGGAATCTGCCCAGAGCTAGCTCTGTGAATGACAGATCAGTTTACCTCCACAGAGGTGTTGCAGATTGTAAAGGAAGCGAGTGTCCGGGATGCAGCCAGATGTTGAAGCACATCATGGTTTCTGCTTCTGTGAAGGCAAGCTCAGGTGTTCAAGTGATGGGAACCTGCGGTCTGTCTTAGTGGAACGGAGGCCTTGCAGGAAGGCTAGCAAGGATATTCACAACAGTAGGGAGGTTGTTGCTGAAAACTACAAATAAGGATTTTGCTGCATGTTTGTCCACAGCAGCTTTGTTAAAAGTACCATCAATCTGATCGAACATCGGCCTTGGTTTAATGCAAGCCTTTCAAAGCACTAGGGATTTCCCTATAATGTCAATTTTCTAAGCAAATAATTGTTCTTCAGAGTGCAGTTATTGTTGATCCCGTTTTCCTGTAAAGAGGATCTAAACCCTGTGAGGATTCCAGGGAGAGGGTCACCTCTCGCCAAGAGGGAGCCACCCCTCCGTGACTAGGGAGGTGATCCGACTATACTTAACCCCTAGGGGAAAGGGCAATCACTTTGGGTGGACTCGCCCTTAGGGGACAGGGAGCCTGAGAAGTGTATAAAACAGCATCCCACAGTTAACTTCTTCATGGGATATTTAGGGACTGAATGTTCTAATGGCCATAAACACCCTTTCACCATGGCATATTTGGCTTCTGACTTTACCTCTGTCTAACCTCCTGTCAAGACTGACAAGTGAAGGAGCCATCGCCCTGGATGCGTGTCCTTATGCCACAAATCACCGATTGTGTGGCATAAGGACACCCAGTCAATGGCAAGACCTGTGTAATTTAACATCAGCAATGTGGAAGAAAGAAGCGTATCCAGGGAGTGAGGGAATCCCGGTGTCCAGGGTCTTCCTGAGGACGCAGACCTGAGATGGGAGAGATGCCATGGCAGGCAGAAGTCGTCACCGAAGGCTGCAGGAACAAGTCAAGAGCCCTGTATGCCCAAAGCAGAGCCCAGTTGAGTCATCTCATATGTAACTCCTCCCTGCCCATGACTCCAAGGAGGAGGGAGAGTCTCTTGACTGGCACGGAACCCAGTGGCCAGGTTGCATAAGCAATGTCAAGCACAGAGGAAGGAATAGCAAGGTAAACCAAAGGAGAGCCCAGCTGTAAAGTCGCACAAGTAGCTACCCTTTTGCCAATGAACTGACCCGATGCAATGCCTGCCCCGTAGAGCACAGCCGGAAGCAAGCAGTTTCTCTGTCTCCAAGGAAAAGGGAGGTGGCTGAAAGAAAGAAGGCATCACACAGCGGAAAATAAAACTTAAGAGCCCTAGAGTAACGAGAAATAACCCCCCAGTGGGTGAAAGAAAAGCCCCAGAATGGAGAAAATTACAAATCTTTACGGTATGGGGAGGAACAGTCCATATCACAGAGTGGGGAGAAATGGAAAGCTTCTGAGACCGGGGAATGAGACCAAGTAAAGCCCAGAGCAGGGAGAAAAGAAGAACATCCCAGTGTGGGGAAAGGACAGTAACCCTCCCTGCAAGGAAGGGGGAGTAGGAAAAACCATGTGTGGGAGAAAAGGCTGCGGGAACCCCAGGAATAGGGGGAGAAGAGAAAAGACTGAATGGGTTAAGCTAGTAGGCATAGGTTGTTTGCAACATCAGGTAACGTTTGCATATTTCGTTAGCTTCAGAGTCCTTATTCTGCCATACCAAAGCTCAAAAACCTTAGGGATACCAGCTACTTGCTCTAATATATAGGGAAACATCTGCTACTCGGGTTGAGGTACCGATCAGCTTCTTTGTACTATGGATATTAGACTGGGAGGTATTGCCTGCCCACGTTACCGTTGAATTGTTTCTTGTTGCATTGAAATAGCCTGGGAAGAAGCAAAGAAGTATGCAAACACTAAAATGGGACCTTTACATCCTTCACTACACCAACAGTGAAAGGAGAAATTGCTTAAATTGTCAAACCGTGAGTGAGCGCTAAATATTGTCAGCAATACATTCTGGACATGCCACAGACTTGAGTGCTTGGGTTTACTGTCAATTTCTGGTGTGACAGTCTCATTGTGATCATTTCATCTAGCCCCGGTCCACCTGAGAGCAGGACTGACGGGACCAGACCTGAGCTATTCCCAAACCCACAGAGATTAACTAGTCGAGAGCTACCAAGTCCTGAAAAAATAGGCTATTCAGGATTGCATCCTCCAAGATGCATCAGGGTTAGAAATCCCAAACCTGCAGCAGATTCTGGAATGTCTTGCAGGGATTTTAGAAGAGGACATGCTATGGGGAAACACTAGTACATCTAGAGAGACAACTTGGTCATCAGGTGGGGATCCTCAAAGGAATAAGCCTAATTTATCCCACCTGCCCTTCCAAACAGCTGTGCTTGTGAAGATGGATAATGTGTATCCCTCTAGTGAGATTGCAGCATTGATGGAGAGAAATACTTCTGTCCCCCTCCCCAACGTAAAAACCTTTTGCACAGGTGTGAATTTACTAAAGGTTGTTCTGTCCGTTGGGATGGCCTTTCAACACCAGAGACCCACAAAACAAACTTCTGGGCAGGGGAGCAGAGCAGCATCAAAACAACAGCTGCACTGGAAACAAAGAAATTGCAAATGGAGTCGAGCCTTTTAAAGACTTCCCGTCTCGGACTTGGATTAGGAAGTGAATTATCCAATCAATTTGAAAGCTTGCCTCAGCCAATGCAAGGAAGGGGGGGCTTTAAAATGGAGGCAAAGCAGCACAGTGTCTCTGGGAGCCGAGGGGAGGGGTTTGCAGAGAAATCTGGAGAACGGCAGAGAAGGGAAGTCCTTTGAGCTCAGAAGAGGGGTGCGCTCCATAGAGAGGGGATAAGATTTCCTTGAACCCCAAAAGAGGCGTGTGCTCCAGTGAGGGGGAAGGAGAGCCCCGTGAGCCCAGAAAGGGTTGATGGCTGAGGTGAGTGAGGGGTGGTGGGGGGCGAGCCCACTGAAACAAAAAGACTCCTGATCCAAGAATAGGGTGAAACAGTCAGTAAGAGTGACTTTGATCCTCAGAAGAGAGTGTGCAACAGAAGAGAAGAGCCCCTTGAAGCCCAGAGGAGGGGTGTGCTCCAGTTAGGGGAAGAGAGCCCAGAAAAGGGTAAATTACAGTGAAGGGAGAAAGTGTGACTTTGAACCCCAGGGGAGGGGATATGTAACAGAGGGGGAAAAAAACCCCTTGGCCTGGAACAGGGGAGCAAGTTACGCAGAGAAGGAGAGCCCTAAGAGGGGGACAATTTTTGGGACACTTAAGGGAGGAAGCATCAAAATGATATGGGGGTGGAGAGGCCCTATTGCACCCAGAAGAAAAGGATAAGAACTGAGCTCTAGAAATCACTAAACAGGAAAAAGTCCCATCTGAAATTTTCTGTAAGCATTTTTATTTGCTGCCTTTCACAAATCCTGCTTTCAAGGACTGCGTTTCTCAAGAAGCTGTGTGTTGCAGCCCACCTGAAATGCTTTCCGTGCAATAGTCTAATGTTTTACTTTTGCTTAATAAAACCCTTTAACTTTATATTGCTATCAGTAGTTGTGTGTTCCCTCAGCAATGTGACTGGGTATTGTGGCTACAATAATATTTACGGAAGGGAGTAGGGATCTGCAACCGGTTGCTCACCAGATGTTTTGGACTGACTCCCATGATCCCTATCCATGAGCTATGCTGGCTAGAGTGGATGGCCGTTGTAGTCCAAAACACCTGGAGAGCCTTAAAGGTCACAGATACCTATCAATAGCAATTGGTCCAGGAGCCTCTACTCGAGCAAGTGTGCCATGGTTGCCAGACTGTTGTATGCACAGCTGCCTACTTCTGCGTGCTGTAGGGAACTCATGGTGGCAACAGTAAAGATAGACAATAGTGATCACAGTTGGAGGGTGTTTATTAAACTGTATGCAGGTTGGAAAAATGCCTAATCTAAACCTAAATCTAAGATGGGAGCAAGCATCGACCATCAAATGAAAATAAGGCAGTCCTCGTGGCGTTGTGTCAAATAAAAAGGGCCTATACTAAGAAACCTATTGCTGAACCTTACAACTAATACAAAAAGGGTGTGGGATGGTTTTCAAGGAAAGAAAGAATTGTTTTTAAATAATATGGCAGGATGCGTTAGCTTGGATCTCCCTGCCCCACGTTTGAACACAGGGTAAGGTGGGATCTTGGAGCACAGAACACTCTAGCTTCTCCAGCACGAGTCGACAGTCAGGCGCCTCAATGGCCAAGTCTCGTTTCCCATAAAAGTCTTTTGCCTTTGAGGGCCCAACATTCTCAAGCAACAAAACAAAAGTTCTTTTAACAAAATGAAAGCTAGTTTCCTGGTTTTATTTAGGGTGAGGGCTGGTCATCCCTGGGTCCCCCTCTTCCGGGCGCTGACCCCTGTTCCTTGTGATGTTGGGTGATTGCTTTTCACCCCTTGGATCTCCATCTTCCGGGATTGGATCCTAAAACAGTTACTTTCAATAGCAAGTCCTTCAGTGGGTGGTTTCCTGGTCCCGAGGGCCAGATAGGTTTACCATACAAAAAACTAAGAAAGTTCTATTTTACATATTTCTCAGGTGATGGTTTCACCCTTTGGTGCCCCTCTTCTGGGCACAGACCACTTGTCAACTTTCAGCCTCCCTCCACTGGGTTCACTATGGCTCGTCCTTCTTTCACAAATCTCAATGTCTAAACAGTTCCAGTAGACATCCCAACGCACTGTTTCTTGGGACTTTAGACCTGCTCCCTTCTCGTCAGCATCACTTGCTTGGTCTGGTTCACTCTTACCAACTTCACATTCACTAATGTGTTCCGGGATTCACTTCCCTTGCTCTCTTTATAGTTCATCGATCAAAGGCTTTCAACAGTACAGGGATTTTGCTTGACCCCCTGTATGACCACTTTGACCTATCTTGATGGCTCTCCTACGGACTTCTGGTTTCTATAGCTCTACTCAGACGGGGATCGACCAGAACTTCAGTCCATCACCCATGTGGTGCTGGTCCCCCTCTGCAGCTGGTCTCCCCTTTTCAATTCTACATTTATTTGAAATGTCTCACTTTGTGACTTTCATTCACCACAGCCTGGTTCTTATCGGCTCTCACCTAGACTCACCGGCTATGATGAACCACTTGGCTTTCGTTTTTACTGGAGCCAAGGCCGGCACCACCGAACAGGAGTCTCCCTTGCTGCGGCTTATCTGCGTCAATATGCTTTTTGTACCGCCAACATCTGCTGCAGCACACTTGGGCTATTGTCCTCTGTCTTATGTTTCTCTCAGCGGAGGGTTCGCAGGGTTTTGTCAAAAAGGGCAAGGTCCCATCTCTCCTCGTCAGCCTCTCGATATTTGCCACCTTTCTCCTCTTGAATTGCCAGACCTGGATAGCTGTCTCATCGTGCAGTCTGCCTTGCTTGTACCGTGCTCTCTTGCTCCACCTTTTATACCGGTGAGGAAAGGAAAGGACCATCAGGTGTGTGTGATTCAGGTTAATTGCCTGACTTTGCCTGATGCTGGGGTTGGAACAGGTCAGGTAAACAGCTTTGGGATTAGTCAGTTGTCTTTCATGGGGCAAAACAGTATTTATGTCTGAAAGGGGAGAACATGGAGTGTCGGAATGTCCTATGGAATAGGATGTTGAAACCGTGTTTTAAGAATGGGGTCGGTTGGTAGACTGAGAAGGATGAAATGGGTAAGATTTGTGAAATGGACGAGAATGACCAGAATTGTGAAGAGAACATAGGGGATGGTGGGAATGGTAGTGTTCAGTTATAGTAGATTGGATGTTTGGAAAATGACAGAGACAGGGTTGGTAGGATTTGTGGGGCAAACAGGAATAGGTGGGACTGTGAAATAAACAAGAGATTGTTGGAACAGTAGTGCTTTACCTGAGCAGGTTTGGAGTGTGTGAAATAATCGGAGGGGCGGGAAGAAAAATGATTGGGAGTATTTAGGATGAATGGGGTTTTGGGAGAGACAGTTTATGAATGGAACAGGGTTTGAGATCCTAGGTGATTGGTTCTGTACTGAGGGCTTATTGGGTAGGAGAGATTTAATGGGAGGAGGCAAGCTAGATGTATTGTAGCCTACAAAGGCCCCAGGGATTTCATCCTCCTCTCCTTGATTGGCATAGTGCTGCTTCTCACCAGGGGCATTCCCCTGAGCATAACCCCAGGTTCCCTTGCACAGGTGATCCTCCGTTGTTTGTTCACCTTTAGGGTTGGCATAGGAGAGGGCCCAGTCTTCCTTGGCCACCAGAATACGGGGTTCCCAGGATCTACTTGGGAGAACACCCTCAGGTTTCTCACAGGGTTCTCCAGAGTATTGAGATTTAAAAGCACTTTGCAGACATCATGCAAACCTGTGGCAAAAAGCAGGGTATTGTAGGTAGCAAGGCTGTCGCTGGATGGCCCCATAAATTGTGTCTGCCTTATGGTCAAATACTGGGTATCATTGAAAACGGAGTCAAATATATGTGGCAGCTCAAAATATTTCACACAGGTGTTGGCTTTGTAAATTAGAACACTAATTATTCAGATAGTGTCAAGTTGTTTTCAAAAATAGTGCTCAACTATTGATCCTCTATTCAGAGAAGTATGTAATCCTCTATGATCTATATTGTGATCCGCATCTATCTGGGTTTTTCTATAGCACCACTAACCCGTAGGCCTCAAAGCGCTTACAAAGAGACAAAGAAGAAAACAACAATTGTAGGAAAGCAGGAATAACACCCCAGAAACAAGCCAAGAGCTGAAAGAGAAATAAAAGGGATGATAAAAGACTAGATTATTAGAGCAATCAGTCATGTCCAGCATCAAAAAGGAAAGTTTTCAAATGCTTCTTAAAAAGGGAAGTTGAGATGCTATCAACACGATGTTTAGGAAAGGCATTCCATAAGAAGGATCCCAGGAGTTGAAACTAGCTCTGCCAATCTTTTTAAGGATCAAGCGTGGTTGAGTTAGTCGGAAAGTGTCAGTGGAGCGTAAAGTTCGTTCAACGGACTTCATCTCGAGTCTGATCAGATAAAATGGGGCTTCACCTTGGAGGCACTTGAACACTGTGACTAAGCCCTTATACTGTAATATGTGTTAGAGGGGCAGCCAGTGTAGGCTCTTTCTGGCTTCCGTGACGTGTGTTGTGCTCAAGTCCACAAACAGCACATACAGCTCCATTCTGGATTACTTGCACTTTATATTAGTCTGCAAGGTGCCTAATAGGCTATTGAAGTAATCACGTTTGCAGTTTATAATGGCAGATGCTATAATTGCAAGGTGTGCGCAAGACAGAAAAGGGTTGATGTGCCAGAGTAGCTGTGTGTAGTAACAAGAGGATTTGAGGTGACTAACTAGCCGAGTGAAGGATAGTTTGGGATCAAAGAGAACACCCAGAATCTTGACAGTTTTGGAACCAGGAATGCCATGTTGGGCAATGGTAAATTTGTCATATTCAGATTCAAGCTTTTTTAGTTTTTGTTGGGTGCCCAAAATAAGAAGCTCGGTCTTAGAAATGTTTAGTACTAATGCACTTTTAAATCACAATAAAAACATTGTTGATGTGCTCAGAGTCAGATAGTTGCAGGACAATCTATATGTAGTCGGCGTAGTTTGTGAAATAACCACCCACTGTGGACAAGGTCACATAAGAGTTTTGAATAGACTTAAAAAGAAGTGGTGCTAAGCATGATCCCTTGGGCACGCCACACGTAAGAACAGAGCTATCGGAGTAAGCATTATCCTTGGTGACATTCATACTTCTTGGAACTAGGAAAGATCTAAACCATGCTGTTGCCAAGGGGGTACATCTGCCCACAGTTAGTAGTCTATCTGCCAAAAGTCAATCAACAAGATCAAAGGCAGTGGATAGATCTAATAGCAGAAGTAGTGTAGTGTTAGCCTCATCGATAATGCCCGATATGTGCGATTTCAGATCTGTCTCGGTCCCATAATTGGGGCAAAAACCAGATTGTGGAAAATCATGACATTTTAGCTATCCATCAAACGCCTACTACTGCATATATGCTATTTTGCCCAAGATTTTGAGAATAAAAGGGACATTTGTTATGGGTCAATTTACAGCCTCTGCTGGATCCAGGTTGTCTTTTTTCAATAGAGGCGTGACCAAGGTCTCCTTGATGTTTTCCGGTACATAGACCTCTTGGAAAGAGCGGGTTATGAATCTGGTTACCCATGGGGCTAGAGTAGAAATAAACTCTGTAGAGCGGTGCTGGGAAAATATCACTTTTACAGGAGGTGGGTTTGAGTTTATGGACTACCTCCATGACCTCTACTGATACTGTTTTAAAGGACACGGATGCAAGAACAGAGACAAGTGTTTCAGCCATGCTGGTGGTAGGGTCACCAGAGGCAGGAAGTGACTTTACTTAGTCACGAATATTCTCTTGATGTTTGCAGGTTTTATCTGAAAAGCTGTCATGGATGCGTTGGCACCAAGAGTTGTCAGCAGGTGTAGAGGGGATGGTGGTATTTCCTTTCAATATCCTCATGCCAATGCCAAAATGCTCTTAGTTGTCCTTGCACTCTATATGGTTGTCCTCTATTTTTGATTGTTCCTCTATTCAGAGTAATGTGCAATCGTATTGGATTGCCCTCTAATCTATATTGTGATCATCATGCCAAAATCCTCAATTTTCTAAGGGTTGTCCTTGCTATATGGTTGTCCTCTACATGTGTTACACCACTACTATTGTAGTGGCTCATCAGGATGAGATGCGAGATACTGTTATAAATTGAGTAGTTCTGTTTTTTTTGGAATAGCGTGCACCACTCCATGGATGTGAAAGAATTCATATTGGTAGGTAAGATATTGAGATACCTGAACAATTTTTGTTTAGAACAGAAATACCTATGGATGTTGAAGGACAGGTACAGAGTTTAGAGCTAAAAGCAGCAGTAATCAGAGAGGAAAAGGTGGTTCGTCCATTGAACATCTGGGGAGAGGATGAGAGAGATAAGGGGAGAGAATGGAGAGCAGCGATAGCCCTCAGTGAAGGATACAGATTGACGGATGAAGTTTTTTTTTTATAAGTCTCACTTATTGGATTCAAGTGGAGAGTATGGAAATACTGCAAAGAATGGCGATGGTAAAAAGAGAAACTACAATTTTTCCAGGAATATTTAGAGAAAATGGAAAATATTTTATGGACTACAAGTCATATGATGTGGGCCTATTGAAAGGAGTCAGAGCAGTTAAAATCAAGTTTAAACCAGGAGCAATTTTGCCACGAACACCACAATATCCCATGTCCAGAGAAGCGGAAGAAGGTATATTCAATACCATTTCTGCTTTACTGAAACAAGGAATATTGGTGACATTCGAGTCCCCATGTAACATGGCTGCATATCCAGTGAAGAAATCAACTGGGGGTGGGGGTCATGGAGATTTATTCAGAATCTTCACCCCTAAATGATACTGTTTACGCAGTTTTCCCCTTTAGTTCCAAATCCTGCTACACTATTATGTAATATCGCGTCAAAGGCCAACTATTAAACAGTTTTAGATTTAAAAAAATGTGTTCTTCTCAATTCCCCTCCATGAAGACCCACAAAATATGACTTCACTTTCATATAGAAATATCTGCCTGCCAAATACTTTTTTGACTTGGGGGTATTGCGAGTCCCCCTCCATCTTTAACAGGGTCCTCCAGATGGATTTGAGTAATGTTCAGCTTGAATGTGCAATAATTCAGTATGTGGATGACATTTTAGTATGCAGTAAGACAAAGGAAAGATGTAGAGAAGACTCAGTTGTACTCATGACCATTTAGTAGAGAAAGGATATAAGGTAGTCAAGGAGAAGCTACAATAATTGTCTGGAATATGTTGTGTATATAGGACAGTTAATCTCTCAAGAAGGGAGAAATGCGATACCTGAAAGAGCAGAAGCAATTATGAAGATTTCAGAACCAAAAAACAGTGAGGTAAATGCAACAATGTTTAGGCCTATGTAACTATTGCAGGGCCTGGGTTTTTGATTACAGCACATATAGTCTAACACTTTTAAAAGGACTCACAGAAGCACAGGCAGACCAAAGAAAAATATGGACAGATGAAATTACTGAAGAATTTGAGGAATTAAAAAAGGCAATCAGTACTGCCCCTTTGTTAGGAATTCCAAACTATCATGATGAATTGTATGTATTTTCCCATTGAAATGGGAAAGTCATGACAGCAGTCATGAACCAGAAAATGACATTACGACATGGACATGGACATAAACCATTGGCTTATTATAGTGGGATTTTAGATCCAGTTATGAAAGGGCATTACCCTTGCAAACAAGCGTTAGTTGCTGCTGCATTTGCTATCAAAAAAGCTTTGAGTAGTACAATGGCGTGCATTGTGGAAGTGCAGTTGGAAAAGTGTGGTTGCTGCTGTCTCGCTGTCTTCCACTCTGCCCATTTGGATTTTCGGATTCCTGAATCAGCACATTTCATTTTGATTTCTTTGCAGCAAAAGGAAACGTGCCATTGGACAATATATTGGAACATTGCCCCACCCACTGTCCCAGCAAGCTCATCACCGCCAAAGCCGTGCATTGGTGCGCGTGAATTGTGGAAGTGCGGTTGGAAAAGTGTGGTTGAAAAAGTGCGGTTGCTGCTATCTCGCCATCTAGCGAAATAGAGTGGCGGGCGGTTTTCATTCTGTTTGAACTTGTGGTTTGCTAAATTAATTCATTTCTTTTTGCATGATAATGGAACAATACACTTTAACTACTAACATGCGCCCATATCAGTTTTAAAAGCCAAACTAGGTATGCCCGAGTGCGGAAATGTAACCACCAAGGCTACCAACCAAAGCAGAATCTTAAAATTGCAGCAACGTGTACCGTGCACAACACTGCAGTGGTCGGCCTCCATAACAGCAGACATAATATTTTCCACCGATGGCCGAGGTAATAGTGGAACCGACAATTCCGAAGCACAACCTCCACCGGTGCAGACAATATCTCAAGGAAATACCGGTCCGGTAGAACAAGAACACAAGTATGCACAGGAAGGTACAAGTGCCAACCATAATTTCAAATTGAATGACTCCGTGATGGAAGCTGAAAATGCAGGGGTTCCCACTGATGCAACCTTAATCACTGCATGCCTTATAGAAGACGCTCAAGGTCTGGAAACCCAATTAGATAAACAAAGCATACTGAGACCTGTGCCATGTACTGTTTTAGCCCAGAAAAGGCTACGACAGGCATATGATCAGTTAACTATCGCAGGTGAAGTTGATGACGACGACCTAGACTTTTTGAAAATTTCCAACAAATCCCATGAAAGTGGTCAAGAAGTACTCTACATTTGTTGCAACACAGGGGATTTAATTCAGCTAGAAGAGCAAGGGGCGGGCACTACATTGAAACATTACTCTGAAACCATGTTGCCACCCTCGGTCAACAACATAGACCAAGGAAATGCCAGAATCAAAACAGCCACAATCACTGACAAATCTCATACATTTTGAGGACAAATCTGTCCATCATAGCGCCAACCCCCAGATGCTCCAGGTTTGATCCTACAGTACGAGAATCCGTTTTTTTATACATACCAATCAGCAGGGGAGATCTGATCAAATTAATGTTTGTTTATTGAATTTCTAATGAGCACCAGTCCCAGAGGTAACAGGGCGCAGCAAACAAAAGGATATGCGAAGCTTACAAGTTACAAATTGAGAATCACAGTGACATAGTAGTAAATACAGAGGATAAATGGTAGGTGCAATTTTCAAAGTATATACAATGTTTTACAATCATAGTTTTAGTTTGAGAAAGAATAAAATAACATTTACACAGACCGGTAGGTAGAGTGGTTGAATACAGAACGGTTATCCAGTAGTCATGTTTGGTTGAGAAAGGGGATGTAGCTCTTTCTGAAATGAAGGTAGGGTCGGTCAGCTCTTAACTCGTAAGGTAGGGAGTTCCAGAGTTTAGCCACCTTCACCGGAAAGCTGTTCCCACCAATCTTAGTAGATTTGAATCTGGGTACCACGAGACAATTGGCATTGATGGTTCTGGTGGGCCTAGTGGAGGATCTTCTCGAAGGTTTGTCAATTAGGTAGATAGGGGCAGCATTGTGTAAAGCTTTGTGAGTTAAGGAGGTAATTATTAGCTGTATCTTGTCTTGTGCGGATAGCCATTTGTGTTGGCGTCTAATAGAAGTCATGTGTACTCTTTTATTGATGCCTAGTGCTGCTCGGAGAGCACTGTTTTGTAAGATTTGGAGTTTATGGATGTTAGTTTTGCTAGTGCCGCAGTAGAAGGCATTACAATAATCTAGTCTTGATAAGATTAGTGCTCTGGCCAGAATAATGCAGTTGTCGTTGGACAGGAAAGGCTTGCCTGCTCTGATTAATTTGCAAGTGTAAGCTATAGTAGATGCCAGGGATTTCACTTGTCTATTAAAGGGCATAGTTGCGTCCAGATAGAATCCCAAGGTTTTTACTTCCTTAGAGACTTTGATATTATTGCCATTGATAATGAATGAGGTGTATGCAGGGCCTACTTTGAGGATGTTGGAAGGGGTGCCCAAAATTATCAACTCTGTCTTATCATTCAGGCAGAGGCTGTGAGTGGCCATCCATGCCTGAATGATGATAGATCTTATTCACCAGCGCCACGTCCTTGTCATGATCCCCAGAAAGCGGCAGGAGAATCTGTATCATCTGCATAGTTAGTGTAGGTGATACCCAGAAGGTCCAAATCGTCGAACAGTGGCTTGGTGAATATGTTCTAGAGGGTAGGCGACACGCAGGAGCCCTGAGGCACCCCGCAGGTGATCAGGGACGGGTCAGCCCCTGATGACGGGGAGAACACTCTTATTGTTCTGTCACTCAGCAAGGATTCGATCCACCTAACCGCTTCGGCAGAGAAGTGGGCTGCTGAGTCCAGATGCCTGCAGAGGACCTCGTGGTCCACCAGGTCGAATGCCGCTGAGAGGTCTAGTAGTAAGATGAGGGCAGTCTTCCCACTGTCTCTCAGTTCATCAATTTGGGTTTTTAGCTCTATCAGAGCAGTTTCCTTCCCATGTAACGGTCGAAAGCCTGATTGTCTAATCCCTAGGAGATTATGGAGCTGGAGGTATTTTTGTATATTCACATAGGCAGCTTTGTCCATGATTTTTAGTAAAAATGGTACCGTCGTGATAGGGCGGTAGTTAGTAGCGATGAGTATCTAGTGTTTGCTTTTTCAGAAGTGGGAGTACCCAGGATTGTAATTCCAGTGGAGAATGAACTGTTAATAAATTTAGATATGAAAGGGGAGAGTTCTCTGGCAGCATCTCTCATAATGTGTGCTGGGCAGGCATCATCCTTGCAGTTCGAGGGTTTAAGTGATAGAATGATTTTTTCTACCTCTAGAACAGATATTTTAGTGAAACGGAAACTGTTTTGTGCTGGAGTTGTGCCATTAGGTGGCAAGGAATTAATCGGCTGTGTTAGTTTCAGATCATCTTTTTTATTTTTTATTTTATTCTGTAAGGTGCTTATTTTGTTAGTTAGGGCTAGTTTAATCTCAGAACACCAGGTTTTATTTTTAATGCAAACATCAGGTGTTGGGATAGGCGACTCCAGTTCTTTTAGTATGGAGAATAGTTCTTTCATACTTGAGTTGGAGTTAGCTATGCGTTCTTTATAGGAGTTTCCTTTTGCCAGATACAGTTCATTTTTGTATTGTGTTGAGATTGAGGATAGCTTATTTTTGTTCTCGCGAGATGGGTAGAGTCTCCAGGTATTTTCACACTTTCTTTTCAGTGTGCGTAAATCCTTTAGTTTAGGCATGAACCATGCTCTATTTTTGCTCGGTCTCTGCTTTAGTGGGGCAATGTTGTCTAAGGTGGTCAGCATGATATTGTACTCCTGTACTAGGGTGCTTGGGTCAAGGTTGTTTGGCAAGCACATTGTCTACAGTGATTTTTTTTTTCCTGGTCAAACAAGGAGGCACCGATTGTGAGCCCAGTGGTTGAGGTCTAGTGGTTGATAGTGTGAAGGATTCAAGAGAGTGGTCAGTCCATGGTTGGGGATGGAGGGAATAGTCTGATTAATAATCCGACTATCCAACAAGGTAGGAGTGTCCAGACTCAACCACCATCTATTATGAATGAAAATCAAACTGTCTCTACACCTGTAATTGTGAACCCTGACATGCCTATTAGACAGGAGCAGAATGACAAACACAAGTACAGATCCCTCTACGTAAAATCGTCAGGTTGGTACAAGCGCAAAACAGAGAGGCAATTGAACCTACTGTTTCTGATAGCTTCCCTGTTGCTTGCGATTCAGAACAAGATAACACTGAGAAAAATATATTTAATGTATTTTCAACTGCTGCAAAAAAAGCAGTGACCTTTAAATCCAATAGTAAACAAAAACCAGCAAAAATCTTGTCACATATATTCCAATATGGAACAAAACGTAAGAACAGATTAACAAAAACCAAACCAAGAAGATGTGTCCAAATACTCACAGCTGAGAAAAAAAATGGACAGTCTTCATGACTGCCAACGAGGACACGCATCAAAAGCAGATCAAATTGGTATTTTGGCATACAAACCACTGGATGACCTGGTAGCCTTGACTCAAACATCGATCATGAGCAATAGTTTAGCATTGGGAAGAGGAGAAAGTGTGCTAAAAACAACAAATCCGGCCCGGTGGAAACGCAATCGGACATCAATACTGTTAGTCCGACCAAGAAAAACAAATTTGAGACTCAAATGCCAGTGATTCCTACAATGCTGAATATACAAAAAGAGATACAAGTCTCTATTGAATCCTATCTGAAACTTAATTCTCTTAAACTCCCAATGATCAACGCAGGACAAAATGAGAACATACAAACCATCAATACACTCATGCCAATTCAATCCAATGATAATAGAACTGATGCAACTTCATCAATGAATCAAACCGTGTAGATACAAGCTCCAAAAACAATAGCCGAAGGACCTGCAGCTCCATCGGTGCCCTCCATGCAGGAATTACATGATGAAATCAGGTCCTCTATTGATACTTATATGATGCAGACCATCTCTAAAAACATAAGTGAGGACCAACAGCAACCTATGGTGAAAATGTTCCTGACAATCACCACACTTTTAAAGTGGCCTCAGATACTGTCTCAGAATAATCCTATCTATCTGGTTTCTGATCGAACTCAGTATGCCCAAGTGAACAGTTAAGAGACCCGTGGGTCATTTACAGAAAGAACATGGCACCAAATCTCAGAAACATCCTCTAATCTCAAAGAGGACAAAAGTATGAGCCAGTACCGACTAATTATAAAATGCAGAGAACCCCAACATAAAAACTGACTTGAACAGAACAAGCATTTTGAATATTTGTGCAGAGATTCCTGACGTGGCAAAAATAACAGTAGATATTGATCCAATTGAATTTACTAGTCATAATGATCTCTCGGAAGCTCGGATGTACATCCACCCAATCCTAGTAGCCAATACATTATGGCAAGCCAGAATGGCCCTATTTGATATGGGCTTCATACTATCTCAGGACATGGTCTCCAATGTAAAAATGGTAAAGGGGCATAAGTCACGAATTTTCACTGCTAACAGTTGAGAATCCCATGAGAACAGTCAAAGCCAAGTGATCAACTCATAACAATACCCATTCAGAGAAAGCGTGAAGTTAATATCTTCGAACACAAGAGGTCACAAACACCTTACCCCTGCTTCTACTGATAACCTAGTGGGTTATGACATCATTGTCCTTCAAGAAACGTGGCTTTTATTGCCACCGGTATGGGACTCTCATGTAATCATATTGACCCCTGCCACAAAAAATGTTTTGGGTCGTCCAAAGGGAGGTCTTCTATTGGCTGTTAAAAAAAGCAGAGGTTTGAGTCAGCTTTGCCCCACTCCCGCCCCTAGTTTCCAAGTGGTCAAGCTGTCTAGTGGTAAATTGACACTAGCAATTGTTAATATCTACTGGAGTATCCAAACGTTAAAAGCTGAAGAGTTTTTTGGCCAGTTAATTACCATACTCTACGCACTTGTACTGGATGTAGGAATCACTCAATCATATTGGGAGATCTCAACCTACATCTTCATCCAGGTGTAGATCCCGAGTTGACTGGTAACGGAGCCACATGGGAGCAATTATGGCAAAAAGAAACCTTATAATGACAAATGGAGTTGTTCCGTGAGACATGCCACAGCATTTCACCTGGCGTAGTGTCAAGGGTTTTGACCCATGTTGAATTATTAGATGGGGTAGATGTGGGGATGAGCTGTCGCCGCCCATCATTCTATCCCAGAACAAAACTAAATCAATAGACTGGGTGGATGTGGGGATGAGCTGTCGCCGCCCATCATTCCATCCCAGAACCAGGAAAACCGCGCGGTTGTGCGCACACCAAAATGGTTGTCTAACCTGCCACCCACCAGTGCCAGCATGATGGACCGGAAGCGCCAGGGGTGAAAGGTGGTGTCAAAGGAAAAATAACAGTGTTGTTAGACCAAAAGCGCCTTAAAATCACCTTTGTTTTCCTGAATGCAAGCTCAAAGTGCCTATTTCGAACATTGCAGGATATTCAAAAATCTTACTGAACACCAGCAGACATCTGGCAGAATGAAGTGTTGTGTGCATACAAAATCTGTGAAGATGAAGAGCCCAAAACAATGTTTATAACAAAACTGGCTGAGCTGTGGATGTCAGCAGCTTAAGTGAAATTGGACTAAAACCACTAAAATCGAAATGTTTGAATTAAATGAGTGACCTACTTTTGAGTGTCACATAGTTTGCAACTGTTAAATGTCATGGTTTTGAACTTAGACTCAGCATTCTAGCTGCATGTGTAAAAATTGTAAGGTTGATTTAAACTGGGAACAAACAGGACATTTAGCTGAAGCTTGGCTTAAAGAAATTGAATTCTGCCTGACAACTACCCCCGGCAGGAGTTGAACTGGCTCACAACTCTTCCCAGGCCTGGCTGCATCCTGCTGCCCCCACCAAAAGGAGATCACACCTCTCTGATTGAATTAAGGGAGGGGTACCTGCAGACTGCAGGAGGTTGAACAAAGCCCTGTCCTGGGCTCAGGCAAATGTTATATTGGGGGGGGTCGTAAAATGGCTTCCTCTTGGGAGAAACTGGGAGGGGCAGTGCCCCGTGAGAACAAACTGAGCTTGGGGGAAGTGGATAAACCAGTTATTCCACCATGTGATGTGCGAAGCCCCACCCCTTTTTGACCAGGGCATAATTTTAAAAAGATAGATAACTCATAGTGCGGACTGGTCAAAATTATATAAATATAATTATTCTTGGGATTTTTCTGTGCACGTTTTAAGAGGTGTTAGGACCCCCTGGTGTATTCTGGGGGGTTGCTAGTGGAAAATAGGGTCTTACTCCAAATGTCTGCATGTTAAAAATCTGACACTATCAATTCATGTCCATACTCCTTGCGCACATTTGTGTAATTTTTGGTAAATGTCCGATATTGGTAAACCGGCCAAAAAGCACAAAATGTTGGTCATTTCTGAATCCCAGCTGAATCCTCTTCAGCAGGCCTCAAAACCAACCAAACTATTCAGCCGGGCGAGCGGTTTGAATTTTTTGCCAAGAACTTTTGCAAAAACTTGTAGCAGTATCCAGAAATCAGTGCTGTATCCGGAACCAGAGAGAACCACAAACCAGACCGTTGTGAGCAGAACTGGTGCTTGACAGACCCAGAGAGCAGAGCTGACCCAGATAGCCGGGACTTCAGAACCACCCGCCGGAAGTCCCGACCAACCTGACCAGACATTGACAGCTTATTTCAAAAATATAGTGTGAGTACTCACTGTGCCAAAACCAATCTCTTAGTTTAAAATAATCTAATCCAAACTATTTTAGCCTATTAGAACTGCCTCCTAGAATCGTGTCATTCTGTCATCTTTAAAACTGAAAACTGTCATCTGTCATTCTGAGCTTTAAAATTTCAAATCCGAAAAACTACCTTGACTAAATCGGCCGTATCTCCGGAACCGTTTGTGCTAGGAGCGAAATTGAGGCTTTCCAACGAACCTAGAACCGACTTGCTACTCCTTATAGTGCCTCCGTAATTCCGCTCAACGCGCGCGATTAAATTTGCCGCGATTTGACATTTTGCACAATTTCAGCCACGTGTAAAAATCAGCAGCTCCTTGCTTTCCTTTGCTAAAATTAGTTTTAACCTGCTAGTTACTCATAGAGCATTGCTAAAGTGAGCCTGAACTAATATAAACTAGATATCACCCACCCTGAACCTCTAGAGGGAATTAAAAGCATTTTAGCACATTTCTCACTTCATTGTCATTACATTCAAAGCATTTTGGGCCTGTGTTTCAAACTTCTACCTGTTTTCCTCTAAGCTTGCTGGGGGGGAACTGAATTTCGTATTGTATTTGATTGCATTCCTGAGAACTGTGTGCTCTGCTTTCCATTTCCTTATAGTGCATAAGGGGGGGGGGGGGGTGAATTGTCAAGGAAAAGTGATTACATTGTCTTTTGGTTGAAGCCATATCAAGTTTATTTTCTGTACTGCATTTTCATTCATCATTGCATTGTCCTTGAAGCCATAAAAGCATTCTCAGCTACTTTATCCTCTCTATATCACTTCTAAGCCATCAAAAAGAGTGTACCACTGTAACATTATCCATTGCTGATCACTATCATCTTCCCAAGTGTGCTATCAACATTAAGTTATTATAAAAGTGTGATATATATATATATATATATAGTTTACTTTTCAAATAAACCTTTTAAATTTGCAAAACAAACCTACTTCTTGGCTCAGCGGGGTCGGGGGGATTCTGAGAGAGGGGTGTTATACAAGGGTTCATCATCCAGATTATAACTTGCCATAACAATATATAAATAAGGGCTTCCCTTGGGCATCCCAGACAAGGCGTGGGATTGCTTGATTGGAGTCACTTACAGTAGAAGCTCCCAGCAGGCCATCCTGGACTGGGCCATATGTCTTTTTTGATTCAGATCAAAACCCTTGAAGTAATACATGCTGAGATGAGTGACCATAATAAATGACTAACCTGTGTACTCCCCTTACCAACAATGAGTATGGAAATAAATTCCAACATAGCAAATGCTCTTGTAAATAACCAAATCAAATAGGCTACAATGGTCAAGATTGAAACTAATAAAGCTTGACCCAAACCTTAACCTATTCCATAGGACAGGCACGAAAAAGGGTGGTGATTATATTCACGCAATGCAGATGTTTAGACAAGTGACTTTACTAGATAATAGCCTTAAGCATATGCATTGCCACGCCTTTGATATTGAGCTGAAGCACAGGAAAGCGCAATTAAGGCGAGACATTCGACACTTGATTATAGCAAACAGTGTTCTATAAAATCAAAGATTAAACATCTAAAATCAATGTATAAAGGTTGGCTTAAAACCAGGAAATTCATGCAAAATCAGAAAGATGGCGAACAGATGCTAAGGCAAATTATTACTAAGTCTACACCCGGCATCTGTTCCCTACTCAATAAGGCCAAAGCAAATTCACAAGTGGCGGTGCAAGTCAACTCAATATTATGGTAAGTATTGGCAGGTTTACTTTCAGGATCTCTATCAATCACCCTTCTCTAACATGAATGAATGAATTTTCAAGTGAAGGACACGAGTCATGCATTCTTGCTAGATGTGGAAGACAAAAAACATTGCGTTAGCAGATTAAGTACCTCTCGTGCCATTGGTCCAGATGGTCTGCATAATGTCATGCTTAGAAATATTCAGAAGAATGAGCTGCAATCTTTAAAACCGGTCGCATTCTTCATAGTTGGAAGAAATCAATCATACTCCCAATTTTCAAAAAAGATAATCGAGAAGACCCAAGCTCCTACAGACCAATAGCTTTATTGGACTGCCCTGGAAAACTGTTCGCTAGGCTATTATTGAATTTGTTCAATAAATGGCTGGATACTCAGAACATACGTGACCCGTTTGACAGGTTTTTTCCGGGCCTAAGTACAGACATAAATATGATTACACTCACTAGCATAATAAAGCGAGCTCACCAGCGCAAGCAATTTACATTGCATTTATTGACTTCAAGATGGCGTTTGACGCAGTCCCAAGACAGCCGCTTCACAAAAAACTTGCAGATGCTGGATGCCCTTGGGAAATTCTAAAGTGGATAGTACAATTACATACAAACACCACTATTCAAATAAGACTAACTAATGATGGCCTATTAACGGATCCGATCAAGACCGCCCGGGGATTAAAACAGGGATGTTTGTTAGCATCAGCTTTATTTCATTTTTTTTATTTCAGATGCGAGTCAAGCATTTGAGGGACTTCAGACAGACTTGCCTAGAATTATGGGAACTCAGGTGAAATGGTTATTGTATGCCGATGATATGGCCCTTGTATCTCAAACCCCAAAGGGCTTGCGTACATTACTTAATGCATTAGACTTTTATGTGCAAAAAAATGGTATAGTTATTAACATCTTGAAAACAAAAGTAATCCAATTTGGCACACGAAAACAAAGAATAGCCAAATTGCAATGGCCTTTACAAAAATGCGAGATTTCAGCAGCAGCATCATACACATACCTAGGCATGAGTATCTCTAACCAATGGGAAGATAATACTTACCAGCAAGTAACATTGAAATTGCAAACGTCAGTTTCGCAAGCACGTCTTATCAAAGCAAGATTTTGCAGATTCTCATTAATGCCAGTTTAACATACTACAAATTAAAAGTAATACCATTGATAATGTATGGTGTAGAAACAAAAGCATGGCAACCTTATAGGCATTGGGCGAGCAAGGAAGGATGGTATTGGAGGCACGTGCTAAATTTACCCAACTCAGAACCACTACCCATCAGACACGAGCTCGGTTTAATTTCCCTATATGCCAACTATAAGAGGAAAATATGCTTGCTTTATCGCAAATGCCTCATGAGCAAAGCAGCCGCATGTCTTTTGAATATCATATCCAACCATTTGTTAAATTCACTAGACCCATTTCCCAGAGTTTGGCGCTTACGAGCGCAAAAACTACTCGACGAGGCGCTAATCAATGCAGCATTGCCGATTGAGAATACAGAGCAAAAACCAAGATATGGGAAATGGATTGGATCAAAACTAGAACTGCATGCTTCCAATACCAAAACTTTGTTGTAAACCCCTTCGAGATGAAACGTTACAATGAGGTTGCAAACTACCTGGTAAGATTTCTGATCTCAAGACATCGAGATGACTTTATGCGGTTTTGACTAAATCTCTGGTTAACCACAAGTGTTGTACAAACGTAGAATTGACAGTCCAAATGCGAGATGCCGGTTTTGTGATCAAATGGCAGAAACCCTAAAACATCTATGCACAGAATGTATCGAATTAGTGACACACAGATCTCTATTATAAACACCTATTGGAAGATTATTGTGATATGACAGCTGATAAACTTTGGGGTCTGTTTCATACCATCGGGGAATCAGTAAGATATGCCATATTAAATTACTTAAATCACTTAGGGTTAAAAGACAAAACAAGCTTGAAGGTTTAACAACATTCTGACGTCAATAGAGCTTTTATGTCTGCATTATGAATAGCTTACATAAGAATGATACCTACCTCTTTACCATCCAGAGATAGGGTATATGTATATTTCAATGTAATCTTTATGTAAAATGTTACATATGTAACATGTAACAGGTAACATGATATATATTTTATGTTTTAATCGCGATTGTAATGATAATCAAATGTAAATGTATTTCTTTTTATACATAAAAGTTGAAAGGTCTTGATTTATCGTGACCATATCAACTAATAAAATAAAAAAATTAAAATAATTACAATGGGGTGTTCAATGACATTTGTTGAGCATGCGTTATTTATATATATTTAAAAAAGTACATTGACAGCACAAAGAGCATCAGGGTAGGTGGAGATCATCTCGAACCCTGCAATTAAGATTGTTAGATGCAGAATAGTGAACCCAGCAACCTTCATAGCAGAACCAGTAGGAGGGGAGGATGATGTAC
Source organism: Ambystoma mexicanum (assembly GCF_040938575.1). Classification (NCBI taxonomy): domain Eukaryota; kingdom Metazoa; phylum Chordata; class Amphibia; order Caudata; family Ambystomatidae; genus Ambystoma; species Ambystoma mexicanum. The sequence goes on along the minus strand of NC_090929.1, from coordinate 215,397,674 downwards.
ATTACTGCATAATGTATACTGAATTTTATCATATTCCCATTGTTAAGGAAAATGCTCTCAATGCGAGGGAAGAACTTACTTACCAAACTGGTAACTTTCTTTCGATGGGATGTTCTTCCGATGTATTCCACATCTATGAAATGTAATGTCAACAGCTGTGCACTTCGGAAACTTTTCAGTAGAGGGTGTCTTGCATCGATGGCGTCGAGCTGATGTCCCTCGAGGGCCGCCGTCGAGGCTCGACGTCACCGGATGTTATATATAGGACACACAGCGCCGGTTTCCTCAGTTTAGTTTTTTCCCCACAGAACGTGTGACACCAGTCTCCTGCCAGTATAACTGCTTACAGCTGTGCAGAAACGGAAACTGTAATCAGAGGAACTTCTCCAGAGGGGGAGGGTGATGTGGAATACTTCGGAGGAACATCCCATCAAAAGAACGTTACCAGTTTGGTAAGTAACTGGTTCTTCGAAGGGATTGTGTCCTCCAACGTATTCCACATCTATGGCAGACTCCCAAAGCAGTACCACACTATGGAGAAGGGAAAGAATTTAGCATGTGAAATTTAGAGTACTCAATCAAATGGCTGAATAGAGGACCGTCTTACCAAAGGCCAAATCCTGCCCATAGATGGAGTCCAGGGAATAATGTTTAACACAAGTATGGACAGAGGCCCATGTGGCTGCTTCACAAATATTCCGAATAGGAACACCCCTTTGTAGAGCAGTGGAGGCAACCACCCCCCGAGTAGAGTGAGCCCATAAGCCTACCAGAGGGTCCTTCCCCCACCAAACGGTAGCACTCCGTGATCGTCAAAACAATCCATCTGGGCAAGGTCTGTTTGGAAACAGCCTGACCCAAGCAGTGTCCAGAATAATCTACAAAAGGCTGATCGTCCACCCTGACCCGCAACATCAGTGAAAGATAAAAGCTCAAAGCTCTCCTAGGATCCAACCTATGGAGCCTCTCCTCTTCCTTACCAGGATGCAGAGGATGATAAAAAGCCGGAAGAATCACCTAGTGGCTCAAATGAAATTCAGACACAACCTTCAGAAGAAAAGAAGATTGCACCCGCAGGACAACCCTGTCCTTATAAAGTAAAGGGCGGCTTGGCAGAAAGTGCCTGCAATTCACTCACTCTGCGAGGGGAAGTAACCGCAACTAAAAACACAGTTTTAAATGACAACAATCTCAACGGACAAGAGTGCAAGGGCTGAAACTGAGCTCCCATCAGAAACTTTAAAACCAAATTCAAATCCCAACCCAGCAACTGGAAAGGGGACAGTGGAAACACATTACACAGTCCTTTCAGAAACTGTGAAATCAAAGGAATCTTAAAGTAAGAACACTCTTCAGATGAGCGCTTAAATATAGACACCACCGCAAGGTAACCCTTAATGGTACCCATTTGAAGGCCCCTGTGGGCTAAAGAAAGCAGAAAAGACAACACCATAGGAATAGAACACTAGAAAGGATCCACATTCTGACCCCTGCACCAATCGCAGAACTTCCGCCAATGGTACAGGGATTTTGTTGCGGGCCGCCTGGCCGAAAGCAACACCTCCATCAAGTCATCCGGGAGGTCCCAATACTTGTATCTCAACCTTTCAGATACCAAGCATGAAGGTTGAGAGACCGGACCTCTGGATGGAGAACCTGACCCACCTCCCATGAGAGCAGATTGTCTTGGTAGGGAAAACAGCGTGGAGGGCAGATGGACATGTCGAGAAGGTACCACGCTCTCCTGGCCCAATCCGGCACAATGAAGATCATTCAGGAACCGAACATCCGTAACCTCCGCAGCACCTGAGGAATGACGGGGACTGAAGGAAACGCGTACAGCAGTGGGAAGGACCACACCACTACGAACGCGTCCCCTAAGGCTCCTCTTGGGGGAAATTCCCGCGAGCAGAATCTCTCGCACTTCCGGTTGACACTGGTGGCGAAAAGATCCAGTTTTGGGGTTCCCAAAAGGGTGAAGATCTCCAAAAGGACTTCCTGAGCCAACTCCCACTTGTGAGAGACCGTGCTCTGTCTGCTCAGATCGTTCACCACTTAGTTTTCGCCTCCGGCCAGATGAATTGCTGAGATCGAGATTTTCAAGTTGGATGGCCCAGGACCAGAGTTGCATTGCCTCCCTGCACAATGGGAGTGACCCTTCCCCCCCCTTTTTGTTGAGGTAATGAATGGCCACTGTGTTGTCCATCATAATCAGGACAGTCTTCCCCCGCACAGATGGCAGAAAAGCCTTCAGGGCCAGCCCGATGGCTCTCAGCTCTAACAGATTAACGTGGAGTCTGGACTCCGATGGAGACCAATGGCCACTGGCTTTCAACTCGTTGGCATGAGTGCCCCATCCTGTGAGGGATGCATCTGACACGATCATCACCTCCAGCCATGGTTGCCAAAACGGTGCCCCCTTCGACAGATTTCCTTCGTCGGCCCACCATAGAAGATCCTGGGCGACCGAGAGCGGAATCTGAATGGGATCCAACATCTTGACGGATAACTGTGACCACTGCATCTTGAGAGCTCACTGCAGGGATCTCATCTGCAGTCTGGCCTCCGGCACCAGAAAAATGCAGGATGCCATGAGGCATCGCAACCTTAAGAATTCGAAAGCCGGGAGACTCTGGGTACGTTGAAACTTGTCCACCATCTGCAGAATGTGATGAGCCCTCACCTGAGGAGGCGAACACTGCCCCAGGGACGGGTCGAGCACTGCTCCGATGTATTGGAGCCGCTGGGAAGGTGTCAAATGCGACTTCTTTAAATTTAGGGAGAAGCCCAGCTTGTGAAGGGAATGGCAGGTAACGGATAGATGAATCAGGGCTTGCTCGGGAGAAAGCACCCTGATCAGCCAATCGTCCAGGTAGGGGTAGTTGTGAATCCCCCCCTCTCCTGAGGTAAACTGCCACAACCACCATCAGCTTGGTGAAGACCCTCGTCGTGGTAGAGGTCACTCCGAATGGCAGGACCCGAAACTAAAGTGCAAGTCGCCAGCTGCGAACCTCAGGTACTTCCTGTGCTTGGGATGATTTGGCACATGAAAGTAAGCATCCTTCAGGTCCAGAGACACCAACCAATCCTGAAGTTGAAGGGCCTGGAGGACTGGAGAAAAAGTGACCATCTTGAACTTGTCCTTCCTTAGAAGCTTGTTCAACCAACACAAAGTCCATGATGGCTCTCAATCCCCAGTCTTTATTGGGGATCAAAAAATAAAGGGGAATACCATCCCTTGTTCCTCTCCGCTACAGGCACCAGTTCTATGGCGCCTTTCTCCAGCAGGGATAGGATTTCCTGCACAAGGAGCGGATCCAGACTCTTAAAAGAGGGCTTCCCCGGTGGATTGTTGTGAGGCCGCTAAAGGAAGGGAAGGCAGTAGCCGTGGGCTATGATATCCAGAACCTACACATATGAAGTAATGGCACGCCATTCTCCAAGATGCTGCGCAAGTCTACCCCCAATACGGCGAACCATGGGACATGGCCTCATGACTGAGCTGGAGCGGCTGTGGCAGTGCCTGAGGGCAAAGAGGCCACTACCAGAGCGGCTTTGGCACCCCGAGTACCCCGTCCACCATGGGTACCTTTACGGTGGCCCTTTTGACTGGGAGCTCCTCTCAATCTACCAAAAGAGGAGTAGAAATTAAAGGAACCTCCTCTCCATTGCGGTCGCCTAGGACAAAAAGGCAGAGGTTGACGTACTGCAGCGCTCAAAGACTTCGCCACAGCTTTGGAGGTCATCAACCTCTCAAGGCCCTCTTCAGCCTTGCTGCCAAATAAATGAACGCCATCAAAGGGCATGTTCAAAAGACGGGCTTGCACATTAGGAGCAAACCCAGACTTCCGCAACCACGCAAACCTGCGTAGGACGGTGCTCACAGCCATGGACCGGTTGACAGTCTGCCGTGTCCAAACCCGACTGAAGGGATTCACACATAGCATCCTTGCCATCATGCACGAGGGCTAGGAAGCCATCCCTTTCCTCCCCCTCAGGAATATGATAAGCCGCTAAGGAAGCACAGTTCCACAGTGTGTGTGTAAATCTTGCCATGGCACATGTGGAGTTGACAGCTTTCAGTGCCATGCTCCCTGAAGAAAAGACCTTCCGAGCTCATCCGTCGAAGCACTTGTTGTCCCCATCAGGAGGGATGGTAGGGTATGCCTGCTGCCTCGAGGTGGCCATAGCCACCTGAACCACCAAACTCTCAGGTGTAGGGTGAGTAGACAAATATCTGGGGTCGCTAATAGATGGGCGGTACTTTTTTGACATTCTTATTGACCGCCGGAAGCGAATCCGGGGCCTGCCAAGCCGATTACACCCTTTTTTGCAATCTAAGATAGAAGGGCAATACCGGGTCAGAAGGGGGACCTTGGTCCAAGATGTCAGTAAGGTCATCCTGAATAAAATCCTCAGGCGGACTGGACCACCCCAGGTATTCGGAGACCCTAGACATGAGCCGCCTGTAGGAAGAGTCTGCATGTGCCCCCAGCTCAGGCCTACCAAACTCAACGTCCGGATAAGTATCCAGGCCACTGGCATCATGGAGGGACTGCCGCAACTCCTCCAATGGATTGTCACCCAACAATCCCGGAGCCTCATCCTGAGAAACAGGATCTTCAACGTCTGACCTTTCCTCTTCTTCAAAAATGTAAGGCAAAGGTCCTGAAAACCCAGCCACAGTGACAGAAGAGGGCCTGGGGCCCACTACCGGCCTCCCAGATGTAAAGGAAGCCCCATGAAACTCCTCAGACACATTACGCCCATAAAGCACTGAGGGTGCCGAAGGCAACAAAAACATCGAAGCCGAGGGCATCGAGAACAGATGTTGAGACCGCTGAGGGCTTTGATGCCGGAATCCGCGCCGCGGGTGTCATCGCAGAGACCTTCAGCATTGATGCCGCCACAGGCGTGGGCTGATAGGACGGTAACGCATCGTCCGAGTCTGACTGGGCCGGCACCGAATGAGTCGGCGCCGGCACCGACACAGGGTGCAACAGTCTCACAGGGGACGAGGACCAAGACCTGGACGCACGTCTCTTGCGCCTGCTCTTGTACGCACGGACCTCGAGGGCTCCCGGTGCGAGTTGCAGCATGAACCCGAGCCCCAGCCCGAAGGCGTGCGAGCCGCGGATCGAGAGCATTTTCTGCCATCTTTGTGAGAAGGCGTGACAGGAACCGTGCTTTGCGACTGGAAAATCACCATCATTTGTTCTTTAAAAGCTGCCCACTCCTCTGGAGTCGAGGACTTTGTGGGACAGGCTACCTTACGGAGAAGAGGACGGGGAAGGTGACCGGTGCTGGTGCTTCTGAGAGTGCTGCGAGGACGAGGAATGGCTGGAACTACTCCGGGACCGAGAAACTTGAGCTTCCTCCTGACGCAGAGAGTCGCCCCTAGAGTCGTCGGTGGAAACCCTAGAATTAGATCTGGACTTCCAGGACTTCGAGGGCTTACCTGCACGGAGCTTCCCCTTCCTTTCACCAAAGGCCTTGGCTTTTGGAGACTTGCATTTGGAGCAGTTGTCTGTGCTGCGCAGCTCACCCAGGAACCATAAGCAAATATGGTGTGGGTCGGTCAGCGACACCTTGGACTTGCAGTCCCGGCAAGTCTTGAACCCGGACCTTGGAGTCGTAGGGGTCAAAGAAATAGACGACATAAGAGATAGATGAATCCACGAGGCGTGCAGAGTTTCACAAAGCTGTCGGAAAAAACTGAACTGAGGCAACGGGCGCGGTGCGTCCTATATATAACATCCGGTGACATCGACCCTCGACGGAGGCCCTCGAGGGACATCGGCTCGACGCAAGACGCCCTCTGCTGAAAGGTTTCTGAAGTGCACAGCTGTGGACATTACATGTCATGGATGTGGAATACGTCAGAGGACAAAATAACTTTGAAATTCTCTTTATTGATGGTCTTCAAAAATTGATCAAACAACTGGCGAAAGGCACACTGGATCAGCAGTAGTAAAGCTGAAGAGAGGCTGAATTTCAAGTAGTCACAAGTATGAAACTGCCTTTGCATTGCTCAGTACAAGCTGCATAATTAGTGGCACTTATCGCTGCACTCCAAAGATATGAGGATGAGGAAGCAACAGTGTACTCTACTCCACTTATGTGATGTCAAAAGTACCCACGTTTGTCACAATGGAAAAGGAGGGGCTTCCGCTGCACAAACAGCACCCCAGTGCAACATGCGGCCCCATTGGATAAATTCATTGAGGCATTAAGACTCTGGTTGACCATCGCAGTTGTAAACTGCACACCTCACACTAAAAGAACAGACGCGATTTCTCACAGAAACGAAGCAACAGATTTAGAAGCCAAAAAGGCAGCATATTTTCCAAATATTTCTGACTTCAAACTAAAAAATGTTCAACAAATGACAGGATGGTGCAGAATTTAGAAGGTATAACACAGATAACTTTATATTTGTAGCATTATTCTATTTTGTTCAACAACCTAAAGCATTAGCTAGGACTTGCATTTAATCTGGCAGGACCTTCGGTCACATCATGCTTTCAGGCTGTGAATTCTTTAAAACAGCCAGTTAGTATAAGCGTGCAGAATTATTTCATCTTGTTTCAGAAAATAAAGTGTGTGCATCGCATTTTCTAACTGTATGCTTTAACCTGCATTACAACAGTGAGAGAAAGCACTCGCGATTCGGGTCCAAATATACTTTTGCTTATTGCAAGTAGCGCTTTCTCTGGTAAAACGTGCACAAGACCTTCATTATTATATAACTCATAGTAAAGTAGACCTCCTCTGTATATCAGAAACCTGGATACAAGCTACCAGTGGACCTTTCATTTCAGAAGTCTCTCCCCCAGGTTAGAAATTTTACAGTGCGGACCATAAAGAGGGTTGGGGGGGGGGGATGTGGGTAGCCATCATGACCGGATCCAAATTAGGCCTATTCCCGGCTAGTATTTCTTGCACTGAATGCAAGATTTTACAACTTAAAATGACTCCATCCTATCACCATTGTGTAAACATGGTATTGGTATATTGTGCCCCCCCCCCCGCAACATGCCGGACTTCAATAAAGAGGTTCTGGACTTAACATTAGTAGCCCATTCTTTTTCTTGGCGATCTCAATCGATGGAAAGGAGATATAGATGACAAGCATGCAATACTTCTAGAAGCCTCACTAATAGACAGTGGCTTTGAAATCATAAATAACAATCCCACTTTTGGGAACTCTGACATCCTGGATTGGGTGGCTACCAGGAACCTTAAAAAAATAAATAAATAAAAAAAAAGATATTGACTCCTCACCCTGCATATGGTCGGCCCATTCTATGATTAGCTTTACCCTGCACCGCCCAATACCAATTGTCAAACACACAAATACACTGATATCAGTCGAAGGTCATCATTTTAAGAAGATGAGCTCCATGGATATTAAGGACGGACTTGAAGCTATGAGGGCTAACTCTCAGCCAACCAACCAGGTTGAGTGCCTGATGAATATTTTCACCAAAACGTTAAATATGCTCAACAATATAGACCCTATTCAAACAAATACAGACAGAGAATCTCAGAGACCAAAGTTGGTTTACACCAGAACTGGATGAGCTGAAAAAGAAAAAAAAAAAAAAAGGTGCTATAACGAATCTGGATTAAACACCCCTCCGATACCACCCAGCAGGAATGGATGAAATTGGACACATCTTACAGATCATTAATTGTGGACAGTAAGAAAAATCACTACAATACACAGATACAGCAATCTTCAATTTCTACAAGAAAACTCTTGAGCATTTTAAAATCATTAGAAATGCCCAAAACTTCTGAGCTCCCTGTATCAATCAAGGATCAAGATTGCACTTGAATATCATTCACCTTTGAAGGAAAAAATCACAAAAGCAAGGGACGAAATTCTAGCAAATTAGAGCCCTGCCATTGCATTAGGGCCCCCCCCCACAGTGGGACAGAGAATTCTATTTGTCATCCAGATCTTTTGCTCCCTCTCATCCAGATCTCTTGCTCTCGCTCACCTATTTCACTGACAGATTACTTCAGTGTTGGCTTCTATGAACCTCACTGCTTGTCCTTTAAATTTCCAAACCTCCAAACACATACTGGAACACAGAAACCTGTTCAAACTCTTCTTAGACAGTTTGTTAATGCCTCTTTCAGTGACCAACAAGTCCCTTTAGACATTAACAAAGTCAACATTACGCCCATCCCCAAGAAATTGAATTTGGACCACACTGACCCAAGCAATCTTAGGCCAATAACTACCAGTCAGCTCCCCAGGAACATTTTGGATAAGGCCGCCACTTTCCAGTTACAGAACTTTACAGAAAATAACTTGACTTACACAGTCGGCAGTCTGGCTTTTGCCCTGCCTATAGCACTGAGACCGCACTTGTGTATCTCCCAACCCACACGCTCGGCATTACTGACAGTGGCAAAGCCAGGATGTTGATCCTGTTGGACCTATCAGTGGCATTCGATCTTGTTGATCATGAGCGCCTTCTGGAGTGCTTACGACAGCAGGGGGCCTGCTCGTCGAAGGTGGTCAACTGGATTAAGTCATTCTTATCCAATTGAGAATTCCATATACAATGGGGTGCAGCCACAACCCCTGTTTCTTCAATTAAATATGGCATCCCCAAGGAGCATCAATATCACCGCTCTTTCAACCTTTACATGCACGCCCTGTGCACGTTGTTGAAAGGGCTTGGGTTCTTTATGACCAAATATGCCAATGGCACGCAGTTGGTCATCGATCTAAGTGGTGATTACATTCAGGACTTACTAACAGTAAAGAACACCTATGATGCCATTGAGAAATGGATGTCCCCAAACTGGCTTTGTCTAAATGGCAATAAAACCGAGCTACTGATTTTCGGTTCACCCCAGGCTCATGCCAATTTAGACCCTGCCTATGCGTACTTTACGCTGCAAGGCAACAAGATCATAACTCAATATAAAGTGAAGACCATGGGGGTTGTCCTGGAGTCCTCCCTAAATTCAGACGCTCAGGTACAAAATCTTTGCAATGCATGCAATCACCTGAGGCTGCCTCGAACCATACAGCCTTTCATCAACAAAAAGAATTCTGCGACTATTGCCCGTGCCATGATTTTATCAACATTAGACTACTACAACATTTTGTTGTGTGGAGCTTCAAAGTCTAATCTCCGGATATGCCAAACCATTCAGAATGATGCAGTCCGCATAGTAATGACCATTCCAAGAAGAGCTCATATTACTAAAACCAGGAGAGAGCTGCACTGGCTACCAGTAGAGCAACATATTAAGTTCAAAATGGACATACCAATTAATCGCTCCGTTTATTGAAAATCTCTAGATTACCTCAAAACTATGATTATGCCCTACAAGGTAGCCAGAAATTTGCAATCTTCCACCCTCAATTTATTGCAGGAATTCAGAACCAAAAGAGCAGAGGACTAGGTAGATCTTTCCGGGCATTGGCTCCTTTATGGAATTCCCTTCCACCGTCAGAGGGATTCCCAATTTTAGTCATTTCAGAAACTCATTGAAGACACCTCTTCAGCTTAACTTCTGGGCGCTATGGCTTCATACCATTTCATCTAGGGCACTCTTAATTGCCTATGGTCCTGTTACTTTGTCTACCTTGTGTTAATGTCAGCACCCGATGCCTGCGAGTTTTCAGCGCTGTAGAAATAAGTAAATAAAAAAAATTTGGTAAAAGAGGGCTTTAACATGCCGTCGATTGTCCAGTTAATCGAGACACAAGGTTGAGACTCACGGGAGGAGCAAGACCTATGGAGAAAGCAGGGGTGTTCCTTATCCCCCCCACTAAGGCAAGATAGCACAAGAAAGCCAGTTATGCCTCTAGCATTATTGAGGGCATCACTGGAGCAGCTGCACTAATCCGTGCATATGACTCGAGAGTGTATTGCGGCTACAATTGCAGAGGATTGGTTTTCACCAAATGTCTTAGAACATGTGCCACAGTTTATTGAGAATTGCATTGTGTGCCAGAAATGTACTGCTGGCACACTTTGAAAACATTGAGAGGAGAAATCCCTAGACCCAATGGCCCATTTCAGCATCTACATGTAGATTACGTAGATATGCTGCAGACATGCAACGGCTATAGATATATGCTGGTCATGGTAGGTCCCTTTTCCAGATGGATTGAGGCAGGTCCATGTACACACCCCGATGCCACATGCGCCATCAAGTTCCCTGTGTGTGAGTTGGTTCCAAGATGGGGTGTGTGTGTGAGGTCTTGAAGTTTGACAATGGTGCATGTCACTCTTTTATTAGGGATAAAACACATGTTCTCTTCTGCCCATCACCCAGAGGCGAATGGGTTTTGTGAACCATTAAATGGATTAGAGAGGATAGCCACAATTAAAATCACCTTCAAGGGGTGGCTACATTGCATGCCTTTCACGCTATTTGTGTTGCAAAATTAACCTGGCTCAGATCACCACCTAACTCCTCACAAGCTGGTGACTGGATGCCAAATAAGTATACCTCTTGCTCCTCCAACTAGGCTAGAAACTGATGCCCACAGTGTAGTGAAGACATTCAGTGACAAGATGCATGACTATTTGGCAGCTATGACCGCTAGTGTCTTATTTCTCAACAGATTAAGACCCGGCGGGAAGGGGCCAAAGAGGATTGAATAAGAAAGCCAGCCAACTGATCCAGGTGTGACAATGTGTCAGCACTTGGAGAAAACCCCCGTTACAAGGGACCTTATGATGTAGAAGTAACCCCCACAGCTGTCAAACTACAAAGAAGATGAGTATGCCAGCATCTGCACGACATCGAGTAAGACCATTTTGAAATTAAACAGACATTTCTTAAAATCTAGTAAGGAATGAATAGACTTGCAGCTATCCTGGAACTTTTTAAATAGGAACAAGGAACAATATTTTGAAGTGCGGGAGCCAAACGACAAGGAATATACTGCATCTTCTATGCTATCCACCATAACATTGCACACATTCTTGTATGCCGTTTTCACCTAGATATCGAAGTCTTACCCAGGATAAGACGATATGTGGACATCATATTGTTTCTCAGAAATCCTAAAAACAATCATTTTTTCAGAATCTGTGTGTCAATTATCCTGCAGTTTGATATAAAACGTGATTTATAAACAATAAAAAATATTACATATTGAATTAAAGTAAAATGGGAAATTTCCAAAATGAGACTCACTACCATCAACAAAGTTGAGTTTTTTCAGAATGGCGAGTGTGATTTAATTTGGTCTTATGATTTGTCTTTTCTTCTTTGTTATGGCATTTAGACAAGGATTAAAAATGCAGATAGAGTGGGGGACAATTAAACAACTGTTGGGATCCCTAACAAAAGCACGGGCAGTGTTTTCTCTAACTTTACAAACAACTGATTTGACTGAAAAGAGATGCTGGGGAGGATCATGAAGACAAATACATATCTTGATTGTTTGGCTCACTTAACCAAATAAGCTATGGTATCAGCACATGAAGGGGGTGGGAGAGAGAACATCAAATGAAATCTGTTATGCATGTTCTCTCATCCCCTATGTCATGAATGCAGACAGAAAATGCATTGCAAAAGAAATGCCTGCACATGATGTGAAAAGCCCCCATCATCTGGCAGCATGCACAACTAGAGGACAATTCAAAAGAAAATGGGCAACACTTGGATGGCGATCAAGGAGAACATTGCCATATGAAGATACTTATGGGAAAACACAAAGGATGGAAAAGGGGATGGGTTGGACAAGCAAAAGACTTTTGTATCCATCCCAGATTGGAGAACAAATAACAGTTGTTGAAATGAAGAGGGTGGACTGTTCAGATATAGTGGAAAGATCAGGAGTACTAGGATGCTGGGAGAGACCTCAGCCATCGGTGAATGGACGGGTTGCCACCAGTACAGGATGAGAAGGAATTTTATCTTGCCCTGCACACATACTGAACAAACAAGTAATCTTAGTGCAAATAGTGAATGATATGTGCCTAGAGTCATGGGCCAAGTAATCTAAGTTACTAACATGGGTTGACAATTAAGCAGGACCAGTATCCATAATACCAAAACAAAATGCAACCATATGCTTCAAGAATGAAAGCCTGGTTCTTGTTGGAGCAAATAGAGGATGTGAGCAGGTGCTCGAAGTACCAGGAATTAATGAAGGAACTGCTGTGCTGATAGATCGATATTGGGCCTGTGGATACAGAGCTTACATGCAGTAGCCTAAAAATTGGGAAGGTGTGTGCTTCATTGTGGTCATGCATGTTCCTTCATTATGGATTCCCCCCTATTGATGAATTTCCAAAAATGAATGAACACCAGAGGAAGAGGTTGCTCGACCTCCACTGGATGAAGAGGGAAAACTATATCTCATTAAAATCAATAGAAGCTTACTATATACCAGATGAGCATACATTTTTCAGTAAGACGACTATGATAATGACATCTATATCCATGCCTGGACTTCAGAGAGTGCCAAATGGCTGCAGATTACCAGGTGAGAATTGTTGCAAATGATCAATGCAACCATAAAAGGATTTAATGCAATCGGAGAACAACTGAGGGCCATTAGGGTTATGACCCTGCAGAACAGGTATGTCTATAATGATATCTTACAAATGTAGGGTTAACCCCTTCTACCAAAAGGTGGCTGGGGTAAATACTTGTAAGACAAGAAGATGCCACCGTTGGGTATTCCAAATTTACTTTATTAAAAACTGTTTGGTAAAGATACCCGCACAAATATCCCGATCTTGTACCTGACATGACTATCTCCAAAACACATATACAGACTAATACCCAATTCACTCAGCCATAAAATTCCAAGTTGTATTATTAATCGCACACACTTCTAGATTTCACACATACATTACAACAGTGTGAAGACCATTTTCTCACAAATAAAGAGAAAGTTAAAAATCATGCTAATAAAAGTGAATCAATTAAAGTAGTCCACAAGAGTATAGGTAGACTCAAGCTTGGTATATTATCAGTGAGGACCAAGATATTTGACACAAACCATTTGGCGAGAGAAAATAAGAAAATACATAAATAAAGGGAAGAAAACAGGAGAGACCAATATCCCACTCAAGTAGTGATATGCAAATGTGCAAGTAAATTTCTCTTTTTTTTTTATATGGCAAGAATTGTTTTTCTTTTCTCTAATGTTTATGATCTAAAGTGAACATTTGCCACTAATGTGTCCAAACTTTCTTTCTCAGTCTAGACCGTTTTCTAGATTATGGTCTGCCAATGTGTTGATCAAGTTGATGTTTAGAGTCATCCAACTGACTTTTGTCCAGATCCTTGGATGTGCACGTTTTGGCGACAAATGAGTATAAATCTTCCATGCATCCATGTATTTGTGCTTTTTCGTGTCATGTTGGTATATAACCATTAATTATTTAATGAGCCCAAGATGTCACACCCATAACTGCTTACCTATAATCTCCGGTAAGTGGGAGGTTCCTCCTATCTCCGGCCCACCTTGGGTGGCAACAGTGAATGAGGGTTTGATTTGGATCCTGTTTGGCTCAGACGTGAAGGGACCCCCTATGTTTCAGGAAAAGTTCTCTTGGGATGTGAAGTCGGAGTGGCAGTGTGTTCCAAATGCTCCAGCGGTTGCCCTTCCCATGGGAATGTGACCTGGTGGGTAAATCCAAAAGAGTGGCTGCTGGTTACATTATAGATCCAGTGTTTTTATATGTACTTCTAAAGATCTGTGCCTTCCTCTGTGCAATGGCCACATGGTGTGCCTGTGCCTCATGCTCATGCTCCTGTGTCCGTCTACAATCCCTTCACGTCAGGGCAGTCAGTGTAGGAATTCGATCACCATTTCTCCATATTTGTGCAAAACCACACCATGATGGGAAACCCTGGTACTATTCCAAAGTGGATGCCGGGGAGTGGTCCCTGTATGGGAGCGAGGAACATGCAGGGATGTTAATGGTGCACAATGGTGTGCATCACATGTGGGTATCTGTGTTAGACTAAACAGGGGGTAATGCCAAAGCTACCAATACCACACGTTGTTGCCTTAGCTACATCTCTGATATTCTGCCATGCACATGGAGTCCTAGTGGCTCCCTGTATGTGTCATGACCTGTGCCCATCCTGTCCTCCAGCTGTAGGGGAAAAACCACAGTGCATCAGTGAATTGCTGTCTCATTGGGTGCATTGCTACAGAATGTATCTACAGCTTTGAAGAAAAATAGCTGTCCAGTTGCCACCTCAGGGCGCTCTAACCTTCGATCCCTGTCGTTTCAATGCGTATCCCGGCTGGTTAGTGTGGACGAGCTGCTAGAGCTGCATTGTTTATGTGGGTGCCTGTATAGAATGTTTGGCATGTCCAATCGGCCATGCATGCTGTAGCGCAATGTTGTCATTGCAATCTAGTTTGTGTAACCCTTTGTTGGAAAGTCTGCACTTATGCACAGTCAAAAAGATTGGTTGATGCAGCTGTAATGTGTAGGTGTTTTCATGTAATTGCTATGGACACCAAATTGGGGTCGTACTCCCATGCAGAGGCCCCTAGTGTTGTGTATATGCAGTGGCCTCATAGCTGCGCGATGCATGCTGGAACATTAACGTTTAGAGGAGGCATCTGCTCTCCTGTCATAATAATATTGCTGTAAAACTAAGTAGAGTAAAAATAATACAATTAATCAGGAGAGGGTGATCATCAGTTCTCCATTTTGTGGTGTATTTGCTAATGCGCTCATACACTCTATAGGGGATGCTTTGTACTGTATAGATGCTTGGGATGTATAGTTAAGTCGCTGGGCCTCAGTTGCATTGCAGAAGGGTTGAGGGGGTGGTGGGTGGAGCCACTGAGGTCAGTTCCTCTCTGTTGGGCTATACATTACCTCAAAGTTACGGTATGTTTGGTCTGAGATGCCGGAAATCATGCATATTTGCCCACCCCCAGCATGGAATAGAAGAGGATACATTGTTGACTCCCTCCCTCTTTACCAAGGGTGATAATTCCTCATTGAGCCCCCAATTGCATGTGTACAAGATCGGGATATTGGGCATCGATACCCACATTAACAGTTTTTAATACTGAACAATTAAATGTTGAATACCCAAGGGTGGCATCTTTGTGTCTGGTTAGCAATGGAAGGAGGCATGTGCGCCAAGGTCGGGCCTTCTTGCTGCAGTTTCACACCTTCCCATGATGAAGGAAATTGAACCCTGACAGAAGCAAGAATTATGCTGACAACCATGCATACAAAGATGGAGGATGAATTTGATGAGACAGCAGGAGATGACTGGTTTCCGTCCGTTTTAACTGATTCCAACCTGGCTGGCAAATGCCTTCAAGCTACGTAGAACACTACTATTGTTGGTATTGCTAGGATTTTGTCTGAGAAGGATCATTCTAGGACAATGCTAGAAGACAGCTAAGAATGCTATTGGGATGAAGATAATTATTGACATCAATGCGGATACTGGTCAACAAATGCAAAATGAGAACAGCACCTGTGAGAATATACAAAAGTGCCCTAGCACCCCCAGGAACAAAGTTCTAATATCCTAAGGATCATAAAAAGTATGTAGGACACTGGAAATTCTGTCCACCATCTGGGGCTTGCTGCCATATGACTTGGATTGTGGATGAACATATAAAGAATGCAGGCCACCTGGAGGGGGTGTATGTGGCAAAGATATGGATTCTAAAGAAACCACATTATGAAGAGAAGATGGAAAAGATTGAGGAGCTGGTAGAAGACTCAACCAGAGGGAGAATGTAGAGGAGCAGGTGGACATATCATTAGCTCCTGCCCCCTCACTGCAGTGATACTGGAATAGCAGGAGAAGATCCTCATGTGTGACACCAGGTATCATCCCAATACCACATGTATGAGAGACGATATGCACTCAAGACAACCGTACCAAATGTACCCTTGCACTCAAAGGGTAGAAGGATGTCAGCACACACCATTGGAAATCAGAGCTATAAGTGAACTTTGATGAGGGCTGAGTGATGTCATGAAGAGGAGGAAACAAAGATGCACTGAAACAATATGCAAATACTTAAGAAATATGTAACTGAAGAAACAAGATTAGTGTGTAACCAATACGAACAAATCATATATGCAAAGAAGATAAAGTAACCTGCTGATGAATAAGTGTATGTACGCAGAAATGCAAGGTAGATGAGAAATAAAAGCTTGCTGCAGAGAAAAACATAACACGGCTAGAGCAGCCATGATGAAAAGATGGACGTTGGATTCGCATTTAAACCAATCAAGCTACCTCGGAGACAGGCCAGGGCTGTAGAGTCCAGACCTATTGGTAAAACAGCTTTGTCTGAAGAATAAAGAGGAGTCTATTGGCCTGGGATCAAGGATGCTACTTCAAGGAATAATTCCAAGGCACAAGGCGAGTCAAAAGGATATGCCTCTTACACAAGTCATATTTCTCTTAAGTTAAACAAAGAGGAAAACATCTGCAAGAGCCGTGTATTGGACAAATAAAGTTGCAAAAAGCCTATGTAAGGTGGAGTGAGCAAGTCTCTAGAGGCCGAGAGGAGTAACGACACCCAGTATAATTGAAACTAGCTGTAAATAAAGGTTGAGATGGATGAATTTGCAGTCTCCTCACATGGGACTCAAAGGTAAACAACAAAGGCTATTCAATAAGCTCTAGATGAAGGTAATGGTGTAACTAAAGTCCCTTAAAAGTACAAGAATAAATAACAGACTGCAAGGTCAACTACAAAGGCAAAGCCTGTGCTGGACTGTTGAGATGGACTAATTGGGAAAGCATGGAGTAGTCTGGTATTGCTCTCAGCACCTGAGGTCCATTTTACTTACGTGCTGCTAACGAGCCGAATGTCCAGGGTTGGTAAAGCATGCCAGCCAATCAGAGGGTCTATGTAGCAACATGCTATACAATGTTGCAAAGACCAACCTGCTGCCATTTTCTTCCACTATGATCAGTATTCTACTTATTTGAAGGTGGTTTCAGGCGTGGCTGACAGGAGGCAGCCAAATGGTGTCACATTTATATATACTATAGGTATATTTGCTCACTTAACCAATCGCTCCCTTCAATAGGTTTTACAGTTTGCCACGTAGGATGTTGTAGCTGACGTACAGCGAGGTATAAAACCTTTGTATGATTAAAATTGGGTGCGAGTGTGCACTACAGCCCGTTTTTCCCCAGATTGCCTTAGTTTATTCCACGTTGATAATAAAGTAGTACTTTGACATATTCTTTGAGTCCATCCAGTTACGTGGGTACGAGATCTTTAATGGCAATTTCATCCAACACATGAGATACTTTAAGGTGCTAGTGGACAGTTGACTGGTATACTCGCCTGTCAGGGCTTCTTGTACTGCAAACAGAAGTAAATGCCTGGTGTACTCTCCTACCAGGGTTTCTTATATTCATGCACTTCCACAATTGTCCATTTGCTTGGTTGGATGATATATCCTCATGATATATTTGTTTTTGTGTTTCCATGTACTTGAATTCCATGCATTCACGTGCTGGTAAGGTCTTTTGTTTCAATTTACTTTCCCTTCTTACAATTAGTCTCTATGCTTTCTCTTGTTTTTCAATGTCCTTTGCTATTATTTGCATTTGGTGCACTGGCCGATACCCCCGGGCCCCCCACTACCCTTCGGTTGACTCACCAGCTCTTGTTGGCATTTCTCTGGCTCATTCATGGTTAATCAGTGAATTCGCTCTTCCTGCTTTCCCTTCACGGCTGCTTTCTCTGTGTCCTTTCGTCTCCCGTGGCTTCCTTTCAGCATGCCGGTTTCGGCTCTCACAAAGGGGTCTGCTGTCTGTGGTCCTTGCGTGCCCAGGAGTTTCTTCCCGTCTCCCAGTGGGTCGCCTGCTCGCGTTTCCCTTCTTCCGCTGCTCTGAGCTGTCTGGCTCTGCCACACCTGTTCGGGACCTCTAGCCTCGTGGAGAGGTGGACAATTCTCTCGCCAACAGCAGCAGCCTTTGCCGCCGGTCTTTATATTTCCCAGGCATAGGTACTTTCAGGCAACAGATAGATCTCTCACTGGGGTTTCACTGCTCTTCTCTCGCTCATCCCAGTATTCGGGATGATTCTGGGAAATGGAGTCCATTATTGTTTGATGAAGAGTTTGGATGATTACTTTTAACATGGCTGGATGTGAAAGCAGTTCTGGATGCTTAATAGATGGAACTGACAGAGGCATTCCTGTTACTTCCACATGGTAGACCAAAAGTTTGGAGTTTGGTTTAAGGTGCTTTGGTGAAGTGTCTTTTCTATTCTCCCAAGGGGAAGTTTGCAGAAGTATGGAAACAGGACATAGGGCCATTGGGTATGAGAGGATTATCTTCAAGGGCAACTGGGGGATACCATCTCTCATACAATGAAGCCATGATATCACCCCAGAGGTTGTTTGCTCCCATGTGATCCTCACCCATATATCCACCCCTAGGGTCAGGTAGCAGCTGCCGTCCCCTGGCCACATCGGATGAAGTCACCCACGGGGTATCGGTGATGACTCCATTGGCTCCATCACACTTCCTTGCTACCTTCTCCATTCTCCTCCCGGCTGGTCTTCCTGGCCAAATCCTGACTTTCACGCTTTATCATGTGGCTTTCCCAGCCGACATAGTGTATAATGAGGTTTTGCCCACTTGCGTTTTCCTCTACCATGTTACTTGCCCTCGTCCTGCTAGTTAGCTTTTAGCATATCTTGAGACTAAGGAGGTGTCTCCAGGGAAAGACGGCCCTCTCCTCCCATTGAGCAAGAAGGTAAAGGGGAAAATTAAACATTGCAGCCTGTCCTTTAGGAGTTATGAAGCGTGCAGCAGTGTGCCAGTCTGGTGACATGACTTTTTAATAGTCCAGTAGGGAGCAGTTGAAGACAGCCCCAGTTTTCAATACCAGCTACCCCATTTGAACAAACAGTGTGACCCTGAGCAAATCAGTAATACTCTATGCTCGGTTCATTTCTGTGCAAAATTGGGGACAGTTAGAAAAATAACTTCAGTACGAAGCACCATGAACATTAAAGCAAAGGAGTTTACACCTATTGACTGTAAGGCATAATGCCGCTCTTTGACAAGCACACAGCGGTGGCTGGCCCAGGCGACATCCTATCACCATCATAGATTAAGGTTTCGTGGCCCGTTTCAAATAAGGCAGAGTAAAAATGCATGAAAAGTATTCAACAATTATAAATAGAAAGCTCTGGGGAACCGTGAAAAAATAACCTCGCAGAACAGAAATACAGAGAACGCCAGGTGGTCATGTAGCGAAACACGCGACTCATTTCACACGTACAGCACACTGGTTCTTTCCAGTCTCACGAAAACGTGTCTTTCCTGCTGGGCTTCTGTTTATTCGAGAGGAAAAATACATCCCCAATGGAATCAATCAGGTTTATTTATAAAAAATGCTCTCTGTGGGTGTATACCATTGGCGCACACAAACAGAAAAGGTCCAACTTCAATACGTGCAGTAACTGGCGTGTGGCTGCTGCAGGAATGTTCTGCGGTCTTGCATTTGAATAGCGCCTCCTGCTATTGGTCATGGCGAAGCGCTTTACCTGTCAGAGGTAAAGCAGGAGTAGCATAGACCATGCAGTAGTGGCAGGGAGGAGCAACGTCCTGTAGATAGTTGGGATGAGGGAGACTCCGATATTAATCGCCTCACCCGCGCCCTACCGAGCTTACTATGGTCATCCATGTCAAAGGTCACACATTCAGTCTGTGGTTCATTTTAGAGTCATGCAGCAAAAACAAAAATCTGCAAAACCATCTGCTCTAGGGGTTGCGCACAGTCATAGAAGTGTACCAAAAAAGTAGTGGGACTGTGACAGAGTAGGAAGGAAAGAAGCAACGTGCAACACATTTTTCAAGGGTTGCATTCCTGCTGGTTGACAGCCAATTGAATTGAACTCGATTTCAGTTTAGCTGTAACCGATGTCCGGTGGTAAAGTGGAGAGAAGTGTGCTTTAACTCTTCATGAAGAAGAGTGCCAGACTGGTGAAAATGGTTGCAAAACGAAGTGGAGCTGTTAACAGTAAAAAATAAAAAGTAGTGGAACACTGCTCCCGACCGTTCCCGCTCACTCCGACCGCTGGTTGCGCATATGGGGAGGCGTTTGAGATTCAGAACTGTTGTCACGCCTAGCGCAAAGCATTGGTCTTCAGGTGGCGGTTTCATGACCTGGAGCAGTGTAAAACACAGAAAAGGTCCAAGAACTAAAAAAGGGCCCGGTTTTTAATCTGTGGCTTTTTTCGTCCAGCGTACCACAATTCGACTCAACATCCAAAGAGCAAAAAAGTGTGAAAACGTCAACCACTAGAAAGGAACTTAACCGCCGTGTGTCGCACTAGCTTTTCAATCCCTTGGTGCTCAAGTCCTTATAATTTAGCTGCTCAAATGTATATGGGAGGCATATCTTCCTGATCAATTAAAAACGTTTTGGTAGGTCCAGTGCTTACAGACATAGGATTCAATGCCGACCTCGTATTTGTTGGCTTTGCTTGATTTTCAATCGAAGTACAAACAGTAGAATAAAATGCCCGGCTCCGCCTCGGTACGGTTCCGCAGTGGGGAGAGTGAGAGATCAATAAAACTAAATCAAAGCAAGCAACTGAGAGCCTAGAGCTACAAAAACTAGGAACATGTTCTCCTAACATACCATCAGTGGTTACAACGGATAAGATTTATACCAACATAGGTCAGCTGAGCCAAGGGTCTTGACAAAGTCATCAATCCATTGCAGAATGTGGGTTTAGGATAGTGATCCAGGGGAGCAGGTATGAGCGTGTTAAAGTGTAGGTGGCGAGAGGAGCATGTCGGGAAGCCGTAAGGGGGCAAAGACGGGGATACAGGGAAGGGTCATGGAGAGGACATTCACATGGACAGTGTGGTAGCTGAGCAATCAGGTCCACTCATGCTGCGAGTCCAACAGGTCCATACCATTTCTCCAAATTGTCCCTTCATCCCTTAAAGGAGGAATGCCAACCTCTAGTTGCCCAGGGTGGCTACTTCCACAGCCCACTGCTCGATCTTCAGGGTGGTCAATGTCTTCCACTTCCTTGAGATCAGCCCCTTGGCGGTGAGAAATCCTCTTGCAATCCACAATTTATGAGCCTTTTCCAGATTGCGTATCCTGGAGGAGGGCTCATAACAGTTTCATTTGCTGGTGTGGCCCTGCATGGAGAAGGAGAAAGATTCCTTATTTGGTATGAACAGTCTTTCCTGAACTTATGAGCCAGAAGTCCTTCACTGTGGGACAATCCAAGAGCCTGTATTGTATCCCCACTCCCTGGGTATCACATGGACAACTGTTGTCTATGTCTTGAAGGCTCTGTGATGAATCAGTAATGATTCCCACCAAAACCTTGACCTGGGACCTTCGTCATTTGGCCAGGGGAAGGCAGATGCTTCCTGATCCCTGATCCTGGGGGTGTTCTGTGGAAGGATCACATGGGGGAGGAAACGGGTCACAAGGAGGGAGAAACTCCCCTGTTTAACTTTCCCCAAACCCATAGTCTTTTAATGGCGTATTGCAAATTAGAAAGAGTTAGAAAAACTAACTTTTTTGCCAAGGACCTCAAGTCCCATAATTCCCTCAGTACTGGGAGGAAGAGGGAAGCAGAGGAACAGTACTGTGGGAACTATCTCCTAATTAGGGTAGATGACCTACACCTGAAAGGGGCCGAGAGGCTTCAAAAGAAGGAGTAGTGGCAGAAGAAGCAGCACGGGCCGTGGTTGCAGTTGAGAGAGAGGCCCAAGGCGAGAGAAGATGCTGGGAGCACAAACGCCTGAAGCGGTGGCAGGTCCTAAGAGAGTCTTTGCCTTGAAATCTCCCTAGCTGCAGAAGTCATGCAATGGTAAGCGAAAGGAAGCGATGCGTGCCGGATAAAAATTAGTTGTGCAGAGATTGTGTAATTGGAAGCAACATTAGGGAGGGAAGTGTGCTCGCTTTGGAGGTTCCGGGTGGCTTGGTTGCACCTGGCCCTCTCCATAGCAGAAGATCCATTCCTCAGTGGCGTGAGTGGACGAGGAACAGAGAAGGCTGTCCACCCAACCACGAGATGCCTTACGTACCGAAGACCTGCAGACACGGAGTGGAGTGTAATCAGGTGACTTACCCAGTGAGCTCACAGCTTGCAAGTGACTCCAGAGTACTCCAAAGCTGTTCATTTGTGGCAGCTTCACTCGTCTGAGTGAAAGCAATAGTAACTGTATTTTTTAATACTGAACTATAGGAAACCAACAAAAGTAATACCTGCAGAAGCAAAGTGACTGTAAATGAGCACATGATATTGTGGAAAGTCCAACAACCCTCTGGGGAAGCTGTAGAAGGTCCAAGAGCTAACAAGCTACACCCAAGCCCAGAGTGTATCAACAACCAGCCATCCCAATATAATAAACAGTGCTCAAGGCAAGAGCGGAATACTGAGAGGCTTAATGGTTGTAAGACATATTGCTTCTGTGTTATGAAACAGATCATCAGGTGATAGAAACCTACATTGCCAAAGCCAAGAGAAGAAAAGTGAGACTATCTTTTGGTCATTATTTGGTTGTTGGTAAAGAGGGGAAAGAAAGGTGGCAAACAGCTTGCCTTCTGGAGAAGGTTACCCAGAGGGAAAGGAGCATAGTTGCCAACGAGTCTTAAAGAGCGCTAATGTGGTTCCGTGTTTCTATGTAACTTGTTTAAAGTTTGATGCTAAAGCAGTTTAAGGAAGTTGTTATTCTAAGTTTGAAGTTACCACTGAAGCACTTTTCTGTTCCTTTTGGTGAATTAGAAGGGCAGGCGAGTATATCCGTATGGCAATAAGTTGTTGCCTAAATGGGCCTGGCAAAGGAATAAACCAGTTAATAGTTGATGCAAGTGCTGAACTGTGGTTCTAAAATAAACTCCTGTTAATTTGTGACATTCAAAGAATTGTGAAAGCTTGTTGAGGAAAGGTTGCAATACCTTTTGAACCCAAGGTTGTAGTAAACCATCCTGACAAAGACATTTGTTGTTATTTATCTAAACGAATATAGGTGAAACCTATTCTTACTCCAGGGGGAGTTGGAATAGACTTT
This sequence comes from Ambystoma mexicanum, assembly GCF_040938575.1. NCBI lineage: Eukaryota > Metazoa > Chordata > Amphibia > Caudata > Ambystomatidae > Ambystoma > Ambystoma mexicanum. The sequence continues at coordinate 215,374,649 of NC_090929.1, read as the reverse complement.
ATTTCTGAGAACAAAAAGTACTGACAAATTATCCTGGCCAAGACTATTGTTTATTTGGAGTAGACTGATGTGACACGGTTCTTACTTGGAACTTAATATTACTTTCCATACCTTCCTGATGCAACAGAACTTTGTGTGATCAAGTACAAATCCTTAAGAACTGTATTGGAACTTTGTGTCAAACAGGATTTCTGTGTTTCTATTTAACTGAAGAGAAAACCCTTGTCCAGATCTGGGGAAGGAAAACTCACTCAGGTTACGTGAAGAGACATTGATCATATTGCGATTCCAATCATGTTATATATTATTGTTGAATTGAATGGCCATATATTTCCTTATTGGTTCTACGACAGTGAGGGACATATCCTTTCGTTAGAGTGTTCCCTTTAGTTTATTTTAGGCAGGGAAATCCTCTTCAGGGTAGGGATCGTGGGTAGTTTATATAAAATAGCTAAAAGCTGAAAACTCTTTAAAAGTTGTCTGCCTCATATTTCTGACCTCTCACAGCTCATCCCCCCCCCCCTCCCGACCCCCGTTGTCTGCAGGGATCAGTAAAACCGGAAGCCATGTTTGTGTTGCAGATAAATGTAAGACACTGCGGCACTTGAGGTGAACGGTTTTCAATAAACTGCCCCAGAGTTCCATTTGTATCCATGCCTAGTTTTGCATCCCAGTAAAACATCCACTTTTGAAAGTCGGAGAGTGCACCAATGTTACGATCTTGTGTAGGGCAGGGTACATGTAGGGTGAGGCATGCATGAATAGGAGTGCGAGCAATCAGACAGTTTCTTTTGAAGGTGTAGTAGTAATTGGTGCTAGTGTTAGGTGACCATGGGAAGCTCATAGTCCAATGAAACACCACAAGGGCCTCCTTTTCAGGTGGTCCCCAGGGCATCCAGGCATTCAGCATCCAGCTCTTTCCATGTGGGCCAAAGGATTTTAAAAAATGTCGCTTTCTGGTATGATGTTAATCCAGACATTCACATTTGCTTCACGGAAGTTGTCAAGGTTTTTTGTTTTTGGTGCATTGCTTGAAGGCTTGTCTCGAGCAAGACACTCTTGCCAGAGACTCTGTAATGCTGTACAGTATTAATGGGCAGGGTCACTCTCAGAGCACTAGCATATACCATCTTGGCCCTTTCACTTCACTTCCTGAAAGACACAGGTGGCCCTGAAACCGGGTGAACGATCGAGAATTTACAAATCCTCCTTGATGGTAAGGCCACAGAGACTTGCATTTTTTTCCCGGGGTGCCAGAGGAGTTTAGTTCAGACTTGGTTCATTTATTTATAGGTGGCTAGTGGGCAGAAGGTGACCTGCCACCGTGCACTTTCCTTTCATCATAAAGAATGGGATAAGTAATTCCACTCTTCCCCGGTGCTCTATATTAAAACTAGTGGCTTTTATACATATGGCAAAGCTCAAACTCTCCTAATCTACATCGCAAATGACTACCATCTTCAGGTTATGGATGCGAGCAACTGGTCGGTTCTACGCCCCGGGGAATGTCCAAGCTTCATCAATCAGCAAAGGGAGCTTTTTCCAGATGTCTGGAGTCTTCGTGTTGTTGCGGATGACTGCCCTTTTGATGCTCCGTCAAATACTAATGGAGGCCCCCTGTCCACCATGTTTCCCCATTGGAACTCCCAATAAGAGCATAGTAAACTGGATGGATATTTTATGAGTCAAGTTTTGTGCTGGTCTCTGAAATAAGGGCAGTTTGCACTTTTAATGGGGAAAGCACCATGTGCCCTGCAACTGGATTCAGAGGTTGACAAAACAAGTACCATCAGAACGCGGGTTATAACACCTATACAGCAGCACTTAGAAAGTTGAGAATTCGGCACAAAGCACTGCATAAGAACACAACTTAATAGGTCTCTCGATTTTTTTTCAACGCACACAGCTTTGTGGTACACGCATTTCCCTCCCCCCATTTTGCCCCCACCCTTCCACCAACCATCGCAGCTCAATGCAGTGCAGACCACACTGGCATGCTTGCATTTTTGCTTAGGACACCTTTGATTCTTTAAAAAATAGCTAGTGGGTGGGCAACAAACTCTTACTGAAACATCTGGATAATCCACATTCTGGCTAACATGAGCAACTGCAGAATGGAAGAAAGGGGCAGTGGGGTGGGGAGGGATGAGCAGTCTGGCCTGCTCTGCATACAAACCACATCATGGTGAGCTGGGAAGCCGAAGGTGTAGTCCTTCACCAGCAGCTGGTTGTACAAGTAGTCTTCATGAGGCTTGTGTCCGTAGGCTCCATAGTAGTCATAATCTAGAATCTAGAAGGTCAAGAAAGAACAACATGAAGCTGTAAGGGAGCTTTCAATTTAGATTTACAATGTTGCTTATGGCCAACAGTATAAGGACAAGAGGGATTAATGCAGCTGAAGCCCGCGTGTACTCCAGTTCCCATTTCCAATGTTGCAACAGCTATGGGATCTGCAACCTCCAGTCCGGGCTTCTAGTCAACACTTTGCATGCGGGGACTCACAGAACTATACTTGGCATGGGGACGTCAACCCTGAATGGAAAGTGTGGGGCAGAAAATAAAATAGGACTGAATAATGGTCCTCCTAAGGATGGGGAACAGGCCGCAACTCTGAAATGGTCGAGAATCAAGTAGGGCAAGACTGAGACGCATTGATGGAGCAGTCAGCAGTGCTAGTCCGATTACTAGAAACACAAGTGATTATGGACATCCTAATTGAGCAATCAAGCATTTGGGAACTCCCAGTTTAGAAAGGGCAGGTGCGCCAATTAGCATGGTACCAATTGGCGGGGATTTGAAGATACCATGTGGTGTTTATGCACTTATTGTGTAAGAGATCGTGAATTGGTTAGAGGAATCCAACAGGTGAGATCTTGCAGGAGGTCCTGGTCCTTTGAAAACATTTTGGAGACGATTCCTGGGTACTGGAAGAAAATATATTTAATGTAGGAATTAAGGTTAATGGTCATGGTTCAGGTGTCAAAGTGCAATCCTTTTATGGAATGGAGTGATAGCAATAGTCAGAACTGTGGGATATTTGAAGAGCTGTGAATCTACGGGTCCTAGGAGCTCAGCCTACACAAACTGGCTGAAGGAGGACATGTTAGGGCTACCTCAAGAAGAATGAGAAATTAGAACGTGGTGGATAATGGAGACATTTCCATCGATCTGTCAGTCTGATGAACACAAAGCATCCTACTAGGGTCATATGCAGACCAACCCCTTAATGATGGATGTTGGTAATCGGGAACGATTACTGAGCCCTTACCTATCGATTTCACATGCAGACGCCAAGTATATTTGAGGTTTGCATTCTGATCCAGTGTCCTCTACCCGTGCCTAGGACCACATTGCACCTACCGGAACTGGACCCTTTGGGTTGAACCATCCAGGCCGCTCCCAGCCGTTCCGCTCCTGGAAGACACAACCTTGACTCAGCAACTCCTGTAGGGGATGAACGAAATAATTAATATACTGTTAGCCAACTGACAAACTCATATTTCAATCGGGAAGCTGTGCTCAAAGATGTGAGGCACTGTTGAGGCAATCGTCCTCTTGCACAGTGTCTTGGTTACCAGAAACTGGCATGGCGTTGGTGAGAACATTTACCTTGTTGCACAGCCTATGCTTTGCTCGATCACTTCTCTGTCAGAAGTGATGGAGCAAAGCATAGGCTGTGCAACAAGGTGAATGTTCGCACTAACGCTATGCCAGTTTCTGGTAACCAAGACATTTCCAGATTATATACCATGGATTTGCAGGAGGTGACTAAACAACGTAATCTGACAGTAGCACCCACACTCCAAAAGCTTCCCAAGCACATGCCAGGGGTCATCACACAACCGTGTTTCCACTAATTCGACTGTTTAAAGGCTGACTAGCACGAATGTTCTTATCTACCCTGTTTCTAGATCCGCATTCCTCCCGATTCCCTGCCTCCGACCCGTTACACACATACACTCACAATAAGAGCTGCATAACAAAGCAGAATATACAAAACACAAACTTGGCTTTTGACACCTAGGTGATTACACTGATTAAGCTAATATTAAATGGACGTATTCTGGGGACATCGCAGATTCGGGGAAACCACCAAAGCAAAATAAAAGTGCAAAACAGTCACAATAGTGAGTTATTAGCCATGCTTAAAAAGTCCCACTCCACATGCACACAGCACACAATTTTTTACTCCCAGTGAGTCAATGATCACTCGCCAAAAGTGATTGGTGAGTGCACATATTGTGAAGCCTGGTATAGCATCTAAATCATAAATAGTCCATTTAGCTGTAATGCGGCTAGGGTAGAGGATGATGCGTGGGGGTTAGTTGCCCCCGGGGGGAGGGCAGGGTCCTTTCAGATCCGGAATGAGGCCACTGCTGCCTGCAAAGCGGTGAAATGGTATAGACTAGCACCCCAAAAAGGAGACGTTAACCTCTGTCACCAAAATCTGCTTCTGACACTGAGGAGGGGGCCAGCCTTTGGCCTCCCAGATCGCTGGCCATTTTTTTCAATCTATGAAGCAGCCCCGATTCCACTCTTGGCCTCAGCCCATGCGCAGTGGCGTAACACAATGTGGGGGCCCCCCTGCGAGCCATGCTGAGGGGGCCCCCCCAACTCGGCAACAAATCACGGGTCGCGCCACACTCTGGGCCGGCCTAGATTGTCACGCTTGCGCAATACGCATGAACATGCTGCTGAAGGGGTATGCTGCACACTGCACTAGGAAAAAGATATAAATGTGTTTTAATGCAATATACATCACACTCTGAGATAAATTGGCTATAAAGCCAGAGTGTTTGCAATTGTTTTGTAGGGTAACACAATCCAATACATGCAAGTCAACAACAGTGCACAGGAACATTAATGCTTTGCTATTAAGAATGCCATGCCACAATGAAAACATGTCCAACTGGCTGCACAATGTAGACCAGTGTAAACACGTAATAACATTATAGTAAAGCATGCCTGGCCACATTTAGCAAAATACCAGTCAAAGCATTAACACTCATCAAGAAGAGAGCACACATTAAAGCCTGTGTCTCAGTGGCCTCGAACAACACGGCCAAACTCTTTAAAATCTGCAAGGAACTGGTCAATCCTGTTGTGGTCTATACCTCTCCTGTTCCCTCCCAGGCCCTCTGTACAGCTCTGGCCTCTCATTTCTCTGTTAAATCTCAGGACATCCTGTCCTCTGTGTCCTCTTCCTCTCTCGGCCCTTTTTGGCCATCTCTACCTCTCCTCCTCCTTTTTCCTCTTTCTCTCTGACAACACCTGACGAGGTTTCTAGACAAGTCCGATATATGAAAGTGTCGTCCAAACAGGTGCTCCGCCGCTCCTCCAGAGCCAAAGCCCATATTGACACCCTCGCTCCAGCCTTGGCCGATTTCTGTAATCACTCTTTCGCCACTGCAATGTTCCCCTCTCCACTTAAGCACTCCCTTGTGCACCCACTCCTCAAGAAGCCATCTGCTGATCCTACCTGCCCGGACAACTATCACTCAATCTCCATCACCCCTTTCCCGAGCAAACTCTTGGAAAAGCTTGCCATCTCCCAGCTTACTCTCCACACTGAATCTGTTGGTTGTCTCCATGACCATCAGTCTGGCTTCAGAGCTGCCAGAAGCATGGAAACTGCTCTTCTTAACACCCAGGCTGCTCTCTAACCTTGATTCCAGCATTCCTTCTGTTCTCATCCTTCATCTTTCCTCTGCTTTCGACAGGGTCAACATCGCCATCCTGATCAATCGACTGAGAACCTGGGCATCACGGATCAGACCCTAGAGTGACTGACCTACTTCCACTTGGACCGCCACTCCACTCCCAGGTCCATCGTGGTCCCACCTCTCTCTACCTGTGGCATTCCCCAGGGCTCTATCCTCTCACGCTGGTTTTTCAACCTCTACTTGGCCACTTTGGCCTCCCTGATCTCTACCTTCTCCTCTAACTTTCAGTGTTATGCGGATGACTCCGCTTTCCTTCAGGCTCCCCTCAGCCTCCTCTCTGCTATTGCTCATTCCTGACCATCTATCCACGATTCAGGATTGGTGCGCCTCCAACAATCTCTTCCTTAATGCCAGTAAAACAGAGATCCTTCTCATTGGGACCCTTGCCTCTGCGTTTCCTCCCTCACTATAGCAGACCGCCTTGGGCCCTCTTCCTTTGCCTTCCTGCGAGGCAAAAAACCTTGGTGTCATCTTCAACGCCACACTCTCTTTCTCTCCTCACATCTCGGACATCACCAAGAAGTCCCACTACCAGCTGCTCCTCCTCAAAGGGACTCTTCCCTTTCTCACTCTCCACCAGAAGCTCACTGTCTCTAGGCTGGACCACTGCAACAGCCACTTTCTCAATCTGTCTTCCTCTAGTCTCCATCATCTGAAAATAATCCAGAACAGGACTACAAGACCTAGCCTTGGCCTCAAGCCCTGGGATTGTATTTCTCCAGCCCTGAAATCTCTCCACTGGCTGCAAGGATCAAGTTCAAGAACCTTTGCATTGCCCACAAGGCTTTCTGGGGCCAGTGCCCACACTAAATCCAATGCTCTCTTCCAAAATACCTTCTTTCTCTAGCCCTTCACTCAGCTACCTCCAACTCTCTAAGGCTTAGACATTTCTCCAGGCATAGAGTGGGGGTAGACCTCTCCCCTCTGCTGGTGCCTCCCTCTGGAATGGCCTCCCTGCCCCTCAAACTTGAGGCGGACAACCTGAAGTTTCGGAAGCAGCTAAAAACTTTCCTCTTCTCCGCTGCTTTCGCTCTCTCCCCCCCGCCCCTGCTGACCTACCTGTCTACTGTACCCACTGGCTGCTTGGCTACCCTCAGAGTCTGAGTCCAGGCTCTTTCTTGATTGGTCACCCTTGCACTGCCTCCGGGCCTACCATGCACTTAGGGAATGTAACTGTAAACCTGCAGTCCCTTGTTCTCCTTGCACAACCAACAGCTGCTCTGCCCTGGCTGCACTTACTCAGAGCATTGCTGCCCTGTTTTCCCCTCCCCTCTCACTTGCACTCCCCCCCCCCTCCCTTTTCCCTTGCACTTCTCGTTCTCACAATGACACAAGGCCTAGTAGGATCGTTTGTCTTGTCCTCCCTCTATCATCCCTCCCTTGTGTACACTTGTGTACAGGCGCGTTATAAATGACTTGAATCACATCCTATCATTTTATCACAGATGCCCAAAAAATATACAATGCCGCAGTAAGAAATGGCTAGACTGGCAGCACCCAAATGCCAATCTAGCCAGGTAATTAAAGTTAGCAGGACTGCTTTATCAGAAATGTCCAGTTAAAAGAAAGTCATACCAAACTGAGGAATGACTAGACTGGCTGCATCAAAATGCCTCTCTAGCCACTAATACCACATATCATGCCTGCTTAGCCTGGACATGGACAACCATTATGATTTATCACACAATCCTACCCCCTCACACATTCCCCTCTCCCTCCCACCCACTACCCCAACCTCCACAATCAGCTCCTTGGCCCAGAATTACCTCTGTGTCCCTCTTCCTTGTCCCACAGCTTACGTATGAGGCTCCTTGTCTCATAGGTAAGTACTGGGATGAGGAACAGTGGGACTAGGAATGATGAAGATTACAGGTAGCTAAATCAGGCATTACCTCCATGTGCCTCTACCTCTTCCCAGTACTTGTGTATGAGGCAGAGTGCCTCACACACACGTACTGCCTCATACATAAGTACTGGGACGAGGAAGAATAGGGCTAGGAGTAAGCAAGGCAGTAAACACAAGTAGTAGTGCAACACCATTGAGTTGACTGGGCTTCAGCACTACCCCCCTGACATGTTGGGCTATATTGACTCAACCTGGCTAACCTTTAGTGCAGTTGCCGGACCGAACAAGACACAGATGTTAAACGGCACCTGGTTTTTGCTGTTAACAAGAACCCAGCAATTACCAACGTAAAGCATTTCACCGTTAGTACCTGCATTCAAATGCCACATTGTTTAGGCAATTGAAATTGTAATGTGGGTTTAGTACTTGCATGCCAGGTGAGTGATTGGAAGGGTAGAGAGGGAACCCGAGACTTATAGGAGAGAGTTAACTGCTTATGACATTGAATCTGCACTAGAATACTCATTAAATAATACCCACACAAATACGTTTCCCCCTCCCCACCGCATGAGAAGTTAGCGCCTCTCCCAACATTTGAAGGGTTAGCCCGTCCCGAAATGAAGGTTTTGTTGTGCCCCTGTACACAAGCGCACACACACCATTCACCATATACACGCCCAGTCATCCATACATTTAAGTGTGCACCCTTTCACCATACACTCACAAAGGCAGCCAGCTATACATTTGAGTGTGCACCCTTTCACCATAGACTCACACACGCACACGTCATGGAGTTGAGGGGAGCCCTATTACTCCAAAAAGAAATTGGGGCTCATTACGGGTCCAGCGGTAACCGTGCCGGTGCTAACGGCGGGTTGCCGCCGGACCTGTAAAAAATTACTAGCGCCTGACTTCCCGGTGCACCCGTGCTATTTCAAGTCCGGTGGCTGGGAAATCAGGTGCCGGTAATTTCGTTAATCCCAAGACTCCACGGGAATAGGGACACGGAAGCACCTGCACCATTGTTAACGGTGCCGGTGCTTCCGTGACAGGTCTGCCTACCGTGGCTGCTGTGCCTGGCAGGGTCAGACCTGTCGGGCACGGCTGCCCCACCAGGCAGACCTGTAATATGCCGGTCCGGAAACAACAGTGCCAGTAAGCTTACCTGCACCGTTGTTTCCGGACCGGCATGGTCAGAATGAGCCCCATTGTTTCTTTTTTAAGTCACTATAACTTCATTAAGAAATTATTTCAGTTAAGGACCGAACCATAACCAAAATAATTTCTTTATGATGGCTGAGTGACTTCAAAAACAAACTATTTCTTTTTGAAGGCATAGGGCTACCCCTCCCCGACCCCATGACATGGAGGCCTCCAGTTTAGGGTCTTCCATGTCATGGGGTAGGGGAGCCCCTCGGACTTCAAAAAGAAAGTTTCTTTTTGTAGTCACTCTGCCTTCATAAAGAAATTATTTCTGTTACAGAAATGTTCTTTATGAATGCAGAGTGAATTTTTTTTAGCATTTTTTTTTTTTTTTACTGGGGCCCCCTCCCAGGACATGTGCTGGCGGGGGCCCCCACATCGCGGGGGCTGCAGGGGCCCCTGTTACGCCAGTGCCCATGCGCCAATGAGGAACGTCGAGTGGGCTGTGCAGCAGATTCCAATCAGCAGCCATTCACAGTCCTCCCATCGCAGGTGCACGATGGGGCATGTCATGGAGTCCTGTTAGGGGCGCCCTAGTCTGGCACAGTCCACTCTTAGTCGTTTTGGCAAAATTGCAGTTAGAGGGGTAGAGTGCATTACAGGTAATCCCGGTGGGTTTTCTACACAGACTTTGGAAGCATACTCCGATAACTCCTGCGGTCGTTTTACTGGAGAAAGCAGAGTGCATTCTGGGAGCTACATTGTAGTGCTGGCATCAGTAAGGTGTAAAGCAACGAGCATTCTAAAACGAGAAGCCCTTACGGGGGCCCTGGACACAGCATGGTAGAGAGCTCAGACATGTGGAGGCAAACTGCTTTACTGGTCAGTTTTAGAGATGTCGGTTTGTTCGGTGAAGCACAGTGCAGTGTTCTATGTGCAGCTCCCCATGCTGTCAATACTCAAGATTATCTTTAATCCCCACTTTAAAAAAAATAAATGTTTTCTGCTTCTGTCCTTGCAGGACATGTGTTTCTTCGTACTATTAGCCAAGGCATCATTCCTTGGACTGTATTTAAGCTTCGGGCACACAAACGTGATGTTCGTATATTTATACACTGCTTGGATTATTTGGGTATTTTTACAGCATACTACACAATTCATTGCTTGTAGATACTGCAGGAGGCAGAACAAGGAAACCCTTGGAAGCTACGCAAGCGAGAGGCGTACCAGATCTGCAGGGATTCAAATCTTCCTTAAATGGATTGTTATCCTAATCTCTTAGGCCGGGGGTGGTCTGCAACCTTTGGCTCTCCAGATGTTTTGGACTACAACTCCGATCAGCTTTAAACGTCATGGTGAATTGGTGAGGGATTATGAAACGGGGCTTTTAGTCTAAATCATCCGGAGAGCTGCCATTGCAGACGCCTGAAGGAACTCACCGTGCTGTGTTGTCCTGCCTTCACCGGATAGGGGATACATTAACAGGGAGCATCTCTGAAAAATACACATGGGGCACAATTCCCAACAGTTTTTCTGAAGTTCAACTTTCAAAGAGGAAACGCACTCTAGATTAGTGAACCATCTTGAATCTGATGGGAATCCTAAGAGTGAAACCATTTGAAGCTGAAACTAGAGATCCAAATTATGTAAGCCCCTTTTGAAAAGTGAAGGGATTTACAGCAAGGACAAAATGCAATGCAAGACTCAAGCTTCGCTGAATATTTTATTTTGATTCTACATAAAAGCTCTTGCATTGGATGAATGCCTATGGGTACTAGGGACATCTAGAAATCGGGAAATCCTTAAACTGTTGTCAAGGATGGCATAACAAAGTGGCGTTCTATAGGTGTTCGCTGTACCTCAGGATGAGATCTTTTCAGGATACCCCATTTCTAAAAACCAAAAGGTTATGGCCAACAAAGTCCAAATCTATTTAGTTTTTTAGGAGTGCTCTAGCCTCCAGCCTAACCCCAAGCTAAAACAATAAGAATGTCCACATTTGGCCAAAGAAAAGCCATAGACCTATCCTTTCAAAGTCCATCCCTAATCAAGCAAACCCATAACATAGCTTTCCTGGGCATTCCCTGCCTGTGTTCATTCACGGGCAGCTGCATGAGCTCTGATGAGCAAGTCTTGTTTGGCCTCTTGCTACTTTAACACATAATCTGTCCGGTCGCTCTAGGACCTGTAAGGATCTCTCCATTGAATACACAGTGCAAAACGAAAAGACAACATGAGGACTCCGGCCTGCGAACTGCAGTTGGGACGAATGCATGCAAACGAAATGTGCAAAGTTTTGCGGCCACTCAAAACCAAAGCGGACAAGGCCAGAGATGAACATTACAAGTACCAGAAAATAACCAGCAACTTTTGTTAAAATGGGGAATTGCCTAAACTCATGAGAAAGAACAGCAGTTCTAGAAAGAACAATGGATGTGCATGGGGCTGCAGTGTTTGTTTAATTTCTACAACAGAAATAAAGTCAGGATTAGGAAACCTACCAATTTTGAGAATATGGACTGTTGATACGAGTCTGATGAACCAGTGCAATATGAACTGTGATGTTTAATGAAAATAGACACAAGTTGCAATTGTGACTGAAACCAACTTTAATTGGAGCCATCACTGCATGAGGGAATCCTTTCAAGTCACTAAGACCCCAACCCCCCAGCCTACAGGATGGGAGGACAGATAAGTTCCCTTCCAAAAATAATTAACTCTTTGGAGGCTGCTTACTTCAGTTAAAGATCATACTGCCAACAGGAAGTTCCATAACTGTAGCATTGAAAACTGAAGTGACTACTGTGTTGATTATTTCTCATGATTGGCCTTGGAAACAATCTGTATATCTTTAATCTGATTACGTCATTTCTGTTTTGTTGATAAATAGAACTTCTGTGCAGCGCAGTGTGTTTCTTGTCCAGAAAGGGAAGGGATGCTGTAAGGAATCCATTTATTAAATTGGGAGTCCCAAATTTATAAAAAGAACTTTATTGAATAAAGGAGTTGTGTGTACCTGGTTTGGGGCGGGTGGAAAATTCCCCTGAATTCGTTAACGCCAAATTAAAAACATCCTAGAGAAATGGAAGTCCTATCAAGATATTTCTGGGATTACTAGTGTCATTGCAACCTAGGCCCTTTTACCCAAATTGTTCAGAGTTCACGAATGTGCGTGAAAGCTTTGTGTTGCATTGTTGCATTGAATTAAGTGGTATTGATCCCCCCCAGTCTCAAGGAAACACTTGGGTGTGCACAGAAGTATAAATTGTTACATAGAGCATCATTAGAGTTTGGAGTTTTAAGTGATTGACAGTGGTAAATAGGGGTAGGAAAAGAGTTAATTTCGCCTTAGTGCGAATTGTTGGAGGCAGGTTGTTACATTTAAACTATGAAAATGTCCGACATAGCAGTACATGTGGCCAAGACCCACTCCATTTCATAGTTATTTCTGAAAGGGGCTTGGACAGCCACATATATAGATAGAGCTTTGGAAGACAGATGTTAGACAGAATTGCCTCAGTGGACGGGGACATTTGAGATGAACGTGGTCCATTAAACCAATCCCTACAGAGGCTATATTTGTACTTCCACTGTCAAAGAAGAGAACATTAAGCTGATCTACTTCTCTGCGGACTTGTATTTTCACCTTCAACTGGTGGAGGGCAGATTAGCAGACCGGGAGATTCAGATTAAACTGTGTCAAGAAGCGGCCTAGAACAATTCTGAAGATCTGCTGAGTGCCAAGCAATTGTGTAGAGACCAATTGCAAGACTGTGTGGCTGCACACATCACTGAAAAAAAGCCAGGTGTCCATCTTGCAACACAACGTCATGGATCAAATGAAAGCTTAAATTCTGACATCTCACGACGGGCTGCAGAATCAAGTGATGCAGTTTAAGTCTCCAGGGCACTTAGAATCAATGTATGAGGCCCAAAATAAGTTACAAGGAATATATGACCAATTCGTGCATAATGCCTTGTTTTTCAAAATTGTGACTCTAAAATTCAATTTAGCAGAATCAAAACAAGAAAATACATTCTCAAAGAAGTTGAGTCCAAAACGAATTTTGTCAAATTAATCATAATTTAAGTGTTACAAAAAGAGCAGCGCTCACAAAAGTGTGATGCTCTAAATACATGAGAAACCGCAACTGGTGCAGAAGCTACATCAGGCGCAGGAAATGAGGGTTGAACCATGTCTCTTATCAATAGTTAGACAAGGTGAAAGGTACAAATGTGCATGTACAGGACAAAATAACAAATAGAAAATGACCCGAAACAGGCAACTCAATTAAAAGTGTACTTTTAAAACGAAATGAGGCACTGGCAAGAGAAAAGTCAAGAAAGGGCTAGTGGAATTCAAAAGTGCCATGGTGAGAATTAATGTTTACAGCACGAATTACAAAATAATAAGCACTTATTGACTTCCAATAGCAAAATGCTGGAAGCTCAGCAGGCCACTATATGTGATGAGAGAGCAATTGGCCCAGTGCAAACAGAAAATGATTATGGAAATGGAAAAACGACCACCAGAGGCAAATATTCTGGACAGAGGGGATCCTTCCCTCTCGGCAAAGTTCTCACTCCACCCACCTACAACTTCCTGTAGGCAGGCTCAGAAGTGTCCAGAAATATTTGGGAGAGGGGATGTTGATCAGGAAGGAGAGCATTCCTAGTCTGATATAGAAGGTGCCCGGGAGTTGAAATGAAGAAACATTTGGGCCTGAGGAACAATATTATGAAGGGTCGGGAGATCTGGAACTGCAGAAAATGATTCTGCAAATAAATTACTTAGGCCACCTGGCTGACATCGAAAGACAAGCTTCAGCTAGGAAGGGCATTTTAAAAGCATCTTCCCCATCAGAGGGAATGGGGTAATTCTTCTAGACCATCTACGGGAAGAAACACCGTTTATTTTCAGCCCTCAGCAGAAGAGAGACAACATTAAATGATCTCTAAAAAGGGATCCTGGGACAATAACCCTGAGAATACCGAGAGAAAATAAAGAAAGTAGCCTGTGCCCCGTGCGGCTAGAAAGCATTCCCTGAATGAGAAAAGTAGGAGGGCCCATATGACAATAGGGAATGGGTTTCCAGCAGTAGCTCTGACTCAGAGGAAGTGTCCTCAGGTTCATAAACACAGATCCCAACAGGGTTCAATCAAAGACCTTAATAAACAAATAAAAGCCATCAAACGGTATGACCCATTATCATAAAAACACCAAATATTACATGTTGGAACATCTAGAGCTTTAGGAGAAAATGATGTCTTCATTTGGAACCAGGAATGATTTTAACATGCAATATGTCAAATGCACATTTTTTCTCGAGTTGTCCAGCTTCTTCGCGGGCCTGCAAGACCAAAATCACCAGAAATGTTCTACCTAGAAGGCAGCCATTTAAGAAAAATGTCTACCAATAGAACCCTGAAAAAAGAAGGCATGCAGATCTGCATATAATATGGTGTGGGGGCGAGGACCATTCCCCGAGAGAATTTGTCCAAGAGTTGAAGTACGTAGTCCCACAGACTTCTTGGCGGGTGAATACAGACCGTGTTTATTAGCACATTTTTCTATGCATTCCCGAAATACATAATCACAATTAATATGACTGACAGTTTGTGAATACTCAAAAGGGTGATTTCATAGGCTACAAGGATTTATGAAGTCCAAAAACTGGCAGAAAATATAATTAATCCCAAAATTTCCAAATCAAATTCAATGCCTACCACGGCGGAAGTGGCGGAGGTGAAGAGTGCCCTGCCTTTGGATCTGGAGTCAAGGGGTTCAAAGAATGCTCCTACCACCAAACAGAATGACCGACAGAAGGTCCCCTGTCCAGTCCCAATCGAGCAACACTCAACCAGTGTTGCAAAATATCAACCCTTCCGACAAACATACCTACAAATGTTCACAGTACCTGGGGCTCTAGATCCTTTGTGGGCTACACATCCACTCTTCCCCCCCCAAACCCCCCCACAACCAGCGGGGTTGCCAGGGGGGAGAATCCAATCAAGGGGATGTTCCCCATGGAAAGCCTACTCAATTTCTCGGAGGGAAAGAAATTCTAAAACCCCTCCAAATCAAAATTATTAAAACAAAATGTTCCTCCTCCTCCATTGCAGGGCAATAGAGCCCAGAATCAAGGGGATTGGAGACCCAGAAATGAAGGCAACAGTGTTAGCTTTCAAACGTCCCTAAGTTACTTTGCTATGAGGGATAACTAGCCTTCCAGAGGAACAAAGGATGACCGAAGACCTCCCTACGGTTCCAAGGGGGAAGAAAAGAGCTCTCCTCGAGCGACAGGTCAAACGATTGACTGAGAAAATTGGACAGATGTTGAGGGCCCACAGATCCCTCCAACTACCAGTATTCCCCAAAGTGCCACAAGGTGCCAGGGGGGTTGGGGGCGATGGCAAGAGAAAAACATTCCAAACAGTATCCTAGTGGAAGAAAAAGGGTCTAGGGATGAAAAGATATTCCAAGCCTTAGAGGAACCTTCCTTTTCAACCCATTCCAAGCCTTAGAGGAACCTTCCTTTTCAACCCATGCAACAACCCCTGAATTAAATAATGGCAGGCAAGAAAATAGTAGCAACAACTCTTTCCACTGGGAACTAGGCCCAAAATAACAGAAAGTGACATTCAAATAAAAAGATGATAATATCGACCCTTGAGACAGTGGAGTACAAAGAAAACCCAGAGAAGAAAGTATTCTCTCTTTCAGAGATGCATGGACTCCTCCTAAAGAAAAGTGAGTAAAAATTGAAAACCCTGAATCTGAGAATTTAGAAAGAGATTGAGAAGTGTGAAGAAACTCCTAGATATGAAAGCTAAAACAGATAAAACCAGTAATATAAACCCAGAAGCAAGAGGAGGTAGCATCCCTGCTAAGATATTCAGATGTTTGCCCTCTGAAAAGAGAAGATAGTGTGTGCAAAGGGGGGCCGAGGTGACATATCTCGAGATGTAATTTCTCCCCAAGGAGCCCCTTCCCATGAGGCCAGGGTGGTGAGGCCGCTATCCGATAGTCCCCATGGGGGTGGTAGTCAGTGGGAGGATTCTGTGGGTAGACTTCTCCTCTGGGGAAAAAGGAGAACATCTAGGGAGAATGTGGTATGACAAACCTCAACCCACAGCTTGTACACCATGCTGTCAGTTTTACCCACCGCCCTATCCCATACACCCATGTATGTCTAAGTCCGGAAACCTAACTACTGAGATGGGGGAAGAGCAAGGACTAACCAAGGGAGACCAAATTAACAAACACTGGGACGATGAGGAGGTGCAGAACAAGGAACAGCAATGCTGAGAACTTGAATGAATAGTATAATGTACCATGTCCGGTGATCAAAACAAATGAAGCATTATGTGATCAATTCAGCCCCTGAGCAACAGAAAGCATGGAAGTTGTGATACACAGGAGCAGAAGAAGCTGGCAAATTGCAGAAGGCGACTCTCTAGGACCGGACGTCATTTGGTCCTTTGACCGCGAGGCCAAGCAAAGGTAAAGGCTCTGGTGGAAGGTGGACTGCGGGGTCCAAGAGCCATACTTGCATTGCTGGTAGTAACGGGTCACAGAAGCAGGCGCAAGAAGCAGACTACAGAGGAGGAAGAACAGATGGCCAACTCCAGGCCCCAGAAGAGCCACTGCCATGTGCAGGAGTCCCTAAAGGTAACAAGGGCAATGGTCAGACTGGCTGGGAGAGAGGGAGGATAGCAGGGCCTAATCCATACAACACAAGGGAGGCGATGCATAGGAAGAGGGCAAGGATGGTCTGGGACCCAATGATCAGTTGTGAAAGTTACACAAACAAAACCGCAGAAGAGGCAAATAGAGTCAGGATCCTGAAGAGAAAATTTTGAAGACTGGAGGGACGCTCACTCTGGCTGTTGATCGAGTAAAGCCACTGACCACCAGGGAAGGGTCGAGGATGCAGGAACAAGTGACCACCACAAGTCATTTCTCGTGGCAGTACTGGGAGGAAAGGGCTCCTAGTACTCAAATACAAGGAAGATAAATATGGGTCAGGGAACCTCACTGACAAAAGAAGATCCCTACATGTCATCATCTTTGTGATCATACTTGGCAGGGGGGGCGGGAGAACTAAGTCTGCCCAATCCTGGAGACTGGGAAGCTCAAAGTGGTGAGCTGTGAAACTAAAGTGAGACGCCAACGGAAGGGAGTCATTCCAACTGGTGGTGTTAAACTAACATCCAGATACCAAGATAAGGGAGTCATTCTCCTGGAAACCAAAGTGCAAAAGACTTTCATACAAAGTGTTAAAAGATCACAGTGTGCCTGACCGAGAGAAATGCTGGAACTGTATCTTTTGAGTAGGAGGACAATTCTGACCCAGGTAAGCCATTCATTCCCCCAAAGAATTGAATTGATTCTTTGTATATCGCCTATACACAATGTGTTTCAAAGTGCTTCAAGGAGGGAGAGAACATGGAGAATACAGTTACATTATTACAAGTCCTTGAAACAATTCAGAATGTGATAAATACTATCTTAATAAGCCTGGTGACATTTCAGATAGTGCAAGTATGAGGCACAATAAAGGTGGAGGGAAGGGGGAAGAAGGAAAAATGAGACAAAACAAGCGGTTACATCACTATGCCTGCTGACAATTGATGTAGTGCCAGAAATATTTGGGGGGTGGGTATGGTGGGAGAAGGAGAGGGTAGAAGGAGAGGAACACCACAAGCGACTAACATACTAGGTCTGACGACGATTCAGAATACTGCTGGACGGGGAAGAGGGAGGAGAAGACAAGGAGGGAAGGCGGAGAGACAAACAAGCTGCCATCACGAAGGTCACACGACAAATGATAGAGTAAGTGCTAATGGACATTAATAGGGAGGTGAGGAGGAGAGGGCAGATGGATCAGGAAGACAGGTGGCTACAGTTACTATGCCTGTACAGCAATTGAGGTAGTGCCGGAATTTAACAAAAGGAGGAAAGGGGTGGGGAGGAGGGGAGGGCAGATGGAATGTGAAAGACAGGCAGCTACAATTACTATGGCTGATGGCAATTGAGGTAGCGCCGGAATTTAACAAGAGGAGATGAAGGGTGGGGAGGAGGAATAAGGGTGAGGGAGGAGAATGAGAAAAACAAGCAACCAACGTACTAGGCCAGATGACCATTACAGAAAAGTGCTGGAGGGGAGGAGAAGACCAATAAAGGGGTGGGGGGACACAGACAGGCAATTGTCATACTGGTCAGGAGGCAAGTATGAAATAGCAATGTGCTAGAGAAAGGTAGGGGGTAATGAGGGGTAACAATACCACATCAAGGGTGAACCAAAGAGGGGGTGGGGGCGTGCATAACCACACGGGGGTGGAGGGGGCACACAAAACCATCAAGGGGGGCGGACACATACCCCAATACAAGGAGGCAAGAGTGAAGTGGATATCCCAACAACATCCTGGGGGAAGGGGAGGATCACAAGTGAACTTGTATCCCCAGTCCAGAAGTCAGGGACGTCATTTCGTCAAAATGCCAGGGGTAGCGGAAGTTACATCAAATGACACTTGACTTCTGTTGGCATCACAGGAAGAGAAGTCTTTTGACCCTACCCCGAAGTGACATCACAGGAAGCGATGGAACACTACCTTTTATGCCTTGAAAAAAAAGGAAATGGCATCACACAGCATTGTTCCCAAGTACACTACGAAAAATATGGTTACGATAGCACTATAATGTACTATACATTTCATACAAGAATGCATCACCATATTTATTTTTAATATCAGTGTATAAGCCCATATTACCAAATTACAGTGAATGCAAGCTGACGTCCAATGCCAATTTAGAATGTGTTATTATGTAGCACTTACACCCAAGCACTTTATATAGAACTATACATACAATATCCCCCAACCTTTGTTAGTACTCATTTATTGACCTCAAAATCATGCAAGGCTGAGTTGGCCTTGCAGGCATTCAAACCTTCAACCTACAGATCACACACATTTCAGCAACAAGCGCTCAACCCATTGAGCTATCTTACTGGCTATAGCTATCTTATCAGCTAAATTAAAATGAGCAATTCCATGTCTGAATGTTCTCAAAGTCAGAAAGCAAATTACACTCCGTAGTGGATACCATTAAACTGGTAACAGATTTAACAGCAGGCCATTTCATCTGTAGGTCTGGTGCAAAGTTGGCCACATGTCAAGCATGCATGGATCTACTTTTCAGGCTTCAGGGGTTGGCAAAAAATACCATTGGGAGGGTTCATAACTGTATTAAAGAAATTAGAGAGCGCAGGAAAAGCAGCACACTCACACCGCATACCGTACTATGGGCACTTGTTACCTCATACATGCAAACAAACATCCTGGACAGCATGCCAGGGAAATATGAAAGATACACATTTCAACAAAGCTTTAATTGTGGCAGAATGAAATAAAGGGCCACTTGATGTGCTATAATCAAACATTTCTACACTGTACACAAGCTTTTACGCAGAAGGATTTTGTCAAGTAACTGAGGATACCTTGTGATGATCTTAATGGCAGAAAAAAACATGCTACAAATGCAACTTGCGAAAAGCAAAATACATAGTCCGAAATGGATGCTTATTCTACTATAAATGCTTTTTGGAGGACGGTTTTGGCTGCACTGTGAATTTGAGGTGTTTAAGAACAGAGTAAATCAGTGACTCACCCCCTGAAGTGTCCCTGGAAGAAACCTTTAATGAGTGTAGGACTTATTGTATAGAATTCCAGAAAGACAAATTATATGTTATTCCTATTTCTGCTCATTTAGGGTCACTGCTCAAAGTTCAACATTTGTGGAACCCCCCCTATTTATTTTTAAGAGTCCTGAACAGGAAAGCCATCCACTCCAGAAACAAAGCCACATGTTTTTCTTTTTTAGGGGAAGCAAGGGAGACCACAGGGGTAGCAAGGGAGAACTCTGGGGTTGCAGCTGCGGTATGGAAAGGGAATTAAGATGCATCTGGAAAATGTCCCTTGCCCTCCACTTATTGCTGCCACAAGGATCTCTAAGGATACCTACATTGAATAAAAGTGTGAAATGAAAAAACACAGCACGTGGGCTGCGAACTGCAGTTGGTAAAACGCACGCAAACTAAATGTGCAACGTTTTGCAGCCACTCAAAGCCAAAGCGGATAAGGCCAGAGACTAACATTTCAAGTACCAGAAAATAACCATCAACTTTTGTGAAAATGGGGAATTGGTTAATCTGAGGAGAAAACAGCAGTTCTAGAAAGAAAAATGGATTTGCATGTGGCTGCAGTGTGTGTTTATTTTCTTCAACAGAAATAAAGTCAGGATTAGGAAACCTACCAATGTTGCACATTTGGACTGATGCGAGTCTGATGAGCCAATGCTATATGAACTGTGATGTTTTATGAAACTAGACAGATAAATTGCAATTGTGACTGAAGCCAACTTTAATTAGATCCATCACTGCATGAGGGAATCCTTTCAAGTCACAAACATCCCAACCCCCCAGCCTACTGAATGGGAGCACAGATAAGTTTCCTTCCCAAACTAACTCTTTGAAGCCTGCTTACTTCAGATAAGGATCATACTGCCAACAGGTGGAGCAAACCAGTCAGTGCTATAATGTGTAAAGCCTGGAGTTGTATTACTTGCCCTGTGGGTGTGTTAGGGCTGAACATTTACAAAAATGAAAATTCAGATGCATCCGTGGCCCTGTTCAGTCAAATCTATTAACACAATCTCACGGTCTTCATGAACGTAACAATTGACAGTACTACATTCCCAGAAACCTCGAGGAGATGGAAGTAACCATACAATGACTCTTTCATACAGCCAGGCCCTGTGCCATAAAGACTACATGGGCCAGGCCTGAGTGAACCAGAGCAGATTTCCAGCCATGACAATTACCATGTTTAAAGTCTTTGCATCTATGAAGAATTGTAATGGCATATTTTTGTATGAAGGAAAATGCCCTTTAAAACAGACGCTGACTTGTTTAGATCGCCTGCATCACTGGAACTGAACCTCTTTGAGAACTCATGTAGGTGATGAAATGTTCAGCTGAAAAGCATTCATTAGATGGACCAAATATTTTTTTTAAATGTTTTAGTATTCAAATTAGGCATGTGTATTTTGTTATATAGAAATGACGCATGCCAGTGTGTCATGTAGCCTAGCGTCCGCAGGGACAAGCCGGTTATGTTCAGATGGAAAAAGAAATTGAAAATAAATGTAGAAGTAAGTTAATGGGAAAATCTATTACTCTGAGATCATTTGTGTTATAGTGATAAAACGTATCAATGAGTTTGTACCAGAGGAATCTGATGAACAAATTATTGAAGTGGTCACATTGGTGGAATTTAATGTTTCAGAATGTGATACATTGTAATACCAGAAAACTCAGAGTTTACATTATATTAAATGGGAGAGAAACTGGATGTAGAAGTTACTCCCATTGACTGCCCCCTTCATTGACATGCCCAATGACTACCAAGGGGGAAGGCCTACTGTGATGTCACTTTGAGAACATTATCAAATCATATACATTGACCAATTACATTGGGGAAATCATGCACACCTCAAAAGGGTGGGGTTTATGTTAAATAAAAGGTCAAACGCACACAAAAAGGGGACTCAGGCACTTATTCACAGGCACTCACTGAAGACACTCACTCGCTGTCTGACTGATGAGGAATGAGTAGAGAAAGGAGGATTGATAATAACCATAAGGAGATGAAATAGATTGCTCTATGGACCCTTGCTGGATTATGATCAGGGCCCTGAAAGTGAGACCTAGAAGGAGTTAAAGTGCCAGGCCTTCAGTGGAAGAGAAAGCAGACGGGTCGGAGACCAGCTGATCCCATCTTACTGGCTGATGCCCACCTGTTCCTGGAGGGGGAGAATTGAAGTCCTTAACAGGGGGCGACCACCTGTCTGATTCAGCCAAAAGAAACCCCGATGAGAGTATAATCTAAAAGGGAATTCATCTTCTGGGGACTGAGCTTATAAAAGGCATTTTTTTGCATAAATCCTGGCCCCTCTTTGTTAGTGCTGGGAGGTGCAAATAGATGGATTAATTGTGCATCTCGTGAAGTTGGTGATTATGTCACAAAGTGTGCGTGCTTCTGGAAAAACATGTGTAATTGATAGACTAGGTCAATATTGTGTAGATGGTGAGATTTGCAGACCCCTCTATGCATTGTGCAAGCACTGAAGAGCATAGGACATCTCACTGTGTGCAGACCTAGACAAATAAAAGTAATTAAAGCCACTTTCTGGGTATACCATCGAGTAGAATATGGTTAATGCCAAGTTGCTCTAGATACAAGGGAGAGGGTGATGATTTGCTTTCCATTTCTTTCTGCTGTTCAAAGTGTCCATCGGAAGGGAGAAAGGTACATGTTACATGGCAATTGAATAGAAACATAATTAATACAAATTATGCCAACATACATTTTCTTTTCTACAAGCCATTCACATTCCCTAAGGTCCAATAGTTGGTTACAATTCAATTGAAACCCTGACCCATCTATTGAGTAAGGGGGACGGGGGATATATTGAAAAAGGGGTAAGAAGTGAGAAGTGGATAGGCTGGGATATTTTAACTAATTTGTTGTTTGCACAAATGAAAGCTTCCTCCTGGAGTCTCATGCATCCAATGTAAGGTGCCTGTGTGCTCCTCGTGAATTAAATGCATAGATACTTATGGTGATGTTTGTATTACTAAGTCTCTGTTTCCAAAACTTTAGCATTGAAAATGAAGTGACTTGTGTGTTGATTATTTATAATTGGCCTTGCAAATAATTTGTATATCTGATCTGATTCTATTTTTGTTTTGTTAATAAGTAGAAATTCTGTGCAAGCCAGTGTGTTCCGAAGCTTCAAGGAATCAAATTCTATCAAATTGGGGGGCCCAAATTCATAATAGAATTTTATTGAATAAAAGAGCATTGTGCGTACCTGGTTTGGGGCAGGTGGAAAATGCCCCCGAATTAGATATCACACTGTTAAAACATCCTACAGACTGAGGGTTCCCTGAAGCTTTGCTTAGGTCTCACCATGAACTCCAATCACCTCAGACCTCTTAGGTCTCTCCATGACCTTTGATTCTCTCAGGTCTCTCCTAGACCTTGTACTTTCCCAGCAGAACACTGAAAGGAATGGGCATTTCTCCCCACTCTTCACTCTGGATCCATTTCAGACAGACCATATTCTCACCCTCCTTCAAAGGGTTCTTCTCAGATTCCAGGGGGTGCCCCATCCACAAGCCTTCTATCAAACCAGGTTTAGTGGTTAGGAACTGTCCCTGGATCCTCTCCAACATACTAACTCACGTAGTTGGACCTATGGCATCCCCTTGCCAGAGCGACTGGTGCAGAGCTGAAAATACATTAACTACATTTTCCCTAGTGACCCTCCAAAGATATCCAGGATGTGGACGAAAGCAAGTTTGTTTCCTCAGAATGCACACCGCTGTGTTCCACCTTTTATAATGCTGGGCGGATGGCTGGTTTCTTATGCTGGCCCAGGACTGGCCTTTCCATTGTGTGGTTTATTAAGTGTCCCAATTGGTTTTCCTTCTCATGAGGTTTAGTTTTAAAAATGGAAGTAATGAGCCCATGTTTCAAACAGTCCGGTCTCAATTGTATACTAAATTGGTCAGCTCAGTCATTAAGCTGGGTGCATGAGCTTGGCACCATTTTGAATCTGCAAATGTAGGAAGATCGCTTCACATGGCCAGCTTCCTCAGTGAACCATCAACTTTCTGGCGCTCTCAGTATTTGACTGGGTTTCTTATGCATTTCCGATTTAGTAAACCTGGTGCTCTACAACATTTTACACATATTCCAATCAGATGAAAATGTGTCAAAGGCCTTCATCAGGACAAGTAGTTCAGTGGTCGAAGTGTAAAAAAGAAAACTAGTGAACAATGTTCCCACTGCCCTGCCCCCTTTTCTCCCCACCCCATACTCACCGTCACCCCCATCCCCTATTCAAACCCCATGTCCGGGTCCTTCCTTTCCTCCACTCCACCCTGCAACATTTTGTTTTACAATAGTTCTAGTAAGACTGAAGAAAACACGAAAGCAAAGGCATTTAAATGACCCCCATTATTGTGCCAATGTCACCCTGGCATAGACCTTTATGCAGCCTCCCTTTCACCAGCCACCATTCGCACCTCTTAAAGAACATGCCCATCTACAAGCAGCCACCCCTCTCATTGCTTGCAAACTAGGCTGACCCTACAGCCGTTCATACACAGATTGCTGTAACGCAGTGCCTTTTGGCTGCCTGGGAAATGGTTCTATATCGCAATAAGTCTATTGAAATAAATATCAACACATTCAGCATCTCTGAGATAGCTCAGTGTGTTGTTACATCAGCTTCATATCCGCAACAGCTTAAGTTCGAGGTCCCTATAGGAATGCAGGTTTGAAACTTTTTTTTAATTATTTTTTTTTTAAGTTGCCGTCCTGCAAAGATATTCTCGGTCGTATAAAGTAAGGGCACGATGGAGGATTGCCCTGTTAAGGAAACGTCATACCCTTTAGTTCCTGCCGACTTTGACCTCTGAAGTAGTTACGTTATGAACATGGTTATCTCTATAGGCCAAGGGTATGGCCACCATTTCTCTAAATAAATGACTACAGGTGCTTCAGATTGATCTGAATATTTCCATGCAGGCTAGTTTTTGTTCTGCGCCTTTGCTTGGAAAATAACAAAGGTCTCAGATTTGTCTGCTTTGGTATGAACATTCAAGTGACATGAATATACCATCTTGTGCCAGGAAGGGCACAGTGGGTACAGGCACTCTGTCTATGCTGCTAGAATGAGTCCTCTACTATAATGGGAACCAGTATCCACATGTCTGCAGGTAAGACCCTCCATGCAGCACTCAAAGCCCTGAAGCTCATGAATACGTTCTGTGGGCCACCGTGGCGCAGCCATAAAGGATGGACTCCATGTGACTAAGTGCTCCATTGTCCAATCATGGATAACCGGAGAATCTCCCCTGTTGGCGTACACTGAATTCCCATCAAGGGGAAACATCACAATGGCATAGAAGTAAACTGATTCAGGGAACAATCTCAAGTAGGACAGTCACTTACCTGCCTTAAAAATGGAAATACTTACCACTGGTCGCTTCCTCCAAGGGCAAGGAAAAATGATGGAATTAAATGATGCTCCAGGGCAAAATGCCTACAGCAGCGTAAAGAATCACGTGTCCACAATCCAGGCCTCTTCCCTGGCTGCCTGTTTTGCTGTTTGAAGCCATTCCAACCTCAACATTCCCTTTTAAAGCAATGTCCTCATTTAACTTGCGGTTGGTGAGTAATTGAAATATTGGATTCTGGTACAGCTGGCATCATATGCTTAAGAGTGCGATTAGACGCAGGATTTGGTGTGAGATACTTGGTAATAATGGGCAATGTATTCGAGGCCATTCAGTGGGAGGATTTATGGGTGGACTATAATGAGGAGATGTACGTAGCGCTTCATGAAAGGCTTCTTCTGCCTCTCTGGTCTGCCTCCTGGCTTCAGAGTTCTGAGTTTCGTCGCTGGTTTCCCTAGCTCTTGCTGTGCACCTACGGGTATGATGGTGTGTTTTCTGTTTCCGTGCCCTGAGGCCTGCGGGCTTGTGGCACGATGGACTAAACATTTTAAATAAATAAATACGTGATTGGATAATAGTGACCTGCAATCTCGGGAACAGCTCCAACCAGTCAATTTACTGCCATTGACATAAGCATAAAACATGTGTCCTCTTTTATAGAGACCCAGTAGGAACCCCCGCTTTTGAACACCCCAAGATTGTCTACCAGCTTTGTCCGCTATGCAGGACCCAAATTAGGTCAGTACCATCTCAGAAATGCCACTACTGTCTGCAATTGCATTTATAGAAACGAGCAAAGATTACTTTCTTGAAGCCAGTTCTCCCCTCTCCCCCCAATAGCGCTTTGATGGAAGCATCAAGAAAATAGGGAACCAACATTAATAATAATTTTGCATTTATATAGCGCTACGAACCCTCAGCTATCTGAGCACTGCTTATTTTTACCGACGGTGTGTGGTGCTCATTTATCGACCTCGGAAGGATAAAAGGCCGAGTTTGGCCCTGCCGGAATTCGAACCTGCATCAGCAGGCTCTGCACAGATGTCAAAGCGAGCGCTCTAACTCGCTGTGCTATAGGACTGGCTATTCGTAAGGCTCATTCTTTGTATTACGTATTCGTAATTTGGAATATGTCAAATGCCTGCCTACCGGCACACAGTACCTTTGTGCAGCTATTTCCCCCGACAGGTTATTCGTTAAGCGCATTGCCCTCCTCTCGCCTGCCCTCAGTTTATACGAAATGCAAATAGGTAATTATCATGCCTCCATCATTGCCAGCTCAAGCGCCTTAGTGTATGGAAATACATTCGCTAAAGTGTCGCTCCCATTACTCGGATTAATTCGGAGACTCTGAAATCGAGACAGTGAGACGGATGGGACGAACGGCGTGGCAGAGAGCGGATTAGCAGACTGAAGGAGCGGAGAGAAAAAAGACCTTCAGCTCGAGTTCCTAAAAATATGGGAAATGGGTTTTTCAAAATTTCAAAATATTTCAAAAGCAACTGAAAAGTTGGGCTGAACAGGGATGGGGGGGGGGACATGAACTCCCAATGTAGAAAAGTAGAGTGGTTCACAGTGCATGTATTTAAGAGATTATAGACCACACACCACAAAACAAATGGCTTCTATGTACTGATCTGAGTAGGGGAGCAACATTATTTGAGTTGGTAACCAGTATAGAAACAGCAGGGACAAAAAATGCTTGTATAAGGAGCCATGTCTTTAAGTGTTGCCTGTGCTGTTGTACGCAACGTGCAATGGAAGAGTGTTCCACAAAGAAGGACCGGCCACCGAGAGACTTCTGCCTCTGTTTCCATGGTGTTTGGATGGTGGGACTTTCGGAAAGGATCTGGTGGACAGGACCAAGATTCTGGGAGAGTGGTAAAGATGGATCATCACGTTCCATCGATCAGCAAAGCAGCTCCATTGAGACATTTGGAAGTCATTTGAAGGAGATGTGTTTGGTGGAGATCCAGTGGAGTTCATTTTGCAATAGTTGTACTCATTTGCTTTGGTATGCAGGAAGGTTTGCTTCGAGCTGTGGCCAGGCAATCTGTGGCTCTCCAGATGTTTTATACTAGGACTCCCATGACACCCTCCATATTAACTATGCTTAAGGGGGCTGAACATCTGGAGGACCAAAAGTTGCAAACCCCTGGGTTTAGAGGGCAAGCCCATTCCAATTGAAGTCTCACAAGCCACTATGCACATGTGCCCTTTCTGACTTCACTTTGTCCTCAAAATGGCCACCGTGTAAGCATCACATGCATGGACATCTCCTTTGAACATTACCTGTGCAAACTACTCCCATAAGATCCCTATAGAAAGCAAATCAGAATCTTTCGGGGAATTCCACTGCATAACCTGTAAGATATTAGTCGAAACTGAAACCTTCCTACTCAACAATGGGTGAATAACCATGCTTTTTAGTGCAGATTGAGCCATTTACAGAACTACCAATAACAGCTGCGGCCATTACTTAACTTAAGGATGGACTTCTTCACACGAATCAAAGAAGCCTGCATCTGTACCAAAAATTGCGTACATTTCTTCATTTTTTCAACTGATTGGTGCTTTTGGACTGCACACCAGTAGTGCCTCTGGCCTTCCAACATGGCCGCCCCAAGATCCTGAGGAGCCTTCTTCCCTGCCTTGGCCTGGCTCCCCCCTCCCATTCGTTGCCCTTGGCCTTATCAGCCAATCAAAGCAGCCGGGAGGAGGGAGCCGGCCCATTCTTCCAAGGCCCACTATGAAGGCCCCTGGCTGCTCCCTTTTCAGTACAGGAACGCCCCACCCCAGTCACCTGTGATGCTGTGTGTTCCCTCTACCCCCCCATTGGTCGCCTGTGCTGCTGTGTGCCCCCCCCACCCCTCCTTCTTGCCCTTGATGTCCTCCACCTCTCCCCTTCCCCGTATCCCATTCTTCCAAGACAGACGGTGCCCCCAATTCATTGCTGCATTTGCATGCTGCTGCCACCCTGTAACATGGGATAGGCACCATGTATTCTGCCCACTAATTTGACATTGGCATGTGTGTGCCGCTGCCACCCGTAACAGGGAGTAGGCACCATGTATTTGCCCATTGCTAGACTTTCGCATCTGTGTGAAATGTTCCCATTATGTCCCTCATACGTACTCCTGAAGTAGTTCCCCATAACAAGTGGCGAGCTTTTCCAAGTATGTATTTTTCTGCACTATCCAGGTCCAATGTATGCCTGGTCTGTAATTATTGTAACTTGTTTTCTTCAAGCACTTACTGTAACCATTTTCTTAAATTAAAGCGCCTAGATGCCTCTGGGCTTTGTGCGCTATACAAATACAAAAATAAAGCCAGCCCATTGGCTGATCAATATGCGCAGTTCCATCTTGGTTCTCTCTAGGTTGGACTACTGTAACAGCTCTTCCTAAATCTACCTGCCTCCACTCTCCGCCCTCTACAACTAATCCATAACAGGACTGCAAGACTTGTCCTTGGCCTCAAGCCCTGGGATTGTATCTCTCCAGCTCTGAAATGCCTTCATTGGCTCCCAGTGGATGCTAGGATTAAATTCAAAACCCTCTGCATTGTCCACAAGGCTTTCTGGGGACTGGGTTCAAAATACATTCAACTATCTCTCCGTAAATACCTCCCCTCATGAGCCCTTCGCTCCTCTACTTCGAACTCCCTCAGGGTCAGTCGTTTTTCAAAGAAACGAGCGGGGGGTAAATCTCTGTCTTAGGCTGGCTCCTCCCTTTGAAACAGCCTCCCGACCACCTTGAAACGAGGAGAACCATCTCCGGTTCCGGAAGCACCTCAAGACCTTCCTCTTCGCTTCTGCCTTTGCCCTGCCTCTTCCCTGCTGATCCATTTTCTCTCTCTGCACTGTGCACCTGGCCACCCGCTGTCCTTTGGGCCAAGTTAACTGCTCACCCAGCCTACGTCCTGCACTGCCTCAGGACCACCCATTGCACTGGGATCTGTATCTGTACCCATACAGTCCCCCATTTTTCTTCTGCACCTATACCCTATCTGACTAATCATGCACTTGCCACTGCTGGCTACACTACCATTTTTCACTGCCTGTATTTATTTATTTATTAATTACACCCACTATTTATTCTGTTCTCTCCTCTGTTCCGCACTTTCCACTTCTCCCCCCTCCTCGCACTTTCCCCCTTTCCCATGCACTTGTGTTCTTAATGTCACTGGGCCTAGTAAGATCATTGTTTTTTTGTTTTTTCCCCTCCCTTTGCTTGGTCGTGCTCTGAAACACTTGTGTATGAGCGCGATAAATAAAATATATCATATATAGGAAGGCACTCGCAGATATTCTCGGGGAGGCCATTTTGTTAGTGGAGGAAAACACAAGTACACAGGAAGAAGTTCTGCAAACTATGGAATACAATCACCAGTGGGAAAAAAAGGATTGATCATTATGAATCCTATAAAGACTGTCCTGTGAAATTCCCAGTATGGACTTATCCCATTATTCGACCTGTGGATATCCTATGAAAGAAACTCAGGACTCAAATGGGGATCCTATAAAAATAAGGAAAACAATATGTATGAGTAGTTGTGTGCTGTGAAGGGTGGGGTGGCTTGGGGGAATCAGATGATGCAAAGCCAACTTTATTTTAATACGGGATGACTGGGAAAGAGTAGGGGGTTTAGAGGCAGCACACAAAAGGTCTGACACCCTGCTAGATCCTTAAATCTCTTCCTTGCTGACTGCAGTGCACAAACCTCACACCACCCCCTTTATTCAATGCCACCTCCTAGGTGCTTTAAACAGGCCCTCTCCTGTCTTTCTCGGCTGGAGGAGGAATCGTGCATTTTCCTTGCTGCTACTTGGCTCAGCTACCAAGCACCAACACCCACAATTCAGAAAGGGGTTGAACATCAGACAGCATTAACAGTTGAAACCCAGAATACTTTAACCCTTCCCCTCCTGGCCTTTTGTAAGTGATATTCAATCAACAGTACAGCTAAGTCAATGCCTAGTTTGGGATGCTGAGGAAAACCCTTATTGATGTATTTTTATATTCAGTTCAGTACTCTGGATGACAACCCTTTTATAACACCCCCCTCTTAGAATCCCCCTGACCCCACTGAGCCAAGAAGTAGGTTTGTTTTGCAAATTAAAGAGTTTATTTGGACAATTTAACAATATATATCTATCACACTTTATAAATAAATTGATAACTGATATCACACTTCAGACTATGGCCGTGATCAACAATGGATAATGTTACAGGGGTACACTGATTTGGTTACTTAGGAGTAGTGTAGAGGATGAGGTAGCTGAAATTGCTTGATGGTTTCAAGGAAATGCAAGGTGGAATAAAATGCAGTACAGAAATAATTTATGATGTTAGCAAAAGGTAATATGATCACTTTTTCTTTTGACAATTCACTCCCCCCTATGTAATACAAGAAATGGAAGGAGAGCACACAATCTTCAAGAATCCCAACAACTCACACTTTATAATGCAATACACAGTTCCAGTTCTCCCAGCAAGCTTAGGGAAAACAGGGATGAGGTTTAAACACAGGCAAATTACTTTAATGTGGTTTGCAAAGAAGTGAAAAGGTGCTAAAATTGCTTTTAATTCCCTCTAGAGGTTCAGGGTAGGTGATGGCTACTTTATATTAGTTCAGGCTCACTTTAACAATACTCTATGAATGATTAGCAGATTGCAAACGAATTTTAGCAAAGAGAAGCA
Organism: Ambystoma mexicanum; assembly: GCF_040938575.1. Classification (NCBI taxonomy): domain Eukaryota; kingdom Metazoa; phylum Chordata; class Amphibia; order Caudata; family Ambystomatidae; genus Ambystoma; species Ambystoma mexicanum. The sequence continues at coordinate 215,344,144 of NC_090929.1, read as the reverse complement.
AAAAGCTGCTGCTTTCTACAGATGAAGAGATCGGGCCAAATCGCGGTAAATTTCGCGAGTGCGTGTCTCGCGATTACGGGAAAAGTATAGGGAGTAGGAAAAGTATTTGTTCCTAGCCCAAACGGTTCCAGAGATGCAGACGATTAAACAAAGGTAGTTTTTCGGATTTAAAGTAAACTCAAAATGAGAGGTGACAGCTTGCAGCTGCAGAACTGACAGGTGACAGTTGTGCAGCTTTAAAAATGACAGATGACACGATTTCTAGGAGGCAGTTCTACTTAGTTAAAATAATAAGATTGGTTCTGCACAGTTCTGCTAGGTACTCACAATATAAATTTGAACTAGGCCTCGTCACGGATCTTGTCAACACGTCCGGCTGCGGTTCCGTCTGCTCGGCAGGTAAATCAGACACCGGTTCTGCTCACAGCGATCTGGGTCAGCTCTGCTCTGCTGGTCTAGCCTCTCTGGATTCTGGATGTAACACTGCTTTCTGGGTACTGCTACAGGTTCTTGCAAAAATTCTCGGCAAAACCTCAAACAGCTCGCCCGGCTGTTGAATAGTTTGGTTAGTTTTGAGGCCTGCTGAAGAGGATTCAGCTGGTGGATTCAGGCCTCTGCTACAAATTCTGGAGTTAATTTCTGCTAAAGGTTCTAGAGATTGATGGATTTGAAGACTGGATCTCTGGATGTGAAGTCGTCAGTCAGCATGCTCCGCAGCAAATGGAATTGAATCTCTCTACATGTCCCAGCAGTCTCTTTTTGTGTGTTTTGGAAAGTGGGTGTGTGCGTTGGTCATAACTAAACCTGCCCCTCTCACTTATCATTGGCCTTGATTGGGGGAAGGAAATGTGAGTCAGAGTGATGCTGTAGGTTTTATGGTCAGAGGAACCTCCCCTTCTCAGATTGCACACAAATCTATTTCTGACCCAAATACATATTTATCTATGTACCATTTTTCTAATATTATAGGTCCAGTTAACATTTTCTGTAGCACCAAACCATCCGATCCCTGTCTTTGTACGATGTTGTGTCCACTGATGACAGAATTCTCCCCTTTTCATCCAGATAACGACCTCTAAACCTTTCCAGATTTTACTCAAATGTGCACCAGGGATATGGGTTACAGATGATAAAGTGTCAGATTTTTAACATGCATACATTAGGAGTGAGACCCTATTTTCCGCTATCAACCCCCAGAATACACCACAGGGTCCTAACGCCTCTTAAAATGTTCACAGAAAAATCACAAAAATAATGATATTACTTATATAATTCTGACAAGTCCGCACTATGAGTTATCTATCTTTTTAAAATTATGCTCTGGTCAAAAAGGGGTGTGGCTTCCCACATCACAGGGTGGAATAACTGGTTTATCCACTTCCCCCAAGCCAGCTTGTTCACAGAGGCACAGCTGCCCCGCAGTTTCTCCCAAGAGGAAGCTATTTTACGACGCCCCCAATATAACATTTTCCTGAGTCAAGGAAGTTGCATTGTTCTGTCCCTTCCAGTTCCCAGGTGCTCCACCCCTAATCTAATCAGAGAGGTGACAACTCCTTTTGGCAAGGGGCGGCAAGATGCAGCTAGGCCTGGGAAGAGTGGCTGTTGATCCAGTTTCAACTCCTGTCGGGGGTAGTTGTCAGGAAGAATTCAGTTTCATTAAGCCAGGTTTCAGCTAAATGTCACTTTTTGTTCCCAGTTTTCTACATTCAAATCAAACTGACAATTTTTACCTATACATTAAATAATTACTTCCTTCAAGTCATTTCAGAATATAGTTTTACATTGTATCCACCTTTTAGCAAGTCTTTCCTTGGTCTGGTTTTGTTTCATTTGTTCAGTTTTACACAAAAGTCTGGTGGTTTTAAAACGCCGGCTTTCTGATAGTGGTGAGTACTGGTAATGCAACCATTTTTGGGATTAAGAAAATGAATTTCCCACAGTTCCGAGTTGCTTTTTGGCAATCAGCATTGCCATTCCCAATGGTTTCAGGCTACTGTGTGTGTAGCCCAATGGTGGTTTTAGGCAGTGCCCTCCTGTGCCCACAACATAGGCAAAAATGGGTGGCACCCTATTCTTCATGTTTTCCCTGTGCACTCTCTGGGGAGTTCTGGCCATCACGATGTTCTCCATGCCAGTACTGCACAGTTTTATGGTAGGGCTTGGATGCATGGGTAAAAATATCCCACAGTATTTTGCAAAGGCAAGCTCTCAATATTAAGGCTTTACTAGAGGACTTCCCCCAGGGTTCCTGTTTAGAGATTTCCTTTGACCCTTGAATCAGCCACTGGCAACCGCTTATGAGTACTCTTAGCCCAGGTTTCAAAGGACTCCCTTTTCCTTTCCATCGTTCTAGGTCGTACTGCTCTTTACCACCTTCCTCTAGTCAATTTGCACCCCTCCTCATCTTGGTCTCTCCCCCTTCACTGCTTCAGTTTCGTACTGAAGTCTTACTTGGTCTTTGCTATTCTTTTTAAAATGAAAGTATAGGAACAGTAAAGCATAATTTTTATTTTTAAAAATGTAGAGGGGGGCGTGGCCGGCGAGCACGAGATGAGGACGTGATCCCTCAGCGCTCCCGGGGTCGCCGGCAGAATCCTGCTTAAATCCTGAAATTTTGGATCGCTATACCCATGGAAAACATATTTAACTGCAGTGGAACTCGTGCACAACGTTTCGCCACAATATAAGTGCATACCACGGCGCCAGATGAGGGAAAACTGCTCAGGGGCAAGGGTAAATACAACAAGCAGGAAAAATGGCCGCCGGAGCCATGCAATAGAAGGAGGCGCGAACTACGGCGGGACCCCACAAGTACAGACATCCTTCAGCGGACCAAGGGTGTGGCGGTGACTGGGGGAGAGCGCACACAGTTTCTAGCTACGAGTGGCCCCTGATGAGGACCACGGGCTCACCTAGGGAAGTGGACGAGTGCCGTCACCCACAGCTCTGAGACGAAGAGATGGGGTGCGGCGCAGATGGCAGCCAACGGACCCCTACCCAGATGGTGCCCGCGACCAACAAGACGGTGGGAGGCGAAGGATCTGGGCCCCGCCGGCATACTATCCCAGTGAGGAGGAGCCACATAACCTGCCCCGACATTGGTGCGCACCTACTGAGAGCTCCGGGAGACACGCCGGGTGGTGCCGGAGCTGCAACGAGCGTCCACAAGCAGACGCGGCTCACGCAGGGCACCTGCGCCGTACCTCTCATTCGGGGAAACAGGAATCGGATGCCAGACCCTGCACGACACCTGTGTTGAGAACCAACAGGGCCCACACGTGTGTCCACAAGCACCAGCCACAACACTCCCCCAGTCGTGGGAAAGGTAGGAACCCTACGAACATTGGGCCACATATATTGTTTGGTGTAAGGCAACCCAACAACAGGGCAGGAGGAGATTGTGTGTAAATTGACCGCTGGACCTAAGGTGAATATATATGGGGATGGGATCTCCATAAGCGCATATGCAGAAAGTGTCGGCGAACTGTTTGAACTGAACTCCTCTGAGCCTGTATCACTACCATAAACACGCCCCCGCACACTACAACTGGAAACTGCGTGGCGCCCTGACATAACTGCCACACACAGCAGAGGAGCACCTACAATAGGCTGATCACTGCCGCAAATGACACCCTGTCACACCATCACACGATAAAAGAAGTGGAAAACGTGAAACAGTGTTACAACCTGCAGCAGCAACCAACTTCTGATAGCCCCGCCACCCACATCAGATGGTGCTCCACGCTCCATAGACAGTAATGCCCCAGCATACTCCCCCCCCCCCTACCCCCTAGCCGCTGCTCCCTGCGAGTCTGGTGCCCACAATAATCATGGAACAAAAGAGACAACCAAGAAACACATTGTCATTCTGGTAAACTGTGGGCGCACACTACACAGGTTTGAGTCACCCTACAAACAGCAACTGGGCAAGACTGAGCCCCTGGAAACCACTGACGGCCAAACCACGATGGGGAAGAACCGGGCAAAAGATGCGTCAACACAGTAAAATGGAACAGTACACAACCCCTGCCCAAACCCCCCTGCAAGAACAAGCTAAACTAGGCGATCTACCAGGAACAGGAGAGGACATATCCTTGAAAGATGTCATGAATACCATTGGAAACTCGAGGACCTCTAAGGAAAAAAAAGATGAATGGTATAAGCACAAGTATCGTTGCTACAACATGACATGAAAAATCTCACGGCCCGAACGGGAGAGACCGACGGTCGCATTTCAGACACTGAATATGGCCTGAGAACTGTAAACCAACAAATGTCAGACACTGTCCCGCCTCAAGGCACTGGAGGAACGAGTGGAAGAGGGAGAGGGCAGGGCGAGAAGGAACAAAATTCGGATACTCGGACTGCCCGAAAAAGCGGAAGTGGAACTGTTCCGTGAACAATGGCTCACTGATCTTTACGCTCCCAAAACCCTGTCGAAATTCTTTTCAATCGTAAGAGCCCATCGGATACCAACTGGCAGACAGATCCCCGGGGCTCCCCCCCCCGTACAGTGATAGCAAAGCTCCTGAATTACAGGGATCAAGATGCCATACTGCAGATGGCAAGAACTAAATGCTTCATAACATTTAACAAGTCCAGAGTAGCCTTCTTCCCAGATTTTACCAGAGAGGTACAGAAAGCAAGGTAATCCTTTGACCTCCTCAAGAAGCGCCTACAGACCCTCAACATAAAATATGGACACTTATTCCCTGCACAACTGAAGATCTACTTCAATGGAACGACTGTGCACTTTACGGATTACTGAGATGCATGGAATTGGGCGGAGAGACATCTGGAGGATGATTGGAGACTGAACAGGAGACAAGGCAACAACAGTAACCGCCTGCGAGCGGAGAGGGCGCCGATAGAACACCTACAAAAAGAGCTGGATTCATTAGCGAATGGAGACAATGACTGAGGCAGAGGCTAGGACATTGGCGTACAAAAGTGTGCACAGCAGCCTGGCATCGCATCAATGTGCTGCGACTATCCTGATGCCGAATCTGTAGAACCTGTTATCCGCAAAGCTGGTGACCCGGACCGCTTGCCCCCCCCCCCCATTACGGTTGCTTAGAGAAGAGGATAAGTAACAACTGTCCACTGATGAATGAGAAGTAGTAGTTGTTCGTAAGTTTATGATAGGGCGACAGATGCTTCAATTGGGGACGAAGTATAGGGAGGAGGGTGTTGGGGATGAGTTTGTTGTTTATTGTTCTCCACACAAAGGTCTTGTAACTACACCTTATAGGAGCATAACAGCGACAGTGCAGGCGATAACACTCGCAAAACAGATCTTACTAGCGAAACACATTCATGACCCACAAGGCCCATAAACCCGATGTCACTTCTGACATGGAATGTTAATGGACTAGGATCTGGCATCAAGCGACGCCTGGTGTCAATACATAAACAGACATACACCAGACGGTGCATGCAGTCTTCTCCATGGGAGCCAGAAGGGTGCTGATCCTGATCCATAAAAGGCTTCCACTAGTGATATCTAAAGTGACCCACGACACGGGGGCAGATATGTACACATTAAAGCCACTATGGAACCAAACCCTAGCGATTATGGCGGTGTGTTCCCCGCCGGCATTCTTATCCACACTACTCGCAGAAATTACACCCATCCTGGCTAAAAACACAGCAGACATCTGGGTATTGGGTGGAGACTTCAATGAGGTCTTGGATAATACTAGACCATACACATATACGGGGGAGGAGTCCCACAGCCAGCACCAAATTAGCAACCTTTTCCTCTGCACTGGGTTTGAGAGACGCATGGCGCGACCTGCATAGAGACACACAAATACTCCTTCCACTCAGGCGTGCACGCCTCACTATCCAGAATTGATTACTTCTTTCTGCCAGCCCAAAATATCCATAAAGTACACAGCGCGTCCCTATCCCTCGTGGCATCTCTGACCACTCTCCACTAATGATAGAACTCGAAATGGAAAGACCACATTCCCCCCACCCACCTGGGGACTCAACTATTACCTAGGATTCCCAGACCTGCTAGAAAAAATAAGCATTACCACCTCCACCTATTTTGAGCTGAACACGGGTACCGTGGACAAACCTGGACCACTGTGGGAAGCTTCTAATCCATTACTCAGAGGGGAAATCCTCGCATGGACAGCAGCAAAAAAAAGGGCATACCGGGAAACGTTAGTAGAAGCAGAAAAAGAAGTGGCACGCAGGGAAACACAACACAGACAATAACACACCAGAGACGAACAGAGCACCGATACTGGCACAGAAAAATTTGCAGAGTCTATCATTAGACTGTGCAAAAAAGGCACACAAAGCCATGAGAGCAAAGTTGTACGAAACAGGGGAGAAAGCAGGTAAATTGTTAGCCTGGCTGGAAAGACGGGATGAGGGACACCAGCAAATTAAAACTACAAACGGAGATCTAGCCACAACCAATAGCAAAATAGCTGAATGCTTTCCAACCTACTATGAAGAGCTCTATAGCTCCCCGAATAACCGAAGCAAAAACATGCACTAGACAAAATCACCCTCCACTCGCTGGATGCCGAACAAGTCGGCGCCGTGGAGGGCAGTATTTCAGAGGAAGAGATATCAGCAGCCATCTCCCAACTCCAATTCGGCAAAACCCCAAGCCCGAACGGCTTTCCAATAGACATTTGGAAGAAGCAAAATGGGGAAAGTATTGTGCCACATTTACTCAACATGTTCGAATCCTCGAGGAATGAAGGGATACTCCCGGCAGACTTACGCAAAGGCACCATAATTGTAATACCAAAAGATGGAAAGCTCCCGGACAAATGTAGCTCCTATAGGCCCATATCCCTGATAAATAGTGAAGCTAAGATACTAGCAAAACTACTCACCAACAGACTCCAAAAAGTAATCTCTTCCCTGATCCACCCGGACCAATGTGGCTTTATGCCGCAGCGCTCCACAAGGATGAACATCCATAGATTACACCTAGCGCTTGAAAGAGTGCCTACCCTGCAACAATCACTGGCGCTATTAGCCATTGATTTTGAGAAAGCCTTTGATTCAGTTCACTGGGAGGCACTGTGGGCAATCATGCGGAAAATGGGCTTTGGGGAACACTTCATACAATGGGTCCAACTCCTGTATAACACCCCCATGGCGGAGGTGAGAGTGAACGACTGGCCCTTGCACAGCTTCCAATTGGGGAAGGTACCAGGCAAGCATGCCCGCTGTCAGCAATGCCATTTGCCTTGATCATAGAGCCCCTTGCCGCAACTCTGAAGAAAACACCGACATGGTCAGGTTTCCGATGGGGCCCAACCTGGGAAGACAGTTTCCCTATATGCTGATGATCTGCTGATTTACATGGGTAACCCGGCGGTCTCCTGTCTCCATACAAAGTCGAGATGGAACAATTCTGTTACCTGGGCATCCTAATCACAAACAGATTAGAAGACTACGTGGCCAACAACTTGCATCCAATCATGAAACGCTTCACACAAGATGTCAATCACTGAATGACACTGCCACTGACCCTACTGGGGAGAGCGTCACTCTTTAAAATGCTGGCCTTACCCCGCTTCTTGTACATCTTACAAAACTCCCCTCTGCACATCCCCACAACTGAATTTCGTAAAGTAGATAAGACGCTACGGAAAATACTATGGGGGGGGGGGGAGGAACATCCGAGAATAGCACTGAACAACCTCCAATGATTCATGTGGGAGGGAGGAATTGGGCTCCCACACATGCAATATACTATTTGGTGAGACAGATGGCCGCTGTAAACGACATACTACACGGTGACCCAGAACTGCTGCACATACGAGCAGAGAAAGAAGCAAGGCATGGCAAACCTCCAATTGAAAGCCTGTACAAAGTGATGAGCCGCCCTCCCTCTCGCACAATAACTGCCCACACGACCCTGATCTGGAACGAAACACAGACATAGGATGGGGAGGCAAAATCACCATGGTACAACCCCTCTAGAATAATGTTTTCCTCCCAGAACTTCACAAGCTACCCAAATGGCCAAACTGGGAAACAGCTGGGATACAAACGATCCAGCAAGTGATAAGCCGGTAGAATCATACCATTTGCTGAACCATCGGCCACATGTAGTCTTCCACCTACTAAATACTACCACCACACACCGTTGTCTCATGCACTTACCAAACATTTGTCAAATCTTGTTGACCTCCCAGAATGTACACCGATGGAGAGAAATATTGTGTTGGGCAGTGGGAATGTTAAGACCACATCAACCATGTACAGCGCAATCTCTTCCTTTGCCACAAAGTAATTGTGCAATCTGAAAGTAAAATGGGAGAGAGATGTGGGCCGGCTGCTGCCAGAAGAATGGACCATGACTTTAATTTACCCTAGAGAGACGGCAATATCAGCTAGAATCCAGCTAATCCAACTGAAAGTGTTACACAGAATATATTATCCACGATTAATGCTATACCGCTGGGGTAAGATCGTGGATGCCAATTGCCTACGCTGTAAACAGGAAGAGGGCACTTTTTATATTTTGTAGCAATGCCCACGCATACAGTACTTTTGGCAAAAATGTGACAGGTTGTCACAGGTACTGGGCCGGACGATCCCAAACAAACCAAAACTCTTGCTATTGTGGATTGAGGAAGAGGGAGAAATGACCCGCTTTGAAAAACTCTTGCTCTCAACGACCACAGGGCTGGCCAAGAGAAACATCGCACAGCAATGGGGCTCAGTGATCACCCCCCAGTATGACCAATGGGTGGCAGACGTGGACGCTTGCATAGCAATAGAGCACCGTGTCTACACTGCCAGAGGCTGCCTGCAGAAATGGGAACAAACTATGATACCCAAAGGAAAACTGTTTCGGCGGCGCAAAGGTTACACAATAACTATAAAATAAGGAGATCCTCTAATCGCTGTCCTGTACCGACTGTTGTAACTTAACTAATTGTGGGAACCAGTTGCAGTGCCTTTGATGAAAGAATGGAAGTTTGTTTGAATGTTATATGTTGTTTTCCAAAAATGCAATAAAATGTGTTATAAAAAAAAGAAAATGTAGAGGAGCACCGCTCCCGCACACTTCGACCACTGATTAACAGGTGGTTTCAGTCTGACTTTCACCATTTCTCATCCATCTCCTTTCTTTTCGCCCTCATTTGATGTGACCCCATGCCTAAACTTGCCTCTGGTATTTCATCTCTAACATCTTTGCTCTGCATCCTTCTCAGTCGCTCTCTCCACTGGTCCCTTGATGCTTCCTCGCTGTCCACTCGATCATTCTCACTCCTTTCCTCCGATGTGCCCTTCACCTCCTATGCTCCTTTATCTTCTACTCCTCCACTCTGCTCTTCCCTTTTCCCTGCTACAACCCTTCTCCTTAGTCGTTCCTCCTCGCCGCCGATTTTTCTTGCTATGGTGCCCCGTACCTGTATCCCAGCATCAGGCGACCTATGCCTCTGCATCACCACTGCTTCCTGTAGGAGAGCCTTATTTTTCTTGACCAGAATTACTACAAAACCATATATTGTTATTGCCGCTGGTGAACATGGACTTCTTAAACCAATTTCAAACTTTCTGAAAATGTGTGCTGCTTTCCTGAAACCACTTGCCTCCGGTCTTTAAACCATTACTTTAGAATAAAAATGGACTTTGGAACATTCTAACCTTATAAGGAGAAAGGACACAAGATGTTGGCAACCATAAATTATATGGTCCCATGGTCCCTTAAAGAGCATATCTTGAAACCAGCCAGCTATCCCTGAAGCCCAGTATTGAACCTCAAAAGGATGACACCATCAAAGAACAGGCACACCAACTAGTATAAGGGATATTTCCCAAGAGATCCAAAAAGGGAAAGAAAGACTACTCAATTAAGTCAAGTCAAAAATAAATGTCAAGAATGTACTTAATGGTACAGCAGCTATTTCTGTCCCATCCATTTGTGCCTTCGGGAACTCGCTGGCATATTATCTTTCTCAGCCTAGGTCCAATCCATATACATTCAAAGTCCTCGAATCCGATATGGCAGGTTCTTCCAAACTATGATCATATTCGACATCCGTAAAGTAGAAACCGATCCATCCAACCACTTCTTCCTGAAAGTGGGAAAGCAGGTTTACCAATAGTTATTTAAAACTACAATACAGACAGTGAGGCCCAATCAATTATATCCATCACCCTTTTCTCAGAGAGTGCCCACATATAATGGCAGTCTGCCTATGGTCTTTTGGCCCAGAGACATTAACTTGTGTCAATCTTAGCAGGGTTCTCCCTGGAATGGAGACTGGGACAGCAGAGACTAACCCCCTTCCATCTTTTCCCCCTTTGTTATCAGAAAGGGGCAGTTCATTTGAATGACCAGCCCAACATATTTCTGAAAAGGTCAAGGAGTGCAACACTGGGCAATTCCATCACCTCCATGAACCATCTGAACACGCAATATTCCTTTGGTTATGCATCTGCAGGGCCCATACCACCTTCCTGCAACTTCAAGATCCTCTGGGACGGAATGGACATGTGATTAAAGTAGAATATACAACCTTGCGATAATATTAGCACTGCTAAAAACCTTTCAGGCTATTTTAATGGTGCAGTGGAAAGCCTCAAAATAATATCAAGTCCCAACACAAGTTTTCCAGCATGCATATGTGGAATAATGGACAGTTACCAATGATCATTTTGATAGCTCAACCAGATCTTGGAAAAGATTGTTGGGCAACGATACTGGATTATCTTTACTACAGAGAGGATTGGCCTACACTAACAGAATTGCCATTCCCAAGACAACAGGATCAGCTACGTGCAACAAACGACAATGCAAACAAACTTGATCCACTCATTCGATTGCATATAGCATATGGAAACTTGGAGAAAAACATTATCTGAACAAAGTTGTGCAATAAGTGACATATCAGCTAAATGTGATCAGCTGATAGTCCCGGGAGGATAGCTCAGCGGCAGCGTGCGCGTCTTGGAAGCAAGACGACACGTAGCAACAACAGGTTCGATCCCCGGGTCCGCGCTTAGAAACCTTTGGGTGTTTAAGCGCGTTATAAATACGTAACTAAGAAAAAAAAAACACACACAATTACGCAACTAAGAAAAACAAAAAAAGACAATTCCTGTAACAGCGCCTCGATGCCTGCGGGCTGTGTGAGCGCTTTATAAATGTGAAATAAAAAAATAAAAAAAAAAAAATAGTAAGCTTTACAGTGCTAAAGCATACAAGAGCATACAAAAAAAATAAATCACTCTGGACGCTCTAGCAATAATAGAATCCAGACTGGACTACTGTAGTGCCCTTTTTGTAGGGACTTCTGGTAACAATATCTCCAAACTCCAAATTGTACAAAACAATGCCCTTAGGGCTGCCACCGGTATCTCGAAAAGGGACCACATCGCTGAGGCCAGGAAGCAGGTTCATTGGCTCCCTGTTAAAGAGGATTAAAACCCTCGCCCTTTCACATAAATGAATCCACAACTTGGCACCTCCCTACCTTGCTCTAAGAATAGCCAAGCCAACCTCAGCTAGACCCATTAGATTGGCCTACACCAACAGAATTGCCATTCCCAAGACCCAGAGAGTTTGTGCAGGTGGGAATAGCTTCCCTACCATTGCCGCGACCCACTGGAACTCTCTAACCCCCATCCCCACATTAGAAGGATTGATTTGCATCTAGCCTTCTGCAAAGTGATATAATGCATGCTATTTACATGACTTAGTACCTCCTGTGCTTCTTCCATACCTCTGGCCCTTTTTAGGCTGTGTGTTAGCACTATCCACTATGAAACACGCATATACTGCACTATACTCTAACATTTAACCATATGTGTATTTAGTCTACCTTATTCAATGTCAGGCTGTAATTATGAGCTATGCCTTCCTCCTGAACCACCTGTAATTGTAACTAAGAAAATCTTACTGTTGGTTTTCCTGTTCAATGTAACCCTGGACCAAGCCCTTTTACAATCTCATGCAATAGCGCCTCGATGCCTCTGGGCCGTAGGGTGCTCCACATATACAAATAAATCAATCTCTGGAATGATTTGAGCATACATCCCCTGCAAAATGTAATCGAACATCCAGATACACCCCTCATTGAAATTGTGGAAAACGAATCTGAGAAAGTCCACAAAACTGATCATATTCATGAGCCAAGTAACATTGAAATAATTGAATTAACTTAAGAATCAGTATTCAAGGTATTCACCTGACAAAAGGGATAAAATAAAAAGGTTAAGGACAAGCTAATGTTCAAAAATTGAAAAAACTAAACTAAGAAAATACAAAAGAAAAGAAATCAAGAACTCAAAATCCAAAAAATGTTTAAATACTTTGATGGACCAGAATAATACTGAAGGGCCCAATCAGAAAAACATCTGTTCAGATAGAGAACACTACAAAATACAGGATAAGCCGAGCGATCTAGCTTGTAAAAAAAAAAAAACTTTAGTAGCTATAAATACAATGCAAGAAGATTTCACAGATCAAGAACTATTGCATCGCTCTCCAATCACTACAAATCAACAAAATTATGAAGATCTCATCCCTGAAAGTGCCTATGACAAAGAAGAAACAGAGGAACTAGATGAAGATGTTGGTTCAGCCAGATTGTGGCTAAATGCTATGAATCCAAAAGTGCATTGCTTTTTAACCCTAGAGCAAAGGCGGCTAGCCATTCGTGAAAACCTTAACCACACTAAGCAAGATGAGAACAGAAACGAAAAACAGGATTTTAATAAGAAATAGAGCGAGATCACAATGCATACTCGGAAGTAACTAGTGGGCGGAAAACAGCAATGAAAATAATAAAGTGGCGAACAAGCAAAATGCACGTGAGCTAAGGATTGATGACCACACAAAAGAAATTCAAAGAAAAAAAACACTACACAAGACAATCCAAAGCGAACAGATAATCTGGCCTTTACCATTATGGGCAGAAACTGGAATGGCCCTTTTCCTAACAGATCTAAAACATTTGTGTGTTTTAGGGCTATATCTGAGCTAAAACTAATTGAATCAAGAGATATCCAAGCAATCCATATAAGAAATTTAAAAATAAATGGATACAGCAATAAGTATTCAGTCACAAATCATAAAAGAACGAATATGGAGTGTCAAAGGTTCTCTAGCCAAACAGGGCTTGGACATACATATTTTTTTTAAAACATACACAATGATAAAAGAGGGAGATGACCGCTCAATGTGTAAGGAATCAAATGAGAGGACATGATCTCCTTGTAAACTGTGAAGGAACTAGAGGGAACTTGAAACACAAGGTACTTTATGAATCCAAAATGCCACTCCTCAAACTACGAAATGGTTATGGCTCAAAGAAGCAATTAAAAATACCAAACAGGCAAATAACTAGAGCCAACATAAGACATCCCCCCATTCTTCAAGGTGATAGTATGGAACACTAGGAAGGGTTTTATGCATCTGTTAAAAGAAAATCCAAAAACGCCCATTAGGCAGATATAATCCTATAAGAAACTTGGATTCCACTACAACCGACTATTCCCAACTATGAAATATGCTGGAACCCTGCCATTAAGAAAGATAAAAGGGAGACCTATGGCTGATCCGATAGCTGCCCTGCGACTAGACTCTGGTGGTAAAATGACTATGGCATGCACCTCATCCATGTGTTCAAATGCTAAAAATAGAATTTTGTGGAGAAAAAAAATCATCCTTTGGATACACATACTGCAATTATTAATCTGTACTGGAACTCTGCCATCTTATCAGATGATTGTTTTCTAAAACATGTAACATCTATGCTGGGCATTGTAGAGAATGAACCGCATCATTACACCATCATAAATGCGGGGGATTTGAATATAAGGTGCATGTCTCTTGACTACAAAGGTCGCTCACAAAAATGCAATAGATTGATGTCATTAATGGCTGAAAGAAAATTCACCATGCTTAATGGCACAATTTTAGGTGATAATGTTACCAAACCTACTTGGAAAAGAAATTACTATTGCTATAACAGAATATGTATTGATATCTTCACAAGACATAAATCATGTCTGCAAGTTTAAAATTATCACTACAGCTGACATCGACCATAATATGATAGAAACTACTTGGGAGAAAGCCTTGGTCCCAGTAAAATAATATTATACAAATGAGGTGTCATTAAACAAATGGAAGAAACAGAATCAAGTGAATAATCCCCAAAATAAATGTACTTTTAAGTAAAATGACTGAGGGGAATAAAGCATCTTCATAAGATAAACACTTGTCTGAAATTCACCCGTATAACTACTTCCTGGCAATGTTCCAAGAAAATGCTCAAAAGAACTACTGCCCCGAAATCATACATAAACATGTAAAAAATCCTAGAACCAGACTATTGAAAGTGAAAATGAAGGGAAAACTGAAAAGGGCAACAACAAAGCTGAAAAGTCAACAAAAAGCAAATCAGCTAAAATAACATTAATTTACAGAAATCGTGTTAAACTTCACAAAGCAATGAAGAAACATGAAGACAATGAGAACATTAAAGCCATGTCGTGAAAGTCAAGTGCTCAGATCTGGCACTTACTAAAAAATGCTAACAGCAGAAACTGCTCCCTTCTACTAAATACCATTAGCGAAAAGTCATGGGCTGATCATTACATGAAACCGTTTGATGACCCCGATACCACTAGATTGTCAGAAAACAACATCAATTAACTAAAAATCGATCACACAGATATTTTACCGCAAATGAAAAAGCTAAGTTCCTACCGTGCTCCTGGGCCCAATGGAATATCCAAAGCCCCAATAAAAAAAAGAAATCACCCGGAGCCATGTGCAGAAGTCTTATATACCATCTATCAAACCATAGCAAGAACTGGAAATATCCCTTCAAAATGGCAACAATCTATTCTCATCACGATCTTCAAAGTAGGAGATCGGTATGACCCAGTTAATTATAGACCATTGGCATTACTGGATTCTCCTGGTAAAATATATGCCCGTCAGTTATTGAGAGACATGCACACATGGATAAAAGCAACATAGAGGATGGATCACCATCAGTCTGGTTTCATCACTGGCATAGGCACTGCTACAAATGCAATAATATCGGCATTGAAAGAGCAGGAGATCAAAATAAAGAGGCCACTCTATATAGCATCCGTTGATTTTAAACAAGCATTCGACTCCATATCTCACACATTATTATGGGAAAAACTAAAAAAAGCGAAGTGCTCGAAATTCATTCTGAATTTAATATGCCAATTGTATACAAACAACCAATAGAATAAAGTTGGATCAGAAAGGCTTTGTGTCACAATCAGTAACGACGCAGCGAGGTTTAAAACAAGGATGCATTTTAGCATCCACTCCTCTTCTACATCAATAAACCCTTAATCTCGGCTAACACGTAGGCCCCAAAATGGGGCAGCATCCAAGAGCATGGCTTCTCTATGCGTATGTGTTCCTCCTTACTACAATAAACGCATACAAGAAATAACAGGCGCCGATAGCGAGCATCTCGGTCTGTACAATGCATGGGTATTTCATCTCCACCTAGACCAGTCATATGGAGTAACAGTGGAGAAGCAGCTGAATGGATCTGCAGAGGTCACATGAGCTAGTGGTAGCCCCCTGCCCCCCCACAGATGCACGAGACAAACATTGAAGATGTATATGTGGTGTAAGGGTGCAGAAGGCCTAGACCATCTCAAAGGTGGCATTGTGATTGCTATAGACCTGTATTCAATCTAAAAATAAAAATAATCTTTCCCTTTATCTAGGGGGGGTTTCCCTGCCTCAACTAAAGTGCTAATGGGTCTGCCAGGATGTCTTTCCCCTTGAGTCCCTTTAACACATTGTAAGCCAACAGCGTAGTTTACTCCTCACATTCATCTAGTCCTCTTTAACGGGGATAGTCGCCTAATCATGCTCACCCTGCCTGTGCACCCAGGTGCTGCACTGAAAGACCCACCCAGTCTGCTCAGCTGGCCATTATTTTAGGCGTTCTATTTAGCTGGCAAATTCACCAGGGTCCACTGGACTACCTGGGCATGAGGCAGGTCAGGAATAGTCACCCCATAGAGATTTACCACACCCATGTTCTGTATTAGGAATCACATGCTCCAAGACCTTTGTAGTCATTACTTACCCCCCTTTAGTCATCATCAGTCCAATATAGCCATACTCAACCAAAACACAGAGTTTCATCCGGAGGCCCATTCTTTGTAATGTGCACACGCTCTTCACAATCCATCACATGCCGTCTGTACAACTACTCCGAAGTTGTATTTGCTATAATAATACCCTAAGAAAATACATAATTTGCCTAAAGAGCAGAGTTCTTACATCCAGATCACACATTATAATTTGCAGTGTTTCAAAATTCCCATTAGGTCAATTGATCATTCACGCTACTCCTCACGCCATGTTGCATGCGCAGGAGCGCACCATTGTGTGTTGCGGCTTGCTTTTCATGAACAATATTTCCATGGCTGCCACTAGATTTTAATAGGAGCACACCGAGTCCATATAGCAGTAGGCGGTGGGTGGACGCAACTTAGTGAAGGGAAATCACACAAATGCACACAGGGCAGAACAGGAGACCCTCGCCGCAGAGAAAATGAAATGGCCCCGGAAGGAGGAAGGACAAAAGGCTATGTGGGTGGAGAGCACCCACACAAATAATGGAGCACAACGTCCAGTCAGGAGAACAGGGCGAGAGCAGCCCTGGTGGCGGGTGAGGTTGTAAAGAGGTGAGGCAGGCAGGCGTGAGCAAGAACATGCTGTACAGGGCCCTTTTCAAGGGAGACAACCTGGGAAAGATGACCCTGACCTGAACGCATGCACTGACCACAACATTAGAGTACGGCAAATGTGAAGAACCACCAGCGAGGCCATCAGCGCTTTTTACTTTGCTAGGTTGAATGGGTGCATTTTAAAACACAACTAAACAAATGGCTGTCACTTCAGAGCATGTGAGGAAGATGAGCAGCAGTCCGGAGGGCGTGGGGCCAAGGTTAAAATAAAAATGAGGAGTATGTGATCCATAGTGAGGGAGAGCAGAGGTTTCCAATTAACTGCCAGGATAAACACATGTGCCTTGTGGAGACCTTGAAAGATAGCCAGAGCCTGCATTAAACATGCCACTCATCCTTCACCCACCGAGGAGCCCAGAATAACTTACCTCATGCAGCGGATCCTTCCTCGTATTCCGACCCGCTAGCGGCTCGTCGTGCTGGAAGACGATCGAGTAGTTCTTGGCGTAGGATTCATGACTGCGCTCCCGAAGCCAGCGGTTTTGGTTTGTGAGCGAATGATGGAATCTCCTATCAAAGTCAAGAAATGGTTTATTAAGCA